>NC_081407.1:887812309-888454195 GCF_030272615.1 Cryptomeria japonica | reverse complement strand
AAGGAGCGCATACGCGGTACTTATTACTCATAAGCGCATACGGTGGTACTATTCCCATTATTTGTTACCCTGCGATAAAAATTTTTAGGCTTAGTAGCGCGTATGCACTACTTATTAGCCCAGAATGGGAAAAAAGAATACCGTTGGGCTTGTCAACATTTTTATGGTCTAATAGCACGTACATGGTTTATAGACATAGTTTTAGTTGCTCAAGAGCCTCAACGGCCTCAAAAGAAGTTTTTGAGGTTGTTGAAGGCCCCACTGGAACTATGTCTGCACTTCTATCACTGTTGTATACATAAAAGTAAGTGAATTTTTTGTTTTTGCATGATTTCAAATGATTGAATTGTGATTGTTTAATAGTTTGATTCCAAAAAATAGTGATAAGATGCATATTTATGGTTATTTGTTTGTTTATGAACTTTTCTTTACATATATATGTAATATGATTCTATTTAGGACAACCGATAGCAATCATGAGAAAGAACAAGTGAGGAATGATGGAACAACGAGAGGCTCAAAAGGAAAGACAAAGGCAGCGTATGAAGAAATTATGTGACATAAGAACAATGGGAGAAGAAGGTATGTCATTCTCAACATCTCAATTCGATTTACCAAATGAATATAATGCACCTAATGCAATTGAAGAAGAAACATTTGATAATTTACCGTTTGAACCTAATGCAATTGAAGAAGATACTACATTGAATAATCAATTCAATGATGAACATATTACACCTTCTATACTTGATGAATTGAATGTACATAATGCACCGATGTTAACACCAACTAGAATCATTCGTAGGAAACCAAAGTATCTAATTGACATTGATGAGAATATATTGAAGTCAATGCCCAATAAAATGAATCAATGAACTTGTAGGAGAATGGTTAAAACAATATGGAAAAACTATTTTAAAAACTTAAATCAAACCGCAAGATGTCAATTAATTGTTCAAATGATTAAAAATTTGAATTTTAGAGAGACAATGAAAATTCTAGGCCTAAGATCATCTGAAAGTAACAGTGAAAGAACTATTGTCAAAAATCTATTTGATGCATATCAATCTATTGGTTCAAAAGCACGTAGTAAAGATTCTAATGCTACTCAACGTGTCATTACATCAACCATAATGAGCAAGAAAATTAAAAAAGATCATTTGATAAGCAAAACAAGTAAGTCATTAAACGTTAGTAGAACAACATTAAGTAAAGCATTAAAGAGGCAGGAGCATTAAAGAGGCAGGAACAAATAGAGGAACCTAACAATAATTCTCTTTGGGCGTTCTCGGGTAGACTACCACGCAAAAACAAGGTTGTTGTTGATGCACTAAAAACATTGATTGAAAAATTTTGGTATGACAACACAAGAGTATCACCCAACCAAAGAGATGTTGTTAGAAGGCGAATTGGGTCTACAAATCGTGAGCCACATGCCAAACGCTTTTTGGATATGACTTAAACTAAATTTTATGAAAGATTCCTTCAAAATTTTCCTCAAATAAGAATTTCTCAAAGATTTTTTGAAATGGCAAAACCTTTTTATATTAAGATGAATCATGTATGCACCACGTGTTGTTGTAGGATGCATATTGAATTTTCCATGCATTATGAAATTTTTCGTCATATTTGTTCTACTTTGCACACTAACGATGTTTTGCAGGAATGTAATATACAAGCACCTCCTAAGTTGGTAAGAGAATTTATTTCAAGTGCGCTATGTAATAGACATGATGGTTGCATTTATTATAAGATGCCTTATTTGGAAGGTTCTTGTGCTATATGTGGTGGTTTGCAACGTTTACCAAGATGCATACATTTGGAGAGCACACATGAAATTGGTACGAAACGAGTTTCTTTCAGAAAATACAAGACAGTCACATATGGAGTTAAAGATGGAAAAGATTTGAAGAGATGTGATCTAGTGAAAAATGATATATGTGTAGCTCAATTTATGAAAATGTTTCAAGAGAAACTAGTTTATGAGTACATAATGCATACACATAGAGCTTGATGGTTAGATGAACAATTCAAGTTATGTAAGGACACGTTTCCTCTTGGCACCATTGTCTCTATAGTTGATTTTGCTGAAAATGATACACTACAACCTCAAAATGAAGTGCAATCCATGTATTATCACTCTACACAAGTTTCTATTTTTGTACACATAGCATTCATGCATGCAGATGATAGCACAGAGGAGGATAGAAAGGTTGTAAGAGAGTATCACTTCTACATAAGTGATGATCATACTCATTCATTGGAGTTTGTACAAGGATGCTTTAAAGTTTTCTATGATAGTTTAAGGGAAAGGAACATACGATACAATCGACACTTAATATGATCAGATAATTGCACCGCACAATTCAAGAATGCAAGGATGTTTTATTGGTTGACAAGGATGCATATGACAAGCAATGTACAACATTTTTGGAATTTCACTGAGGCTGGACATGGTAAGGGAGAGCATGATGGTGCAGGAGCATGTGTGAAAAGAGCCCTATCTAGGAAAGAATTGAAGTACGAAGGTGGTGCTGAGTTGGTAGATGCAGAAATAATTATGCGATGGTGTAAGTCTATGATGGGTCCAGGTAATCTAGGTATGTCAATGGTTTGTAGATATTTTTGGTTGATCACTGAATCTAACATTGAAAACTATCTAGATTGTTGTATATTTGTAGGATCGAGTGACATGCACTCATTTATGAGTTCAAATTCAAGTTCACTAGTAATTTATACAAGACAGATGGTATGTTTTTTCTCTTCATGCATGTATTGTTTGTGGGAAGAATGTGAATCACAAGAGTGGGTTGACAAATGGTCTTGTAGACCATTGGTTCCCATTGATTCATATCAAATTCCCAAAGCACTACAATTGAGCCTGATGGAGACATCAGTGGATTTTGACCATGTATCCGACCTAGTGGATTCAGGTCATTTTTTGAGTTAATTATTTTCCAAGTATTCTTTTTGGTTCATTTTTTTGTACATCATACTTTATTTTTGGTATTAATTAACACTTTATAAAATGCAGGTCATGTGTATGTAGTTGTTGCAGAAGAGAACAATGAAGAAGGAACATATTACTATTTATGTCGTTGTGTTGAGCCTAAAAGAAAATTGATAACCACAATCATTGACAGAGAGGTTATTAAGTACCCAATAGGGTTTGTTGTCATGATAGGAACATGGCTTCAGAGATACCCTATCAAGAATTCTGATGTTTGGTTGTTTGAAGACTTTGAAACACACAGACATATTCTTCATTTCTCTAACCTTGTTGTTGCAACAAATATTCATTTGATGAAGTATCATGGTAGACCTCATAACAAGATTTTATGGAAAGTTTGTGAATCTGACCATGAGGCAATACTTGACACAAACGGGTTAGAGCCGATCCTGAAGGCTCACTTGATTGATTCTACGGTTTAGACTAGAATGATTTTGAGAATTTTGTATAAATCATTGACGAATTGTTCTATATTCGGTTTTTGTATATATAAATACCCATGAGCTGATTTTTACAAGTTTAGGGGTATAATTTTGTATATTTAAATGGCAATGAGCTGATATGTGCATATGTACATGCCAAATTTTGTATATTAAAATGGCGATGAGCTGAATTGCATATATTGTAATGCCAAATTTTGTATAAAAGCCCATGAGATGATTTGTATATTAAAATGGCGATGAGTTGAATTGCGCATATTGTAATGCCAAATTTTGTATAAAAGCCCATGAGATGATTTGTAAGACATTTTTTTGTATAATTAAACAACCAAGAGCTGATTTGACCATATTTAGAGGTAAATTTTTGAATAATATGTGACTATTTTATGTGTCAATGTTTTGTGACTATGTTTTGAGTATATGTGATGTGTCCCTAGTCAATCATGAGCATTCATGATTCTTGTATAATCATGGAGAATTATTTGAGTCATTATCGGGTCATAGGGGTCATAGATTGAGACTAGATACAATTTGAGCAAAAATTGTCATTGTTGTCAAAAAAATTATCAAAAAAGTTGTCAAGCAACTTCTACATTGCATCGGTAGGGTATGACACTCGACGTTCTGGTGCTTTGGGATGCATGACAAGGGCATGCCTATCATAAAACTGCCCACCTAGATGTGCTCGTGACGTCATTTTGTGCACACGACAAACCAAATCAATTCTAGCCAATCCTGCAACTTTGCATTGCATGCAACTAACGACTTTTGCAGCAGGCGAAAAATGCTACCAATCGAAAATGGCTCTGAGTCGTCAAAAACTGAGAGAGGAAATTGTAGAGGATCCTCACGCGACCCCATGGGTTCAAAAGGATTGACCATATGTGTCTTGGATTGGAAGAAATAGTCCGTCAAGTTTGGACAATTTTTTGGACTCAGGGTACTTGAGAGATCGCACCGGTACGGTATGACTCTCAACGTTTTGGTGCTTTGGGATTCACAATAGGGGCATGCCTAGCATAAACCTGCCCACCCAGACACACTCACAATGTCGGTTTTTGCACACGACAAACCGAATCAATTCTAGTCAATCTTGCAACTTTTCATTGCATGCAACTGACGGTTTTTGGAGCAAGCGAAAAAATGCTAATAATTGAAAATGGCTCTGATTCATCAAAAACTGAGATAGGCCATTGTAGAGGAGCCTCATGAAACCCTACGAGATCAAATGGATCAACCATATGTGTCCTATATTTGAAGAAACAATCCATCAAATTTTGATAAGTTTTCGGACTCAGGGCACTTGAGAGATCGCACCAGTACGGTATGACTCTCGACGTTATGGCACTTTGGGATGCATGATAGGGGCATGCCTAGCATAAACCTGCCCACCCGGACGTGCTCACAATGTTGGCTTGTGCACATGACGAACTGAATCAATTCTAGCCAATCTTGCAACTTTTCATTGCATGTAACTAACGGTTTTTGGAGTAGGCGAAAAAATGCTAATAATTGAAAATGGCTCTGAGTCATCGAAAACTGAGATAGGCCATTGAAGAGGAGCCTCACGCAACGCCACGGGATCAAACGGATCGACCATATGTATCATGGATTTGTAGAAACAGTCCGTCAAATTTTGACATTTTTTGGACTCAGAGCAATTAAGAGATCGCACCGGTACGGTAAGACTCTCGACGTTCTGGTGCTTTGGGATGCATGATAGGGGCATGCCTAGCATAAACCTGCCCACCCAAATGCGCTCATGACATTGGTTTGTGCACACAATGAACCAAATCAATTCTAGCCAATCTTGCAACTGATGATTTTTGGAGCAGGCGAAAAAATGCTAATAATTGAAAATGGCTCCAAGTTGTTGAAAACCGAGATAGGCCATTGTAGAGGAGCCTCATACAACTCCACAAGATCAAACGAATTGACCATATGTGTTCTGGATTTGAAGAAACAATCTGTCAAATTTTGATAATGTTTTGGACTCAGGGCAATTGAGAGATCGCACTGGTATGGTATGACTCTCGATGTTCTGGTGCTTTGGGATGCACAACAAGGGTATGCCTAGCATAAACCTACCCACCTGGATGCGCTCGCAACATCGGTTTGTGCACACAATGAACAAAATTTAACCATTGCGAGCGTGAGGGTGCTCTCACACCAAACACATTGTTGTTTATATTCATATTGTTGATTACATATGCAAATATTCATTTAAATTTATAAAAGGGAAGCCACCAAATACATCGAATACACAATAATGAACCAAATACAAGGAGTTTTGTAGGGTTAATTCAACATTTTAGAAATTTTATCAAATCATATTCCACAATTGCAATGTTTTATATCATATATTTTTGTTGGTTATATTCATATTGTTGATTACATATGCAAATATTCATTTAAATTTATAAAAGGACAACCACAAAATACAACGAATACAAAATAATGAACTCATTACACATTTATTGGATCGAATAATGATATTTATATATATAAAAAAGGCATGTATGCCAAGTCAATACAAGTATTACAAAAATGTGGCATATGCCATGTCCAAATCAATATACAATAAAAATGTAGAATATATCTACATGTATTGGTCATTCTATGACCAAAACTAACACTATATGATCCTAAACTTGTGGTGGATCATCAAAAACAAGCCTTTTCGATGCAGTATGCGACTCTGTAGATGGCTGCAAAACCACAATTCAAAAGCTAAGTTAGAATTCTTTTGTAGAAAATAGTTCACAATTAACAACATAACTATGCATTTAACTTTAATTCCTTTGCAATTGAAATGTAGATTACCTCATCAGTTGATCTAGGAGCTAATGTCTTCGCTCTCCTCTCCTTGTCACTCTTAGGAGTTTTCTTGAAGACATACTTAAATGGATCCACGTCATGGATGTACCGCGAAGGGGTCTATTGTAGATTAAATGTACAATTAATACAATGTACTAACATAAATATATCAAAAACACTTAAAAGCTATAATATAGAGAACAATGACGTACATGTGCCTGAGATGCTTCTCCAATGGACTGAGGATGGCTCACCATCGATGTAGAAACTGTCGCTATTACCTATACAAAAAAATTTCAAAGATTAAATACAATTAATATAATGATAAGTATTGAAGGTTAAAAACAATTAATTTTACATATCAAACAAAAGTGTACCGGATCCTAAGATGCTTCTCCAGTGCAAGGTTCGTCATTGACGAAATAGGTATGGATATTTCCTATATGAAAAATTATAAGATTATAATATATCACAAGTTCACATGTACGCGTGCATATAATCATGAAATCAAGAAAATAAAGTAGAGATACATACCTCCGCCCTCTCTTGATCCGCGGGCAAATAAGGTGCATTCAACAAATCCACAAAGCTCAATGGTCATTGTACATGTAAAATAGACAAAAAACACTAATCAATCTACAAACCCCAACTAATACTTGATTTCAACATTTTCAAACAATTGTACAACTAAAAATGTGTTCAATTACCTTCTTCCCACGTTTTGGCATCTTCGAGGAATTCTTTTTCTTAGGACAAGCCCTAGATGCAGAGGGGGTACCCTAAAAAAACAAAATTAACATGAGATATTAGTACAGATAATAAATTAAACATAATTTTAAAAATCTAAAATGAAATGACTTGCATATTCCATCAAAACAATACATAAAAAGAGTTGTACAAAATATGATACCGTATAGCCTTGTAGGCCAAAATCAATCGCTGAGAGCATGATGTCATCAATCTGGGACATTTCGTCCCCTGTCAACACCTACAAACCAGAAATTGGACCAAGCATTAAAGATAGTTAGTATATCTTGTATTTTTTTGAATTCAAAGTGTATTATTCTATTTTAACATGTTACAAAATTTATACCTCAGGCATCAAAGTTGCAGCTATAGTAACCGAGGGAGGTGTTTGGGATACCGGTGCTGCATCCTGAAATGCATATTATTTGTCTCAATTTAAATCGATGTATAAATGAAAATCCATTTATGTAATTACAAATTTAAAGTGACTGATAAATAAAATGTTATGAATTCAAATCAACACACCTATGTGTGTGGCTCATGGGTAAACACCATGTCCATCAACTCATCTGTCAGCGCGACATCCTCAACCGTGTGAGCCTGACATCTACAACTACAAATCATGCATAGATGATATAAGGATCCATCTGCACCGGCTGTATCATCTATCCCTGAGCATATCCTCGAGCAACTGACACACATATGCTGGATGGGCTCTTTGTCGCCCTCTAATGGCTCATCATCCAATACAATAGGGTGTGCTAATGACGTCCCATGTTGGATGATGGCATCAGTCAACGATGTGGCCGCTTGAAGAGTCTGTAGCTCCATCGACTCTTTTAGCTTTAATGGGATAGCCCGATGCACCTTGGGTTTGGGTGCTAGGGGGCGGCGACTCTCCGCGGGTAATCGCCTATGGGCTCCAGGTCTATCTTGGGCAAAGCCACCACCTCTACCATGAAACTCTCTCATGTCAAAATAGTTTGGCCACACATTGAGCACAAACTCACAATATATTTTTCTCAAAAAATATAATGGCACCTCATAATTATTACAAGGTGGATCATCAAGACCATCCACCACCTCTGCCAAAAAAAAAATTTCATTTGCACATTGGTACACCAATGTATGGGAAACCTCTTTGAATTAAGAGGTAATGACTGACCAATTTTGGGATCAACAAAAAGGGCACATATTTGTTTTTTAGTAATATTTTTGTTTTTTACTCCATCGTATGATAGCCCATTGGCATAGAGTTGACGACACCTATCCCTAAAGCTTAGAACTAGCTATCTCAGGAATAAAGACAAAAGGATCAAACCTAGAGAGAACCCCATTTCGTAATTTCTGTGGAAACAGCTATGGCACCACTAGCTAATGTTTCTAGGCTAGTGGCGAGGGATTGATGATGGTCAAGTTCAAAAGTTTTCAATTTAACAATCTGTCTATTGATTTTAGATGTATTTTGTCCTAAGTGATTAATTAATTCTTCCTGTGTTTCGGGTGTGCGGTCAAAAGGAGGAATTGGGGGTTGTTCTTGTGTGTTTTCAGGAGGTGCATTTGGTTGTTTTTGTGGGTTTTCAGGAGGTGCATTTGGTTGTTCTTGTTCTGGATTAGAAGAATCTGGTTTTTGAAACAAAAAATGAAAAAACCTAATCAAAATTAATGAAATTAAATTCAAAATGTAAAACAAATTGCATAAACCGGAAAGAAAGACAAAAATAAACAAAAAATAACCTTGATCCATAGCTTGGAGGACAAATCTAGCACCCCGTTCGCAGTTTAGGAGAGGAAATGGGGCAAAAACGAAGTTAAAAACACGCTATTCACGAGTAAATGAGACCCAGTTTTTTTTTTTAACTTTTTTTACCAGGCACCGGGTATGCACTCATTTTCCTATGAGCAGTGCATACGTGCTCATTTTCCTAGGTGTAGCACATACGTGCTCATTTTCCTAAAAGCAGCGCGTACGCGCTACCTTTTCTAGGCTCGGGAAGAACAAACCTAAGCGCGTAGGCGGGAATTTAAAATTTTAAAACCGCATACGCACTGCTTGTTTTTCCATGTTTTTTTTGGGTGGTGTCCACTTTTCTGACCACCATCTTTGTGCACATGCTTGCAAGCATCTTTGTAATTTAATGGTTATGCCTAATCAGATAGCAACAATTAGGGCCATGCTTCCTCTAAACATAAGAGCTCATAATTAGTGAATTTAGCCAGAGGGTTTCTCTGCATGGTAGAATTTCTCAATTGACCAACATGACTCAATTCCCAACTACGAGTAGGGCCTATGTTAGTGCTCAAATCACCAACATCATTCCTATTGATATTGCTCTTCCTCTACAATTTAGAAGTAATTTCCCCAGTACTCGAAGTGTTCACCCCTATTTTAGAGTGGTCCCTTGATTTCTGTGTGACAACATAATTAGTTTAGCATAGAAAATATTGGAAATCACCTCTGAATTTAGTAGGGGAAAAACCATGGGATGGAGATGTGGGAGAGGAAACACAAGCCTAATCAAGTTACGACGTTTCAACAAAAACCATGGGCTCTCATGAATTCATACTTGACATAGAAACATGTTGTGCGTACTCCCCTGCATGTTCAATTCCCTGCACATGTTGACCAAAATGTGGCATAGAGAAAGGTCCATCAGAAAGCCCACGCAATGGGATGGTGTCCAGGGGAATAGAAACATCAACCATGGCATCCAAACCTACCACAATGCCTCCTACAGAATTATCTTTATTGAATGCATTTGAGTTGCTATGTGAGGATGTATTTGTTCGGTCTAAACTGTGCAAAGAAGCTCTCAAGACACTAATTCCCTTTTCCATGGGAAAATAGCATTGTCCACGAGCAGTTTGGGGGTAGAGAAATTTGATGGAAAGAGTGAAGGATCGTGCACATTGGGAGGAGAAATGGTTTGCGTCCTCATTAGGATTAGTGGCCATACTACTCAAAGTAGAGGATGGTGTGGGAACAAGAAGGGGTGATAAGACAGAGGTGGGTGAAGGTAGCGTCATAGTAGGCAAGAACTGTGAAGAGACATTACCATCGTTAACTATATCTATGAGAGGTATATATTCCTTGGTGTGTCTTTCTTGCACCTTCAAACCTGGAATTATCTTCTCATTAAAAATAACATCCCTGCTACGAATTATTTTCTTAACAACTGGATCCCACAACATGAATCCAAACTATTCTTCACCATACCCTGTACAAATATGCACTTCTGCGATTTGAGGTCTAAGTTGGTCCTCTTTTCCTTAGGGATATGTGTGAAAGCTTCACACCCAAAGACCTGAAGATGGGAGTATGAAATTATTTTTCCTATTTATGCCTCCTTTAGAATATCGAAATCCAATGCAGATGAAGGGCTCTGGTTAATCAAATATACTACGGTATTAAAAGCCTCAACCCAAAATTATTTACCCAAACCTGAATTAGAGAGCATACACCGAGCTCTTTCCAAAATGGTTTTGTTTAATATCTTTGCTGCACCGTTTTCTTGAGGAGTGAAAGGAATGATTTTAATCCTTTGAATGCCATTATCTACACAAAAACTATCAAATTTTAAGGAAAAAAGCTCTCCTCCATTATCTATTTGTAAACATTTGATTTTGTGCCCAATCTAATTTTCAACAATGGCTTTAAATACTTTAAATTTAGAGTGTAGACACCTAAAATTAATATTTAATTAATTTAAGCTTGTCAACATAATTAATTGACTTAATTGTGTTATCCTTATTCTTCTCAGTGTTAATTAAATCTAATTTAATTAATTCTATCACTATTGTCCAATAATTAATTTAATAAATTAATTATTCCCCCATTCTTCTAAAGTCCCCTCCAATAATTATTTCCTCTAAACCCACTTAGTTAATTAATTTTAATTAATTAACCTATTCATGTGATTCCTACAAATCACTTTTCCTAATCCCACTCAACCTAATTAATCCTTCTAGAATCTCTCATAATCATGCTTATCATTATTCTCCAATTTTTAATTTCCACACATGTCACATCAACATTGAGTCTCTCAAATAATTTCAAATTTCTTTGAATCCCTCAATGCATCCTTATTTTGGAATTTTCAATTCCTCATTTTGAATTCAAATTTCCTTTCCCCCCTCTTCTCAAGGAATTTTATATTCTTGTTTATTTTCTGAAGGCACCCTTAATCCATGTTTTGTATCTCAAATCAATCTCAACCCTCCATAAGGAAATCAATCTTGGCCCTTCCTTAGCCTCCTCCAATATATAAGTTGGAGATCATTTCCTCCTCAAAAGAGGATCTTCTTTATAGCATCCTCATTCTGCTTCTATCCTCTTTTATTTTCTATTATCATGCCATCATAATGTCTTCATGATCCTCTATCCAATCCTTTTCTAATCCAAATCCTCGTCTTTCTATCACAATCCAATCCAAATATTGATCCAACAATCTTGTTGAAGCAAAGGAGAGCCAACCACATCAAGAAATCTAGGAGTAAGTAAATCAACATCAATTTGGAGGCATTTGGGTGCACTTCAACTTCATCCAAACTCCATTGAAGAAGAAGGTGGAAGCAAGGCATAATTGGGTTTTTATTGCATTGTTTGTGTTTCATGTTTTTTTGCTTGTTTATTTGCAATCTGACCATCTTATTCTCCTTCTAGGACTTTTTACCCTCTTCATTCTGGCACGTCCGGTGAGACCCACATCCCAAATTTAACAAATAATTGAGGTTTTTGTGAAGTTTTTCTCGCAGGTTCATGCTTCAATGCGAGCGCCTGTTAATCAGCATGTCTGCTTGCGAATCAACGTGAGTTCTGCGAATTAGCGCGACCGCATCAAATTTGAAAAAAATTCGGTGCCTCACTGCGCTTTAGCGCGATCGTCGTGCTAAAATAGCTTTCTCCCCTTCTTCATTCTTCCAAATTCTTCTCACTTCTACTCCATTAGTCTTAATAATTAGAAAATCTATTGAAAATTGTAAAATCTAATAAAAAAAATACACTAGTTTCGTTGTGTTTTTGTTTTCAATTGTCGCTTCAACGCGACTGCTCTGCGACTAGCGCGAGCATGGCTTACATTATCCCGCCTAGTTATTTGTTGAAAATCTAAATTTGAATTTTCGGGCGCTAACTCTTATTGTTGTCTTTTAGGGTGACTGCTCCCGCACCTAGTTATTTATTCTATTTTTTCGTCATATCTTCCTTGTCTTCACTCTGTTTCCCTCTCAACTTCACTAGAACCCCCGCAATTTCATTTTGTACATTTCCTTCCTTGAGGACCTTATCCCAAATTCTACTTATTGAAGCCCGAAATCCCACATTTCTTTATTTTTATGGTTTGCCATAACTTCTTCTAGTTTTATGCAATCACCTCCAAATTTTGCCATATTGTTTATCTCCAATTTTTGCTCCTTTGTCCATCTTGGACAAATTTTTCCATTCCTTCACCTTGCTTCTAAAAGCCCCATTTTATGCTTCCCTATCCCTTAGAAAGTGTCAAAAACCTAGTCAAACCCCAATTACCCATCAAATTTTCCCCCAAATCCAAATTTTTCTATACTAAAAAACTTTTTATTCTTGTTTTTCTACTCATTCCCAAAAATAAAAATAAAAATATTTTTGTCATTTTTTTGTCTTTTGCAGGATGCTTGTCGAAGACTTCATTTTCAAACTACTAATTAAGTGGTTTTGCAGGTTGCCTAGGAGGTTCAAGCAAGCATTGTGTTTTTTTTAGGCACCTAGATCTAATGAGGGGGTAAAATAATCTTGTGTTTTCCTCGTATTGAAGAGTCAAAGGGTAGGAGAGTATGATCTTGCCTATTCAGGCAATCAGAAATCTAGACACCTTTGGTTTTTTCTAGGAATATTGCTTGTGTTACTCTTAGCGGGCCTGCCCTCCTGAGTTGCTCTTAGAGCTGGTGAGAGGGGAATGACCCAAGTGAGTACACCCAGACCTGGGGATCCCAACTCACTATAATAAATAGGCCATTGGGAATGAAAGACTAAATGGTTGGGACTATTTGAGAGTTCACTCTCACATTGGGTGCTTAGTAGGATCCTAGAGATCTCAATCATGCTTGCGTGACTACTAGGTTCTTGGTGCTTCGTTGGGCTATAGGCCTCAATTGTACTTGCGCAACTGCAAAGGGTAGTTCCTAACGGGAAGCCATACTAAACACCTTGTGCATAGTGGCCAAAAACCTTCTAGTCATTGGTGCAGGAGGTTAGACCTCCGAATACTAGTACATTTGGGGCTCAACTTCGATGGTAGTTCGTTGGAATTCCGACTACAATTCTTCGGACTACCAACGAGCAACACCATCAAAAACTTGTAGTCAAACATTCCAACAGTGCTCAAGACTGTCAAAATTCTGATGTCATCGAAGACTCTTCTGACGATGACCATGACTATGCTTAGCTGTCGATAAAACTCGATAAGTCATCGGAATTTGACTATTTCCAAGTAATATTCTGACGGTGAACATGACCGACCATCTGGTGAGAATTCCATGGGATATACAGCATCCTCATCGGATGTTTTGTGGGTGTTCATCGTACTTTTGATGACATCCAATGACAACCAAGGCATCTGCACCGACCAGGATGTTGTATGTGCGACGGTTCGGGCATCGGAATTTTGATAGCCCCCACACTGCTTATCCGATAAGGATGCTGTCGGACATACAACATCCTCATCGGATTCTTGGTGGATGGAAAGATTTGCACTTATTGACCAATACGATAATACTAAATATTTATTATTCTGTATCAACCAACCAAACGACAATAAAAACAATTTGACAATCTAAGCGTGCGACAGTTCAGGCGTCGAATGCTTAGTGGGTGGAAATATTTGATCTAATTGACCAATACAATAATACTAAAGATTCATTATTCTATATCAACCAACCAAATGACAATAAAAATAATTTGACAATCTAATCTTTTCACTTGAAGACCAGCCTCAAAAAACCATGTATGATTGAAGAATTGTGTCCCACGTTAAGTTCTTCAATCCCATCAATAGCCACCCATAGGTGGCATACCATAAACTAGCATGGGAGGTATTCCCATTCCACTCATACCTATCTAAAAGTAACCTCCCTTTCCCAATCCCATGCTAGGCATTGGAGGTGCTGGCAAAGCAAGGGGAAGAAGTTGAGCATACATATTCTATAAACAAAATAGGCACATATTTATTTCTGCAGAAGATTTAAAATTTTTATTAAAGAGAAACTTAAAATATTCACATAATCATCAGAGTATATCAAGAACCTAAAGTAGGTATGGAAACACAAATTCAATCATATTATTCATTTGGGCACATTCCAAAGCCACATCTAGCTTGATCAAGTCATAGCATATGAACAAGCATGAAGCAAAGCATTCTTTCTTGCCCTGCAGTTCCAAATGCAAAAGTAATCCCCATTTCAATGCCCCAATTCAAAATATACTTTATCTTGTGAGAGATAACAACCAACTATATGGTTTACCAATTGTATACCTGTTCCACAAAATACACCAGCAATTCCTCTGCAAGTTCACGATCACCCAATTGAGAACTAGTTTCCATTGCATCCTTGTAAAGATTATCCTTTTTAGACAGTGCAATATGTTAGCACATGATTATAATTTCCTTAATTATGCTCTTAAAATGCTATTGGAGGTGCTGGCAAAGCAAGGGGAAGAAGCTGAGCATACATATTTTTTAAACAAAATAGGCACATATTTATTTGAATTTTTAAAAACTGTCAGTAGAGTAGAACAAATTCTCCTTGAGGATCAATTAAGAAAAATGCATACCTATTGAGAAACAAGATCTTTCTCTTCTTTCTCCTTGGATTTCTCTTCTTGGACAGCCTCTAACTTGTCCTTAACAAGCTCATCAACGTTTGTCGTGTATTCTCGAATGAACTTTGAAAAAGTTTTTTTTTTAATATTAGCTATTTAATTCTATGGAAGATTTAAAATGTTTATTAAAGAGAGACTTAAAATATTCATAGAATCATCAG
The DNA here is from genome assembly GCF_030272615.1 of Cryptomeria japonica. Lineage (NCBI taxonomy): Eukaryota > Viridiplantae > Streptophyta > Pinopsida > Cupressales > Cupressaceae > Cryptomeria > Cryptomeria japonica. The sequence goes on along the minus strand of NC_081407.1, from coordinate 888,439,168 downwards.
AGTATATCAAGAACCTGAAGTAGGTATGGAAACACAAATTCAATCATATTATTCATCCAGGCAAGTTCCAAAGCCACATCTGGTCTGATCAAGTCATAGCATATGAACAAGCAGGAAGCAAAGCATTCTTTCTTGCCCTGCAGTTCCAAATGCAAAAGTAAGCCCCATTTCAATGCCCCAATCCAAAATGAAAATTCAAAATATACTTTAGCCTGTGAGAGAGAACAACCAACTATATATTTTACCAATTGTATACCTGTTCTACAAAATACACCAGCAATTCCTCTGCAAGTTCATAATCGCCCGATTGAGAACTAGTTTCCATTGCATCCTTGTAAATATTATCCTTTTTAGACAGTGCAACATGTTAGCACATAATTTTTCAAATTGATTATGTGCTTAAAAATGTTATTTTTCTATAATTTCCTTTTATATATTAAGCACTTTTTCCATAAGAATAGTTACTGTTGGGTTTTATGTGTAGGTGCAATCTTGTAGTGACAATCTCCATCCATTTGTGACTTCTCTCCAAAGATTAAACCATCTGGTAGGCATATTGAGGGTGGCATTGAGACAAGATGAAGCACTTTGGGTATCTTTTTGAGGTGAGGAGGCCTGACAAACAGGTTCTTGGGATTGATCAAAGTGCACAAGTAATTATCAGAAAGGGTAAAGCTCCCATGTATAATAGAGTTTTTGTTCAGATTGTATTAAATCCATTATCAATTTTTGTATCTTAAAGAAGGAGTTTAAAATGATTGAAATTTCACATTATCGGTATAAGTTACACCGATGAGGGCACTTAAACTAATAAAGACCAATTTTTCATCGGGATACCATATACCATTGAGAGAGCATAGCAAGCCAGAGTTGTACTCATCGGCAGAAGTTATACCAATCAAGGAGCAAAGTTGAGGATAATTGATGCATCGACAAAAACTATACCGATATGACCCATCGGCATAGTAAACACTAGCGGCAGCAATGGAGAATTGTCTTGCCAATAGTCGATGAGGGTATCGGTAAGACTTATACTGATAAGAGTGGTGAAAAGAAGAGTCCATCGGTATAACCAAAGTGATCGGTATGTGTTACTTTGAGCCACCCCGACACCCAAAGAAATCATCTGTGAAACATATATCGATGAAACATATTATATCGGGAAGACTTTTCTTATCTGTATGTTTCATTTTGGATTACCCCGATACCCGATGAAGGAGCGAAGCGAAGCCACTATTGGGAAGACTCATGGTGATGAATTTGGTTGCATCGGTATAACCAAAGTGATCGGTAAGTGTTACTTTGAGCCACTTCGATGCCTAAAGAAATCATCAGTGAAATATATACCGATGGAACATACTCTATCGGGAAGACTTTTCTTATCAGTATGTTTCATTTTAGATTACCTCGATACCTGATGAAGGAGCGGACTGATTGAGAGGAGCGAAGACACTATTGGGAAGACTCGTGGAGATGAAGCCAATTGCATCGTTATAACCAAAGTGATTGGTATGTGTTACTTTGAGCCACCCGATGCCCGAAGAAATCATCGGTGAAACATATACCGATGGAACAAACTCTATCGGGAAGACTTTAACTTAAATGAAAGAACCAATAGAGAAGTTCCTCTCACCCTCTGAGCAAGCCCTATCTGATCAAAGTTATCATGCATATCTATAGATTCTCAAAGCCTATCATAATATTCCTCTTCTACATAAATTTCATTCAAAGCCTCATTAACAATAGCTATAGTGTTGCTCTATACTGCAACCATGTACGACTTTACAATATGGAGATGTCTAGCATGGATAACAAATACAACAAAACAAAAGATACTAATGAATTTTTCCAAACCAAATAGCTACTAAAGAGAACATTTAGAAAAACTTAATACCCAAGTGAAAGACATCTCGGTAATCCTAAAAATAGTAACATAATAAAAGAGTTGAGAGCCATACCTTACGCATGATGTCAACCACTCATGTGTGGTCTACCCTAAGGGCAAGGACATTCAAGAGGTCATTAATAAGATTTGGGTGATCTTGCAAATAAAAGTGTACAGTTTTGTAGTACAAATCAACATTGGCCACTTTAACTACAACATCTTTGAATTGCATATGATCCCATGCCTCTGGAGAATGGTTCATGATAGTAGTGGTAGCATTATCATATTCATCATCTTGAATATATAAATATGTAAGTTCCTTCCAGTGCTACTGCTCATCACAAACACAGATATGAGTTCATCAAAGCGGCCCCTGTTTTGATAGTAATCACTGACATCTTCCAAGTCATCCACCTGGAACAAAAAATAAATGTCAGAACACAAAAAATATAAATGTCTCACCTTCATAGTTACGCATAACACTGCAAATGAGCCTTCCCAAATTATCATGAAAAAAAAACTTAAAAAACAAACCACTTACTTGTGGTGGTGTTGTTCGTATTGGCTCTGTTGGACCCTGCAATTAAGATTCAATATACATTTTTCAATAAGATTAACTATGCAACATAATGAAATATTGAAAATTGTGTTCTTATTGAGCTTCACTTTGTTTCGAGAATAGTTTAATATCATCTACTTAATAGGGCCAACCACATGAAGTTGGAAGCTCATTTGGCCTCTCCCCCCCCTAACATCACTCTAAATTCCCCATTAACATCTAACATTCATTCATTCTTTCTACAATTAATAAAATATAACATTCATTCATTAATATCACATAACATTCATTAGCACATAACATTGATTAGCATTGATTAACATGCAACATTCATCAATATTCATTAACACATATCATTCATAACCATTCATTATCACATAATTACACATTAACACATAAAAATCAGTCATTATCAAATAAGGTAGATTACAATCATTTTTTATTTTTTTTCTTTGAAGCTATGTAAAGAATAAGTGGAGCATCGTTTTCTTCATCATTTCCCCCCTCTTCAGTTGTTCTGCCCTCTACTCGTGATCTCGATGTATGCCTAGTCCTATATTGGGGACAAGGACACTAAAGAAAAGGGGGGTCCTCTACAATAACAAAGAAATGGGTTAAATTAAAAATATTTTTTTATTATTGTTACAAGTATTTCATTAATTTAAATAACATAACCGTGGTGTTCTTTACTTGATGGGGCCACATCATTTTGTCTAGCCTCAACCTCAACATGTTGAACACCCTCTAGATCCTCTGGAGTTGAAATACTAAAGGTTACATTAATGTTGAACACCAATTGCAATTAAATTTTTTTAAAGGAATAACAATGGTCCTCTTTCCTTGATTGGGGAACATCACGTTCATGATGTTGTGTACCCAGATCATGCTCCACTTGGTCACCACCGACTACATGCTCTAAAATATAAACGAAAAAGGTTACATTAATTACTACACTAATTACAATTTAAGAAGTTTAATTGTATTAATAATTACATAAATAAATTTGAATAGCAAATGAGTACCTCCACTACTGGGATGCACATCCGGACCTTCATGTGTAGGTCATGTTTCACGATTAGCAGGCTGCATTCCAATGTCATGTACATTGTTATAATTGTTTGCTTATTTAAAACAAATATAGTTACTTTATGTTGGAACTCAACATCAATTATATTATTGGTAAAGTATTCAATTTGAAACAATTTTCATTTAGCTTATTTACTTGTGTGACGGATGCACCAGAATCTTGTGTTTGTCCACTCAATTCTCATAGTCATTCAGCCACGATTGTATAGCCTTGTTGGTAGGAAATTCTCTTGTCATCTTCTGTGGGAGCTTTATTGAATTCAGAGCCCTGCATTTTTGCTTGGTATCGTGAATTTTGCTTGCATTGTTTGATAAAAAAAAATTGTTTTCAATTTATAAATATTTTGATGCGATATTTCATTTACTGATACTTTTGTATGGAAAGTTTCATATAACCACCAGAGCCGAGTTTGTGTTGCCCATTCTTTTCTTGTCTTGCCTTGGTTTCCTTTGACGTGTCACTCAGTCTATGAAAAATTTGAAATATGTTATATTATATAAATATAAAGAGTAGTTAGTACATAATTACATTCTTAATAGTATCTCATACCTTCTTTTGGCATATGCTAGTGTATTTCCTTTTTTTCCTTTCAATTCTCTCCTTGGCATCCAATGGATGATAATCATGTCCCCCTTCAATGTGACCATGTTGCCTACAATGTTTCTTAGATGTTTTGATTAGAAGTCTTCTATTCTTTAAGCCCTTACAAATTTTGCAGGGAGAATAACATTTTCCATCATCTTTTCTTTTCAAGTTAGACCACAATCTAGCAATTGTCTCCTTATTTTGTTCTTCGCTGATATTTTCTGACCTGGTCTTTCTTCACACGCAAAAAAATCAGGCTATCGAAACTTCGGTGCGTAACCTTCACAAACTATGCAAAAGGATATCTCAAGTACGGAAGTCTTCTTGGAACTAGTTATATAGAAGTTTAAATGTTACTTAAACTTAGACTCTCTTCAATTATGAAGACTATTTTATTTAGATAGTTTTCTTGGCTAAAAAAGAAGCTTGGTTTTGGCAAGTTGATAAAAAATATTTGAGTTTTAAAAAAAGAGAAACCTTTTTAATGTGCCATCTAATAGAATCAACTTAGGAATGATGAATTTACAAAGAATTCAATATGAAACAAACTTCATATGAAAGATAATTGAATTGACTATTAGAATCCAAAATATGAAGAAACTTGAGCAGTTACATTAATACTTAAAATCAATTCTTTTGTTGCAACCCTGTCAACAAGGGTTTTATGACAGTTTTGACAAAAACCATTAGAACTTTCTTTATAGTCCATGGATGACCTTCAAACCTGTCTTGAATTAAAGATAACTCTTTATTCTACAACCTCAAATAGGTTATTAGGGGCTAGATTCAATCCAAATCTTATTAGAAAAAACATCTAAAGCAACAAATAATCATGACTATCAAAAACAATAGTTAAAAGTATTGAACAAAATATCAATTTTCTCATTGAATCTTCATCAAAAACATTTTCCAATGCATACTTTATAGAAATAGACTTCCTTCCTATTTATCCAACAAACAATTACATGGAAGTTTTACTTTCAAACTGATATACAACCCTGTAACTATCACAACCTTGCAGAATTAAGTGACAGTCAAAGGCTTTATTTGATCTAGCCTTACAAGACTTTCCTCCAACTCTTTCACACACACTTAATCCAAATAAATGATGGATTTAATAGCCTCTCATGGTTCTATAACTGTTCCAACTACCCCTAAGACCGAAATGTACAATTTGACAACATTTTACGCATTGTTGCATTACAACTTTTTAGTGACACCTTGACAACTTTTGCCTTTTGACATGAATGACCACTAAACATTACTTAGATACTTTGAACACCTTAGAATGGACTCAAAAAAACATATTAAACCTTTATTACCCTTCCATGGGTATATTTACATTATTTGAACAATCGAGACCTGAATAGGGCTATTTGACAACTTTTGACAAAATGGCTCAATTAGCCTTACACATTGATTTCAAGCTTGAAAAGCTTGTTTATTTCTCATTACCCATGATGAGTATGTAGCTTCTTAATCTTAGTACCATTTAGTTCTCCATTTTATTTAAGAAATAAGAGAGTATGGATGTCTTTAAGTATGGATATCTAGAAGTGGAAGAGAAATGGAAGAAGTCCATTAGAACTCCACAAGTCTGTAAAGTAGAAGTTATTGAAGATTGCGGGGCTGCAGAGAAGGATGGGAGGTCACAAGATAGACAAGTATGGGAATAAGTTTGGATGACCTCTAAAAGTCCATAAAAGGGAAAATGGAAGAGGAGCAAAGGCTTGCAAAAATTGGGAGCAAAGAAAGACCAAAGGTTGGGATGAGAAATGGAATGATGAACCCCGAAAGTCTGGAACTATGTAAAATGGATGAAATGGTAACAGAAGCAAGTAAAGTTAGAGAAAGCAAGAAAATTTTAGAGTAAATGACAATGCAATGATGCAGAAGAGAATGGAATATTGGGACAAAGAGACAAAAGTCCACTTGTTCGTTAAAAACCCACAAAAGGAGGAAATAAAAGCAAATGAAGAGAAGAAAAACCCAATATACTTAGCAGAGCTTCTGTTAGCACATAATTTTTCAAATTATTTATGCTATTGAGATACGATTTTCTTATTGTTTTAAACAAGTATTTTTATCATGAGAATAGTTACTGCTGAAATTTTATGTGTAGGATTAATCCTACAACATCAATTCCCATCCATATGTGATCTGTGAGTCAACCATCAGTCAGGCAATCGGGGGGTGGCACTGAGTAAAGATAAGGCTTTCACTTTGACAAATTTAGCCAAAGAGGCAAGATCTATGTGATATATTAGAGGTTGAGCTTGTGTGAGGTTTTGTTCAATTTATATGTAAAAAATCATAAACATGTGTAGTTCATTAAGGGGAGCACATTTTATAAGCAAATCAAACCATCGGTGTAGCCTACCCTGAAGAAAGGACCCTAGCAAAGCTAAAGGTCATCAGGAAGTGATTAACTATCTCTAAAAGGGGATAGGAGTTATCCTGATACCCAATAGATAGATCAGGAGGATATACACCGACCGAGTCATTACTAACGTATCATTGGCGTGACTTTTTCTATCGGAACGTGCAAATTGTTGTCTTGCCGATAGCCGATAAGGCTATCGGTAAGACTTATACCGATAGGAAGAGAAGCCTTAGTCATTAGTACAACTTAAAGAGATCGAGGTGTAACATTTCAAGCTATCCCAATGCCTGATGGAAACAATAGAGCAGGAGATTCATCGAGGAAAAAGTAACTATCGGCAGAGGTTGTTCAAGGTTATGCTGATACCCAATGGAGGGCTCGAGAAGACAAACACCGATGAAAAATAAAGCGACTTAAGGAATGCAATATTGTCGATGGTGCCAAGGGAGTAATTCATCGGGAAAGCATATACCGATGAGCCGTTATAGATACAATTCAAAACTGAAACCAAAGAAGCCTATATTTAATGTGTGCAATTGAGTAGACTGATGGCTCACACGAGGCAAATTAAGAACCAAATGTAGGTTGTGTCTTAGTAAAAAACACACAAGGTGAGAATTATTGCTCACAATTCATCACGCATCATGGAGGCTGCAAGTTCATTAGGAAGAAAGAGGAGTGCTAAGGGCTCCGAATCCACGTCTAAAAAATCCAAAATAGCAGAAGTCCCTCCAGCATGGAAAATGAATCAAGATATCTATTGGTCAATTACAGTCCCCAGGCCCAAAATCAAGGAGGTCGAAACAACATTTACCTAGAAAAGACCAACTTGAGGACAAGTTTAAAGGGATTGGAGATGTGTGGACAAAGGTGAGAGTTTATGAACTCTTCCCGTTTCATTTTCTGAGAAAGGATAGAGAAGTGCCAATTTGTAACCCGTGGATAACCAACTTAAGTAAACTAGTTGTTCCAAATGTTTTCGTAAATATTAGATTGATGGAAGTCTTGGTCAAAAATTACAATTCTGTGAAGAGATGCATTCAGTTTCCAAATGGCAAAGTGTTTATCAGATTTAGTCATGGAATCATAGATGAATTTTTTAGCTTAGACCCTAACCCTGATGTACCCTTGTCATTTGAAGAACTAGAGGAGGAATTTGTTAAAATGGATACTACTTATAAAGGATGGAACTTAGCTTTCCACAGGGTTGAGAAGGGCATTCTAACTTATAGTACACCTATATGTCATTCAGATAGGTTGGAGGTATAGAGGTCCTTGATGTAGCTAATATTGAGCCACTGGTGTTAGCAGCAAATGTACAAATGTATGAGCCAAGACCCTTTGATTATGCTACTTATCTTGTAGAAAAATTGCATGAAGGTTTCTTGAACCTCAGAGATAATAGGGAGCCCACTTTCAAGTTTTACTCGTTGTTAATGCATTTGATTTTATTTTATGGAAGATTTAGGGGTATGTGGCCAATGAATTTAAAATTGAACACAGTGGATAGAGCAGGTAAAGAACAACCAGTACAGATGTGGACATCAGTTTGGGATTCACGATATGTGAAATCAAACTACATCAAGTTTGAAGAGCTAATAGTAAAGCCATTATACCATATATATGGTGTCCCGTGTGAAGGATCTATTTCCACTGAAGTTAAAATATTTCTTAGACCTGTTGTTTTTTATGAAAGAGGTATTGTCAATCACAACTAGGGCGATTGGTTTGTTCACAAGGATTTTACTTGCTTCGGGATTTATGGTTTCGAAGGAACCCCATATCTGTTACCAGAACTTGTACCAGACATAATTGCTTATCTGGATATTGTGAGACAGTTAAGTGTTTCGAATGCCAAACATTTTGGAGGTATGCATAAGCAAACTTTCCTGCCTGGGAGTCTTAGTTTTGGGGATTCTACCATTGTATCAACAAAGTCTTATGAAGCCATTGATAGGAAACTTATTGAAGAATACAATTTGTTCAAATATGCTGCTAGGGTCAATTATGACCCTAAGGGATATATTCACAATTGCAAGAAAAGTCAAAATCTGGGAGATTATATTCATGTTTACTTGGAAGCAGAGAAAATTTTTAGAAACATGGAGGAGGAAGAGGCCCATATGGCAATTGATGAATTAAACAATAAATTGGAAGAAGAAGAAAAAGAGATGGCAAGAAGAAGAAGAGAGTGAAGGCGAGTCCAAAGAAGTTGAGGTGGTATCTAGGCATCAAGCACTAGACACAGTAGAAGAGCCAGACTTGCAAGAGCAAATTGTTGTTAGGCTAAACATCTATAGTGATGCAAGATACAATGAGTATCCTGCCTTTGTGTCCGATGATGTTTTTATTAAGTCAAAAGAATTTAAATCCTTTTTATATAATTTCAAAGGGAAAAAACTGAGAGACTCTATCCCAAATGTAACCCCTAAAAAAGAATCAGAATTGCTGGGGAAACTAAAGGAAGAAATTAGTTTAGAATTGACCATTATAACCCCTCAAAGGGGGGGACATCTTCTTAGTGAAGCGGGCATCATCATCTTTCTAGGATGGGACATGAGTGCATCATTTATTTTTGATAGCATGTTACATTCTGAGAATAAGGATTTTAAATTAGATAATCAGGGGGTAAATGATGTGTATGTCGGCTCTAGATTTGACCAGAATGAAGAGGCTTTTCTTTTATGGGCTCTTTACCCTCCAAATAAGAGGCCAAAAATCATTGATGTGGATAAAGCCTTTGGTCACATGATGAAATTGAAAGTTGGTGAAGTAGATCCCATTGTTACTGTTGATATGGGTATTGATATTTCAAAATTTAATAAAGCACAATTGGTCAAAGTGATCAAAGAAAGAGATCAGTACAAGGGATTATATGAAGAATTGCTAAAACGAGGAGGGTAGAATGTGCCACAAATCCATTATGGGTCTCAGTGGAAAAAGAAATGTGAGGAAGTGCAACTGGAAACTAAAAAGTTGAAAAGGCAAATGTAGAGTGTGAGGGCTAACACAACCTCTATTTTATTGACTAAGAGATTTGAAAATTTGTAGGGTTTCCTTGAATATTTTTGGGTTGTTTATCAAAAGAATATGGATAATGCAATATCTCACAACTAGATTATAACAGACTAGGAACTATGTTGCATGATAAGACAATGGCCAATATAGATGCTAAAGTCATTAAAGGAATACAAGAGTTGTTGAAAAAGCATGAAGACTTTGAAACAAAATTGCAAAATGAATTTAATGAATGTAAGGAAATAGTACAACATGGTTTTCCAGAAATTGAAGATTAGCATGAACAGATTAAGGATAAGGATAAATGGATCGTGGAGTACCAAAGTCTTCTCAGTGCTTCCCTTAACATTGCCCGGTCTGATGTACTTGACATAACAGAGGCAATCGAGCAGATGGAAAACTTCATCACTTTGGAGATTGTGGTTAGAGATATTATCTACGATGTAGTTACCTACAAATCAGAGGGATATTTGAAGCACATTCAGAAGTGTGATCAGATGCTTGGAGACCAGCCATAGATACCAAAAGATGTTTAAAGATGTGACTTTGTATTTTATAGTTTTAGTTTGTTAGGGCATTTTTTAGGTAGTTAGTTTCTAGTTAGTTTTTTGTTAATTTTAATTTAATGAAAGGGTATTCCCTTTCATTTTTCAAACCAGATCCTCATCTATATGTGGAGGATCTTTTGAAGAGACAAATATCACAAGTTTATAGTTTTTTTTTCAAGACAATCTCTATTCATTTTCTTATGAACTCGTTGTCTGCAAGTACCAAGTTGATGGAGGATATGCACTGAAATCAACTAGTTTAAGTATTTTATTTTCAATATAAAGATTCAAGTGTTTCTCATTCATGATGGTATCTATCTTTTCAATGGATTGATCAATTCCTTGGATAAATCTATTTACATAGGTTGTTTCATTGTGCAATCTTATGTTGTTGTAATTAAGATTGATTTTCAGTTTGAATATCAGTTTGAAGGATTGGTTGGCAAACTTTGAATTGTCTTATTGGTCTTTCAATGTAAAGTTAAATTTAGTAAGACTAATTGGATGTCACGTTTTAATTGCAATTCATATGGAAGCCTTTGAGATGATGGTCGTGTTTCATTAAGAAGCTATTAAAATTGTCTCTAAGGTTAAACTTAGGATTTTTCATTTGAAATGATATGAAACCAAGAAGGAATCAAGGCACTGGTCTTTTATTGATTTTATATATTTGAATCAAGTATTTCCAAAGCAAGTTTCATTAAGGAAACATATTTCTAATTCATACAATCACTACTTTATAAACATTCATTTACAAGCAAGCAATTACAGTTTTCAGATAATAAGATTGGGTTCAGGAACAATTGCCATCTTGAAGTCACCTAATTTATTAAATTCTCTATAGAAAATACTTTAACCTATAGTTTTAGGTTTTAGATATAGGTTCACCAGCCTTGGTTTAGTGAAGCCTAAAGTGCAGGGTAATTTGATCTATCGATCATTCCCATTTGTTGGCCAAGACTTATTTAGAATTCATCAAGAGAAGTGGCAAAACTCTTTGATTTCCAATCTGTGATTTTGGGAACCAACGGCTTCCACCTGGGACTGATAGTTGAAACTTGATATTAGACAATTATAATAAGTCCAATAGTCAACAAAAAGTCTGCAACTCCACAAAAAGTGAGAAAAATGACCAAAACCTTCTTGGACAGAGAAATTTTTGGGGATTTTGCAACTTTCAACATATGATAATAGCAGGTGGAATGAAGAGGAATGACACCAAGACAAATTTGATCGAGGGAGATCCATTTAAAGATTTCTCAAATCTATTATATATGATGGGCAAAATAAGGTTATATGCACAAGGGGTTATTCAAGCAAAATTTTCAACTGTTAGATTGAATCCCAACACACTTTACAACTAGTGCCAAATTGAACTATGGAAGATTCAAATGCTTATCACTTTATTTGATTTTAAAATATTTTTCTGTGGATTTGACAAAACTTGGAAGTTAAAGTCTATTTTGTAACACCACTTAGTTAAATATGTGGACATCACTGCTGCTTGTGTCCTGATTTTGGTATAGTAAATAGGGTTTACTTATTTTTTAATTTTTATACAATACTTTTAGCCTTTATCTAATATAATCGATAATTGGAAGACTTTTCAATAACTAGGAACTGCAACATTAGGAAAGTAAAGAAAAATAGATAAATGAGAACATACTAGTAGGATGACAAGCTCAAAGTTATGAGACACACGCTCTGAAATGAGCGTGTCTGCAACCAACTTTACATGATTCAAACACACAACCTGCAAGTCCACAAGAATTTACAAGCATGAGAAAATCTACAGGAATTTTGCCATCTCCAATAGTTTGATACCCTCCAAAGTAGCTACTCAGTCCTTCAATATCACCTGCTATACAACCCAATTTTAAACTAGAAAAAGATAACCAAACCACGAAAAGATAATTCATATAGATGCCCTTGAAGTGATAGTCTTGTTCAAGAGCAAGTTAAAACTGAATCCTTCGATATCCCTGCTAGGCTTTAAAGATAACAAAACACTCAGCTATAAATCTATTGTTGTTAATTAGGAAGTCAAGAGTTAAAGGGAGAAGGACATGTCAAGCCCGATTTGCAAAGGCAGAGGCAGAGGAAGAGGCAAAAGAAACAAAGGAATTGGCAAAGGCAGAGGAAGTCGAGAGTTAATTCAATCTGTCGCGTGTGGTTTTCAAATGAACCTATTCTTTTCTCTTTTTTTAATAATGCATGTGGTCATCGGAATTCTGACTAACGCGGGCTTCGTCGAAAAACATCGTCCACATTTCGACGTTATCGGGCATTTAAAAAAGAAAAATTGAATTTGATCACAAAATGCCTTGTCCATCGGAAACCTCCGTTAGAATTAGAGTCCAAATGTATTAGTGGAAGCCACCCATATTTTTACGTCCCTTAGTAGAGACACAAAGTTTTCCATGGGGGTTTTTCATGGGAACTGATGCTTGGCTTCCCCAGAGAAGTGAGTGTCGTGGAGGGAAGCCAGTGGGGTCAAGCATCTAAGTGTCTGCTCTGGGTAAGCGTAGCTAGGAAACCAATTGGGATCCATTGACTACTGTCTTTTCTCACCATAGGATATGTTGTGAAGGAGCATGAGTGTCTTTTGAGTCTAACTTCTTTTGACCATTGTGTTTTCTTTACTTGACATCTCTTGCCAAGTCCATCCCCCACAACCAATCAATCCTCCCTCTTGCCAAATTCCATCTTGTCATTATCAAATCTTTAATCCATTTCTATCTATCTAAGAAATTCTCCATTCCCCAATCCACTTTCATCCATTCAAACAATCATCCTCCCTCAACCAATATTTTTGTCGAAATCATTCATCCAACTTTGGGTAGCCTCCCCCTTTACTCTCCCTATTATCTATCTGTTCTTCCATAATCATTCTCCCTCTAATCCAATCAAATCTCCAAAATTCTAATCAATCAAATTAATCCATCTTTCTAATCCAGTTATCCAATCCCTCATCAATCAATCATCTAATCCAATCCAATCCAATCCATTCAAGTCGTAATCCAAGGACTAATCTAATCAAATCAAATCCTAATCCAAGGACCAATCCAATCAAATCAAATCCAATCCAAATCAAATCCAATCAAATTCAACCCATCATCATTCGAAGCCAAGTCCTAGTCCTCATATTCATTCAATTCCCATCTAATCCTTCATTCTCAACATGGCTACCCATAATTTTAAAGCTTGGTATGAGTAGATGATCATGGAAGTTCACGAACCACCTCAACCTTCCTACCAAGTCAATCCCATAATCTCTCACCCACCTATCATACATTCATCCATCTCACCTCAACACATTGTGCCTAATCCCAATTCGTATCATCTCTTATCCTTCCTCTACCTTTGACAAGGGAAATCCATCTTATTCCCCATCTGTATCTCCATATTATCCATCATCCACATATATACCTTCATCTCTCCTCTCATCTACATCCCAATCCCCATCCTTTTACAACGCATTCATTACCTCTAGTCCTCATCCAAATCCTTTACTTTGTATTCCTCCAAGCATTAAACCTAATTCTCCAATCCATTATCTCAATCCTCCATCTAGTCCTAATCCTCCAAAATCCATATTATCCACATCCTCCAAGTCTGTCATTCATAATCTTATCCAAGACATGCTAGCAAACGAGACAAAATCCCCACCTCAAAACAAAGTTGCCAATTCCCTTCAAGTCCTCCATCCACCCCAATCACCTCCACCTCAAAACAAATCTTAATATCCCACACTTCACGATACCCCCATTCCTCCATCTACTCACATCGAAGCTTCTGTATCCTCCTCCATCACACAATCCCCACAACTCCAAACATGTCAAAAGCTTGTTCCAAAGCATGCTAGCATAGAATCCTCTCCATCTAATGATCCCATCCCCTCCACTTCCTCTCATGATCATATGATTCCTCTATCCAACCCTCTCCCTCCACCACATGATCCTCTCCCATATCATGATCGAATCACCCCTCCCACTCCATCCAATGGTACCATCCCTAATCAAGATCAAAGTATCCCTTCGTCTCCATGTCATGATCTCGATCCATCTAAAGATCCTAATCTTCCTTCCACATCTCATTCCCCTCAAAATGGACTCGCATCTTGTTTCAAAAATAATAAGGGTCCTCAAGCTAATGCTCAAGATGTTGGTACATCCCCTATTCCTCCTAAATTCAAAAATCCTTCATACAATTCAAAATCCTGTCATCCACATCCATTTTGGGACCCTATATTCCAAAGATAAATCCTCCATTCCTTCCATCCATTTTGGGTACTTATGTCCCTTTATCCACCACTCCATCACCTCAAATAATCCCTAAGAAAGATCAACAAATACACATATCATTGAACGCCTCCAAACACTCTCCTTTCATCATCCCACTATCCATAAAATCCTTAAGTCATTCATCCTCATACACCCATCCCATTTCCATTGGAAGCAATTTGGATGCCCAATCTAAAAATCATAAAGCTCAAAATCCACAAAAATCGAAGGATTAACATGTCCCCTCAAAATGACATGCTCAAAAGAAAAATATGATTTGAAAGAAAGAAAAATAAAAAAGGCCACAAAGGCCCGAAAACAAAAATTCAAGAACTATGTGGATTCCCAAACTACTCAAAGAAGCAATGCATCCCAAAGTAAAACCAAAATTGGCATCCAAACTTGCTAATCCAAAAGCTCCATCCATTCATAAATCAAACACTCCTCCATCTTCAAAATCCATTTTGGGTCCTTATGTCCCAAAATCCACCATCCCAACTCCATCATCCCCCTCTTCTATTTTGGGTCTACATTTCCCAAAATCCACACTTTTGTTGGAATCCAATAACACTGAGAGGGGGGTGAATCAATGTTATACTAGAATGATGAATTTTAGCCTTATTAAAACATGCATACACCAACCAGTATACCAGTACATACAGAATTGAAAGAAGTACAGAAACCAATAAGCCAATCACATAAATGAGAATCACAACACACATAATTATACGTGGAAAACCTCAAAGAGGAAAAACCACGGTGGAATTTGTGACCCACAATATCAATCCACTGGCCATATGAAGATATATTACAAAATATAAGGGGCATGCACTTGCAAGAAGGCTTATAGCCTAGAGCATACTACTCAATCACAAAAGGAGTCTCACTGACTACATATAAATCCATACTACAATCCAGAGAAGTGTTGAACTGCTAAGATAGCATCTTCTATGCCAGAATACAATTTTGGTTAAAGCTCTATTTGTTCCAGTCTGAAACCCTAAACCCTTTACCGGAATAACCCTTACATAAATATCCTCACATACATAATCTCTCTGATATATTTTGCATTGTATCAAATTCCCATATCCATCACCATATCTGTTATCTATTCCAAAAATGATTTAATCCAACTGACCTATATACCCTATACAACTTATCATGCCTTATGTTGGCTTACAAGGATAATTACAATATCAAATTATATGTCGGCTAGATAACATGAATGCATAAATATTAAAAACAATTGCTGATGCTGGATCCAAGAGATGTCGGCCTCCAATACCAATAACGGTATTCTAAACCATGTCGATTTGCATTGCCGGTAACCAAAGAAATCATTTTGTACTGCTAGTTTTGGTGTCAGTGTAGTGTCTATGAAGTGCCTGTTGGTACACAACTAAACCAAAACATGAATTCGGAATGAGATACCATGTTGTCATCAATGACAACATAGTGAAACCAACCAATTGAGTGTCAATTTCTAACAATCTCCCCCTTTGGCATTGCTAGCAACACTCATGTGAAAAATGGTCAAGGTTCCATCTGTTGATTCCATCCTACCTGCTCCCCCTGAGCTGAATATTCATTAATGCAAAATAATCCACATCTCCATATCTCCATATCTTCATATTTCCATATCTCCATATCTCCCCCTAATGTATACAACTCCTTCTATTCTTTTTCACATCTATATCACTCCCCCTTTGACATCAATGCCATCAAAAATTCTAAAAAGAATGTCAAAGATCCAAAATAAACTGTACGATGAATATCCCAAAAATATCTTACCAGAGCTTAACAAATTTCAAAATTTCCAGATAAGCCTTCTCCAATAGCTCAAGATAGGTATCCCAGCTAGTTTTGAAAGTGTCAGAAATAGATACAAGTCCACTTAATAAATGTGCAAATGACTCTTTCTCATTTACCTATGCCAGTGTGGGCTTTCCCACCATATCCATACATTCTTTCTTATGTACACTGAGTGAATCTAACTGACTCACCAAGCCTCTCAAACTTATGGCTCTTCTTATAATTTTTTCTCTTTCCTTCTCAAGAACTGAAATTTGGGTTTCCAAAATCAAAATTTGACCATCAATGGATGTAGTCAATGAAATCAATCCATCAAAATAATTAGCTATATTTGCAATTTTCTCCTGAAATTCTTTTATCTTTTTATCCACATTAACTGTAAGTATATCAGTGTTACAAAATACCCTATAAATATTTGTACACTGCTTCAAAGAAATTTCTATCAATTTCAGCTTTTCATCAATCTTCTTTTTCTCAGATTCAATCACCTGATCAAATGCATCTCTCTTAGCCTGAGTGAACCTCTCCAATGCTTTCTGGTTTGAAATCTACTGTAAGGATTGAAAATCCTTTGAAATATGCTTAGTAATTGTCTTAAGATTTCTGGATGGGCTTGCTTCATTGTCAATCTTGCACTCTGGAACTAGTCTGTGTAAAATAGTGATTGACTGGTCAATAATCCCTTTGTCTGTAGATCCCTCCTTCATTAGTTTTTGTGATGCCATCATCATGAGTTCAATAGGACTCATTTATGTTATGTTTTTTTTTTAACCTACGAGATGTCAATTGACAACAATGATGGACCAACTATCGGTTCTCTGTCGGTTTCCCCTTTCTTCTCCTCTGATGATTTATCCTTTATAGATTCCTCACTTGCACCGGTGGCTTCTCCACTTGGTTCAGTCTCTATAACTGTCAATTCCTCTAAAGGAACTATAACCTCAACCTGTACATTTGTATCTGGAGGACTTTTATCCTCAAAATTAGTATCCTGTACATCATTAACTTTTTCACTCTTTGTATTAGCCGGTATCTCAATATCTATCTGTACATTTGTATTTATCGAGGGCTTGATTTCCACTATCTTAATATTCTTCAAAGTTGAGGGTGAAGTACCCATAATCTACTTTCCTTTTCCTTTAACTAGGGTGTCTGTAGTGTCTGTCTTTGATTCTGGTGAAGTAAAGAATCCTCTGTTCTCTCCAAAGAATTAACCCATGCTTTTTGAGTCTCCTTTATTATCTCATTTACCCTTCCTACCATCAGACTAGTTATTCTATGTTTGCTATTAAAGACTTTTCTATCTGCCACCTCAAGTGTCCTTTCCATTTCTTGTGAAGCAATAGTAACATAAATAGATAATAACTCTTGAATTTTGATATGCTTATTTTCTTGCATAGATGACAGTCTTCTAGAATCTAACATATTATACAATTCTGTCGATGTTCGATTTTCTACTTCTATTAAGGCTTTCTTATAAATATCCAAGTATAATAAGACAGCTTCCTCTACCTCTCTTCGTTCATCATCCTCTACGTGTTCAAAATAAAATTGTACATTCTTTAACATGCCATCCTTAGTTATTTCATCTACTAATTCTGCACAAGTTTTAGGTGGAACATTACCAGATTGATTAGTTTTATCAATGTCATTCTTCTTCTTCTTCATCTTTGCAGTACCAGATGCGGCTGAAGTGGTTACTTTTGGTGCTTGCTTCTATGTTGTTATTTTGAATGTAACCTTCCTAACCGGTTGCTTTTTATCTTCTACCTTTGTTTCCTCTGTTTTCTTCCTTACAACCCTCTTGAATGCCAAGGGTGTGTCATACTTAGATTCAGACTCTGTTGTAACAAGCTCAATGTGTACTTCTGGTTTCTTCCTCTTCCTATCTTTCTCTAGGACAGCATCAATTAATGATTTGATGTCTTGTGAGACCTTCTCAAAAAAATTTATAGCCTTTCCTTCTTGCTTCTCTCTCTTCTTCCAGTTGAACTCTATTTCAACTTCATGTGTTTTTTGTTATGCAGTACCACGGGGCTTCTATGCCTCATCAATAGGTGCATCAATCAATATTTTTGCATAAGCATCAAGGATCTATGCATCCACTTCATATCCCATTTCCTCAATCCAAATATTTCGGGGCTTAACCACTTCCATAAGTGTTTCATCCTTCTTCACCATGAAACATATGTTAGTTGAATATTTTTCTACAATATGCTTAGGAACCCTTACCCTAGACTTCATAGATTTCTGGAATGCTTTGAAATATCCCCATACCTTATCATCTCTCTGACTTCCTAGAGTAGCAATTGACTATTTCAATTGTTTCCCTACCGGGATGTCAAATGCCCATTACCTTTTACCAAAACCGGTTGTATCAATTATAAAAAATAACATTAAGCAGACTATTAAGTTGCCATACTAGAAGGTTCCCTTCTTTTCTCCCTTAATCTTTCCTAGGTTTATTAATAACTCATCTAACATCCAACCGCATAGATCCAATTTCAAATTTTCTCTCATCATTTTGTATGCAGCGCAAACGCAGGAACTGGAAACAGAATTTAGTCAATTTGACTGAGTTACCTTATACCCTATGATCATGCTACCAAATCTAATGTCTGTGTCGGTAATAGCACTTACCCTTATAGATCTCCTGTCAGATGTCACGTCAGGGATTCTGTTCGCGAAATCATTCGAAACCTTCTTGTCTGGATGTTG
Organism: Cryptomeria japonica; assembly: GCF_030272615.1. Lineage (NCBI taxonomy): Eukaryota > Viridiplantae > Streptophyta > Pinopsida > Cupressales > Cupressaceae > Cryptomeria > Cryptomeria japonica. The sequence continues at coordinate 888,420,290 of NC_081407.1, read as the reverse complement.
TCCAACCGATGGTAAACCAGTGATTGACATGATGACTTCCTTGGTGATCTTGTAAGGTCTATCTAACTAGATAAACTCCCCATGTACTCTTCTCAAAATATACCTAATTATCTCATCTTCGAATTCTAGGATTTTCATAATGTCGGTAAACCCTAAGTATTCAATGTGCTTGTATGTCAGTTTGATCTTTCCATAGTCTCCCATCATCTCACTCATGTACATGCCCTTTATTTCAAATGTTCCCATGTCCTCAATGTGACAGTGTATGTATGCCCTAACATCTTCAACATAGACAACTCCCTCTGGAACACGGGAAAATGATCCAACCAAATCTTCCAAGGTAGCAACATGCGGATACTATTTGAAAATTGGTCTAGGGTGGTCCTTGACCTCTACTACAGTCGAGTTTGAAACAAAGATAGGAATAGATGATGATCCTGCTTCCATGTTTAAAGATAAATACTTGTTGATCGCTTTCGATGAAAACCCTTAACAAATTCTTCCAGTCGTCGGTGAAATCGCTCAAGAAGAAATATGATTACTCTGAAATGCCTTGATTTCTCTTAGTCGCTCTTAATCACTTTGCAATTGCTCTGAATGCAAGGTGATCAATAATGAAGTGAATTTGACCTTTTAACCTCCGAGAAAAACCCTAATCATCCATTGACATAAATGACTACCAGTGAAAGATACTGATTCTCGAACAAAACATATCCATTCCGGATAAGCATCTCCAATGTCTGGAACATCTTCCAGAACCTCTTCCCGAGGCATATGCAGCATCTTCATGAATTTTGCCTACCCCTAATGCATCTGCCTCAGTTATCGGATGAGCTACTTGTCGGTGCAGGAGCAACCTCCTCTTCTGGATAAGTAACTGGTGCATTTCCATCTAATGATTGTTCTTCAGTCTTCCTAACCCATCTGTGAGTATGATCTTGTCGGATTTCACTAGCCTTCTCTTTCCCTTTCTCATTTGATCCTCCATTTCCAATTGGTGGATTTCTGCTTCTACATAATTTAGCAATACGTCCAACCTCATTACATGCATAACATGTAACATTGTTCCTTTGAATTTCTTTGCTAAAACAGGTGAAATTGCTTGACCTGCACTGATTAGCCATATGTCCAAACATTCCACATGCATAGCATTTAACATCCATTCTACAATATTTTGTCTTATGACCATACTTATTGCATTTAGAACATTTACCGAGAGCATAATCAGGGTTCTGATTTGCTCTGTTTCTACATTGTCTAGCCATGTGACCAAATCTATTATAAACAAAACATCTACCATTAAATTTATAAGCATTAAATTGCCTTACCAGTGCCTTATTGTTTTGATCTTCATTAGCAGTACCGGAACTTTGTCCTTTCTCAAATCGAAGTCCATAGGAATCTCCAATCTGCCTTTGTCTCTTCAATAACTCATCTAGTTGTGCTGAGCTAATCTTGATTTTTTCTTTATACTCACTTGCAGTACTTAAATCTTCTCACAGAATTATCATTTGTCTCTCAAGCTCTTGTTCATTACTCTGGGATTGTAATAAATAAGTCCTTAGCATATCATTCTCATAAACCAACCTACCACATTTTTCAATTTTTTTCTTCAAGGATACAACAAGATTTTATTCCTTTTTCTTTTGGTTCTCAATCTCCTTAGACATTCTCATATTTATAACTTGCATTTAATTTTTCATAACCATGTTCTCCTGACTTAATTTCTTACATTGTTGCTTAAGTGCATCTTTCTCTTCATCATCCTGACTTTGCAAAAGTTCCTTCCTCCTAGCTTGAATAGATGATAGCCTCTCTTGTAGGACAAGAATGAATTCCTTAGCAGAATTCAATTTATCTTTTAGCTTTAAGTTCTTCAACCTTTCAGCATCATAATCTTCAAGTGTCATCTCAACTTGCTTCTCCAAAGCCATATCCATGGATTCCGGATTCAAGATCTTCCTCAAGCTGTTAAACTTCCTCCGAGGCACAAAGCTCTAATACCAATTGTTGGAATCCAATAACACTGAGAGGGGGGGTGAATCAGTGTTATACCGGAATGATCAATTTTAGCCTTATCAAAACATGCATACACCAACCGGTATACCGATATATGCAAACAATATCTTTGTCCATTAATCCATCCATTCTCTTACTAATCCTTCGTTCTCCCTTGTCATTGGTTCCAATCCATCTATCCTATCCACCAATCCACCCCATCCTATCCAATTTCTAATCCAATCTTATCTCATCTAATCATATTTTGCATCTCTCCCAATTCAACCATTAATCCCGTCCCCAATCCAATCCTATTCAATCATCCATCCCCCTTTTCATCCTATCTAATCATTTATCCTTCTTTGAATCCTATCCAATCCATCAAACTAAGCTTTCCCATATTGAGCTTACATTGACTTGCGCCTAATCCAAGCACCAATCCATACTGCACTAATCAAATCTAAGCAGCAATCCTCTCATTTGTAGATCTTGCACATCCATCCATCAATCTATCCACACCCTTCCTATTGGGATGAATCTTTCTCATGTCTGGTAGTTTATCCAAATCCATGACCTGCCCATCAAGATGAATCCTTCCCATGTCTGGAAGTTTATCCAAATCCATCACCTGCCCATTAGGATGCATCCTTCCCTAGTTCGGTAGTTTATCCAAATCCATGTCCTACTCTTGGCAAGAGATGTTAGTTGGCCATGTGCATGTTGTTTACATGGTTGGTCTTTTTTCTTTGATTTCTATCTTGTGTCCTAGGACTATACCTACTCACGACTGCCTTGATCATCCTATATCTTGGTATGTCTGGATTGGTGTATAATGGGGCATAGTTTTCATGGCATGGTGTGTTTGAAGGTCTTCCTTTTTTATGAACCGGCAACTCTACATTAATGTTTATCAACACTTGCATGATTGTGTGAAAGGCATTCCTATTTGACTGAGCGTCAACCCATGCCTTGGATCTTCATATCATCCTGGTTCTTATAATTAGTGGTGTAGACTATCCATGGCAATATCAAATCTAGGTTTTCTCTCCATTATCTGCTCAACAAGAAATCCTATCCACTCATTTCATATCATTCATCCATCTCATTACATTCAAAGACTCCAATTTATCCATCCATCTTCATCCTCCTCCTCTCTTAACCTAGTCTTCTAATCCATTTCGAGAGAACACCTATGTTCTTTGAACCCGCATATCCTCTTGAGGGGGCATACAAATACTTCCTCATCATCCTTCCTCCTCATCATTCTTCCTCATCTCATGACTACGGCATCATGCTACTAGTCCTTATCCTTTTCTTCCACTATGTTTTATTCTTCTTTGATATAACATCCTTTCACAATGCTATACCAAAGAGGGGCAAAATGTAGACACCTAAAATTAATATTTAATTAATTTAAGCCTATCAACATAATTAATTGACTTAATTGTGTTATCCTTATTCTTCTTAGTGTAATTAAATATAATTTAATTAATTCTACTATTGTCCACTAATTAATTTATCAAATAAATTAATTATCCCCCCATTCTTCTAAAGTCCCCTCAAATAATTATTTCCTCTAAACCCACTCAGTTAATTAATTTTAATTAATTAATCTATTCATGTGATTCCTACAAATCACTTTTCCTAATCCCACTCAACCTAATTAATCCTTCTAGAATCTCTCATAATCATGATTATCATTATTCTCCAATTTTTAATTCCCACTCACGTCATATCAACATTGAGTCTCTCAAAGAAATTCAAATTTCTTTGAATCCCTCAATGCATCCTTATTTTGGAATTTTTAATTCCTCATTTTGAATTCAAATTTCCTTTCTCCCCTCTTCTCAAGGAATTTTATATTCTTGTCTATTTTCCCAAGGCACCCTTGATCCATGCTTTCTATCTCAAATCAATCTCAACCCTCCATATGAAAATAAATCTTGGCCCTTCCTTGGCCTCCTCCAATATATAAGTTGGAGATAATTTCCTCCTCAAAAGAGGATCTTCTTCATAGCATCCTCATTCTGCTTCTATCCTCTTCTATCTTATATTATCATGTAATAATAATGTCTTCATGATCCTCTATCCAATCCTCTTCTAATCCAAATCCTCATCTATCTATCACAATCCAATCCAAATATTGATCCAACAATCTTATTGAAGCAAAGGAGAGCCAACCACATCAAGCAATCTAGGAGAAAATCAACATCAAGTTGGAGGCATTTGGGCGCACTTCAACTTCATCCAAGCTCCATTGAGGAAGAAGGTGAAAGCAAGGTGTAATTGGGTTTTTATTGCATTGTTTGTGTTTCATGCTTTTTTGCTTGTTTATTTGCAATGTAGCCATCTTATTCTCCTTCTAGGCTTTATTACCCTCTTCATAGAGAACACTTTTTATTTCTTAGAGAGCATATAAATCCAAACTTATCTTGAACAATCGTCAAGGAAAGTAATGAAATAGTTTGCACCTCCAATAGATGTTACCTCAATTGGTCCAAAGATATCTGAGTATACAGCAAAAATCCAAATCAACGAATTTAAGGCCCAATAGTTGTTCCCTTTTGAGCATAATTTGAATTCCTTTTGTGCTCGTATATCCAAGCCTTTGATGCCAAAGCTTTGTCCCGCTATCCTCAACTGCCATTGTAGCTCCCACTTCAGTGTAACTCTCTAATATATAAAGTCTTCCCACTTTATTACCCTTAGAAAACACCAAGGATCCCTTGGTGACTTTCCAAGCATCCAAAGAAAAATTAGCGTTACATCCTTGTACATAAAGCTGACCTACGAATATCAAATTCATTTTTAATTTTTGACATATCTGACATCTTTTAACAACCATGTATCTCCACCTTTCAATGTCAAAAAAACATCATTTGTTGATTATTTCACATGCTTTGTTATCTCCAAGATATACCCTTCCAAACTAACCTTCGTGGTAGTTTGTGAAAACCTCCCAACATGGAGAGACATGGAAAGAGGCACTGAAATCTAGCACCCATGAATCTAATGTGGAATCACATGTTGATAGAATTTAAACACCATCATCTTTTTCATAAGTTGTATTGGCTTCGTTGTCCCAAACCTTCTCTTGGGCCTTTTTATAAGACCAACAATTCCTTTTTGTGTGACCTCCTTTGCCACAAAACCAACACTCATTGTTTCTGCTCCTTGACTTTGATCTTTTTGTTGGTTTAGACCTCCTAAATTATGTTTTCCTCTCTTGTGAGGCCTTCCCCGACTAACAACTGTCAAGGCTTCATCGGAAGAAGTTTCTTGGTTCTTCCTTCTCATGTCTTCACTGAGAAGAGTGGTTGCAACCTCATCGAATATTAATTTATTTTTGTTGGACACTGAACTGCTAACAACCATCACCACTCCTTCCTAGTTGTTCCGTAGAGAACACAATAAAAGAGCAGCTTTGTTTTCATCATCTAGAGTCATACCCACCAAAATTGCTTGGTTGACGAGGGTATTAAATTCGTTGAGATGATTCGACATGATCCCTCCTTCCTTCATCTTTAAACTATATAGTTTTTTCATGATGAAAACCTTATTTGTTGTTGATGCCATTTCATACATGGCAAAGAGTTTGCCCCATAACGCTTTTGATGTCTTCTCAGTTGTAACGTTGAAAAGACCATTGCTAGGCAGCGAAAGAAATATCGTCACCCTTTCTTTCTCATCCAATTTTTCCCAATCTTTATCTAGCATCGTAGATGGCTAATTCGTTTTCCCTTCAAGTGTGAGTCAGAGGTCTTACTTAATCAGTAGTGACTCCATCTGCACTTTCCACAGACCAAAATTCTAACCCTCGAATTTCTCTATCTTCGCTTCCTCCATGACTCAGGAAATTCTTCACTGATTTCCCAACCAGCTACACCACCAAGCTCTGATACCAATTGTAAATGTAGAAGAGAGAAAGATATATGTGCAAAAATAAACTAAATAGAATAGAAAACAAAAATAGACTAGATAAAGAAATTTACAGTGGTTCACAGCAATAAAAGAAACTTCCAGGTTTTGTAGACACAATACGAATGAGAATACAAACAACCAAGAGACTTGGATGGAAAAATCAACATGACCGTTGGACTTCAGAATACCAACACTAATTTCAGCTATCAAGACCATAGCATCACCATTCTTTAATTCAAAATTGATAATTTCAATGAACTCTAATTCAGAATGGGAATCATATAAGCAAATTTTGAAGTGCATCCAAAACAAAATTACACCCTTATATGTGTTGAAACACATGTCCATTGACAAAAGCCCTTACTAAAAGCAAGGTTTTTGAATTTTGATACCAGGCGTACCATACTTCTTTTTCTTTTATAATAGTAAGTGTTACAGGTTGAGTGTCTCCATTACAAATAGTACACGACAATTTTCAAAGATTATATTGCATGTTCAATGATACCACTATGAGGTCAAGCTTTATAAATAAAAATAGAAATAACATAAAACTGTATTTCTTTAAAATGACAAATACATTCATAATATACAAGGCTTATAAATTGTGTTAACTCGGAAGACTTATAAGAGCCACAAACTGATTTGTGGACCTGGTTTCGAAATTTTCGGCCTTCCTAAATATTAGCACATCACAGTCGTCAGCCTGGACGTCTCCTCATGGAAAACTATGCAACTTGTTCGAAAGCCCCTCGGTCAAAAGGAGCGTTATTTTCGGCAAGGTTTACGGGAACGCCTGAGTCACGCATCTTATCGTAGAAGACTTGAAGAGGAGAGTGTAACTCTTGACCAAAACATTAGTTGAGTAGAAAAGTGGGCTTTGTTTAAATTTACAGCAAGTCCTTTTCTACCTAAAGTCACAGTATAGGAGAAAAGTAGTATTTATATCACCATTCAGTGGGTACAAGAGAAGGTTTTTATTTTGAACGCTCATCATGAATGACTTCATATTGCTTATGTCGACAAAAGGTCATGTCTTGGGGAATAAATCCTTTAGTCGCATGCAACTGCATTTAACAAGCTTTCTCTTTATTTTTCCTGTGTTTTATGTATTTGGTTATTGTTTTATTTTTTTATGTTGAATTTAATATATATTTTTATTTTAGAAAATTTGAATTCAGTATTATCTAGATCTTTACAATATTGACTTTGCTATTAAATAAAATGTTCTTTGTGACAGTCAGATTTAGGAAGGTCAAAATATATCAATGAAAAACTCGGTACCAATCATGATCAGAACAGATGTTTGGTTATCAACAAGGATTGCATTTCAAAATTTGTGCAGTATGATGGAAAGTGCGGACATCTCAAAGAGTTGGAAGGGGCAGAAGAGAGGCTTGAGCCTGTGAAGGCTGGTATTCTAGATCTTGACAGTTTGATACCAGCTATCAGAAGAATGGCTTAAACAACACACACTAAGCTTACACTTTTAGACTTAAAAGAGCTGACTGACATTTTATAGGTTTAATATGTTGCTTAATGTATGTGGTCACACTAAGAATACACTTCTAGACTTAAAAGTGTTACACTCAAAATTAACTAACATCCTCTAAACTTAATATTTTGCTTAATGTATGTAATTTAAAGCTGACAGCTATAGAAGATGTAAAGGACTCTCACACGACTTGTTGAATAGGTGGCCACAGGAAAAAGTGCTCTAGCCCGCTAAGAATAGCACTATAAATGTGTTGCAGACCAGCGAACAATTGGGAGTGAATACTGCTGGAGCGACCTTGAAAACCCGCAATCAAAAGCTAAAGGAATTGGCTCTTCTCTCATTTACACCAATAAAACAGCGTTTGGTTGACGCAGTAGGCAACCTGAGGGATAAGGAACTTCATCCCTAGCTGTGGATAGTAAGAACAAAAATTACGTTAAGCCACCTCATGCAAGTAAATCATACCCTATTGCTGTAGACAATATTTTATCTAAATAGTTGGATATCAGTGCATTCAACTTCTTACATTGTTTTTTTATGGTGGATAATGCTACATGGTCTCTCATACCACCGCTCATATCCTTGTAGAGCTGGAGATGGACTTGTCTTCACCTCTCTTAGTCGAGATGATTCCGTAGTTTTTTTCGAAAAGACAAACAAATAAACATTTATTTATTTATTTAAAATAATAGCTGCAATATCAAAAAATAGCATTCTGTTTAATTCAATGTGACAAATGGCACCTTTCCTTCATGTCATCGGAGTTCGTGTATGGCCATATTTGTCCTTTTGTCAACCTGTCACCTTCAAGACTACAGCGCGGCACGGAGACATCCGCGCGACATGCTAGCATACCAAGAATCTAGTAGTCTGCAGGTGGTCATTTGAGCGTTATGCCTGCACCTGGAAGGAATCGTAATGCCCTTGTAAGCGCCCACCGATGTTAGTTTTTAGTCCAAAGCCTATACATCTCCCGTTTGATGGCATTTTTGGGATCTTTTGGTATTTTGAGATCACTTGTGCAGAATTGGAGTTTTTCGCAATCTTTTTGGACAGTGTTCATAGCTTTTCTCACAAAGACCACCATTGTTGCAGCTCTTCGAATAGCTCACAGTGCCATTTTCATAGTTTTTGAAAGGGCAGTTTACTTATTCTCTCTATCATCCATTTTATGCATTATCACTCTTTTGTTTTGCATTGTCTTTCAATCATCTTTATCATTTGTTTCCCCATGGCTTTATCAAGGTTGTCCATGGAGGTGGAAACACCAAAGTGGGGGTCTGACTTATGCAGACTCCAAAACACAACCCCAACATTTTCCCTTCTTGCTTGTGTGTAGGTTTGCAGTAGTGGAAAAGCTATCATCTTGCGGGAGGCTTCTATCGTTGACTAATTGTGAGTTCTTATTATCCTCCCTTATCTTATTCTTTCATTTTGCAATCTGCAATATTTCATTGCTCGTACCATCTGGTTAGTCAGCTTAGTCATTTTTATCATTTCTGTATGGCTTATGTGTTTCATCCGTACTGGGTGACAATGTGTCATGCTGGTGTCCTAGCTCTGTAGGCTCGTCCCAAGGACAAAGACTCAACAGAGTCGTCCGAGAGTCTTGTTGTATAGTTTGTTATCTTTATCCCCTGGCTCGCCCTCAGCGCCAGTTTAAGTGAGGTATCAGAGGGTCGATTTGTTATCTAGGAATCATCATCCTTGAGGTAACAAATTTCCTCCATTACAATAGCATCACGATTCACTTCAATATAAAGGCTCTATTATGATTTGCATAAACAATACAAAATGCAGTACTTTATAGAGGTTGCAGTCTCTAAAAATCAAGAGCTCATTGCATCACCAAAAAGCAATTTCTAAACTATAAAACATTAAAAAATTTAATTTAAAATGTGTATCTAAAAAAATCCAACTACATCTTTGGCATTACTAATTTCATTGTCAATTGCACACTTGGCATCATTATCCAACATACTCCCCCCTTGATGCTAAGTGGACTCATAAATTGAATCTTTGCAACTCACTATGTAGTATTTCCCCTCATCTACTTCCTCAATTTCAACTGCAAGCCCAAAATCAAGCCCAAGTCCTACCGAGAAGGTTAGAAAAATAGCCGATATTTATGAAGAAGTGCAATTCATGCACATGAAGAGAATCCTAGAGGTGAGATAGTACATTTTGCATTATTTTCACAAGCTGATTTTGAACCATCATGTTTTGATGATGTGTATACTAATGAAGTTTGGGTGCAAGAAATGCAAGATGAGATGGATTTTATTAACAAGAATGGTACTTGAGAGCTTAAAGAGCTTCCACATGAAAATAAAAATATTGACACTAAATGGGTCTACAAGATTAAGTACCATAGTGATGGGAGTGTTGATTTCCCTTGCAACCCAAAAAGAAATGGAGGCATCCATCACATAAATGTGAAAAGTATTCTTGAATGGGTACTTAGAAGAAGAAATTTATGTTGAACAACCACAAAGTTCTAAGGTGCAAGGAAAGAGAATCAAGTCTACAAGTTTAAAAAAAGCCTTGTGTGACCTCAAGCGAGCACCAAGAGCTTGGTATGCTAGGATTTATAGGTATTTTCAGGAGAATGGCTTTAATAGAAGTAAGAGTGAACCTACCCTTTACTACAAACTAAAAGGTAATAACATTCTTATTATTTGTTTTATGTTGATAAGGCACTTTTCACATCCATGTGATGGATGCTCCATTTCTTTTGGGCTGCAAGGGAAATCAATGCTCCCATCACTATGGGACATAGTCTTGTAGACCCATTTAGTGCCAATATTTTTCTTATCATGTGGAAGCTCTATAAGCTTTCTAGTGCCATTAATGTTAATGAAATCCATCTCATCTTGCATTGCTTGCACCCAAAATTCATTAGTACACACATCCTCAAAACATGATGGTTCAAAATCAGCTTGTGAGAATAATGCAAAATGTACTATCTCAACTCTAGGATTCTCTTCATGTGCATGAATTGCACTTCTTTCATAAATATCATCTCATCTTCTAACCTTCTTGGTAGGACTTGGGCTTGATGTTGCGCTTCCACTTGAAATTGAGGAACTAGGTGAGAAGCAATACTACTTAGTGAGTTGCAAAGATTCAGTTTGTGAGTTTGCTTGGCATTATGTGAGAGTATGTTGGATAATGATGTCAAGCGTGTAACTGGAAATGAAATTAATAATGTCAACCATGCAGTTGGATTTTTCTAGACATAAATTCTAAATTAATTTTTAGTGTTGTTTAGTTTTACAAATTTCTTTATGGTAATAATGAACTATTGATTTTTAGAAGCTGCAAGCTCTATAAAATACTGCTTTTTATATTCGTTTATGCAAATCAGAATAAAAACCTTTATATTAAAATGAATTCTAATGTAATTATTTTAAATAAATAGAAATATGTTTATTTGTTTTCTTTTCATAAAACTTCAAAACGAACATAAAACAATGTAAGAAGTTGAATGCACTGATATCCAACTATTTAGAGAAAATAGTATCTGCAGCAACAGGGTATGATTTACTTGCATGAGATGGCTTAACGAAATCTTTGTTTTCTCTGTCCACAGCTAGGATTGAAGTTCCTTATCCCTCACCATGCATACTGCGTCAACCAAACACTGTTTTATTGGCGTAAATGAGAGAAGAGCCAATTCCTTTAGCTTTTGATTGCAGGTTTTCAAGGTCGCTCCAACGGTCTTCACTCCCAATTCTTTGCTCGTCTTCAACAATACAAGAATTTCAGTACAAATGAAACACAACTTAATTACATGCAATTGTTAAGAGGATTATCAGTACAAATGAAATACAACACAACTACAAGTGATTGCTAAGAGGATTTTCAGTACAAATGAAACACAACTACAAGTGATTGCTAAGAGGATTTTCAGTACAAATGAAACACAACTTAATTACATGTAATAGCTAAGAGGATTTTCAGTACAAATGAAATACAACTTAATTACATGTGATTTTTAATTTCAACAATTTCCACCTAACAAGACAATAGTATATTTTTTTATATAATACTATGAAAATCATTTTTTATAAGTTAAAATATCATTTTTATTCATTACAGAAAATAATATAATAATATTTATCACTGGTTCAATGAATTATAAGCTTTATATATTTACATATATTAGATATTTTATACCAAACCACTAGTTAAACACATGTTTTTACAAGACCTTCACCAAACTCTTCATTCTCCTTTCCTTCCTGCTTAATTCTTCTATCTATTTAGCACCATTCTTACACATGAAAGTTTTAGAATGAACCTTCAACTATTACCCTGTCTTAATATAATTTTTGAGTCCTCTATTTCTTGGATTTCTTTGGTCAAGTTAGTTAATCATAAATTTCTCTTAATTTGTCTCAAGTCATTTCATTCTTTCTAATTTCATTTTCACAAATTTTTTTTCTATAGCTAGTTGAACTGACTAATTGGTTTACCATTCAACCATATAATTGAATAAGACACTTCGCTCTTTTTGTGGTACGCCATTATTCTCTTAAGTCCAATCTTATTTAGTCCAACACATTATTCTATATTCTTATCCCATTACTACTTCCAATCAAATAAAACATGTTATCCTAGCTCCTAACTATTGGCATCATATTTTAGCACTTGATTTCTCTACATTCTTATATTCATCTACACATGTACCATTAATAAACATCAATTAGAGTTTCATGAAACTATTCACATTTCATACTTGATCAACTCAATCCTTGTCATTAGCCACTTGTCCTAGTAAATTATATTTAAATATCATAATTATATAGAATAATTCATAAGACTAGAAAATCCAAATACTCACAACATTAATCGAGCTTCAGTGATCTCAAGGCTATCATCATAAATGTATGTTATGCTACAAATGATTTAGATTAAAATATATCATTCGACTTACATCAAATAACTTCAAAACCAAAAATTTTATCAAAATCATATCTAATATCAAATTTTTCTTATTTTATAAAAATAATATGCAATGAATTATTAAAATTCGTCATAATACATTGACATAAAATTAAAACTAATTTAATTCCTGACATTTAGATCTGTAAATCACAAGACCCTCAATTTATGTCCTTGATTCATACAAGAATGAGAAAATGTTGGGCCAACATATGTTCTAATTAGATACTTATATATTTTATAGTATTTATAAATATTTATGGAAAACATCATTGACTTATAATTCTTTTATCTATATTAATATAAATGAGAGTGAGCCCTACCAACATTTCATTGATAAAAAATATATATAATATAAACAATAAATATAAATCATAAACATTAGATACATTAGTATCAGTTTATACGTATGGTAGAGAATAATGGACATTGTGGAATGGTACAGTATGGAGATTAATGTCAGATGTTCAATGCAATGGTAACCAACTATAAAGTAAAAATAATGTCTGCAGCTTGATCTCCTTGTATGAGGGGGGGCTTCATGTAATTCTTGCCCCTACTATCCGTAGCTATGGAAGAAGGCCCTTGTCCCTGAGACTGCCTACTGTGTCAGCCAAACATTGTTTTATGGGAGTAAATGAGACACCCAATTCCTTTAGCTTTTGATTGCTGAATTTGTATCCCACTTTCCTTGGATTTACCTCATCCGAACACCTACAATGAAGTGAATTAAGATGGCACAGGGTGAGGAGATTACTCAACTATCCTTAAAACCCAAATCATATTAGAAATATTCAAGAACTTAGCAGAAAATGGGCAATAATAATAAGGATCCATACTTGGTAGGAAGTGGGTATTGTGGGAACATCTGTGCTAACATATCCACAAGCTCTCCTCTGTGGAGGCTTCTTTCTGCACAAAGATATCGACCAGAGGCAGAGGGAGTTTCATAGAGCAATATATGCGCTCTTGCCACATCTCTCACATCCACGTAAACCTGAGTTGCATTTATATATGTCTTCGCCGACCCTACACCAATTAAAACAATTAATCTTGTTTCCATGAATGGAAAAGCAGAAAGGAATTAGGGTAATTTTAATAGTAGCTCACCAGTTAAATATTTGAAAACATGAGCAGTGCTGGCATTCACAGTGGGCTGGAGCAGAGGGCCCAATACAATACTGGGATTAATCCTTATCAAATCCATACCCACCTCTTCTGCATAAGTACACGCTGCTTTCTCTGCCACTGTCTTTGCATAGCAATACCAGTTCTGAACAAAAGAGAAAGAGAATAAATTTAACAGTGTTGGATAGTTTACAAATCTTTGCATGAATTTGAACGAACAAATTAAAAGTTTACCTTGGTTTCAATGCAGTAATCAAGGTCGCTCCAGCAGTCTTCATCGACTACGTCCTGTGGACTCCTTTTGGGGTCGAGGTAAACGGCACCAATGGTGGACGTAAGTATTACACGCTTCACTCCCAATTCTTTGCATGCCTTCAATACATTTACAGTGCCATTCACAGCGGCCTCCAGCACTTGTTCCTGTATCCAGTATCCAGTATCTACCTATTATATATCCTTTAAGTTGTACAGATTTATACTTAAAAACTAATAGTATAGTACCATATAATCAATTAAATATAAACTTTAAGCTGTCTTTAGGAGCGTACATACCTGATCACCAGTCAAAAGGCAAGCTGTGTGGAAGACTCCTTTACACCCACTCATAGCTGTCACCAAGCTGTCATAGTCCAGAATATCAGCCTTCACAAGCTCAAGCCTCTCTGCTGCCCCTTCCAACTCTTTCAGATGCCCATACTTTCCATCATCTGCACAAATTTTGAAATGCAATCCAGATTGTTAACTATTTGAGATGTTTATATATGCAATTCAAAGATTTTAAATATTATTGTATTGAGCGTATAATTTATTTGTATCAATATTTTGGATCACACTTCATAATCTATCATAGGAGGAGAAAGCTGTAGAAAGTAAAATTTGTAATCTATACAGCTCTCTCACTTGAATGATAGATATGGAATGTGATCCCAAACATTGATGTAAATAAATTATACGCAATTGAATCCAGAAACAACACAATAATCGTTACGAACCTGTTGAAATCTAATATCTCTTATTTTAAAGATTGTTTCTGAAATTAACTGTGTATTCTTTTTGTATCTAAATTTCGAATTACACTCAACAATCCACTCTTCTAATAAATGAAAATAATAGATATACAAACTCACAATCTAATATTTCTTCTTTCTAATGATAGATTACTAAATGTAATCCAAAACATCGATACAATATATGATGAATGTAAATACTGACCAGGATTGCGGACTGTTCCTCTTACAGTATAACCTTTGCTCAAGAGCATCTTGACAACCCAAGAGGCAATGAATCCTCCAGCTCCTGTTACACACACACTTTCCATCTCTAACTTCTTCTAAATTCCAATTTTCTTCCTATTTCCTGCTGGAATTGTGTTTGCCTGACTAAATGTACATATGTTGTGTCTATTTATAAAGGAAAATAGACCAGGTTTGTGGACCGAAATTTTCGCTGAATTGGTAAAGAAAAAATTGCGGCCTTCTAAAAATCAGGAGACCACACGTTTGCCCACGGACTTAATTTATTGGAAATATTGTCGTGGTCGTGTGGCGTCAACGGTGCGAATAAAACGGTGTTTTCTAAGGCACGGTTCATGTACGAAATTAACGCATCGTATGTTAAAAGAATTGTTAGGTTTTGACCAACCATAATTTTAGGGTTAAAGACTGCTTTGTTGTTCCCCTTGTGCTTTCAACCAAATATACAATCTTGTTTGGAATACTTCACTAGTTCGAATTCTTTTATTTACTTACTTTTTTTTTGAAATATAGACTCACTCAAACAAATTGGTATATATATATTTTTTGTTAATGGTTCTAAAATTATTATATTGGTGTAAGTCACAATCTTATCAATAGATTAAATTAATTTAGTATTTTAATTTTATATTTTTTTTAGTATTTTTTTTTAAATATAATTGATTGTATGTTTTTTATTAAAATAAGTGGGAGACGCATAAAACAACAAAAAAGTTACATATTATTTTGAATCAATGTTTTTTGGTAAATGAAATTAAGTTTAAATTTTGATTTTGTAACTATAATTTACAATAATTTGTTGTTATATTAAGCATTCATAAGAAAGAAAATCATATTGACATATTATTTTAAAATTTAAAGTAAACTTAATTGTATTATAAAAATCAATGTAAGAATTTTTTTTTGTGTTAGATAAACTTAAGTAAATTTTAAATTTCTATGATGTATTAGAATTTACAATAATTTGTTGTTATGTTAAACATTTATAAGAAATCAAAATATACTGACATGTTATTATAAATTGACTGTGATTTAATGTCGAAGTACATTCATCTTATTATCAACTCTATTAAAAGTTAATCATAATTCTCTCAAAAATACATTAAAACTTTATTATAACTTTGAATTAAGTACAACTAAATTCAAATGGATCATTGTTGACTACTTTTCAATACTAATATTTAAAATAAAAATATTATCATACTTTAATCAAAACTTGATAATATTTCATTTGAAAACATTTTGTGATAAAACATAAATGTGAAAATATATATTACCATAAATATTTAGATTAGTGGTATCCCAACCTTTCAAAAATTCTAATACAATTCTATGACCAAAATTTGCATAGCAATATGTTGAGTACAATCATTCCAATCTTAACTTCAAATGTATCATGTGAGTTGCTTTATGCTACTTTATTTCCTATTTAAAGATAATGACCTAGTACATAATATTTACATATTGTCAAGGACAAGGCACAAAGATAACTTTTGAAGATGAAAATTTACGTTGTTCATTTTCTCATCTTGTAATATTAATCATTTGGTATGGACATATCTAATATTCTATAAGGATATAAAAACTAAGGAGCTTCAAAGGCAAATGTTATTTTTTAAGCTAAAGATAACTTTTGAAGATGAAAATTTACGTTGTTCATTTTCTCATCTTGTAATATTAATCATTTGGTATGGACATATCTAATATTCTATAAGGATATAAAAACTAAGGAGCTTCAAAGGCAAATGTTATTTTTTAAGCCAAAGAT
Source organism: Cryptomeria japonica (assembly GCF_030272615.1). Taxonomy (NCBI): domain Eukaryota; kingdom Viridiplantae; phylum Streptophyta; class Pinopsida; order Cupressales; family Cupressaceae; genus Cryptomeria; species Cryptomeria japonica. Next base: position 888,403,780 of record NC_081407.1, on the reverse strand, counting down.
AACTTTTGAAGATGAAAATTTAGGTTGTTCATTTTCTCATCTTGTAATATTAATCATTTGGTATGGACATATCTAATATTCTATAAGGATATAAAAACTAAGGAGCTTCAAAGGCAAATGTTATTTTTTAAGCTTGGCTTCTAGTATAAAAGCTAATTTTATTTTATGAAATTCTATTAAGATAAGGAATTGTGTATGTTATATTAGCATGATTTTACTTTTATATGGAATTATATAAATTAGCAACTTTTATCATAAATTAATGGTATATGTTAAAATTCTTATTTTTTAATGTTTTTTAATATTATGTGAAAGTTTCTTTTTTAATGTATTTAAATTTAGAAATGTTAAATATAAATAAATTAAAGTTGGTATATAATTATGTTTTTTTGTATATTTATGTTAGTATAGAAGAAATTAGTATATAATGTGTACTTTTATCTTCTTATCAAGTTGAATTTGACCTTATTGTAAATAAAATGTCTAATTATTTGATTTTTTAATAAACTTAAACTATTCAAAAAATAATTCTTTATTAAAACTTACTTAAATCTTCAATTTTCTAAATTAACCTTAACTTCAACTAGTCCTACACCTTATACTACAATATGGGTGTAGATAATTGAAAACCATTTTCTATTCTATTTAAGTGGACCCTTTATGAAACTCTAATCATAACCTAAAATTTTAGGTGCTAATTATTTCAAATCAAGTACCTAAGATCTTGCATTTAAGAACAAGAACTAAGACATTATTAATTATCAAGAATGAACATCTAAATAAATAAAAATCCACCAACCCTATCAAGGGCATTGCAAACATCTCTACTTCAACATTTATAAGTACAATACTAGACATTTGACATATTTTATCTTTAATGTACCTCTATTAATGCTTCAACTCACCATTAAGGATCTTTCATACTTTCCTTTATTTATTTAAAATTATAAAGTTGCTTTCTCAATGTTCCATTTATCTTAGAAGCAAGTGTAATTGGAAGTAGCATATATTCTAAGTAAAGGATAGAACTATAAGAACAACATGTGTCTATATTAATCAAACTATATGAATGAACTGGTTCTAAGTGGTCTTAAAGTTAAAATCTAACAACACCATCATAATTTAATATGCATAGGTATAAATCTATATTTTTGAACTTGATCATAAGGCACAAATATCTCCATAATTGGTATTCATTAAGAAATAAGTAATATTTGAATCATATATACATCTATCATTCTCAATTTATTTAATTTATATTTGATTATAATTTCTTATCACTATTCTATTATATTACCCTAAATTAAAATTTAAGATACTTCTATTTTTTCTACATTGTGATGAAATAATGATCTTCAGCCATTCTATACTTTTAAATACTTATTTTCTAATTTCTTAATTTATATATTTAATTTTATAAATTTCATTATCAACTATGAAATTTGTTCATGCCCATTTTATTTTTATTTTTCTTTCTTGTTCAACCACTTATTATGATGTTTTCTAAGATATTATCATAGACCGTATGAACCTTAGCCTTATCATAGATTTTATTTAATTTTCAATTGATGAAAACCTTAAAATATATGTACCTTAATCAAGATGATCTTTTTGATCATGACGCTTATATTGAACACATTAAATATCCCAAGTAATCAAGTATGATTATTTAATTACAAATTATTAAAGAAGAAATTTATAATCTTAATGGTGATATAGATAATTTAACTTTAGAAAATTCAATTCATAATATTCTCATGGCTAAATCATATGGTATAGAAGTTCTCAAGGACATTATCAAAATAGTATTTTGATATAATATTCACAATGATGTTGTCTTCCTTCATATCCATAAGACCCCTCCTTTATACTAACTTGAAAACTCTAATATCCTACCATTCCCATATAACACCCTACTTCATCTAAGCTAAAACATATATAGTATTCATATTTTTATCCTTTGTCAACAAAATTCATTCCATACTTAGAAGCACATATTACTTTGTAACCACTAGCCCAACCAAACTTTAGCACTCTTCAAAACCTATTTTGTAATCACTCTACATCATCTCTTCCTCCACCATAAGATCCCAATCTATTTACAACTTGCCTATCAACATGAATATTCTCAACCCTTTTGCCAACATAGTCTTGATTTTCTTATAACACGCAATGAAACAATTTAATGAAGTCCAAATAGTTTTCATACTCTTCCTTAAAATTTAGAAAGAAACTAACTTGTGATATTACCCATAATGAAATAGCATATGATATTGGCATATGGATAAAGTTGATAACCTTTTCACAATTTATATCAATAAAGTGGTTTTAGGTGAAACTATTTCATTCTAAATAGTTTCACACAAAACTATATGGCATAAATAGTTTCAAAGAAAGTTCATTTTTCTAAAAATTAAACTTAAATTGATATAATTTATTTTTAAATTTAAACTAGGTTGAATTTATATTCAATGATTTAATTAAATATGGGTGAAATAGCTTAGATCAAAACACTTTCACTTGAAATTGTCTATGTAGAAACTTGAGCCCTCTTTTTGAATAAATGTAATATAAAAATAACTTCATTTCCTATTTTTCCAAGAAGGTTACATTCATAAAATAAAGAAATTAGCTTTATTGTGATTTTTTATTTATTGTACAAATAGATTATTATAATCTTACCTTGAAGCTAACTTTACAAGATTGAAAATATTTAAAATTATTTAAAATTATTAAAAAATATGCAATGTAATAAATAAGAGAATCCTCCATATGTGTGTATATTTATATATGTATATGTATAGATACATTGTGTGTGTGTGTGTGTGTGTGTGTGTGATGTATGTATAGACACACACACATATATAAGTGTGTGTGTGTGCGTATACATATATGTATGTGTGTGTGTATATATATAGAGTGTATGTGTATATATGTATATGTATATGTATATGTATATGTATATGTATATGTATATGTATATGTATATGTCTATATGTATGTGTGTGTGTGTGTGTGTGTGTGTGTGTGTGTGTGTGTGTGTGTGTGTGTGTGTGTGTGTGTGTGTGTGTGTGTGTGTGTGTGTGTGTGTGTGTGTTTGTGAACAATTTTTTTAGTGGTGAATATTCATCAATCGACAAATTGTGTAGGTCAATCGCATCAGAAAATTGGTGAATAAAACTATTATATGAGTGGTTAGATTGTCTCGTGTTCATACAAAATTTGTCCCATGGACCTTTTTTTCGCCACCTTTTGGTTGGTCATTATTTTCGAAACATGGTTCGCCACCAGATCATACATGGCTTGAATATTTATTAGTCGTAATTTTGCCCCGAAGTTTTCAGGCAAATGCAAGAAACCACCGATGGACATGCATGCAATTGCCAATATAGACACATGAATTTTTTAATTTTGAGGGCCATATCGCCAATAACATTAATTATTTTTTTCTTGAGGCCAGCCCCAATTCACCCCCACTAGTATTGAAAGTTAATGTTAGCTCCATAATTCGCCTTCAAATTTAAAATTGCACCACCTTAATCCAGCTCAATTTCGCCAAATTTCTATATCCCAATTGTGGAATGGCACGCAATTCGCCAAAATTTGTTTAATATAAATACATGAGAAGGTGACATTTACAATTTACACCTTGTTCAGACCAGTCTGCACTTCCAGAATCCACATGCTCTTCTCTGGACACAAGTTGCTGAGAAATCCTTTAGATGTTGAGTCATTGAAGGACCCTGTCACTGTGAAACTAACGATAAATGACAAAAGATATAAGATTCATTTTAGTGTTTTCCATTTTGAGTTGTTAGTGTCTCTATGTCTGTCATTTTGATTTCAAAATTTTCTTGCAACTTAGTTGTTATGGCTTAGTTTTTTCCATTTTAATTTGTTATTCTTTACATAGCATGCATTGTTACAACAGTCTGCACTTCCAAAATCCACATGCTCTTCTCTGGACACAAGTTGCTGAGGAATTCTTTAAATGTTGAGTCACTAATGGACCCTGTCACTGTGAAACTAACTGTAAGTGACAAAGGATATAAGATTGATGTTAGTATTTTCCATTTTGAATTATTAATGTCTTTGTGTTAATCATTTTGATTTCAGAATTTTCATGTGCAACTTAGCTGTTATGGCTTAGTTTTTTCCATTTTAATCTGTTTTTCTTTACATAGCATGCATTGTTACAACAAGCTACAAAGTTTATCTATTTTATTTTTCCCTCTTTTTATCTATTACAGTATTTTGTAGCCTATAGGAATCAGATTCCTTCTTGCATGGCTTAGTTTTTTCCATTTTAATCTATTATTCTTTACATAGCATGCATTGTTCCAACAAGCTACAAAGTTTATCTATTTTATTTTTCCCTCTTTTTATCTATTACAGTATTTCGTAACCTATAGGAATCAGATTCCTTCTTGCACGGCTTAGTTTTTTCCATTTTTATATGTTATTCTTTACATAGCATGCATTGTTACAACAAGCTACAAAGTTTATCTATTTTATTTTTCCCTCTTTTTATCTGTTACAGTATCTCATAGCCTATAGGAATCAAATTCTTGCAGTTTTTGTTAGTAAGAGATGTCGAGTGGCAGGACTCCTGAAAGTGACGGAGGGAGGCTATCCAAACGCATAAATAATAATATAAGTTCATACTTTGGCACTTGATCAAGCAAAGCTACAACATCAGCACTTGCACCCGATGCCTCTGGCTCTGTCGCAGTGAATGTTCCAATGGGTACCCAAAGTAGCCAAACTAAAACAATCATTTTGGTTGACAACGTCAGTGATGCTATTGTTAACAATGTCGTTGTTGCTGGCAATGTCGATGATGTTGCTGATAATGTCTCAGATGCTGGTGTAAATGGCGGTGATGTTGTTGCTAATAATGTTGATGATGTTGCTACTAACAATGGTGGTAATTCTGCTATTGACGATACCGGTAATGCTCCTCTTGTCAATGCACGGAAGAGGGGAAGAAAATCAACAACAAAAATTGGGCTGGAGTGGGATGTGACAAGGTCATTTCAAATAAGTTGGAGTTCAAAGTACACATTCATTAAGTCAATGCCAAATCTAGAGAAAGGCAAACCTCAGTAGAATGCTTGTGTACAATCTGTACTGGAAACATGGTAAGGACAAAAAACTGTAGCTAAAATTGGATACAATAGAAAAGCACATCGGCAAAGTTTATGAGAAACAAACCATAGACGGAAAGGAAGTATCAATGGTTAGATGGAAAAACAAGGAAGAATGTAAGCATGTTAGGTATGCAGAGGAATTTAATGCAAGTAAAGAAAAACAGAAGGAGAAAGGAAAATGCATGTGTTCACTTGAAGCTCAATTTCAAAAGGTTATGGATGAAACATATATGTCCAAAATTGTTTAGTTGGCTACTCTTTTTAATCTCTTGAGAAGAGGTTGTCCTATGACAGACTACTCTGATATTGTTGGATTATTGATATTTCTCAGTGTTCCAAGATATCCTACAACTCATTGGTCAGTAAATAATGGATGGGATTTGGTGAGTTGTCTTGCTAAAGTGGAAATAACTTATCTATGGGAAAAAGTAAAGGAGTCAAACTATATTGCATTATCTTTAGATGAAGTTACAGCGGTGGACAATACTTGTTGGATGTGTATGCATGTGTATACTATCCAGAACCATGTCCGACATCCTCATCTACTCTATGTTGTTAAGATGGAGAACACCAATGTGCAAAGTATGTATGAACTGGATAAGAAATCTTTAAATGAAATTGCCGATATGGATGACTTTACAATTGCCAAAAAGCTAGTGTGTGTAGGAGCAGACGGAGCTGCAGTGATGCAAGGTCATAGGAATGGTCTATGTGCAAAGCTACAAATGAGCATTGCACCATATATGGTTCCCATTCACTACATGGCACACAGACTTAATTTAGCATATAAAATTGTGCACGATCATGAAGAGGTAGCCAGAGTTGATGAGCTAATTCATGAGCTCTACACATACTTCTGTTGTAGTCCCAAACATTTTTTAGAATTTCAGAAATTTGCTGAAGGAATAACCGATGTTAACAAGCTACTTAAGGATGTTGAGACCAGATGGATCTCCATTTGTGGACCCGCGGAATGATTTTTCTCAGAATATAGATCTCTGGTTGGTCTAATGTACGAACAAAGGAAAGACACTCAATGTGCTACGCTTTTGCATAGGTTAACTGATGTAGAGACACTATTAACCTTGGCTAGTATTCTCCCCTTGTTGGACCAAATGAACTCTCTTATTAAACAAGACCAACTGAGAACTATGTATGTTCAAGAATATACTACACGGCATAGAATGACTATCATGGGCATCGTTAATCAATATCTAAATGATTATCCATTCGATGATGAAGAATTTAGTAAATGGAATCAAATTACAGATTTGGGTCGTGTTGATAATTATTTATGGTTTAATGATCGCAGTGAGTTATGTGTCCCTGTTCGTGGAAAGCAGATACCAATGTTCTACTATGGCATGTGTTCCAGTGCATGGTCTACTAAATGAGAGATGGACCTATTACAGTGGAATATTTCAACAACATTGTGAGTTCTCTGAAAACCAATTTATAGGAGATTGCAAAAGAGGTTTCAACACAGGTTTTAAAGTGATTCCCTTGGGAGGAACTATTAGAAGTCATGTCTATCGTCTATCCTAATTTTTGGAGAATGCTTGATCCATAAGATTTTCATAAGAGGCTACTGGAATTGGTAAATTATTTTGATAAGAGTGCCAATTTCAATGTTGATGGAAAGGAAGTAGAACTAAGCTTACCGATCAATCTGCTCGTTTTGCAGCAACAATGCATGAACAAGTTAAGGATTTGGATAGTTCATACCTACTGGGATCAATAACACGGATTTGGGCAAAAATAAGTCAGAGGTCAACATTGCTTGATGAAATCTTAGAATATTTCAAACTGGCTGACTTGTCTCAAATGATGATTTTGGGTGCTGTTGAGGATGAGAAAATTTTCAGTGCATTGGGATTCTTAAAATCAAAGACAAGAAACAAACTTGACAAGAACCTGGAAGTTTGTTTGAGGTTTTATATCAATCGGTATAATGTCAAAAACATTCCTTATGAGAGGGCACTCGCACACTGGAAATCCACAACTGAAAGGAGAGGGTTAGGCAATATTTCAACTAGTAATGATAGTGTTAAAACACATAGCTCATCAAGTTCTATAGTCATACTGAGAATAATGCAAGCAAGAAAAATGAAGGCGAGAATGAAAGAGAAAGTGAAGTACAGTTCGACGAGATGAATTGGCAATTGGATTTGGCTCAGATGTGACAAGTCAACTATTAGTCAATAATATTTAGCATTTTGTAGGAGACTATCAAGACCCAGACTATTATTAGGTATTTATAATGTTTACTGTAATTCATGAATCATGAATGGTATTGTAAAATCCAAATTGATTTCTTTATACTAGTGTAAATCCATGTGTACTTTTTAATTTTTCATTTATAAATTATATATTAATTTGCTGCAATGTTGAGTACCTTTATTGTGTTGCGTGTTTCATTGTATAATCTTTGTAAACATTGTCTTCAATTTGGATTTATTAGATTTCCAATTTCTGTTTATCAAATTTACTTTCCATAGACTTTCATGGGACCGTCTTATAAACAATTATCAAATAAATTTTGTAATTGTTTTAATATTTTTTAAGCTGTGATTTATCTTTAAACTATTAATTTTTTAAGTCTTCAAGTGGTGGCTCCTAGTCCTACTAAAAATATGCGATGGTGGGAATAGTACCACATGGTCTTGGTACTATATGAGTGGTTAGTTCTATCGCATTTTGTTCAAGATGGGCCTACCACCATAGTGCGACGAAGCCACAGCTTGCCACAGACCTTCGTGGGACCCTCTTATAATCAATTAACAAATAAATTATTATTCATTCTTTAAATGATGGGTCCTACCACCGATATGCGATTATGAGATATTAGACCAGGTGTCTCTTTTTATTAGAAATAGATGTGAAATAATCGATTTACTACTACCGACGATCTTCTTGACCGATTAAGATCAATGGCTCAGGTTCAAAACTATGGGGTAGAGTTTGTTTTATGTTGTTATTTCGCAGGCAGTTTCCATCGGTTCCCCTCGAACATGCCTGGTCACTAGATAATTGCATTCAATTCTAGATAATTCAATATTTATGAAGATTCATAGTTGACAAATTTGTGTAATTCAGACAATCCAACAGTACAACTCCAAGCATTAGCAATTTAGCATCTAACGAAACTGCAAGGGTTTGAACTTTGACACTGCTGAGTGCAGTGTCAAGTACAAGTAAGTTGGCATTCTGTAGTTCGGTTTAATTTTTTCTATCTATGAAAGGGTTTTCTCAGTATTTTATGCTTTGTTTTTGAAAAGTAGTAATCAGATTGCGATTTTGCAAGATCATAAATTTTGAATACTCAATTTCATTTTGGAAGTGTTGTTTGTATATTTCTTAAATACCATAAGCTTAAATAGGATGAGTGGAAATTCAAGAAGAGGTTCACCTAATGCTAAAAGGGCCCTGGATGAAGATATTATTTCTCAATTGCCCAGTTCTTCGAAAAGGGGAAGGCATGCCCAGGTTATGGATAGTATATCTTATACAGTTGTGGAAAGGACAACATCGTGTGGGGATCCTTACACGTCGATTAACAGAATGGATTTGTTCGTGTTTTTTTACAACATGAGTAGAGCCCCAATTCTAGTGAATAATGCATAGAGATTAGATTTGGGAAGGCTTGTTGTCCCAAATCTTTTTGTCAATGTAGACCTAATTAGAGTTGTGGCAAAAAGCTATAATCTAGATAGTCGATCTGTTTAGACAAAGAAGGGTGTTTTGTTGGCCAAGTTTGACAGGGAATCTATTTTTGAAATATTTATGTTAAACTCTAATGCCCAGGTTTGGGTTCCCATTGATTTTCTATCTCTAGGGAGGGAATACGATAGGGACAAAGGTAGCTTCAAGGTTAAATGGCTTCCATTTCATAGAAGGAAAAAGGGGGACGAGAAGCCTATTGCATTTTGGAAGACAGATGTTGAGCCCTTTTATTATGAAATTTTTGAGGATTATTTCATATACACTTGCTTTGTACTTTGCCAAGTGTTTGGAATTGATGTAAAGTCCAAGATGCCTATGCATCTTATGATGTTGGTTGCCGAAATCCAACACACTTATAGCAACACCTTCTTTGGCTTTGCCTCATTTATTTCCAATGCTATTCATGAAGCCCTTTTGGATATCCAAAAGGGTAGCCCTATTGTTATATTTAGGTGGTATTCTCTATTGTGCTACATTCTTTTGTATGATGGAAGCAAGGTTTCTCCTTTCCCTTGGGGCTTAGAGCTGAATTTGAGAAATATAGATGAATAAAACCAGAGGTTGCCTATCCAAGAATGGATGTATTTATGGGACATACATTATGACATCTCCAATTATGTCATGTTTGAGGAACTATTTGTCAGAGTTGTGCTGCAAAATTTGGAGCACCCAACCAATTGGATATTATCAGACACGGTGAGGAGATTTTTGAGGCCTCTTGAGCTAGAGCCCAAGCTAGGAATCTGCCATAACTGGGGAGAATGGTTTTTCTACCTCGGTACACAATCATCAGATTTTACGGCGTACTAGTTAAACCTCATCCTTTGCCTAGATATGTACCAGATAGAATTTCTTTCTTAGAAATAATTAGGCAGTTGAATGAGTCTGACAAGGCCTATTTACAAAACCCAAAGGTAAAGAAGGGCTCCTTCCTCCCAAAAACCTTTTTTTTGTGATTTTGAGATCTTGGGAAAAGGAGGATTTGACCTGTTACATTACAATTTACTGCCATACAAGATAAATTTTGCAAAATTCAGAAATTTTGATCCAGAACACTTTATTGATCAGATCAGGGTTGGGTTTAGATTAGTAGCCTTTCTTCATGAGAATGATCATTTTGAGGACTTAATTAGAAATGCTTATTCTGATGTCGAAGTTCAATGGAGAATACGCATGGCAGAAGAAAAAAGAAAAAGATTGACCCAGCACACAAAGTGGTATACACTGAATAAGAGGAACGGAGTGTCATAAATTTTGAAAGAGTAAAGGTGGGAGATGACGTTAGACCATTGCCATGCTCTACATTTATGTCCGATGATAAGTTTGTACAGTCCCAAGAGTTCAGGGACTTTGTCCTAAAAAACAAAAGGGAGCAATTTTCCAATATGCTCAGAGAAAGGTTGGCATCGAGGAATCTGGCAGACAGTGATATTGATAGATTTATAGCGGAAGTTTTAGAGGAGGTTAATTATTTCATATCGAAGATGACCCCTGAGGAGGGAAGGCATTTTGTAAGGAATAGTGGATGTTTGTTACTTGAAGGATGGGACCTCTCTTCTACAATTGTATTGGACACCATAAGAAAGGAATCTTCAGAGTTGGCAACTTTACCAAGTGAAGAGCGAGCTTAGGAGTTGTATTTTGGGTCATATTATAGCCCTCAGTATGAGGCATTGGCATTGTGGTCAATATTTAATGATGACTAGATTCAGAAAGCCCATATTAAGAAGAGGGTAGGAGATCTTATTGGTAACTTGACTGTTGTGAAAATGAGACCTCCTGATAGATCTACAATGCTCTTAACAAAAGAGACAATGACTTCTCAAGCAGATGTTAACAAGCTTATAGATATTTGAGTAAGTTAAAACTTTAAAATGAAAAATTGTTGCAGGAGTATAATAAGGTGGTGTCACTCCTACCTTCTCCACGCCCTATTTCAACTTCTTCTACTGCTTCAAGTTCACTTTAGGAGATAAAGGCGCTCAAGGCTAAAGTAGAAAGGTTGGAAGATGAGCTCAAAATGAGAAAAGTGGCTGATAAAAGTTCAAAAGATGATGAACAGAAGAGAGTAAGTGATTTGGTTGAAAAGAGTAACACCTTGTCATAGGAGATAAAGGCCCTCAAGGATGAAGTAGTAAGGTTGGAATATGAGCTCAAAAGGAGCAAAGTGGCTCAAAAAAGTTCAAACAATGATGAAGAGAAGAGAGTCAGTTATTTGGTTGAAGAGAATAATTCCTTGTCATAGGAGATAAAGGCGCTCAAGGATGAAGTAGCAAGGTTGGAAGATGAGCTCAAAATAAGTAAAGTGGCTCAGAAAAGTTCAAACGATTATGAAGAGAAGAGAGTCAGTGATTTGGTTGAACAGAATAGTACCTTGTCACACAAGATAAAGGCGCTCAAGGCTGAAGTTGCAAGGTTGGAAGATGAGCTCAAAAGGAGAAAAGTGGCTCAAAAAAGTTCAAACGATGATGAGGAGAAGAGAGTCAATGATTTGGTAGAAGAGAATAATACCTTGTCACTCCACCCTTATGTTTCCACGCTACTGATCACAGATGATTCATCTGTGATGACTATAAATTTGCGTGAACATAGGATAACCTGCATCTGCGACGTTGTTGAATTCATTTGGGTGACTTATAAAGAATTGCATAATACAATGAATGAGTCTCATGTCAGGGAAATAGTCAAATTAAGATGCTACTTAAAAAAATGGTCTCCTCAAATCAAATGTTTACAATTGTTGCCAGAACATGCAAATTTGGATGATATTACTGGAAATTCTATTTTGAAAATTACTAAAAAATTTGATGAGTTGTGCAATATTCTACAAAATCATATGTTTTTTAGGAACAATTTTATTCAGTTGGCGAGGTTTTATGATGACCGGCCAATAAAGGTTCCTCCTATTTTGACAACAGAAGGGGAGTTGAAGAGATTTTCAATCTGGAGGTTTGGTTTTTTCCTTAATGTTAGATAAGCAACAAGAAGATATGATATTTTTGGCGTTATAAACATGGGAGTGTTGAATTATATGCTAGACAAACTTTACTCCATTGAGTATTGGATGCTTGAGTTTTGCATGATTGTGGCGATAGTGCATGATCAATATAAGAATGATCATACGATGCAAGTCAAACAATTTCCTGAGCGATGGGCTTGCTAGGTACTAAGGTAGAGATATTTTCGAACAAACTTACAAAGCAAAAGCTCCATTTGTAAATGGAGATGCACTTTCTTTTTTTACAACTACATGTTACATATTTATGTATACATACATACATTTATTAATTCCAGTATCCATGATGGGATAAATTTTATTTGTTCGACTTCTCATTACTCGGATCTGAAAGTGAATATGTTGTTTATTTTTCAGCTAAAAGTGAATATGTCATTTATTTTACAAGTTGTCATTGCATATGGCAAAGTAAAATATAATCCAACTACACAAAACCCCGCTGAAATAACATTTCTCAAAATCCTTTAAAAATTAAAATGAAGATTAGATTAAAACAAAGTTACATAGTCATAGAAGATAGAAGAAATTGTAATTTATATTCTCTTTCATAGAAACAAGTTTACATGGCACTGTGGCACAATTCACATCTTTGGGATGACCTATGTTGAAAATACACATTATAAAATCACCGTGTAAGTTTTTGTAGGGTGCTCCACTCTGCATCTGACGGAAGTCTAATTTGTTGTAACGTATGGTAAGCAACTTGCAAATTTGTTAGCATTTCATATTTGGAAGAGGAATGTGAATTTGACACCAATGTTTCATTCAATATTGCATTCAAGGTTATCAATGGTTTGATGTAACCCAAAAAACTCGCCTCACTACTGTCCTTAGGAAACTGCTATACATCACTGTTCATTTTCTCCCTCGTCTTCTTTTTGAAAGCAACATTTCTAATGTATTAATTGTTTGTGTCAACACTCTTTGCCAAACCAAGCTCTATCATTTTTTGTTCCTTTTCATCCAGCTTCATCCCCTTTGTTGCAACCATACCCAAACATTCATCTGCTTCCCGTAGTTTTTCACATTTTTGAATAATAGATGATGCCTTTACTGAGGCATCAATGCAGCCGTGAATTCCCTTCGTTGCCAAATAGTTGTCACCGGCTTTGTAGAGTGTTTGCAAAATTTATTTTGCAATTTCCTCTCTTGAACAAACCTCTCTGTTTTGACCAATATATTCCTTGACCTTTACAGAGTGTCCTCTCACACTTTCATTCAATTGAAACCACTGACACAACTAGTCATTCATCTGTATTATTTGCCCCCAATTTTTTTCTTCTATATACCTCATTGTCTTTTTAGAATTTTCCTCCATTCTATTCTCCAAAGTTTTGATCATATTTTCAGCCTTCCGTAGCTCTTGTCCCATTTTTTCACTTGATTTTCTTTCTTCCTTTGTTTTTTCTTCTCACTATTTTTCCATTTCCCTCTAATGATCCAATTGCTCATATAAATGTTTGTTTGTGGCAGCAATAGTCTCCACAATATTGTATAATCTGGGTGAAGTGGCTTTTTTATTGTCTAATTCTTTATTGCTTTCAACCATTTTTTTTCATTTAGTTCATTCAGTTGTGCCTCCATCTATTTGTGCTCTGTAATTGTTGATGCAGAGTCAGAATTTTTTATCATTTTCTATAATTCAATCCACTTGTTATTTGTTGCTTTCCTCTTTGCTTTCTCATTTTCCAGGTTTGTCTGTAACTTTTCTATTCATTTCTCCAACTTACTTTTCTCTCTCTCCATCTTGACCAGTGTTGTGTAGACCACTTTGTTGGTCTTTTTTGACACATTAATTTTGTCCACATTTTTTTACTTTGGGAAAATCCATATGGAAGGTGCTAATGTGAAATTGACAGGAATCTATCTGACTCAGTGGTAGATTTTGATTATTATCTAGGGGCACAACAACCATGTACTCCATCATTTCGTTGTTTGGGTCATATGTGGGAATTACCCTATTCGATGCAGGTCATTCCTTAGAAGTAGCAGTGGCTACATCCCCGTTCAATTTATTATTTTTTTCTTTATTCATTTTTTTTTTGTACGAATTCATCAAAGTATTGTAATGAAAACCTGGGGTTGCTAGCGCAATTGAATGTTTCAAAGGTGAAATAGGATTTGCAATTATGTATGCACCTCCACCTATGCCTACGTTTCTAACTAATGCATTTTGAGGATTAACAACACCCATTCCTAATCTTGTCCCATGGTCACTTAAAGGTGGATTTTATGGACTCTTTCGATGGGTTTGGTCTGAAGCTTCAAATAATAGATTTGGAGTGGCAATAGATAGAGATCATGTTGTACTCACCATTTTTGTCATAACCTTTCACTTCTTCACACTTCCTTGATCACTGCCCATGAGATTTTGTAAGTGTATAATATCTTCTACAGTTGGCCTCTTGTGAGAGATTTCTTGTAGTTTCTCTTGTTCACAATAACTAGTACTAGTATCAATGCCATCCTCACTAGTGGTAGTGGCACTTGATTCAATACCAATAGCGTGTTCTGGTTGTGAATGTATTAGAGTGTTGGTACCATCCACACCAATGAAAGTGGCACTTGATTCAACACCATGACCAATCCAATGTTCTGGTTGTGATTGAATGAATGTGGGTAATATCCTCAGATTCCCCACAAGTGGCACTTGCGATGGCACTTGATTCACCACCAATAAGATTACCTTGTTCTACTAGTGGTTGTGATTGAATCTAAGTGTCTGCATAAACTGGATTTGAAGATTTAACAAAATAAGAAGTAGGGTTATGATAAATACCTTCCTATGGTGATTCATCTCCAATGATTGGTGTGTCACCATATTTTCTTGGAACCAGTTTTGTCGACAATGGCGTCCAGATGCCTTCTCCTCGGAGACCCAAACCACCACCTTCATAGCCCATTTTTTCTATTAGGGTGTCCCCTTTGGTATATTTTTCTTTCATGGACTCACTCAATTTTGTAGACCCAGAGTATGCAGTAGTTGTTTGAGTTGCTATGGTAGTGGTATTCTCATCAGCCTCATCCTCATACTCATCCTTATCACTTTCGTCATATGCTTAATTGGGATGCTCGTTATTCAACAATTGGCTAAATTCAAAATCCTCTGAGATTTCATCAAGATCTACACTGGTCTTTGGTTCATCGAGATTCTTCTTCATAGTCCAAAAATCAGTAATTTTGGTTCTATTCCACCTTTTGTCCTCACATTTTGTCTTTATGTTTTGTGGGATAGCTATTGTAGATGGATGAGCAGTTTTTTGGTAGAAATTATCGGACCTCTTGTTTTCATTTTGATTTTGTTTTTCCTACTCTATTGTTCCATGTGCCATAATTTGTGATGAAAATTCTTCTACTGAAATATTTTTGTCAGCGGCAGTTTTTTGACCTCATCCCAGCAGTCCCTATTTTTCAACAATTCTAGAAGTGGTTTACTTTCATGTTGAAATTTTCTTGCAAAGTTTAGATTCTTTTGAAGCCTTTTTAGAATGACCCCACATGGGTCATACTGCCAATAACTATTAGCATCAAAATTAAAAATCTCCAAAAAAATATGTGCCACATTAAATGCTTTTCTCTCAAATGTGAACCCTCCACGTGAGAAAGGTAACAAAGGAAATATGATCTTGTTTTGCTAGCCATAGAAGAGTTCATTTGCAGTCTCCATCTGCCTTACATATTCCAATGCAAAACCCTCTCTATCGCATGTATTGGAAATTTGTGGGGTTCTACTCGTGATCCATAAAACCTTAACACTGTATATTCTTCCATGAGGAACCAGTCCGCCAATTGTATTTCAGATCCGAGTTAAATGCAATCTCTACAAGACACAGGCAATCTAGGCATTGGAGTGTCTATAATTTCACAATACATTGGTGCCAAAAAGAAGCCTACAAAATGGGTGTAGTTCCCTCTTTTAACATGCATCGTTATCTTAGGTGCCCATTCATATATTGGAGCCACTGTTCTATCCTTTTCTTTCTTGTACACCAAAATCTCAAGTTTGTTGGTCTCGAACACCCCATGAAATTTTGCTACAAGAAGATGACACAAGTAGGTTGTGAACCTAAATGTCTTAGAGATACCTCCTTTAATCATTAAAAATTGATTGTGCATGGATTGACCAACGTGTTCAACAAAATTATATCTGACTGGTTGAGGAATACAATGGATGTTAAATATCATTTGAAGAAGGCTTGCACCCACTATCCTATCACTTTCCATTCCGAGACAAAATGTTAGCACGGCAATAGTATCCTTAACCCATGGCACAAAAGTATCAACATTATAAGGAGGCTTATGGTTGTGATCCAATTTGACACCATCAACTGTTATACCTCTGATAAATCTATATTTCTCATCTTCACTGACAACTTCATATTCCTCTGCAAGATTTTCTAGGTCAATGTGGACGTTTGAGTTTTCTACTCCAAGCCCTATGTCCAACAACTTAAATTCTTTCTCGGTGATGGATAAAATTTCCTTTTGGGTATTCTTATTAATAATTTATCTTCTACTTTCATCATAATTTTTGACGCACAGCATGACGATTTTCGGGAAAGGGAAAACTTGAGGTAACATCATGTGTCCCAATCCAACATCACACAATGCAATTTTATTTGTTTCCGCTCCTATTTTAGGATTATAAACTTTCCAATTTGACCCTCTAGTGCTATTTGCCAACTTTTTAGTTCTAGTTTCCCACTTATTCTGCAATGCAAATCTAATTTGTGTTGTTTTCTTCTTACCATGGAGCATAGGTTCAAAAATATCATGGTATTCATTAGTGAAACCTGAGGTTTTAACCAGTTCGGTTACTTCGATATAGTCTATATTTCCTGTTGATGTGCTTTTCATTATGCCCATCACTGGTAATGGTTAAAAGATGGTGCTACAACTACACAAGCTCAAAAATGTAAATCTTAAACCCTATGTTTATAATGAAAGTATATGCGTTCAGTTATTTACCCAGAATTTGAATCTTGAATTTGTAATAGACTGGTGCTGGCAGACTCTGTTGCGTCCTCAATCTTATTTCTGAATCTGAAATCTCCCTGGTTAGCTACTAGCTAGTTAGTCCAAAGAAAACTTCACTTAATCAAAACCCTCAAAGAAAAAATGGTACAATGGGTACAATAGTCGACGTAATCTCAAAGTTTTATTAATTTTAATGAGCACTACCAGTCACACTGACATGTGTCACAGATTTCCAGAAACATTCTGAACATTTTTTATGCTTCACAACCTCGGTCCAAAATATAGCTTCTGGAATTGATCTTCTAACATCCAACGACTATTCATGAATGAATTTACTACAGTCTATTCATTGATTATACTTAATTAACTTTAACTGTATAATTAAAATTTAAGTATACAAATAAAGGCCTAGATAGTTCGTAAAAAATTTCATCTTTTGTAAAGGCAAATAAACCTTCCAACACCCTAGCGAGTGGCTAGCCTATTGCTAAGTTGTCCAAACCATTTGTGTATCTCTATGTAGCACCATGTAAGCAAAGATGTGCCAAGTAGCCTTGGTCAAGACCATTTGATGGTGCATTTGAATGATGAAATGAAGTTTGAGGAATCCAAGAAAGAAGTGACACCTGATGTTCAGTTGATGTTAAGTTTGTAGAGTGCCAGAGGCTTTCTTATCAATACAGGCCATCGAGTGATGAAACCTGCCGTCGAATTCTTTTGAGCATCCAACTGGGTTTGCTACAACTAAGGTTCACCAAGTTCAAGAGCATTTTGCAGGATATGCTCTATGCAGGATTGCCAGAATTAAATGACATGTTGTTGCCATTGTTTTTAACATGGAAATTGAGAATCATTGCCTCAGGGACATGGGAGGAAAGGATAAATACGTCTAAGGGGCTATACATTTTCATTCAGAAATTGTTTCTCTTATATAAGTGTGTGATTGTGCTAGTAATGTGAAGATGTTTGGATGCAAAAGATTTTAGTTGCAGAAGGGCTTAGGTTAATAAGGTTGATGCCAATGTATTGTCTTAGGTACATCATAAATGGTCTTAGGTTAATAAGGTTGATGCCAATGTATTGTCTAGCTAGATCTATCCTGATGTCCTATTCAGAATGGGTGGAATTGGAAAGAGTTACAGGGGTGTCATTATACTCTAACAAATAGAGTGATGAAAGAATGGGAGTTCCTAATAATGCTCCCACAACATTATGGTGAGGGATAATGCCATTGATTCTTTCATTATGCATAGGACATTGTAACATTGAGCCTTTGAGTAGGAATTGACTGGTTATCCTCGTGACCTTTCTACATCACACACCTCCAGAAGCAAAAGAACAAACAGAGCAATGAGCATTTCCATCTTGTAGCTTTAATGATTCATGTGATCTTGAAGGATACAAACCGACTGCAGAGGTGAGATGGAGATGACACATATCTTGATTAATGAATTGGAAATTGTACTAGCCTTCATATGTCATGAGTTTGCACGTGTTGGTAAATGTGGAAGAGACTTAGAGTCCAATCCTAATTAAGGCTAATACAACCCGCAGTTAACCATCAGGTTTTTCTATAAATGTCTTTTTGTGTCCTTTTCGAGCACAAGTTTGAATAAGATTCTAGGCTTTCTCTTTGAGTTTCGTGTATGGATACTCCAATTCTCCTGGAGGCTACGAAACAACAAATGGCCTTTTTGGGAGAAATTTCAGACAAGAGGCTTGGGCAGGTCATCGAGTCTAGTCATCCCCTGGTCTTGCATATGGTGAAGAGAGTGTTGGAGACAGAATTTCTACGCACTAGGTATCGCTATAGGGTAATTTTTGATATCCCGACAATGTTTTTGGCTATAGGGATTCATCTGGGAATATTCAAGCCACACATGAATAAAATATGGTAGATGGTGTTTCGACACTCCTTCTTGGGCAGAATAGAGAAAGTGCTCGATAATATTGACGGAGAGAAAAAAATCCCCTTGGCTGGTTTCTATTATCGGACCGAGCGCATGAACGTGAAAAAATATGGGCTCGTGTAGACTCTGGAACCAGAACAATTTAGAGAAACCTTTGTAGAGCACAATCAAAGTCTGGCATTCCTACTCTACATCTTTAGAGGTCTTGTGGCATCCCATCCCTTCAATCTAAAAGACTATGTCATCTCGGAAGAGTTGGTGGGGTGACAGGACATTGGGGTCAACGAGCAGAGGGTGGAGTTGGGAATAGGGGAGTTGTGGTACCCAAATGAAGACAGAGATATTGTGGAGATCACTGAAGGCCCTGCTCATGTGGGATGCAATGCGGAGTGTCATATGGTAGCATACACCTTGGCTATGCTGGAAATGCAAAAGAATGAGGCAGACTCAAAGGAGGATTCAGGCTAAGGGTGCAAAAAAGTTTTGTTTATCTATGCCAATATTTGTTGTTTTACTTTATGTTTTACCTATGGTAATATGTAATAGAAGAATACACTAATATGGTAGGATTGGGAGGTAGTGGGATTTTTTGAAATTTTGGAAATGATCTATGGTTTTTGAATATATGGGTGGTAAACGGTCTATAGGCACCCCCAATATGTACCTCCCTTATTTTTTGAATGTAATAGACGTGCTGGCCTATCCAGCTATTTACCGATAAAAAAAAATAATCATTTAATGGTTGTTGTTTATCAAAATTTATTCTATTGGTGTTCAAATCAATAGGTTCCTACACTCTAGAGAAATAGTCACTGACTTATGGTTAAGTAATAGGACTAGATTTGGCCAATGAACAAAGTGATTACCCTGAATAAAAATTTCTACTCTTTAGAATCTGCAAAATTTAGGTGGGTATCCCTATGATAGTGTTACTTTGATATTCTCACTCCTTTGACAAGACAGTGTACTCTAAGCAGATGTTTCAATGAAAATATACCAAGGAAATAATGAAAAAACTCGTACTCTTGGCTCAAACCTTAGCTTATGTCATCTTTTGGTACATTGAAATTGGCTCTAATTTATGCTACTCTTAAACTAATCCTAGTACTGAAAGCAAATAGTTTTTAATGATTAGTTCTGAAACTTGGAAATCATGACCAATGCTTATCTCTTAGGAAATACAGAATTAGAACAAAATAACTACACTCACAACAATGTGCATTTTAGCTTTTAAGAATTATATCTTTGAATACAAATTCCTAACATAAGTATTCAATCTGAAGAACACAGCCTCAACTCATCTCATACCAACTCACACTATGTTACTGTATTCCTGATAGAATTTAATTTATTTGTTGCAAATGAAACCTATCAAAACATACACATTCTCATTTTGAAAAGACAAGCTTAAAACACTCTTAGTATTAAAAACGCATATAACAATGAATTAAAAATATGAAACCAGAACAAAGAATGTATTCTTTATTGATCTTCAAAGTAAAATAAGTACATTCACAAAATTGTAGTGCAATTTCTTGCAATAACTATATTCTTCTATTGAGCTCTTCTCCTATTACATATGATCACCAAAAATTTAGAACAGTACTCAAGTCCTTGAATTCCCTTTTATAACACAAGGGAGAAAAACAAGCTTCTGACCAATGAGTACATAAGATGAAACCCTAACTAGGAAGAAGTACAATTAAAAATGTCCTTGCAAGTGTGCCCTTCTCTCTTTGATTCATTCATTCCTTGTTGTTGAGAAGTCCTTATCTGAGGTTGCAGCCTTGCAGATGACTGCTCTTAGTGGTCCTTGTGTACTATATCCTATCAGGTCCAAAAAGTGGATTGAATATGCTAGTTGTTGTTGCCTTGGAAATTGGGATGAAGGTGGGTGAAAGTTGTTAGAAGCCTTCCAAAACTGGCATTTTCACTCCAAAATTGCAGGGGGGCAAAAAGGTTAAAAACGGCGACTAGTCTTCCTCCTCATCTAAGCTTTGTTGGAGGATGGCAATAAAATTGTTGTACCATTCATCCATCTTGTTGACTGGCTAATCAAAAGTCTTTATGCCTTGCAACCTATTCATTGCAGTCTTAGTTGCTTGAGGTGGGACCCCTACCACATCCACAACAAACTTATGATACAACCTATCCACATCCATGATCCTATCCAAAATTGTACTATAGGAAACCTCTTGATCTGGATCAGATTCCAATGCTTCAAGGACTCCTTCTATATCCTTTTCAAAATTTGCGTGCCATAAGTTCAAGTCCTTAATGTGTTGCATTGGTGTCAAAATTGATGGAATGTCCCACCGTTGTATCTCCTTGAGTGATTCAAACCTATTACTCATTGCTTTCTTTTCCTTCTCAATGATTGGGAGCTCCTTGATCAATTGATTATAGTTTTTCCATGTCACTTCAATTTCCTTTACTTCACTCCCTTTATTTTGAGATGATACCAAAAGAATCTCCTTCAATTGCTACCCCTTTGGAAACCAAGTAGCCCTAATAGGCTGAAAGAATAAAAGAATGGAATCCAAATCAATGTCAATCTTGGTTAGAGAAGAATAATTAGCATGGACTTCCTCTAATTTATCCATGACTCTACCGGCTACCTTCAAAATTGAAGCCTTTATAATCTTATAATAATTCTTTGAAGCTTCCTCCTTGGCTTCTTGTATCTCCTTTGTGTCCTTCTCTAACTCTTCAGGCCTTATTCCTCATGAGGTCCTCGTCTCATCTTTAATAAATTTTTCTTTCAATTTGCAATTTTTAATGGATAATAAATGATAACTATGATTAAGTTGGGCCAAACTATCCCTGAGAACAATGTGCTTTGCCTCTAAATCTTGTACCACTATCTGAGAAAATTGGGCCGCATGGGAAGTCAGAGAAACAACCTCTCATACAGTGGTGTCACTGGTTGTCATCACAATTGCGTCCCCCCTCCATTGTTCTAATCCAAAAGGAACAATTGGCCAATTGACATTTGATCCTCTAGCCCAAACTCTAAAGGCTTTGATATCTGCATTTATCCCGGACCCATACTTCTCATATTCTTTAACATAACTTGGGTCATTTTGCCTTATTACTTGGTCTAACAAAATAATTTTTCTATGGTCCCATCCTGGGACTAGGAGCATGCCACTTTTGGTAACCATTTCCCTTACCTCCTTAGAGCTACATTAAATTTTGTCGAGGTCCACATTTGTTTCTTCCCCCTTAGTTGCATTTCTCAACTTTTCCTTGAGCCAAAAATATTTGAATTCAGGGGAATTCACAAAATTGTCATCTGATATGAACTCCCTTGAGTCAACCACTTTGTCATCATCCACCTCATGTATAGGGATGACACTACAAACCAAAGCTCTGTCTGTGTCATCCAGATGCTCTGCTACTTCATTCTCATTGAAAAAATCTCTAGGAGGGGAAGGGGGAGGCACATTGGGATCATCAGTCTCAGGACTATCTACAAAATCTGAGATCTTTTTTTTCCTTTCTCTACTCAAGATCTTATCTCTCCCATCAATGGCCTCCCATCTTTGGTTGTTGATTTGGAGGACCAAGGTTGCCCCTCTTCTGTGATAACCACCCCTTTTTTGGAAAATGTGGGGATATCAACAACAGGCTGCTCCTGAAAATTTACTCCCTTATTCCTAGCTTCCTTCCTCTAGATGTCCTTTTGAATTATTTCATCAGCATGTCAGAGGAGAATGATCATTCTGGAAATGTCAGATTGGAACTCCTCTCTGAAAATCCCCTTATAGTTTTCATCCTCTATCATTCTCTCCTTTTCTAACCTTTTTAGCAGCTCCCATTTCTTCTTCCTTTGGACATTCTCAGTTGGCAGTGTGTTCCTTAATAGGTCTTCTATTTCAAAAAATTGGTGATGGTAGCTTCTTTCTTTGAGTTTTTTAGCCTTAAATCCCCTATGTATCTCTCGAGATCATAGTTTCTGGCTATAGCTACCTTAAGCGTATAATTCCTGATCAAAAAATCCAAGATCTTCTCTAGATTATCATATAATGTTAAATTTGTTGAAGCTAGTGGCTTTGGGGAGATGCTTCCCCTTTTTGGGGGGGATTTGATCTTTATCCACCACATCATTTGCCACATGAATTCCAAAAATGCAAGCCTAGGAGATACAAAAATTGGCAACCTGTGAGAAGCCTTCTCAAAACCATAGCACCTTATAATTGTAAAGTCGTCATAGAATAAGTCTCCAAAATTATGGCTAAAATCCCCTTTTGCATATTGTATACTTTGATCCCTGCGGGCTTTTATTCTTAATACATTAATTATATGTATAGGCAACCTTGTTATTACAACATTCAACATATCCAAAACCCTTTTGACAAAATAATCAAAGAATAAACAATAATCCCCAAAGCGAGAGCCCTTGTCCCACACTTGTGTCCATCTCTAAATAGGCCATGGTAATCCTGTTTGTGGATCTAGCATTCTAATGTTCAATTTTGGTGATCATGTTGACCTATTCTGATATAAAATGAGATGGCACACCAAAGACTAGTGCTTGAATTTTAGTGCAGTTGTTTCATCATTTGCCTTCATTAGGCTCTCATATAACTTTGCTTGGAGAATTGTAGCAAAGTCAAAAATTTAATTGGTGGACAGGTGTTGGATGGACACTATCAGCATCATGTAATCGACTAGAAACAAGGTGAGCCCACAATCTTCTCCTAGGACCTGGTATAGGGCATAATATGTCCTTACAAAATAACGTGAAACTTATCAAGTGCGAAAGGCTCAGCCTCGGTGGGCAGGATGTAGCTTGGGGAAAATTTGTTGAGCCTTCTCAAAAACATAGGCAGATACTTCCTCCTGATTCTCCCCTTGTTCTTCTCATACATTCTCACCAAAGATGACTTGTTGATCCCCTTAATGGATGACTTGAGTCTAGCCCAAAACATTCAGTGATAGCCTTCTGAGAGATATCCAAAATAACATGTCCTTGAAGGTTTCTGACAGCAAGGCTTGGGGGTCAAATTTCTTAGCCAATTCTCTGATTAACATTGGCTCAATAAATACATTTAGCACTACTATCCTTCCTAGGTTCAACTTCCAGGCATTGGAGATTGGTCTAGGTTGGTCCATGTTTCCATAGAAGGCATGGAAGACATCCCACCCCCTAAATCCCATTATGGCATCCCTACATCCAGACTCTGTGTCTCCCTAGAAGGCCTTGGATGACTCCAATGAGATAGAGCCAAGGAATAGGTCTACCAAATCCTAGCTCAGTACTCGGGTTGCTCTGGTTTGCCTCCTTGCCAATTCTTCTAATTTGATCATTGTTTCTCTTTCCAGCTCAACGGTTGTTTTGGGAGGCTCAACTGGTGCTATTGGTTCCTCCTAGGGTTGTGGGGTTTCTTCTACAATAGGGGCATATACAACCTTCTCTTTGGGAGGGGCTCTCTTCTTTTTTTCCTTCTTCTTTGATGGCTCCTTTGTCATCTTCTTTGCAACTTCCCCCTTTTCAATCACTGGAGGGGTGGATTGTGCAGGTATTTCTTCAGCGGAATCCTTATTTGATTTCTTTTTCTTAGGAGTAGTCTTCCTTGCCTTTGGGACTGAGGCTTCATCCTCTGTCTCTTCCTCTGAAACCACAAATGTATCCCTCTTTTCTCCCCTCTTCCTCTTTGCTTACTTGGGGGAAGCACTGGCTTCAACTTCCTCGGCTTGTGTAGGAGATGGTTCAGGGTTTGGTCCAACAGTGGGGGCATCCTGTAATTCTTGCAGTGGGGCAATTATACTCAAAGGGATGGCATGGGTAACACCAGGGACACTTGAGCTATCTCCAGCCTCTTGGGCTTTCTCAGTATCAGGGCTTGCGGTTTTCTCAACGGAGGAGGCCATAGCTATTTCACGGAGAGCAGTAAATAAAAACCTAGGGCTCTAAAAACACCTACAATTCTCACGAACAATTCAACCAAATTCACACAAAGGGCACTCAAATTTTACTTACTGGTTAGCTACTTGTGTTTGGATACGTTGAGACTGCTTGAATTCTCTTTCTACTTGCTCTACAACTACTCTCTGATTGCTTGAATTCTTGGTGAAGACTAATGCAATAGAGTTTTCTCTTTTATTTCTCTTCCATTAATTCCTTTGTGCAAAGCAAAGTTGTCGTTGGCTTCAAAATATGAATTTTCATAGTAGATGATCATTTGGACTACCACGATCAATCCTTGACTTCCTCTAACCACTGAGTTAGCACCCTTGTATTCCCTTTTGGCCACCTTTGATTTTTATGTTGTGTCAATCACCACGCGAGGCAATAAATACCATGAGTTCATCACATCCTCTTTCCCTGGGCATCCATTTGTAACTTCATTTACTGCTCCGGGATAAAATCTTCACTATCTCCCGCTTTGTTTCTTATCCCGAGGCCCATTTCTCTGATTCTTTCATCTTCCAAGGATAATAATTACTTTGAATTCAATCCCCTTCTTATCCTGGAGCAAATCTTTATCCCTCTTTATTTATTCTCACTGAAACCCAAAATCAAGTCACCACCACAGCTTGTGCTTCCTCGGGATAATCTTTTCACTTCGTTTTCCTTTGCCATTTTTATTTCGGAGCATCGAAGGATGCACTTCCTAGTCCCCCGGGATAAGACTTATATTGTATTTCCTTCTACCTTTTATCCCAAGCCTCTTTTGTTTGACCTTCGTGACCCTCCAGGATAAAGATTTCATTGCTTAATTACTAATCCTCTTATCTCGGAGCCCAAGTATCTATGTGCATATTCCTACTAAAACCCAAAGTATCACTCTGCATATGCTCTCTATTCCATCGGGATAACTTTTGCTTTGTTTCTTCCTGATCCTTATCCCAAGACCATAATAAATTCCTTGCAAACCACCACGGGATAATATTTTCCCTCTCCACAGCCTTATATTCTTATCTAGGGACGTAACCTTTGTTCTTGATAAATCACCCAGGATAAAGAAAACCTTCTATGTTTCTTCGTAAAATTATCTTGGGGCCTCTCAATGCTAACTAAAAATCTCCCCAGGGCAACCTTTCTATTTACTCTTCGGAAGCTACCCTGGGATAAAACTCTATCCCTTTGTAACTCTTTGGTAGGAGTTATCCCGAACAGTCTTTAGATGTTGCTTATTGCTCCCCAGGATAACTTTTCTCCTTTGTTTCCATTGATTTTGTTATCCCAGACAATTCTTTGATGACCCCCATGATGATGCAAGGCAATTTTCTATGTCTAGCCTCTTTGAAGTTTTATCCCAGAACATGGACCGCCAAAGGTACTTCACTTAAGATCTAAAACAAGCACATGGGGAAACCTTGAGGGTTTAAGACCATGGCGCGAAGCCACTCCTTAGGACCCAGTGAATACTTAGACATTAATAGAAGGCCACAACAGAGACACACGGTTTTCAATGGAAACCGGCCCAACAAAAGGCTCTAACACTTGGGGCCAGTAAAAGAACAACACAAACCCCTCAACATAGCAACTTAAAAAATCGAGAACCGTTAGTAGCTGGTTAACTTAGAATTAGAACAACGCCCAAGGAAAAATCAAAAACTTTGAGACAAGGAGAAACCCATCCCCTTAAACCCTAAACCTTAAGATTTTTCAAAGGTTTTACATGCTACCCAAGGAAGTAAAATACCATTCCTACAAAATGCATGTACATTTATGTACATACAAACAAACAATTACATAACAAATAACATATAAATAAGGTTATAATTAGATAAAAGATAAAATAAAAACAAAAGAACAATATACACTCATGAATGTATAAGATTATGTAAATGTACAAAATATTATATATATATATATATATATAAGAACACATATATGTATAAACATGCAGTTAGGTATTATATATGTATGCATGTATCAAAAAAAAAACATTTATAATCATATAAATATATCGGGGAAACCTCCAAAGAATCAAGTCAGTGAATCAAAAGTGCCATGGGGAAGTTTCCAGCCAGTTCCAAAAGGTCCTGGGATAATTTTACAAAGAGATGGAGAGCGCTTTCCTTGCCCTGAGCAGTTTTTTAAGATCACAGAATGTGCTCCGGGATAAGAAAATACATAGGGAAATCATTAAGGCGAATCATTCAATATTTTTGAGGGAAAATAATATTTGCATTGGCGAATGTTTTTCAATCACATAAAAATTGTAGAATAATTAAGGCTAATCTTCCATTACTAATTGGATAAAAAAACTAATATAGCAAACACATCACATCTTAGCTGCAAGTGTCCTGCATATCCGTATGAAATCTTTTAGAAAGCCACGTTTTGGCATGTATGAAATCTTGATCGAGGATTCTCTGCTATCCTTTTGCATAGAAAACTCAAAAAGTTGCGTGTGTCAGAGGAAGATAAATACGGATGATATCACATATTTAACATTCAATGAGAATCTACCAGTATTAATTTGTGTTGAGGTTTGTGATTCATGTACAACCTTACAAGTGTGAGGACTATTGGAATGAAATATTTCTTGTGGAATGGGAGAAAAGTACAACTCACACAGATTAATATAGTATATGGAATAATCCAAAGTATAGACCTGACAGTCAATTGCCGCCACTTTGCAAATCAATAAATAGGGTAATTATTTGCATGTTGCATTTTAGAATGTAGAAGATAGAAGTTATATCATTCGCATGCTGCATTTTAGAATGTAGAAGATAGACATTTTCTAGAGATAAGTTTTTAGGAAGTGGTGTTTTGCTTGTAGAGATTTTAAAATGAAGTGCATAGAAGGTGCAGTTGAATTTTGGCATAAGCAGGTATGGTTGAATGTTTTTAGATGCCATGAAGTAAATAAAATTAATGACTTACCTTGTAGCCAAAGGATTATTAAAATATCCAAAGATAACCAGGGGGTTATTAAAAGGCTTGAGTACAACTGCAGGCTTCAGCTGCAGTTGCAAATAATTCTAATCTCTCTAGCAACTGCCATGCCCCCCTTATAATGGGTAGAATGCAAAGAGAAAGTTGGGTGAAGACACGGGAGATGCGGTTTTGGAGTCAAGCATCCCTTCTTGATCAAAACTCTCAAAGTTCTCCCCTACCAAGAAATGCAATGAGAATCTTCTATCTTGGTATTCTCTACATCAATAATCACAAATGTGTGATAGTGGCATGGCTCATGAGGTAGTTTTAGTCATATGGTTTGATAAGTTATCCTATTCTATTTTAGGTTTCATATTGGGAATATATCATTTCCATGCGTATAAAACAAACATATGTCAAATGAGAACATGGCAGTTGTATACAACTTGAAGCTTGTTGCATTCCTTACTCTTATAAAAGGAATTCCAAGGTTGTAATTAAGATAATTTTTTGGAGGGAATCTTGGTCTCTTTGGAAAAGGGTATAGTAGTAGTGTCTAAGTTAGAATGTGGAGTCTTCCATAGTTAAGAATGTATATACCCCTTCAGCAATATTAATTAGTTTATGATTTGTCATGACAATTACTATAGATATAGTTTGTAGAATGTACTTCTTGATCTCACATGAATAATAATATCAATGTTTTGTTATTTGTCTTTGCAAATCTCTTGTGAAAGTGAAATTTTGTTTGTGGGTTTATGTACTTGTATCAAAAATTAGAAAAAAAAAAGATATATATACTATTAATATATATCGTGTAAGGAAATTTATGGTGAGTGTGCATTTAATGAGACATTTATGTTGAAGCTGATCGAATGCCTTTAAATTTGGAATTAGGGTATTACCATATTTTCACATTACATGTTCGAGTTGGAAATACTAATGTGGGAGTGATGGACACGCCAATTATGTTTAGGGCAATGAAACCATAGACAACGTTTGTAGGTGAAGTCACAGATAAACGATTATGGGGGTTCTTGGTGAGTGGCCACTCGTACATAATGCATGTGGTCAAGACAGTGCTAGGGTTGGAGTTTATGATGGTGTATCATAGGCATAGGGTCAGTTTAGAGATTCTGGCCTTTTTTCTTGTCATGTTGTTATATGTTAGGGTTTCCAAGGAGTGGGTGAAAAAACTCACCCAGATGCAACATTGATGTGTTCATCAATAATGTGGATGAGAACCTCCTCATTCCCCTCCCACAAAAATATTACATTAGAAGGGTTTTAAAATTTTCGATTGTGCAAACACAAGATGCACAATTATTGCGGGCATAAAGGAGTGATATACTATGCAATATCAATTTCCTCATGTATGTAGCCAAAATCAAGAAACCCGAGGAGGACAATTGGCATTGGGACTACCTAAGCACTAAAGGGTTGGTAGATGAAGATGAAATTGATGAGGAGGATACAGTTGAGATTGTAGGGGCACTAGATCTAGGCAGTGGAGAGGAATGGATTGAGGATGACACACGCGGTGTGGAGGAAATTGTAGCAGGCAAAGCTCATGCTAATTATGGACAAGATTGCCCGCTCATCTTACAATCCAAGAAAGTCAAGGAGGAACATGAAGCTGCGGAGGCGGACTGAGAATGTCTCCTAGCTCTGAAGTATGGTGGGGATGCTTCATTGTATTTTGATGCTTGAATTTTGTATTGTGGGTTATGGGTTGTTATGGGTGATCATTGGAAATGCTACCGAGAATTTATTTTCAGCTACAAGCCAAATAATGTTGTATCTTTTTTTTTAAATCTTAATATAATGGGTGTTGGCCCTACCTAGCTATTCACTTATCAAAAAAATTGTTCAAAAGATTTATTTTGGTGAATCTTTCATTATTTTGGGCAAACTGGAATATATATTATAATGGGTGTTGGCCTTATGCAACTATTTACTATTAGGATTTATCAGATTGTCACTTTTTTGGACTTACCAGTAGGTAATATGATATTTTATTGATTTAAAGCTTCAAAAAAAACTACAAAAAGATTGGAGTCATCAAATAACCTCCATTCGATCCATCTATCTATACCCACCACCACCGAAGCCAACTCTGAAACAAACCCTAATACCCACCTCCCATCTTATTCTTGTGAACTCTTCGCATCTCGCCTTCAACTCATCCTCTTGCTAGTGAACAAAGGGTAGTGGGTCTGCAGGCTCCACCGACCCTTCAGAAATGATGAAACCCACTCCTGGAACAACCCACTCCCAAATTGAATCCATCCCTCCTAGGTATTCTGCAGCAATTAAAGTTTGCAAGGCCCTCTTCACCTTGTTTGCATCCTCTTCAAATTCTAATCCCCATGCTCTTCCATCAATGTGTTGTCTGAGCTTTGTTCTACAATCAATCTGCATGATTTGGCATTAATTCCACCTCTATAAGTGTGAATGAGGCACTTTTTGATTTTAAATTTATTCATTACTTGGATTTAAATACTAGATTAATTTATTCACTTGTAATATTAAACTACATTACATTTTATCTTTAATTTTCTTTCGGCTATCCATACAATGAGCTGCAAGTGCTAGTTAACTATAAGTCTATAATTAATTAATCAATCAACTTAATGAATGTTGGATGATTGCAAATCAATGGCATAATCTTTATGACCTATTGATTTGAGTACCAACATAATCTTAATATTAACAATATTAATGCATTAGCTTATTTTGTGAATCCACGAACTGCTTGGTATAAAAGATAAGTATGACAATATTCACGCATTAGGTAATAAAAAAATAACACTAACGCATCTTGATTCCAGTGATTTTGAGAATGAGTATGATTTCTTCGGACATTCGCACCGAAATTAAAATCCACTTCACGCACGTGCAAAATCCAAGGGTTAAGTTACATGCATAGGGAACATCACTCCCGACTAGGAGCCTGAGGGTAGAAAACATTAGTATAACAATATTAACACATAAGTTGATATAAACACATTAGCTGATATTGTTGATCTATATCTGCATTAACACTAACACGTGTCTCGATTCCAGTGATTTTGAGAATGAATACGGTTTCTTCAGACATTCGCACCAAAAAATTAAAAGCCACTTCACGCACATGCAAAATCCAAGGGTTAAGTTACATGCATAGGGGACATCGCTCGCCGGCTATGAGCCTAAGGGTATAGAACATTAGTATAACAATATTAACGCATTAGCTGATATTGTTGATCTATATCTGCATTAGTCAAATCAAATAATCATTTGACACAACTGTAATATTGTGAAAGCGCGAATTGGGAACAACATGTCACATAGCAAATAATAAAGCAGTCATATCAAATAACACTATAGTCACATCAACTAATTTGATTCACATATGATCCATGTAACATCGTTGTCAGTTGGCTTAAGGTTTCAAAATCAATACCACTTACTCATATATCATAATTTAATAAATAGAAAATATTTGGCTTTAGATTACTCACATGCTAACTTAATTGTTGTCATCTTGTTGGCTATAAAACCTTTTGCATTTCAATTGCCAAATCAAGTAAAAATAGATAGTTACAGTGGTGATTGTTGTTGTAAGAAAAATGTTAGCCAACTTCTCCTTTCGCAGTTCTATACAAATGGATCCATTTTGGGGGGAGGTCAGTCACGACAGACTAAAAAACATTTTTTGCTTTAAGGATGATGACTTCATCCATAATTTTTCAATCGTCTTGGGTCATGACTATCTTGCAGTGGAGGGTCGTTATAGATTAAATGTGAAAATTTCATCACTCTTCTTAGCATGGTGTCTAGAATTAGGCACGGTGTCAGAGGTGAGGTGGGTCATCACTTCTTGTGTTCATGAAGAGTGGAGAGGTGGCCTAGAAGATATCTTGGTCAGGGCGTAGATGGGATGGGTTTGCTCGCTTATGATGAGGATTGGTTCCAAATTGGTAAAGGCCAAGTGGACCCCTTTGGCTCTATTCATCCTTTTATTCTTTAGAGTGTGCATGACAATCCGGAAGTGTGCAGGGCAACTGCGAGTGAAGGCCTTAGTGCCATTGAGGATTACCTCTGTAAAAATAAGGCTAAACATGGACGAGGTCATCCAAAGGGAAGCAGAAAGGTGGTATAATGTAAAATAATGTAATATAATATTTTTTCTTTTGGCTGCAAAGGACGGTGGAGTGGCGGGTTAAGGGCAACAGTGGTATTTCCAGGCGAGGGGTGCCACAAGGTGGTGACTTTTTGGTGAAGGTGGTCAACCATGGTGATGTAACTTCTTGGTCTCCCCTTTTGTCTTGGAATGGGAGGTTTTTCTCTATGTTTTCCATGTAGACCTCTGTATTAGGATTGGCGCATGTAATGGGGAAATGGATTAGTGGGATGGGGTCTAGTTTTTTTGTAGAGAAAGGCTCGGCTATGCATGTTGTGTACGTGTGGTTTTGTGGTATAGGACCATGGGAATTTTTGGAGGCCCCAATTTTGGCTGAAACTATGATAATTATGTAAACTTTATTGATATAAAAAATAAAATACTCATTTACAAATAAAAAAAATATCGCCACTAAACGGCATGCATTGGTTTTGTGCAGTAGTGTAAAATGCAAGTAAAAACAACCTTTTGCATTAAAACATGTTTGAATTTGCCAGTATATTTATCACATTTATTGCATTACAAGGCAAAATCGCCAGCACTAATACCTTTCTCTAACACATGGGAAAAAATGCTTCACCAACAATTTTCCCCTAATTTTGGGTGATTGCCAACAATTCATCAATAATAATTATATTTCATTTCCACGAGTACCAAAAAATTTGCCAATAATCATTATATTTGATTTCTAGGGGTACCAAAAAATTCACTGATATTTTGCTACTATTCCCAAGGGGAGGGGGGGTCTTAAAGTTATCACTGATATATATGTGTGTGTGTGTGTGTGTGTGTGTGTGTGTGTGTGTGTGTGTGTGTGTGTGTGTGTGTGTGTGTGTGTGTGTGTGTGCATGTGCATGTGCATGTGCATGTGCATGTGCATGTGCATGTGCATGTGCATGTGCATGAGCATGAGCATCATGTGCATGAGCATGTGCATGTGCATGTGCATGTGTGTGCATGTGTGTGTATGTGTATGTGTATGTGTCTGTGTATGTGCATGTGCATGTGCATGTGCATGTATATGTGTATGTGCGTGTGTGTATGTGTGTGTATGTGTATGTGTATGTGTATGTGTATGTGTATGTGTATGTGTATGTGTATGTGTATGTGTATGTGTATGTGTATGTGTATGTGTATGTGTGCGTGTATGTGTATGTGTGCATGTGCGCGCATGTGTGTGTGTGCGTGTGCGTGTGCGTGTATGTGCATGTGCATGTGTATACATATACATATGTGTATGCATATGTCTATGTGTATGCATGTGTATGTGTGTGTGAGTGTGTGTACACACACATATGCATATCCATATACATATACATGTACATATATATACATATACATATACATATATATACATATATACATATATATACATATATACATATATATACATATATACATATATATACATATATACATATATATACATACATATATGCATACATATATACATACATATGCATATGCATATACATATACATATACATATACATATATACATACATACATGCATACATGCATACAAACATACATACATACATGACAGCTTAGAAAAGAGTTGAAATTCCATCAGAAGTATGAAATTTTGAGTAAATTAAGTTTTGAAAATTATGAAAAAATAAATATTCATCGAAAATTGATTTCTTCTCTATGTACTAGATTTTTTTTATTATACAAATGAGAAATTTTTTAAACAAAAAATATTAAATATAGTAATTCTTTTTTATGTACCATTGACCTCACTTTTTTTTAAAAATTAAGTAATTAAGATAATTCCCTTAAATTTATAGAAAAGTATTGAATTAATTTTTTAAAAATTAAAATATTATAAATATAAACTACATTAAGAGCTCTACATTCCATTGGTTTATACTATTTTAAAATAAAAATAAAAATGTCGCGTTTAGATGGTCTAAGTTTAAAAATTATATTTGTGTTGGTCATTTCCTTTATAGAATTATGACATAGTTCTAAAATTTTATCTGTACACCTTCCTAGTGAATTTTGTGTCACTTAGATTCACATTTGCAATGACTCGTATTATCTCATTTAATGTCACATGTTTAGGTTTTATGCATAATAATCAATTACCTACCAAATTGTTCCTATATATATGTTAAAGGATTATGTATTAGAATTTTTTTTCTCTTTGCAATGCATAATTAATCTTCTCCTTCCAAAAATTGTGAATTGCTTTGTTAAAAAAAAAAATCAAGATAGCATTGGCCTAATACTTACATTTGCCATTTTTCCCTAATTTAAGAAAGGAAAATATGAAAAAGCAAGTGACTATGCAACAAGAGACCAATCCATGCCTGTAAAAATGTATTGCTAATTACTAGATGATGAGATCTAGATAATTTTAATAGATTATTTTCCCCTGCCTCAAATATTTAAATTCATTGTCAACTATTATGTCATTTTTTCATTTATGCAAAAGGATTATAGATTATGAATTCAAATTATTGGAGGCAAATAATGTAAAAAATGACCCATCTATTGCACCCATGTCATCATTTTCATTCTAAGTTATGAGTACTAGTTGAAAACAAATTTCAAGAAGGGTAATGATAAATAAAAAAAATAAATTATATATTAGGTCAAATATAAATCATTTCAATCATTAGATTTATTATATTCAAATGTCATTACCATATAGCCACAACTATAAAGAAAAATTAAAATCCCTCGTGATCACCTTAATATTATATTATATTTCCTTATATCTATTTGATATTATTTTCATTGATGTCTCGGGTGTAGATGTAGCGTTGATGTGTGTTGAGGTGTTTCTGAAGATATGATGAAGTTCATGGTTGGATGTCAGCCATCAACTTGGTCCTTATGTGTATACTCAGTGTGTTGCAGTATCATGATAATGATGTTGTGTGATGTTGAAGAACAGTAATGATGATGAATTTCATGATTGGAATTCATGCCTTGTCTGTTGTTAGATATTTTATCAAGATGATATCATATTAAGATGAGGATTGCAAGCATTAAGATGAGGATCAAAAGCATTAAGTTAAGGATTAGAAGTATTAAGATGAGGTTTAGAAGAATGGTGATGAAGTAGATATGTTTTTGATGTCTTGTACATGCTACAAGCTATTGTTCTATCTCTCTTGTTTTTCCTATGTGATAAAATTATGCTACAAGATTGTTTTGTTCTTTGTTGATTGGTGAAGTGAGAAAATACAAGAAAGTGTTATGGAGACTTTTTGAGAGAATGCTCTGCATTCCTCCATGCTTGAAGATATGGTCTTGTAGTTTGAGATATAATGTTTATGTGGTGTGGACATTGCACTCATATCTTTTCAAGTCAGTGGTATTTCTACAGATGGTTTCTAGTGAATATAGTATGTTGGCAGTTTGGTTGTTGGTTAGGGTTGGTCAGGAAATTCTTTGCATTTTCTCGTACTGAGGTTTTTGTTCCTACAAATTGGTGGAAATGTTTATATTGTTTGTGCAATGTCTCAGTTCATATTTTATGTGATGAAATGTACCACAATTTTGTTTGATATTGTTATATCTCATGATTGTGTTTTTTGGCCTTCCAAGTATAAAGAATTCTATATTGTTTTGTTGCATTGGCTTATGTTATGCATTTAGGGGTCTATGCCAGTATTGGATTTTGTATTGGGTTATGTTTGGGCCTTGTCATGTCTCAAGATGAACCACATTATGTAAATTCATTTGGATGTCATATTTTTGACCCGACTCATAAAGTGTTGCATGTCACCACATTTCTGCTTGGGAAGATGTGCACCAATTTGTTTGATGTTTGGGGCTACATGGGAAGATCTAATGTGTTGTTTAGTTTCACTCTATCTCCTAGACTAGAGCACTTTCACCATAATAAGTTTTTTAGGCCAACTTGATGGGGTCATTGCTTGTCTCCTATTTTGGCTAACCTAATTTGATGTTTTTCTTGCTTCTGGAGGAAATATATAGAAGAGAAAATTAGTTGAAAGAAGTGTTGAGTTTAAATGATGAAAGATGAAAAGTTGAGGCAATAAAGTTGTGTAGTAGAAATTTTAGAGATGAATTGCCTAACAGTTTCTTGTAACAGTGAGTCAAGAGTAGCTACTTTTTAAGGAGATTGTTGGAGGCCATGAGCTAAAAGCTTATTCAATGTAATTAAAATTTTGTTGTAAACTACTCTAAGATAGTGAATCTCTTTTGCAGGTCTTTTCTCTTTATATCTTGCTTAGCAAGTCCTTCAGGGAGCAATGTGATTCCTTAGGTAGGGGGACTTAAACAAATTGTAATACTTGTTCATGTATTGTGAGTTAATTCTCATCATGGGTTTTTCCTTTTGGGGTTTTTAATGTAAATATATTATTCTCTTGTGTATTAGTGTTCATTATTTTATCTTTCATTGCTACCAAAATGTTTAAGGGTTTTTTAATTTAAATTGTGCTGAAGGGTTTAAGTTTTGTGAATATTGATTCATGCACCCCCCCCCCCCCCAAGTATTTGGGTGTGTTTAAAAATATCACTAAATCTCAAGAGGATAATTATAATAACCAATTATGTGACAACATAGAAGAGAAATCCAAAACTCAACTTGATATTCAATTAAATAAGTGTAATGAAAATCTAGTATACCATTGAGAAATGGTATCATGTAAGTAAGAAACTACCAAAAAATGTGTTATGCTAGAACATGTTGGCATTTGGCATAACTGATGCAGATCAGGTGATGCAGTTGAAGTTGGATGATTGCATCGGTAAAGGATAGAAGTCTATTTGTGATGAAGAGATTGAGATTCTATGAATAGATGACATGATCAGTTATTTGTGTTGTCATTGCTGGCAATTGATGTTCCTAATGTTTTTTTTTATCATCTAAGTGATTTGGTTTACCGAAAGACAGGGTTTGCCGATAGTAAACTAAAGTTTATGAATTAGGACTTTAACTGATAAAGAAGAATTGTTTTGACTGGATCGGTCGATTGGCGATGACTGGTTATTTGCGGTTTGGATGGTGAACTTGTATCATGGAAAGATGTATATGACCGGAACCGAAACTTGTGATGATTACTGGAGGCGTGTTTCAAATTTGGATGAAGTTTTGCTAAGGTTTTAGTAGGGTTTAAGGACTGGTAAAGAAATCATAAAACCGATAATGATTAATGTTACAACGGTGATCGACGAGTCTATATAAAGTTGGTAACATGACACAACCCCAATGAGAGATTTGATAGTTGTTTTAGTGCGATTCAAGGAAGATTTTCTTGGGAATCAACAAAACGCTTAGTAGCATGTTTTGAGGATACAAATCAGATTTGTGTGATGGGTTACGATCAACCAATGGTTGATATTGCATTGTAATTTGTTATAATGATCTGGATAGCGATCTATGGTGATCTTTTGTGATCTAATTGTAAATTGATGATGTGATTAGGTTTTGTAGCCGACCTAGTTGAGATGGCTATTTAGGTTGACATAGCTAATGTTTATTGTGCCGATAGTCTTGAGAATGTGTTAAGTCATCCAAGTGAATTGTGAAATATGTCTGAGAGTTGTAGAGTGTTGTGCATAACTAGATCTGATCAAGCAAGCAAAGAAGTGCAATTAAACAAATCATTTTCTTACTGTTGTTCCCTAATAGTTGCAGTAGGTTAAATCCCTTGACCAGGTAGGTTCTAACAGGCCTTAAACATTTAAGTCCCCTAACAGGGTAGCTCTCAAAAGAGTGTTAAATCCTCTCACAAGGTTGATCCTAACAGATCATCAAGCTCCTATTCGGGCTGCAAGGCAAATCCCCTAACTGGGTGACTCCTAACAGGGTCTTCTCTCAACTGAGCGTATTGTAAGCTCCTAATAGGGCATACTTCGAAAGAGTACAAATATTTGTGGGTTCCAACTCCCACCGTGGTTTTTTCCCTATTTGGGTTTCCACGTCAAAAACTTATGTTCATGTTTGGAATGTTTTTCATGTGATTTTCTTGTTTATATTTCATTTCATGCATTATTTCTGAGAAAGCGGTTATGATGTTTTATCATAAGTTTATCAGAGGTTACCGGTACTGATAAGAAGTTGTTTGAGAAAGTATTGATCTTATTGATAAGGTTAATGAGTTGGTATTTTATGAAGTTTATATGATTACTTTGGAGGCAAAAGTATTGGTAAATGATTTGATTAATGAGTTAAGCAAATCTGATAAAGAGGTTATTAGATTTGATTACAGAAGTTGAGATATTTGTTACATGATTTCAGATCTGAAATAAGTTTGATTTTGAGTTAAAGTTTGAATTGGTCTTAATACTAATTCACCCCCCCTCGGTATTATCCGGATCCTCATAGGATTAACAAAACATCCCCACTTATTACATTGTTCTTGTAAATGTACCCCTAAATCAACTCAAATTTCACCTTGCCAAGACACTTGGTGTGCATATCTACAATTTGAGAATCAATCAAGTAGTACTGACACTAAATGTGACAATGAATCACCTACTATTGAAAGTAATGACATTCAACCTTAATGTGCTTTGTTATTGCACTGAAATTTGGATTCTTGGCAAGCTCCAATACACCCTAATTGTCATAATAGATAATTGGTGGTTGTTCTTAAGGAATGTACATTCAACTAGAATGCAACATAACCAAATCACCTCACACGCAACTCCTTGTGGGACACAATAGTCAACCTCATTATATGATATAAAAATAGTAGTTTACATATTACTTATCCATAAAATAGGGCTAGATCTAAGATGAAAAATATAGCCTAAACATGATTTCTTATAATCAAGATATCTACCATAGTATAACTCATCATAGCCCTACAAGAAGAATCGATTGTTCTTCTTATATTCCAAAACATACTCAAGTGTAGTACCTATTGGCTAACAGATTTTCCACTTTATTTTATACTCTTTTGCCCATGTCAATGATAATCTGACCAACAGTTGAGTCACTTGCAATGGTTTTTGCAAGTGCTCTCTGCTTATTTTACAAGGTGCAGCTACCTTCAAATGATATGCAATGAATGAAAACACAGGGTATGCTTTTCACTGAAAATCAAGAAAGGCAAACTAACACCTACCCATAACCATGAAAGTAGATGCAAAGGATTAATTTTAGAATGAAGTGAATGTAGACAAACAACACAAAGTTTACTCATCCCACTCTCACAATTGATATCCAAGGAAAGAAATGACAACAAACCCTTTTCAACAGATGATTTAATATAAATTCAAAGCTTTGGGATTTAATACATACACAGTTCAATATAATAGAATGACACTGAAAGTAATTACAAAGAAGTGCAGTTCATTGCAATCTAGAAGAAAACATTAATAAATTCAAAGACTCTGAAATATCCTCTTCATTCCTTCAATGTCAAAATGTGAGTTCCTAGACTCAACACCCCTATAAAATAAAAGTGTGTAGAACAGAAAACTATGTTGCCCCCCCCCCCCCCTCTTTTCCATAATCTGTTAATTACATATTTAAAGACTCTCCAATCATCATTTTTCAATTTTTGTAATTGCTTCTTTTTAAAAGAATGAAATAACCCTTACACATTCAGATGAAATTACTGCTCTCAAAATGTTTTAAATTATTGTACCTAAACAATAGAGAAAGTGAGAAAAAAATTTAATTTCTCCTGCAGCGACCTCTAAGAAAATTCACTATGGGTTAACAGGGCATCCTGGGGCCATGAAAGTTTGTTAGAAGTTATTATAATTAAAATAAAAAATGGGTTTTTAACCATTTTTTAACAACTCACAAAATTGAGGTACTTCCTTTGTAAAATGGCCCTACCAACCATATCCCTCCATAGAGAAAATATCAAAATAACATATCATATGAGCTTATATGACCATAAAATTAAAACGGGGGGGATTTGAGACCAAAACATTATGTGGGCTACTTTTAGATTTAAGAAATTTGCAACTTTTTTCGGATGCATTTTGAGACTTGTGAATCAGTGATGTTGGGAAATCGAAAAATTTTGAAAGTCAGGAAATCGGGAATTTTTGGAACACTAGAACTATCAAGAAATCGGCCATTTTTGAAATTTGGGAAATCGGGAATTTTTAGAACACTAGAACTATCGGGAAATAGGCCATTTTTGGAACTCTAGAACTTAAAAACTTGAAAAAGGTCGACTATGAACTAGGACTTAAAAGTTTAAATTTGGCCAAGTTTAAAAACCAAAGTACAACAAGCTTTGAAGGGGGACAAGGACTGAATAGAACGAAGAGAATCCCAAAACTCCAAACAAATATTAATATCTTATCCATTGGGCTACATAGTCAAGGAGAACTAAGCATAAGGAGTTGTTTGCATGAGGGTGGAGGGGAACTGGGCACACCAAAACTAGGAAATATGTATAGGGGTGGGAGACCCTTTCCTCGGGAAATGCATCAGGTGACTCATGCAAAACCATTAATAGGCTGAGAGAGAAATGACTCTTTCTGGAACAATGGACTATGGCCATATGATGTGATGAAAAACAATGGCCACTTGGTGATAACTCCAATGCCAAATCTCAGATTAATGGAATGCAAAAATTTATTGTATATTCATTCATGCCCAAACAACCATTCTTCATGATACACCTCTCAGACATAACTAGCCATACCTTCACAATCTACTTCAGATAACTAAGAACCATCTATCTAAAAGAACACAAATTGTATGTCTTGGTTCAAATCAACATTCTCTTGACAAAGATCAAAAGTGCTATCATTGTCATCAATATTGTCGATCACATGATTATTACATATTGAAGAAACATTTCCATACTCCTCAACAACCAATTCAACCAATTTTTTTTGTTTGAGCACAAACTCCATACCTTCATCTTCATCAGCTGAAAAATCATCAACTTCATTCTTAAACAAACAATCATCAGTAAAGATCTGATTTTCCCTTTTTCATTTGTGCATGATTATGCCATTATTTACAGAGTTGCTTCCCAAAACACATCCCTCCAGATTGTTTCTATAATGAGAAGAGAAATCATTAGCTGATTTAGAATCATACAATTCAAAGAGGGGATTGTACCTAACCTTTGAATCTTCACAAAATTTAGTTGGCAAATATAATGCATTGAAGTTGGTCCAACCATTCTTATTCTCAAGATTTTCTAATTGTTTCTCCATTTTCATCATTGTTGTAACATTGTTTTTAGGTACAACATCTATTACGATTTCATTTAAACACACAAAGGAAGCTTGAGAAATTAAAGATTTTTTTTTTCGGATCATAAGATGAATCAACCTCTAGGCATGTGGCTAATACTAATGTTCATTCACATTCTACCAGCATGGGATCAAAACTGACGAAAAGCACTCCTTCTTTCACATACTGAAAATTATCATTGGGAAAACAAACAAAATCTTCATTGAAGATATATGCAGGTTGAGAGTGTAAACTATCCATGCCTTTGACAGGTTCAACTAAAATATTTTTACATGCATGCATTTCTTCTTTTAATATTTTTTTCTTCTCAGACTTTTTATCAAGAGATTCAAACAAAGGTGCATCCATACCTCTTTCGATATTGTCAGAGTCATAAATGAATGCATCTATCCCAACTTCAGTAAGATGACCATTTTCATCCTCAACTCCACAATGAAATTCATCATCTGAACCTTTCAAGAACTAGTTGGGAACGAAAACAATCTTGTGCTCATCTGGTGACACCTTTTCTTCAAGAGAAATAATTGATTGTTCTCTTTTCTCCATCTGCATGCATGATGGAAAAGATTTAGGTTCCTCATCTTCAGCTTGGTGCCAAAATTTATTATGTTGTTGATTGTGACCCCAAGGTATTGATGGTTTCACTAATGTTTGCATAATATTTTGTTCACCGAGAACTGAGAAGTTATAAGATATCGACTTTTTATTTTCAAATTCTTCTTCTAATCTTTCTAATGCAGCCTATAATTGATGAATCTCTCTTTCAAGATCCTTGAGCTGAAAATACCTCTGATACACACTTTTCAACCAATGCAGATTTTTGATATTTGGTGGGATTCAACCCCCTCTTTTCAGCTTCACGGATACATTCCTTGAAAGTATTCCAAAAAGATTGAAGTACTCGGTCATTCACAGCGATTATTTTTTAATCGTTGGTGTAGGTCGTCCTTTGGATCTAAACTGATTTCTTGCATTTGTCTGGCACTGAACCATCTTTTTGAGATCTTTAATTAAACAGAGTCGCTAGCCTCCATTTTGGGGAAGCAATAATAGATATTTTCAGCAAGAAAGCACTAATATTTTCATTTCCCTAGCAGAGTCGCCAAAAAATCTATTGGTTAACAGATTTGTCACTTCAATTTTGTACTCTTTTTCCCATGTCAATGACAATCTGACTTACAATTCAGTCGTCTACAATGGTTTTTGCAGGTGCTCTCCGCTTATTTTACAAGGCATGCAACTACCTTCGAATGATATGTAATGAATGAAAACATAGGGTATGTTTTCACTGGAAAGCAAAAAAGGCAAACTAACACCTACCCATAACCATGAAAGTAGCAAAGGATTGATTTTAGAATGTACACAAACAACACAAAATTTACTTATCTCACACTCATAAATGATATACAGGGAAAGAAAGAACAACATACCCTTTTCAACAGATGATTTAATCTAAATTCAAAGCTTCACAATTAAATACATACATAGTCTGATATAATAGAATGACACTAAAAGTAATTACAAAGAAGCGCAATTCATTGCAATTTAGAAGAAAACGTTAATAAATTCAAAAACTCGAAAATATCATCTTCATTCCTTCAATATCAAAATGTGAGTTCCCAGACTCAACACCCTTGTACAATAAAACTATGCAAAAAAGAAAACCATGCTGCCCTCCCCACCCTCTTTTCCATAATTTAATAATTACATATTTAAAGACTCTCTAATAAGCCTTTTCAGTTTGTGTAATTGCTTCTTTTTAAAAGAATAAATAACCCTTTCACATTCACATGAAATTGTTTCTCTCAAAATTATTTAAAACATCTCAAAATATTTTAAATTATTGTACCTAAACAATAGAGAAAGTGAGAAAAAAAATTAATTTCTCATGTAACCACCTTTGAGTAAATTCACTATGGGTTAATCGGGCATCCTGGGGCCATGAAATTTTGTAAAAAGTTATTATAATTAAAATAAAAAATGGGTTTTTAACCTTTTTTTAACAACTCGAAAAAATTGAGGTACTTACTTTGTAAACTGGCCCTGCCAACAATATCGCTCCATAGAGAAAATATCAAAATAACATATCATATGAGCTTGTATAGACATAAAATTAAAAGGGGAGTCATTTGAGACCAAAATATTAGGTGGGTTGCTTTTAGATTTAAGAAATTTACAACTTTTTTTGGATGCATTTTTAGACTTCTGAATCAGTGATGTCGAAAAATCGAGAATTTTTGGAAGTCACGAAGTCGGGAATTTTTGGAACACTGGAACTATCGAGAAATCAACCATTTTTGGAAGTTGAAAAATTGGGAATTTATGGAACAATGGAACTATTGAGAAATCAGCCATTTTTTAGAACTCTGGAACTTAAAAACTTGAAAACGGTCAACTATGAAACTTAAAAGTTTAAATTTGGCCAAGTTCAAAAACCATGATAAAAGTAGCTCAAACATCTCACAAAATGTTCTTAGTTTAAATCCAATGACACTTCTTTGGATCCTTCATAAATCTAGATAGATAGTTGACAATAAAGCATAAATTTGTTATGGTATTGGTCAAGTAAATTAGACTCCCAACAAGTTGCATATAGAGAGTTGCATCAACTCGAGGTGAATCCTTGAATTGAGAGAGTTGCATCCCTTTCTATATTGGAGTGGAAATAGGTTTACAATAAAACATGTCAAACCTTTCCAAGAGAGTTTTTCCATATTTCATATAGGAGAAAAAAATATGATTATTCTTCTACCATATCACCAAGCCAAGATAATGATTAAGTCACCCCAATTATGTCATATCAAACGATTTCTTAGATCATTCTTGAAAGTATCAATTATATTTGTTGAACTCCCTATGATTACAAGATCATCCACATATGGGACAAGAATGACAATCTTTTCTCCTTCCTTCTTAATATACAAATTATGATTAGAGAGGCTATGAGAGGAACCATGCTACAAGATACACTGGAGTGTCTTGGAATCATTTATTCC
This sequence comes from Cryptomeria japonica, assembly GCF_030272615.1. Lineage (NCBI taxonomy): Eukaryota > Viridiplantae > Streptophyta > Pinopsida > Cupressales > Cupressaceae > Cryptomeria > Cryptomeria japonica. The sequence goes on along the minus strand of NC_081407.1, from coordinate 888,359,835 downwards.
TTCTATTAGCTAGGACATGCATATATGCGATACAACAAAATACTCTAAGGTGAGAGAGATAATGGCTTATAACCACTCCATACCTCTTCTAGTGTCTTATCTTGAAAAATATTGGTGGGAGACCTATTGAGTAATACATGTGCTTTTGCCCAAAATTGATCCCCCAACTTGGCTATGGCAAGCATGGACTAAATCATCTTCATGATAGACTAATTGTGATTATTTGAAATTCCATTCTATTGAGGTGTATATGGGGTCCAATCAAATAATGATTGATTACATGAAACTTCAAGAACTCCATAAACTCCTTAGAGGTAACTTCCCTCGTTGATCTAAGTGAATTATAAGAAGAGGCTTCCCTATCTTGTGTATAACTTGATGGTAGAAGTCCTAAAAGTGTGAAAATGATTCAATCTTCCTTATGATAAAATACACCCATGCTCTGTGAGGGAAGTCATCCACAAATAATTTGAATCACTTGTATCCTTGAGAGGAAGTCTAAGGCAATGGTCTATACAATTTGATATGCATAATCTCAAGACACTCTCTTGCATGGAAGGTATTTGACTTGAGTGGATCTAAATGTTGTTTTCTTGCGATACATCTACAAAATATAGTCAAAAAAGGGGAAAGATGAGGAAATCCCATTAGCATCTCCTTAGAACTAAGCTAACAGAGGGAGTGAACAAATATATTTTCATATCTATAATGTTGGAGAATAGTGGGCTCAATTGTAGAGGCATAGAGAGAAACTACAAAGGATGAGACTACATCAAGTACAAACAAGTGATCCTTCATAAAAGATCAAGCAATTATCATACCATATTGGGAGATGAGATAGGATTTGATACCATCCTTGATCTAGAACTAAACCTTGAGATTGTGATTCAATTGTTGAATGACAAATAAGATATTTGTTGTCAAAACTAGAACATAGGACACCTTAATGAGAGAATAACTTATCTTATTGCTTGAGGAATGGTGATAGTAATAATACATTTTGTAGCATACTATTGATCATTTTCTATTCGGATTAGATGACCAATGGGTTGAGTATTCAAAGTATCAAATTTCTCTCAATTGCTAGTCATATAGTTGCTAGAACTAGAATCAATCAACCAAACATCTCACAAGGGCTTTGTGGTTTGTGAGACAAGAACCATGTTTTTATTAACACCATAATATGCTATATCTGGTATATCCTCATTGGATACCTCATTAGTTTCCTTATCTTGTTGGCTTGCAACATGTCATCTATGTTTCCATCAACGAGGATGGACTCTCAATTGTCGAGAATGGCTACAACCAGATGGGCCTTCCTTACTAGAATTACCTTGGGTAAGGTCATTATACCAAAAATATTCAATGTCATGTATGTTGGTATGAAATATGTGACACCATAAATTATCCTTTGAAGGCTTCTTCTATTGTTGTGGTGACTTTTTTGATGGTCCCTTTTGAGAATTTTGACCATGCTACTATCTAGTTCAATGAGTGATTTTTTCTTCAAAGTCAACATGTAATGATTGGATGGCTTCTTCTTGCTAAAAAAATTTCACCAATTCTTCAAACAACTTCTTCTTCTTAGTGATATTCAATGTTATAAAAAATTCCTAAATTGAGAAGGAAAAAATATCAAAGTGATTGGGAGTAACAATTTTTCCTCCATATTCTCTCCAAGTGCGACAAGTTGTACTTGAAGCTCTAATGCGTGACACGATAATTCCTCAACTTTCTCACTAGATTTCATATTGAGTGTATGAATTTTGGACTAGATATGGAGGATCTTTGTCTATTTCTTCACCTCATAAATTTTTGAGAGGGAATCCCAGGCCTTCGTTCATGTCGTCACATCCTAAACATGTGGTTGAATCTCATCTAAGATACTAAGTGTGATCAACATCAAGGTTTTGGCATTGTCCTTGTCAAATTTCTTCCATTCATTTGCATCATTTTGATGTTGTATTGCACCAATAATAATCTCCTATAGCTCCTCAAAACATAAAAAATTGTGTGTATGTTGTATTGATAAGATAAGAATAGGATATCTTTATGTGGTTGCAAAGGTTTAGTTTTCTTAGGGCAAATGAAACCAAAGGTAAATTTTCTGTAACTCTCCAAGGGTTTATAAAGACTATGATTGATCATAATGATACACCCATCATGAGGGAAATTCAAAAGTTTATGGATGGTATAAGGGATGGATTTCATGGAAGAGAACCAAGGATGCCCCAAATTCACATGAAATTGGTCAAAGTTAGGGATAATATAAATGGTAATATCTAAGAACTTAGTGCCAACCTTAATGGGAAGATTGATAGAACCTATAGTGGTACAAATAAATTCATCATGCACATTACTAATAGAATTAGATTTTTTATTAGTAACTTGATAAAAAATTTGAGTATAAAGATGTTCTTTGGTAATAAAATTCACCATACATACTGGATCAATGAGTACTACTTGTGAGAGCTTTCCTTTTATTTTTGCAGTAATGTATAATGGTTAATTGGGTGCATCAATAGTCTCTCTTGAGTTAAAGGTAATGTGAGGTTTAGGTTTAGGCTTGGATTTCTCAATAAGGTTCACAAAACTCATGGCCTCTACACACATATCATCAAGAGATATACTAATTGGAGGCTTAGGCTCAATGGCAATTGTATAATTAGAAGGAAAAGGACTAGTAAATATTTGCAAGTTTTAATTATGAGGTGAAATGGATTTGTTTCCTTTATCATTCACACCCTCCACAATTATAGTATTGGAATAAGGTCTTGGATCACATTCTTCAGCCTATAACAACTCTCAGTATCATGACTGAGTTGACGATGGTATTGGAAAAAGGCTTTAGGATCAAATGAAGTTAGAAAAGGTTTTAGGATCAAATGAAGTTAGAAAAGGTTTAGATGTGTCTATGGGTTTGATGAAAGGATACTTCATCACATTATTATTAAGTAATATAATAATGATACTATGTAATGATTCAAAAATAGGAGTAAAATTATGGTGTGTAAAGACCATTGTTGATAAAGGGGCCATACTTGAAGTTGTGGTTGCCACTTGTGTATCAATGTGATTAAAAGAATTATTGTTGATCTTGATGAAATTATTAGTTTGTTTTTTAAACTTTTGAAACAATCGATGCTAGGTACTCTCATTCTTATCAATCGGGGCTATTGATGAGGATGATTCAAATTGAGTCACTTGAAGCTAATAATTATGAAGCAATATGCATAAATGTGTGAAAGATTAAAAATTAGAAAATAGAAGATTGTCTCTTATATCCTTCGACAAATTATTAATGGAAATTATTTGAACATAACCATTTGACACAGGATAAGCAGCTTGTGAATGCAAATGTTTATAGATGCCAATGAAATAAGTCTCTTTTTCATCAACTCCTTGCTTACAATGCATCAAATAAGTTAACATAATTTGAGGATCAATATTATTTTTAAAATGTTGTACAAAAGCATTAGCCACTTGTTGGAAATAATTAATTGATCAAGGAGGAAAGCAACAATGCCATTGAAAAGCCTTATCTCTAAAGGTATGAGTGAATAATTTTATCATAAGCCTATGATCATGACAGAAGTCACTACACAATGTTTGAAATATTATCACATGAGTTTGGGGGTCCCCTTTTCCATTGTATAACTTAAACATCCATGTTTTGAAGAGTAATAACATGGAAAATTACATCAAAGAGTGGGCTAGCTATGTCACATGTGGGAAAATTGAATTTGGATTGGGTTAAAGAAGCCAATTGTTATTGTAAGAATGAAAAACTTTGAGCTATATTTTTTATAGTGGTCTCGGTGGATTTTAGAATTGGACACATTGGATTATGGTCCAGAGGTGTGACATGAGGATAAACAAGTGGATCTTGAGAATGGAAAGGTGGAACTTTATGGTAGGTAGGGGCAGGAGATGGTTGTGATACCACTATGATACAAATGGAAGGCTAGTGGAATGAGGTATGTTAGAGTATTGATTGATAGAATTTCCCCCATTGATAACTTGTGTAGGATTAAAATTTTATGTAGAGGTAGCCATGATGGAAGATATATAGGTGCTTGTACTTAAAAATATATATGAAAGGTAAGGAAAGGACCCTCTTTTATAAAGGGTACCCTAAAAATGGAGGGCTAGGATTAAGAGGTGGAGAGATAAATTGTCGGCTCAAATTAGAGGGTAGGTATAGGAAATATAAGAATATTAGAGAGGTGGTTAAAGGTAAATTAAGAGATCAATAACAAGTGTCATGGGGGAAATCTAATGAATTAATTAGTTAATTAAATATTTATTTAATTAATAGAAGAGGTGGGACCAAAAAAATATATATATATATTTATGTAATTAGGCTCTAGGACAATTTTAGGTGTTTGCAATAGGATTGGAAAGACCAAGAGCTTTGGCATAACTTTTGATAGGCATAATATTAGAGTCAATAATATGAGCAATGTCACACAACACTTCCACAACAATCTCATCACTTTGAATCATTCTCTTCAAACCATCAATCAAGGGGATTGCCTCACTATTCCAATGTTCTTGAATCATAAATTGTTGAAGCTTATCCAACTCATGGTCAAGTTTCCTCAATTGGTCAATAGTTAATCGAATTAAATAGTCATCATCATCACGAGAAGTGCAACTAAAATGGTTCTCCATAATTTTAGGTATGTCTTGTGCAGGGATAAAGGATTCACTAAGCTCCCATGGAATAGGTTATTTAACCCAAGCTCATAGCCCTTAGTGCTTAAGATTTGGGAGTCCATAAATCTATAACTTCTTCTCATTAATATATTGGATGTAGGTGAAAGGGTAGTGAAACTCGTGAATACACAAAGACGACAAAGCTAATGGAATGGGTTTATATTCACAATGCCTCTTATGCAATTGGAAGTGAAAGTAAAATGTATGATTAAGTAATGAAATTTCCTAATAGAATGATTGATTAACCAATTAATTAAGAAATATGTACTAAAGAAATAAATAATTAATGTTTCTAAATATAAAAAAAATATGGCATAACAATCAGTACTTAAGCAACTGGGCACAAGTCAATTTTATATATAAAAATTAGGGTTTTTATGAATTAGACATTTGAATTTATGTAAATTAAGTGTATAAATGATATATTTCAGAAATGATTACAAATTAAATTAATTAGAATCATACAAAAAATATTTGAAATAAAAAACTAGAATTAATACAGGCACTATGTTGGGTTCACCAAAATGTAATGATGGAAAATGGGTATTCACAAGCATAGGCATGCAAGCTAGGAATTAAACCTATTTCATTAAATATTATATTGGGGAGAGGATTTTAAATTGATAGATTCAACCTCAATTGTTTGAAAAGGGTTGAATGCTAATTGGATTCCACTCCTCTTTATGTTTGTAGTTGAATTGGCTGTAAAGGTGTAACGTTGAATGCTTGATCTAGGGCTCAAGATGAAAAATTGACATAAATTTACATAAACAAGTAGTTTCAAATTTGATATGAAGCTTTAAGCATAGATCTTAGATGAATAAGATGAACATAACCTATGGCTAGAATTTAGCCCAAAAATGAGACAATGGTGCCCTAGGTGACCCTGTCCTCAGAATGTTAGATGTGGATGAAATTTATCTTTCTAAAACTAGAATGCTACTTATAATCTGCCCCAAAAAAATTTCCACTAATTTGTCAAACATAGGTGTGCAGAGTGACCCTGTCCTCTTTTCATGCCTAGAAAATCTAGATCTAATCGTCTCCATCTACTATATCTAATTTTATATTTACAACTCTTGAAATGATTACCTACATATATAAGAAGAGAAATTGAGTTGTGAATAGGAGTTTGCCTAAGTCAAATCTTGGTCTTGTAATTAACCATATAATTAAAATTAAAATTGAAATGTAATGGAGGTGTAAAGCATGCCTTTTGAGGGTAAACGTTAGGTCTAAATTGAAATGCTTGAAATTGAAAATTTATACCTTGATGAGTTTAACCTTGAATTATTCATGCAAGGGTTGTTATACCTTGATGAGTTTAACCTTGAATTCTTCATGCAAGGGTTGATGTTTTCATGTAGGATGTATAATGTCTTCATAAGATCTTGATAATGGATGCCATCTTGAATGCTTGAAACTTGAATACTTGACCTCTTCTTCAATGTCTTGAAGATACTTGGTTGCTTTCTCACTTGAATTGAATTAAATTCAAACTTGAATCCTGTAGAGAGAATAGATGAACTTGTTCAAATGAGAGGATAAAGCTTTCTTTTATACCCCACTACATCAAACATGTCTAATTTTTTTAGAAAAGTCAAAAAGGGAAGGGAATTTGTGCCCATTATTCATGACCATTATTGGGACCAAAATTGGGCTCCTATTTGTGGGATAAAGGAACCGAGGACACCATTGTCCAAGGAAAAAGGTGCTTAGGATGCCTTTTTCTAGCCAATCAGGGCTAAACATAGGTCCACAAACCGAATGCTAGGTGAAGTTTGAGAATTGAAGCCAATGTGAGTAGAATCAAACATGGTCAAAGAATAGAAGCCCAAAATGCCAAAGTGAGGCATAAGTGAGGATTAAAATTGTATAGGGATGCAATTTATGACACTAAATTGTCATACATGTATGTTTCTTTGGTGTGGATTCCATGCATGAACAATAGAATGAAAATATTTTTGATCATTTTTTCTTTCATGATCTTTTTCCCAATCAAGGTTGTCTATGTTTATTCTTCCTCTATATATATAAATACATGTGCATGTGGTGATCCTCTATGTTTCCATTCATATCTTGACAAATAATCTTTTACTTTCATTCCATATTGTAGTATTTCCTTTTGAAACAATTTATATTGTAGGTGCATTTAATATGCCACAATATGCAGGTAGTCAATAACATATTTTTGTTACCACGTGTGTGATTCCTTTGGATTAGTTGGTTGTGTTTTTAGCATTAGTGCATGTAAATTTGCCCATACATATATCTTGTACTCAAGTATAAAATTGTTGGTGCTCCAATTTGATGCAAGAGGTTTATTATTTTAGCTTGACATTTTTCACAATAAGACATTTTACCCTTTAGTGTCATACCAAAATGTATCAAATGGTCAGTGTTGTGTGAGAGGGATATTTTCTACATAACTCATTGATTGTGTTTGGTATGTATTGACAGCTCTTTTTGACAAAGACTATAGATAAATTATGTGCATGATGTCGCATAATCATATTCATCATATAATATTTAAAATTTGGGTGTTTTCCAAAGTGATGATCTTGTATCTAAATAAATTCTTAACAAACTTTACATGTAGATAGACTCTCCTTATCTGTGGTTCTAACAAACACATTGTCCATATGGAAATAGTGTTGGAAAAGCCATATCAAGTAACGATGGAGTGACTTTCTCATTCACTAGATATGCTTCAATTCCTAGTCAATCAATTAGTGATCCAAGACATGCATTAGGGTTATTTACCCATGCATGTGTTAGATTCGTCTCTCTTCAAAATTTTGGAGGTTTAGAAGATATTAATGTTATTATGAGGATCCGGTTATTATTGAGAGGGGGGGTGAATTAGTAATAAAACAATTTTGCAATACATCAAAAAATTATACCGGTAACTACTCAAACAATCTGCTAAGTTGATTTACCAAACCATTCACTCAAGTGTTCATCATTATGCAAACAATGTAAATATATCAAATGCACAAATCAACAATGGAACCACCATATAAACATAGATATTTTTCACGTGGAAACCCAACTGGGAAAATCCACGGTGAGAATTTGCACCCACAAAATATTTGCACTCTTTCGGAATGTGTCTGGTTAAAGGCCTAGCATGGTTAAGAGCTTTACAATATGCCTGGTTAAGAGAAGACCCTATTAGGAATCACCCAGTCAATGGATTTTACCTTAGCCTTTTTAGGAGCTCTACCCTATTAGGAGTAACTTTGTTAGAGGATTTTGAACTCAAGTTAATGAGCCACCCGATGAAGGGATTTACAATATAAGACTATTATAAGGATCTACCCAATTAAGGGATTTAAAAATGTTGTAACTATTAGGGAACAACAGGGAAAATGATTTGATTACAACACTTCCTTGCTTTCTAGTACAAATCCATTTCAACAGAACTTTTCTACACACATGCAAACACTTCAATCTGGTTCGGCAATACCTTCTTCTCAAACTACTGACACAAAATCTCTTCTCCAACTAGCCCTAAATACACTTTTTAGTTAGGGCAGCTACAAAACCTAATTACATCAACAAGATACAATGAATTTACATTACAGATCATTACAACAAATTTATAGATGATTTTCATCATTGAATGATCACCACACATTGATTTGATAAGCAATCAAACCCTTGTTTCATTCCCCTAAGCACTTTGTTGTTTCCCAAGAAATTTGATCCTTGTACGTGCTCAAATATAATCTTATCATTACACATAGATTCTGACACATCATTACTAAGTTGTGATTATTATAAGACCCACTGCCAAACCTTAAATCATTACCGGTTAAAGATCTGATATCGATATTCATTATTCTTCACAGAGTTCATAACAGTCAATTATAAATGTGCTTTCTGGTTCACCAAACTTGATGTGATTTCGATCATAAACTCATGCCAATGTTACGAACATATATTCTGAACCGCAACACCTGAATCTTCTCCAATCATTTGTACCAGTCACTTGATCATCATTTTGTTCCTTTTTACTGGTTGACAACAACTTAGCAATTTTTTTGTCTAACCGATTCCACTACCGATTAGGCTATACCAGTTGGTCTAGATGACCTAGATGACTAAACAAACATGGTTGCCATCAATGAAAACACAAATAAGGTCATCAAACAACTTATTACAATCATCATCATCAAGCCAACAATCTCCATCAACTTTATCAGTCATCTTCTCATCTCATCATCATCTCCATCAGTTATGCCAACAATTTTGTCATCTTCTCATCTCATCATCATCTCCATTAGTTATGCCAACAATCTCCCCCTTTTGGCATTGACTGCAACACCAAAAGCTCATCAAAGCCTCATCAAGCAAAACTAGAACTCTAACTGTTATGACTGATGTACTTGATCTTCTCCCTTCATCAGTTCTTCTCTTTCGGCTCTTCACTATTCTTCTCCCCTATCACTTTTCTCTCCCCCTTTGACAACAAATCCAAAGGTTCAAAGTGTCAAATTCATCTTATGTTTCTATTGTTTTCTTCATCCACTAATACATTTACCCTAAAATTCCAATGGCGGTTTCCGACAAAGAAGGTATATTGTGAACAAATTTGATTTTTTTTTTGAAAAATTGCCCGCATTCATCGGAATTTCGACAATAATTCAATATATGTTTGTAGCATAGAAGGAATTGGCAACGACATTTGTGTTTTTTTACAAAAAGTGCCCATGTTCATCGAAATTCTGATGACAACGGGCATTACTTTAAAAAAAAAAAAAGACCAAGACATGTCAAAACATTTTCGCGACCTCTTCCCATTCTCTCATTGCCGCCCCAGCAGGGTATTCCCACCCACGGTTCTACCTCTGTTTGCTAGAATCCCCTAGACTTGCCTCCACCACTAGTCATTTCTTGTTCCTAGTCATAGTTGTTTAGGCGGGAACCACTGGTCAAGTGGTTAACTGGTTTTTGTTCTTATGGTGGAATTTTCCTAGAACTGGAACAAAGCGCAACATCTTTGAAGTGGAATCTTTCACTCGGCCGCAAAAGGAACTCGAACAAGGATTGAAGGCCCCCCACTTTGTGGTCATGGTGTGGCTGACTATCTATACATACAGTGACAAACCCCATCAACTATATCGATCGAGGTTGTGTCTGCGTACGTAATGCCACGACCGATTTTTTTTGGGTGATCATCCGGGCCTCGAAGCGGACCCACGGGGGAGAGGTTTTCTCTAATCTTAACACTTTTTGTTTTCATGACATTTGAGTGAAGTAGACCATAGCTGCAATTGTTATGGAACCCGAGAAGCTGCTTGAAATTTCATATTGATCAACCTTGTGAGTAAACCACGGCTCCATTGGGTTTGTCATAACAATTTTAGCACCATCCATGATTAGTCCATCATCTTTCATGATTAACAGTAGCGAACTTATCCAATGTCACATAACACCATGCAATGAAACTTAAGACATAACTCATTATTCTTTTGTATGAGGTTTTTTAACCAAGATTATCATATTTCAGCTTGTGTGATAAGTTTTGGCATGGGAATCAACTAATAGACAACATAGATATTTATCATTAGCCTCCTTTTTTCACCAAAGGGATAAAAATTTATTAAACACAACGAGAATTACAAAGAAAGAATGTAGATACATAACCTAATCTAATCTCCATTTGCATAACCTAAGAAGGTAGATACAACTAAATAATCTTGAAAGAATTGCATATGAAGGGGACTATTAGAAAAGAACTTATGTACCATGCTAGTCTATGTAGCTACTACTAATTATTGCATAGAAATAGATACATGTGTTAGAATGTGTTGAAATAGTAGCTAGCTCGAATACCTATCTATTGTATTTTAATGTTGTTAATGACAATTAAAATACACATGTATTATCTATTATGTAAATCGAACTTAGGGCTAGGCCCAAATGCATGTAACTTGTAATTATGTCTTGCTTGGGAAAGACCTATATATATAATGTAACTTGTGGATAGGACAGGCCCTATAAATGTAACTTGTAATTTGGTCTAACCCTAATTGGGTGATGTAACTTGTGGTCCTATATTGAATGTAACTTGTAGATAGGGTAGGTCCAATATGTATTTTGAGCAATTATGTAATTGGGTTGGGCCCAAACTCATGTAGCGTGTGATAAAGGCAATCAAGCAATAATGTCTTAATAGGTCAAGACCTATTTGGACGATATGCATAATTATTATTAAATTAACAAGGCAAGCCAACTTGAGACTTGACACCACAAGTCAAGTATATAAACAAATCATTTGCATGGCATAATGAATCAATAACATACAAGGTGAATTATTCTTAAGGCTGTCACCGCATGTAATCTGCTCTCCAACATTTGGTGATCTCTCTCTCTCTCTCTCTCTCTCTCTCTCTCTCTCTCTCTCTCTCTCTCTCTCTCTCTCTCTCTCTTGTGCGAACTTGCTCCTCATCCATTGTGTGAAGGTTGGTTGTTAGGTGATACTAAGGATAAATATTCAAAAAGTATAATAATTACGCTAATGCATATATCACTCTCATGCCTTCCTTAATTTGATATAAGGTCCCTCTATCCTGTCAATGCACGATAGCCTTGGTAAGATAAATGATTGAATGAGAGATAAATGAAGTCTCTCATTCAATCATCTATCCTATCAATAAACTATGATGAAAACGTCAAGCTATTGTTCCTTCATTTGATGATCATTCTTAAATTTGTATATATTCAGCCATACTTGCAAATTTTGATCAATGCTTAACTACTGATAATCATTGGTTGTAAATCTCATAGCACAGAATACCAATTGGTATCAGTTTACATTAAAACCAATGCACTCCGATTACTATCGGTTAACATATTAACTATGAACACTGATAGTTATCGGGCTTAACCAATGCACTCTGATTAATATCGGTTAATATATTAACTGCGAAGATTGATTGTTATCGGGTTTAACTAATACATATCGATTAGTATCGGTTGTCTTGTATATGATAGACATGTCGATTAAGTATCAGGTGGTTTGTTAAGTGATATACACTGATTTAGGTTTCTATCCTCCTCCTTTGTTGACATCCCCTCCCCCATTGTCTAATATATCTATGACTTTTCCAACAACTTTTAATATCACAACAAGAGATAATTGTGTATGAGTTTCTTAAAGCCAACTTTATTACTCTCCCCTTGAAAAATTGAAGAAAAAACCATAAACAAAATTTGGACAATCCTTTTTTCAAGCATCATCAACTATTCCAATAATGAATGTCATGATTTGGAGATTAAAATTCAACAACTTATTGTAGTTCTAGTAACATTTAAATAATAGGTGACAATGAGTTATACACTCATCATATCCCTTCTAAATGACATTTATAACCTATTATGTTTTTATCTTGGTATATGACATTGGTAGCTTAATTACCTACTAGGGGCTCATTGTCATTCATGGTACTACGATTTCATGTGCAATCATACTTGGGAGGCAACATAATAGCCTAGTTCTTCTTGTCTCTACATTGTGGAACAAGAATAATAGTTGTCAATTGTTCCTCTTTTTTAAGGATCCACTTTACCTTTGTTGATTTTTATCTTTTATAGCTTGATATCCTTTCTTGCATAGAATTGTCCTGAATCCAAATTCTCTCCTTGCTTGGACATGTGTGTTCCTTGATTAGGACCTCTTTCATTGTTTTGTAGGAAAATAAACAAATACATCGACCTCTCCTCTCTACTTATACACAAAATGGCTAATTGAAACTACTTCATATACACAAAATGTCTCCTTGCACTGATCGAGCCTCAAAAATGTGACACCCTTGTTCAACAAGGGTTGATACTCTACAACATGATGCCTATCATTCATGAGCTCAAGGTGGTTACTTTCATGCTCAATAAAAATATGATCAAAACTTTTTGTAGTTTCACCAACATCATAATATCATTTTTCTATTGTTAACATCATACATCCTCATGCTACGCTGGAAATTCATCGGGCTCTTCAATTTAGTCACTCTTTATATGTTAGTGACTACCTTTAACTTATTAACCTTCAAATAAATCATCATAATTACCCCTTCACTATCTTGTGTTGAATGAAAATCCTTCAACTGGACTGCATTGTATAAGAGTTTGGTGTGGATCTTTCATTCTTTCCTTGATTTGTCATTTTTATTGTTCCACCCTACAATTTTGTATTTGAGGTATGTAAAATAGTTGCTCTATAGATTTTTTTTATCTCTCTGCATTCTTTTGGTTGCCTTCATTTAAATTATGTAATGTTTCCATAATATCTCTTTTGCAACTATCTCTTCCTTTCTTTTGCAATTAAGTGATCACTTGAATTGTAGGTAGACCCCTTCAAATGACGGGGTAGGCTTCCTTTTATACCTAATATATGTCTTGAAAGAATTTTATCCTGATGGTATTAAATTAAAGTACTTTCTTTTATATCTGGTATTGGTGGAGCAGAGGTTGCATTGCATCAACCTAGGATACATATTTCCGCAGATACAACACAAGTTAAATGTATCCCAAGTCGATGCAAAGCAACCTCTGCTCCAGAGATCACCAGAAAATAGAGAAAGAATTTTAATTTAATGCCATCGGGATAAAAGGCTTTCAAGATAGATAAATGGTATGCAACTGTATCTATTTGGAATGCATTACCCAAATAGTGCAATCGATCAGTCACCTTTGAAAAGAAAGTGGTATGATGAAATCTTTGGGCATAAAATAGATGAAATGCACTCCATACTACTGTTGCACAATATTTTGGTCGGTGATATTTTTAAAATAGTAAAGGAAGGTGTATGGAACTGCCAAATTCTTATCATTATAAACAATGAATATTTTAAGATCCTCTTATGATGTGTAAGTTGAGAATATTTTATGAAAGGTCCCTAAATGAATACACTTTAAACTGATTTTAGCAATGACTATCGGATGTAGACAAAATGAATACTTTTTGGATTAGGATGGTACAAAAAATATACTATCAAAAGGTTGTCAAAAATTCTTGGGACTAGGAGGTGTGAAATGGCCTACTCTTATGTTTTTCATGCCATCAAAATTTGAGTTTGATTGTCATCATTTACTATGTCAAATTCTTCACATGTAACTCCTGAATCAATTTCCTACACACAAAATGATGAAAAATAGGTTTTTTGATGGGGGATTTCCTAGTTCAAACCTTGGGTTGTGAATTAACCTTGAAGTATAATGTTTTCCTTTTGAGGGAAAGGAAAGATCTAAACTAAAAATGTTTAAAATTGAACATGATACCTTGATGAATCTTTCTTGAATCCTCACACAAGGTTTTAGGATGTCATGCAGACTGTTGATCATGAATGTTGTGCTTTAACTTGTGATGCAGAGGAAGGGTGTGATAAATTAACCTTTAATATTTATAAGGGAAATACAAGGTCCAAACCCTTAGGCCTACTAGCACCCAAATGGCTCAAATAGGTCAAATGCAAACCAACACTTTTTCAAATGATTCTAAAGGTATGGAATGTTTTTAATACCTCCAAATAAGTTGTTTTAATTTTTTTTGTGGTTCCAAGAACTTGTTTAAGTGCAAAGCCCTCTTTTTAGCCTTCTAGGCGTAGTTGCCCAATTAGCCCTCCAGCGAGGAAAATGAATTGTTTTCTCTCAAATTTCCCAAACAAATAAACAAAAATTTGGATATTCAAATACCCATTTTTCTTCTCTTCAACATACCAAAAGATTTAATATGGTTTCTTTGGAAAGTATATGTTGCCCTGTAACTATGCACTGTTTTTGGACTCCAAAAATGACAATTTTACAAAGGAAGTAAAAAATGTTTTAACTCCCTGACTCCCAGACTCTCAAAAGTCATCCAATATGATTCAAAATTAAGTAAAATGCGATTATTTACAAGTTTTAACATTCTTAGATGCAAAATCCCTTATTTAGCCTCTCACAAACCCTTAAAAGTAGGGTTTCTCATATACCCCTCTTCCAAAAACTATACCATCCAAATGATGATGGATTCGCCTTTCATTTGAAATTTATAAACACTTTCAATCATAAAATGTTCCCCTCTTTAAGGTGGATTTGCTATTGTTTCTCCTTAGCAAGCAATTTCTCCATTCTTACATTCGCTATTTTGGTGATCACCCTGGTTCTCCACCCAATTTGCACATCAACCTGTTAGTAATTTATTCTACATGTTAGAGGAGTTACATCCCATGAATATTAGTCCTTTTACATTCATGGAATGACCATTCTCATTGTAAATCAACCAGATCAAATGCCAAATTGCACAAATCTGTTAGAACAGTCAATGCAACTAGTCTAAACTCTGAGACAAATGGATTATCAGTGCATCTTCCTTGCAAATAAGATGTTCAAGGTCTCTTCAATGCATTAGGAATTCTAATATACACTCAAGACAAGTTACCATAAGCCAAAACAACAAAAAATTTCAAGAAAACAAAAATTTGTTGTTATTGCTTGTCCCAGTCCGTACACCAGCATTCTCTATCGTACAAAGCATTACATCAACCATTTGATAAAAAAATCTTAATTGCTGACACACAAGTTCATGAAATTATTTATTGAACTTACCTAAACTCTTCTAGACTCCCTAAGCCATAAATTCCTATTACATCTTTTTGTTGGTCCTAAGGTCCTTACCAGGCCCTTTAGGACAAATTACAAACATATTACAATTTTCATCATTAAAGGCCATAATGGACCTTAAGACATCATAATTGATTGGCTCTTCACTCCTAAGACCTTCAAAAGTCTTTAATGGATTCATTGAGTCCTTTGGTCTTCCAAATGCACTTGCACCAACTTGAATTCTCCTTCAATGCTTGATTGCTTGTTCACTTTGAATTGAATTGATTCTATAATTAAGAGATCACTTGAATTGTAGGTAGACCCCTTCAAATGATAGGGTAGGCTTCCTTTTATACCTAATATATGTCTTGAAAGAATTTTATCCTGATGGCATTAAATTAAAGTACTCTCTCTTCTATCTGGTATTGGTGGAGCAGAGATTGCATTGCATCGACCTATGATACATATTTCTGTAGATACAACACAAGTTAAATGTATCCCAGGTTGATGCAAAGCAACCTCTACTCTAGAGATCACCAAAAAATAGAGAAAGAACTTTAATTTAATGCTATTAGGATGAAAGGCTTTCAAGACAGATAAAATTTGAGTTTGATTGTCATCATTTACTTTGCCAAATTCTTCACACGTAACTCTTGAATCAATTTCCTACACACAAAATGACGAAAATAGGTTTGTTGATGGGGGCTTTCCTAGGCCAAATAGGTTTGAATATACCTTGAAGTGTGCAATATGGAAGGTTTGTATTCTTAATCTCCTACCCATTTCTTAATTTAAAAGATGATATCTTTATTAAATATCTCCTCTATTTTTGGACGTAGATAGGTTTAGGAAAAGATCTCTTCCTCCCCCTTTAAAATGATCCCTTTAAATATAATCTAAAAATTCTTAAAATTGAACATTGATACCTTGATGAATCTTTCTTGAATCGTCACACAAGGTTTTAGGATGTCATGCAAACTGTTGATCATGAATGTTCTGTTTTAACTTGAATTCTCCTTCAATGTTTGATGAATGCTTGATTGCATGTTCACTTGGAATTTAATTGATTTTATAATCTAGAGATCACTTAAATTGTAGGTAGACCCCTTCAAATGACAGGGTAGGCTTCCTTTTATACCTAATCATACATAAAGTGTTTGAATTTTTTCTCACACATGAGGCAAGAAATGAGGGGTCATATTTTGGGTCCCAATCATGAGTCTTGTCAATTTAGGATGTGACATGCTAAAGTGGGCATCAATGTCTCAAGATCAGATGGAACTTAAGTGATTGTCTCCCTTTCATATGATTTGTTTGGGTTATAAACTTCACCATTATACTTATAAGAATTTTACTAAGTCTCAAATATAGGGAAACGGAAGGCTTCAAATAGAAAACTTGTACATGCAACTAAATCCATTGACTAATCAGAAGAACAAAATTAAGAAACAGTTCGATCATCTGAGAGATGTTGTAGACTTGCAACTCACCAGCTACTTAGTTTTTGCGGGTAAGAATTTTTTTTGTTTTGGTTATGGTTGTGGTGTTTGTAGGGAGACATTTACAAATTTATATCTATTTTCACTATTTAATGGTTTATGGGTTTCTAATGGTAATTTAATGTTCTTTCATATTTTTGTATATATTCTTTATAATAGCCTATTATATTGATTTGTTCTATTATGGATAATGGTGTGGGTCTGACAGCTTTGTCATCGGTGCATGAAAGCATTGCATGAGTTCTACTTTTAAAAATTACATGAAACATTTTTAATTTATTTGATTCAGTGTTATTTGAAAAAAAGTTCATCAATGATGTTTCCTTTCTCCAAGAATTGGATCTAGGATCTTTCCGTCAGATAATATGTAACATCCAATGACTAAATATTTTCTTTACAAATGCTTATTTTATTTAATTATCATCTAAGTGTGAATTAAAATTTATATCTATACGAAAGTAGAACATACAAGTTGAAGACTCATGTGCAAGTAAATTTCGTAAAAGAAAGCAAGCAAGCATTATTTTGAATGACATGGAAACAATCTCATCAGCTACCTAGAAGAGAGCAATTGGAGAAAAGTAGAGGAAAGTGTTAAAGGGTGATAAATACATAGAGAGTATGCAATACAAACAAACAATGTCAGGAGTGTGTGATGTGATGTCTCTAACTTATGTCCGGAGGGACTAACTGGTTTTGGAGTTCCTACAAAACCTATTGGGCCATGCTTGGAGGAAATCAATGTGTTCATGCAAGGAGCACATTTTTTCTATTATAAGAATGATGTTTTTGCACCGAAGGATATTTGGAAGGCAATATCCAAAAATTTCTATAGTGTGGAACCAGAGTTGGTGAACTCGAAGTAATTTTCAGCTTTCAAAAGACCAAAAGGTTATGTATACAATCTCCCAATAGAAGGGAGATTTCAAGAGTTACCTCTCCCCCCAATGACTATTCAAGAAGCACTTCCTCAAACAAAGGACTATTGGCCTCCATGGGATCAAAGAAAAAAATTGAAGCATAGACTCTAGACGATGTGGTGGTGTCCTTCATGAATAACTCTGCACTATAATTGAAAATTCATGAGGGAAACTGCAAGATAGTGAACATAAATACATTCTTGAAAAGTGTGAAGAATGGAACTTGGTTTGGGTGGGGCCAGGTCAAGTGGATCCTCTAGAGGTTGATGAGATAGAAATAATATTAGGATTTGAAAAAGATCACACTCATGGAACTTTGTGTACGACTGATCAATTGTGTTGTTTGGGTAATGCATTCCAAATAGATACAGTTGCATACCATTTGTCTATCTTGATTAAAGCCTTTTATCCTGATGGCATTAAATTAAAGTACTTTCTCTTCTATCTGGTATTGGGGGAGAAGAGGTTGCATTGCATACCATGCCCTTGGAGCTTGCTTTAACCCATATAAATCTTTATGAAGTTTGCACACCATGTCCTTGTCTTCAGTCAATGCAAACCCATCTGGTTGTTCAATATAAAACTCTTCTTCTAGAATTCCATTCAAAAATGTAGACTTGACATCCATTTGGTATACCTTGAATCCTATGAATGCTAAAAATGCAAGTAGCATTCTTACTCCTTCAAGTCTAGCAACCAATGCAAAGGTTTCTCCATAATCCTCACCTTATTCTTGTGCATATCCTTTGCAAACTAGTCTAGCCTTGTTCCTAGCCGCTTCACCATCTTCATTCAATTTGTTCCTGAACACCCACTTAGTACCAATCACATTTTTATCAGTTGGTCTGGGGACATGACCAAGTGTAGTTATTCTCTATTTTATCAAGCTCTTCATTCATAACCTTTTTCCAATCATCATCCTTGAGAACTTCCCTCACTATCAAGTTCAATTGTGGAAATCAGACAAGCATTTTCTTTGATCTTTCTTCTTGTTTGTACTCTAGCAATCTTGTCTCCAACTATCTAATCTGTAGAGTGATTCAACTTTACATAGCTAGGTATAATCAGTTCTGGTATAGAAGTCTCTTCTTGTTCTTCTTCTTCATCTTCAACCGGTTGAGCAGAATCCTCCACACTATTCTACTCGGCATCATTTTGAACTTCCGGTTCAATGATCACTATCTTTTGTTCATCTACTATATCAGACTTGTTGGTATCATTAGATTTTTCAGAATACTCATCAACTTTCACATTAACATTTTCGACAATCTTCTTGGTTCTTTTGTTAAAGCACTTGAATGCTTTGCTCTAGTTGAATAACCAAGGAAAGTTCCTTCATCACTTTTAGGATCAAACTTTATTGTATATTCATCTCTCTTTATGTAACACCTGCTACCAAAGACTTTGAAACAACTAACACTAGGAGTATGACCATATCATAATTCATAGGGAGTTTTGCCACTACCTTTCTTCACCAATATATGGTTCATTGTGTATACTGCAGTACTGACTGCTTCTCTCCAAAATATTTTAGGTACATCTCCTTGTATCAACATTGTTCTTGTTGCTTCAACTATGGTCTAGTTCCTCCTTTCTGCTATGGTGTCCTTGGTGCAAATAGTTGTCTCTTGATTTCATTCTCATCACAGTATTTCACAAATTCAGCTGATGTAAATTCTCCACCCCGGTCAAATCTCAGGCACTTTAGGTTCTTACCGGTTTCTTTCTCCACTAGGGTTGTGAATGCCTTAAACTTGTTGAAAGCATCAGACTTCTCCTTCAAAAATGTAACCCACATCATTCTTGAAAGATCATCAGTAAATATTTATCACCTTGAAAACTCCTAGTCCTCATAGGACCACATAAATCAGTGTGCACCAAATCTAAAATATTTTCAGAAGAAAATGATTTTCTTTTGAAAGAGGAAGTAGTCATCTTACCCAACTGACACTCCTTACAAATCACATTGTCTGGTTTGACTAGTTGTAGCATACCTCTAGCCATACTTGACTTGCTGACCTTAACCAGATTATCAAAATCTACATGACAAAATATTCTATGCCAAACAATTGTTAACATTAGTGTTTAGATGAAATAAGTTACCTTTTGTATGTTTACTAGTAGCAATTAGTTCTCCTTTGTTTCCTAAAATCCTACAGTCTCCATTCTTGAGCTCAAGATGATAACCTTTATCATTTAGCTAGCCAACACTCAACAAGTTATGCTTCAATCCTTCAACCCAATACACATCATTAGCATTACTTTTTCCATTTAAATAAATTGAACCTTTACCTCTTACCAAGCATAGTGTATTTTTGCCAAATCTCACTACTCCACCATCAAATTCTTTAAGTGAGATGAACTTGTTCCTGTCACCGGTCATGTGGTGTGAGCAACCACTATTAATGACCCCCTCATCATTGTTGTCAATATAAGACACTAAAGCTTTCTTGTCAGAGAGATCTTCCTTAACTGCTACAAAAACAATTTCCTCATTATCTTCATCCTCTAATTCCTCATCAGTAACACCTTCATCTACTGCAACATAGCATTGTTTCTTACCTTTTCCCTTAAACCTTCTGAGCTTTTCCTTTTGATCAAGTTGTTAGGACAATTAGTAGCAATATGTCCTATTTTTTTACATGAGAAGCACTTAAGAGGAAGCTTGCCTTTGTACTTACCAGTGCCTCTAGGAAGTTTCTTTGCAAATAAAGCCTCAATTTTCAACAAGTTATGTTCATTATCCACTCCTTCATTACCACCGCCACGATGACTTGACCTATATTCATCCTTTTCTTTTCTTACCAGTGCATTAGATACTGATGCTTTGAAAGAAGATTCTACTTTAGGTACACTATTGTCAAATCTATTCACTTCAAAAGCAGTAAGCTTGCCTATCAATGAGTCAACTGTAACTTTATCTTTGCTGACTGGCCTCAATTCTTGGGTAGCAAATACTCTAATAGCATACGCATGCAGTAATGTTCTAAGCATTTTACTTACCATGATGTCTTCTACTATGGTTCCACCAACACTTTTGATTCCTCCAAATACTTATTTTATTATTTGTCTGTACTGGATGATGTTCTCACCTTCCATCATCCTCATGTCATCAAACTTGCCTTTTAAGCTTTCTTCTTTATCTTTTTGCACATGCTCATCTCCACCATAAATCAACTTCAACTTTTCCCAAACTTCATAAGAGGTTTCTAAACCATGAACATCCATATACTCAGAATAAAAAAGAGTACTTACAATGGCCTCTAATGCTTGAATATTCTCTCGCTGCTCCTTGAGTTGATCGGCAGTCAGAGTATTGGTAGGAGGTGTATATTGATTAACCACATGCTCCAATAACTGTGGGCCCATACCTTTGATGTTGATTTTTATTATGTCACTCTAGATTTTGTATTTATCCTTTGTGAACTTAGGACCCTCCTTCTTCATCATCTTGGATCTTTTACCTCAAGCGGTTAAGCTTCTGCACAAAGAGGACCTATTGCTCTGACACTAATTGTTATTACTAAGAGGGGGGGTGAATCAGTAAGAAAATAATTCTTCAACACATCAAAAAAGTATACTGGTAACTACTCAAACAATCTGCTAAGATGATTTACCAAACCATTCACTCAAGTGTTCATCTTTATGCAAATAATGTAAAGATATCAAATGCACAAATCAACAATGCAACCACCATATGAACACGTAGATTTTTCATGTGGAAACCCAACTGGGAAAAACCACGGTGCTAATTAGCACCCATAAAATATTTTCACTCTTTCATAATGCATCTGGTTAAAGGCCTAGCCTGGTTAAGAGCTTTACAATATGCCCGGTTAAGAGCAAACCCTTTTATGAGTCACTTAGTCAAGGGATTTTACCTTAGCCCTGTTAGGAGTAAACTTGTTAAAGGATTTTTAACTCAAGTTAATGAGCCACCCAGCGAAGGGATTTACAATATAAGACCCGTTAGGATCTACCCAGTTAAGGGATTTCAAATTATTGTAATTGTTAGGGAACAATAGGGCAAATGATCTGATTACTACACTTCCTTGCTTGCTAGTACAGATCCATTTCAGCACAACTCTGCTACACGCATGCAGACACTTCAATCTAGTTCGTCAATACCTTCTTCTCAAACTACCAACACAAAATCTCTTCTCCAACTAGCCCTAAATACACTTTTCAGTTAGGGCATCTACAAACCCTAATTACATCAACAAGATATAATGAATTTACATTACAGATCATTATAGATCATTACAACAAATTTCTAGATGATTTTCCTTGTTGAATGATCACTGCACGTCGATTTTATAAGCAATCAAACCATTGTTTCATTCTCCTAAGCACTTTGTTGTTTCCCAAGAAATTTGATCCTTGCATGCGCTCAAATACAATCTTATCATTGCACATGGATTATAACATGTCATCACTAAGTTATGATCATGATAAGATCCACTGCCAAACCTTAAATCATTACTAGTTAAAGATCTAATACGGGTATTCATTCTTCTTCACAGAGTTCATAACAATCAATTATAAATGTGCTTTATGGTTCACCAAACTTGATGTGATTTCAATCAAAGACTCATGCCAATGTTATGAACATATATTCTGAACTGCAACACCTGAATCTTCTCCAATCATTTGTACCAGTCACTTGATCATCGCTATGTTCATGTTTACCAATTGACAACAACTTAGCAGTTTTTTTGTCTAACTGATTCCACTACTGATTAGTCTATACCTATTGGTCTAGATGACCTATATGACTAAACAAACATGGTTTCCATCAATGACAACACAAATAAGTTCATCAAACAACTTATTACAAGCATCATCATCAAGCCAACAATCTCCATCAACTTTACTGGTCATCTTCTCATCTCATAATCATCTCCACCAGTTATGCCAACAATCTGGTCATCTTCTCATCTCATCATCATCTCCATCAGTTATGCCAACAATTTATGTAGTATGGTAAATAATATTTCCTTCATCCATCTTCGCCATCAAACCCACAAATACATATTCATTTTGATTAGATTTAAGTTTCATATGAGCAATTCAATTGCTCAAAAATATTTTTATTTGAATTAGATGTAATTTCACTAAGAGCATTTTTATTAATTTGAACATCTCTATAGAAATTTTCATGTTCTATTTTATATCTAATTGATTTGTATATCCTCTCTTTATTCACTATAAAATTATATTTTGTTCTACACTGATCATTCCTTCAAATAATAACAATTGCTAAATCTTTTATTTAATGTGTCAAAATATTAGCTATTCTTTTACTTACTGTAGAAAATTTATAGTATATCATTTATATTTATACTAACCTCTAGTTGCATGCATGACTTGAGTATTGGATTCACACATGCTATCGGTATTTCCTCAAATTCTATTAAGTTTACAAGTTTTAGAGGTTGTAAACTAAGATTCATATTGTTTAATGTTCACAATTGATGTTCATGTTTCTCTTATCAGCATATATTGCAAATTGTTCCTTCAAAAAACTCATATAAACTTCATTGTAGGGTAACATTGTTAGCAATTTTTACATATGATTGGTGCATAAAGTTCATCCAGTCCATATCAAAATATCATTTGTAAATCTTTCAAATCAATATACACATTTCTATTGTTATTAAGTGTACCTCGATCTCTTTTATTTTGAGTTCTTTTTAGTCATCTTTGTCTTCTCGATTTAGAGTTTAATTCCTCTTATGAACTATTCTACATGATTTTTAGTTTCAACATTCATTGCATCTTGGACTCTATTCTCTAGTGTATGTAGCACATGATCTATTTCATTTTTATTTATTCCTTCAAATTTACCCTATGTATTCCCATGTTATTGACAATGTCTTTGAAATGATTCACAATTATGTGCTTGTATTTGTTAAATCTTTCTATCTAATTGAATATATCTAAATATTTATCCATTTATAACCTTCTCTTAATATATATATTGCTCCTCTTAATATTTTCATACATGATGTATTTTCATCTCTATTAGAGTTTCAAAGATCTGATACTATTTCGAAGTAAAGATTGAGCTTGATACCATATTGAATTTTAAAACACAATCATGCAAGATCAAACAATAAATAAAAGACCTTCCACAAACAAGAGCTGCATAAAAGAATGTTATATTACTCAAAAGAAAAGAATACAAAATTACAATGAGGTGCTTATAAAGAAAGCACGAAGTTAAATTTAGGAGAACTAAAGGGCAAGCATGAGTCCAGAGCTAAATAAAGCTCAACTCTAGCTAAACTATATGCATAAAAGCTAAATTAAATGCACAACTAAAATAAGCACTCATAAGTGAACTTAAGCAAAAAAACATAATTAGTTTTAAAAAAGCAATTGATAGTTAAAAAAGAAACATGAACTGCTAAGAAAGGAATGAAGAACAAAGAAGCCTCCAAGAAAATGTCCCAAAAGAATAGGAACATGAATAACATCCTTGAAGCACAAGAAGTTGTAGACAACTATCAAAAGATAACTACTATGGTGTTGAATGAAGAAACTCCTCTAAAACCAAAATGATGGTTGAAATCAAGAAGACGACAATCTACATGAGTGCTTCCAACAACACTACTCAAACAATCAAATGAAAAAAAAAGGGAAAACATATATCAATCAAATGTATAGATGGCATATGAATCTACACGAGTGACCCCAATGACACTAGTCAATCACACAAGAGAAAACTGCTAGTAAAAAATATAGGTGTCAATAGTCTGAAGAACACTAGTCAATAGGAAATGGAAGGTTGCCTCCACAAAATTAGAATGCAAGAGGGTCTAACTCAAAAGAAAAACCAAGGAAGCATTATCACCAACAATAGAAAACCCCTCTGATGCTAACAAGGGAGAGGCATGATAGGTCCATTAAAACTATGTATCACCATGAAGGAGAATCTAAATGTGCTTGAGAAGGTACCTGCAACTGAAAAAGGGCATGAAACAAATGCACACGTGCATGGGACAAGAATCTCTAAAATTCAATGTTATCGTGGATAGACACTCACTCGAAAAAGGTGTGATGGCAAAATAAAAGGCACTACACAACCCCCCATGGAGCTTTATAATACAATGCATGTACAAAATAAGGCACAATAAAATATCTAAAATCCCAAAAACCCATACACAAGAGTGGCATTTTACCTCATTGCATCTACAATCAAAGAAGTGTTTTTATAAAGGATGCTTAAAATTCCCAAATCGGGAAAAGTATTGCAAATACATGTAAGAAAGCCCAAAAGAATCCATCCAATGCAAAAAAAATATTCCAAGAGCTAGAATAACCAAGTAATCAATCGTGAAGTGAAAACACAAAAGAATGAATGAAATTTTTATGAAGAAAAATCTAGAAATAGATCTAAATAAGTGACTCCACAAACTTTTTCCAATGTGCTGAAGTAAAAAAATGAAGTCTATTTGCGCAAGTTATGACCCTAAAAGTGTGAAACTGATAGTTGAATTTGGAGGTCTGGTATGAAAAATTGTTACATAATATGATCAAACTACCTACAAAATTGGATAGCCCTTTGAACCAACTTTCCAATGATATCTTGTTTGCCCAATTTAATTTCATATAATGAAGTTATGGGCAAAAAACCAATTGTTTCTTTTTATGGTTTGGAAGGCTTGAAGGGTTCCCAAAAATTGAAAGTTTATAAAAATAGCAACTTTTTGAAAATAGAAATTTTTTAAAAATAGAAATTTTTTTAAAATAGAAATTTTTCAAAAATAGATAGTTTCCAAAAATATAAAGTTTTCAAAAATAGAAACTTTCTAAAAATGCAATCTTTGGGGAAATGGTAACTTTCTAAAAAACTGCAAAGAATTTTTTGATCTCCAATTTTGACAATTTGGCAGGTGTTTTTGAGGTTCTTGAGCCTTTTGAGTTGAATGAAGAAAATTTAAGGCAACCCCCGAGGGAAAAAAAAATGTCATTTTTTGTTGAAAAAATCGACATTGAAAAAACCCCTAAAAATAATCGACTTTGAGTGTTGCCCTAAAATTTACTTGTTATAAGCAACTAGATTGTAAAAAGGCATTATAATGGTGTTGTACTGATTTATTGGATAATAATAAAAGATTGGACGACTGTGTTCTGTGGATGTATCCCATCTTGGGTGAACCACGTTAAATCTTTGTGTTATCTGTGTTATGCATTTTTCTTCATCTTTTGTGTTTGTATCTGCATATAATTGTTAATTTGTATTTGCTCTAGATCTACCTAAACCCTAACAATTGTATTAGATTCATGTATTTATGTAAATTGGCAGTGACTTTCAGATTTAAGTGGGAGCAATGGAAGAAACCAAATTCAAGGTCGAGAAGTTCAATGGCCACAATTATCAGTTATAGAAAATGCAAATAGGGGATTGCATGTATCAAAAGGATCTATGGTGGCCACTGGAAGGAAAGTCAAAGAAATTGACTACGATGTCAGATGAAGATTGGGATATTCTAGACAGAAAGGCACTCGGAACCATCGGTTGTGCCTTGCATTGTCTATAGCATTCAATATATCAAAAGCAACGATGACTTCAAATCTAATGGCAACACTGGCTAAACTGTATGAGAAACCCTCAACTTTGAATAAGGTATTTCTTATGAAGCGTTTGTTTAATATGAAAATGAGTAAGGGAGGATCTGTAGCAGATCATTTAAATGAATTTAATATAGTTATCAGCCAATTGACTGCTATAAAAGTTAACTTTTATGAAGAGGTTAGGGCTCTCTTAATTTTATGTTCTTTGCCAGAAAGTTGGAATGGCTTGGTTATGGTTGTAACTCTGTCTCTAGTTCAAATACTTTAAAATTTGATGATGTTGTTGGTGTTATCCTAAGAGAGGAAATATGACCGAAAAGCACAGGTGAGACTTCAACATTCATCGAGTATTATTTTGAATGTAGAGAATAGGGGAAGATCAAAGGAAAGAGGAAAAGGTCCCGGGAGTGAGAAGTCACGAGGGAAGTCAAAGAAAGGATGCTCTCAATCTAGAGGAAAAAAGGATTGTTGGTACTATGAAAAGCCAGGACATTTAAAGAAGATTGCTAGTCTCAAAAAAAAACAAGGAGATGGAAATTAAGATGGCAGTAAGGAAGCTAATGTTGCAAGTAATACTTTACAAGATGCCTTGATTTTGTGTTTAGATAATGTTAATGAGTCTTGGGTAATAGATTCAAGGGCTTCATTTCATGCTACACCCCATAGAAAATATTTTCTAGATTATGTTCAAGGTGATTTTGGACAGGTATATTTGGGTGATGATGAGCCATGTCAGATTGTTGGAAAAGGCAAGATAAAGATCAAGTTGTAGAATGGAAATGACTGGTTCTTGCAAGAGGTAAGGCATGTTCCTAATTTAAGGAATTTAATTTATGTAGGACAACTAGATAGTGAAGGTTGCACAGTTACCTTCACAGACAATGTCTGGAAGGTCACTAAAGGTGCATTAGTAGTAGCTAAAGGTGCAAAGGTAGGCACATTGTATTTATGTATTGGTAATACTTATTCTACCTTAGTTGTTATAGAAAAATTTGTTGCAAGGACAACAACAATAGATGTTGCAAGGACGGATTCAAAATTGTGGTGCCATAGACTTGGGCACATGAGTGAGAAAGGGATGAAAATACTTCACTCTAAAAATTTGTTGTCGGGATTGAAGCAAATTGAATTAGACAACTGTGAAAATTGTGTTTATGATAAACAGAAAATAGTTAGATTTCTCAAGGTTGGGAAAGAGAAGAAGAGTGATAAATTAGAGCTTGTGCATTCAGATGTATGGAGACCGGCTTAGGTATCATCTCTTGGTGGCTCTTGTTATTTTATTTTTATAGATGTTGCAACTCGGAAAACATGGGTATATTTCTTAAAACAAAAATCAGATGGTTTTTAAACTTTTAAGAAATGGAAAGCTTTGGTTGAGATGAGACAGGAAAAAAGTTGAAGTGTCTCAGATCTGATAATGGGGGTGAGTATTGCAGAAAAAAAATTGAATATTATTTATCTTTCAATGGAATTCGAAGGCAAAAAATAATTCCAAGAACCCCACAAGAAAATGGTGTGTCTGAGAGAATGAATAGGACCATCATGGAGCGTGGAAGAAGCATGAGATTGCATGTTGGTCTGCCCCTACAATTTTGGCAAATGTTGTACATACTGTTGTTTATTTGATAAATAGAGGACCTTCGAATCCTTTGGATGGTGGCATTCTAGAGGAGGCATGGATTGGTAAAAAGGTAAACTATTCTTTTCTAAAAACCTTTGGTTGTGAAAATTTTGTCCATGTTGATAAAGAAAACAGAACCAAGTTGATACTAAATCTCAAAAATGTACCTTCATTGGATATGGAATGGATGAGTTTAGTTATTGATTATGGGATTTTGAAAATCATAAGATAATTAGAAGTAGAGATGGTATATTCAATGAGAAGGTCACATGTATAAAGAACAGATGCAGGAAAAGAAGCATGAACGGGTCAAAAAGGAATATGTGGTGCTAGATGAGATTCTTGAATATAAAATGCCATTGGTACCTGATGCTCAGCAACAACAAAATATCCCACAAACTCCTGCAAGTGTTAGATGTTCTACGAGGTTAAGTAGGCCTCCTGAAATATTTTCTCCTTCTTTGTATTCTATTTTATTAATTGGTTCTGGTGAACCAGAAAGATATGAAGAAGCAATGCAGGTGGATGCCAAACAACAGTGGGAGCTAGGCATGAAAGAGGAAATGGATTCCTTGATGAAGAATTAGACTTGGGACTTAGTCCCCTTACCTACAAGAAAAATAGTCTTGCCAAATAAATGGGTTTATAGGCTAAAGGAGGAGGCTGGAGGATAGAAAAGATATAAGGCTAGACTCGTGGTTAAAGGTTTTGCATAGAAAAAGGGAATAAATTTTGATGAAATATTTTCTCTAGTAAAAATGACTTCAATTAGAACTGTTCTAAATCTTGTGGCTGCAAAAGACTTTAATCTTCAACAACTAGATGTTAAAACAACTTTTCTCCATGGGGATTTGGAGGAGAAAATCTACATGCAGCAACCATGGGGATATAAGGTCAAAGGTACAAGGAGGAGTTAGTGTGCAGGTTGAACAAGAGCCTGTATGGCCTTAAGCAAGCACCCCGACAATGGTATTTAAAATTGGATAGTTTCATGGTTGAACAAGGTTATCACAGATATCATTCTGATCATTGTGTTTATTTTAAGAGATTGGATAATGGCAATTATATTATCATGTTACTTTATGTTGATGACATGCTTGTTGTTGGGTCTAACATGTAGCATATAAATGAGCTTAAATAGAAATTAGCAAAGTCATTTGCTATGAAGAATTTGGGTGCAGCTAAGCAAATCCTTGGTATGAGGATTTCACGAGACAAGAAAAATAGAACATTAACTTTGTCCCAAAGTGAGTATATAAAGAAGGTGTTGAAAAGATTTAACATGCAGAATGCAAAAGCAATTGTTGCACCTTTGACTAGTCATTTCAAAATGACTAAGGAGATGTGTCTGAAGACACAAGAAGAGGTAAATAAAATGTCTAACATCTCGTATTCATCATCTATTGGCAGTCTGATGTATGTGATGGTATGCACACAGCTAGATATTGTACATGCAGTGCGAGTTGTGAGTAGGAATATGAGAAATCTGAGAATGGAACATTGGAATGTTGTCAAATGGATTCTCAGGTATTTGAGAGGTACTTATAGCAAGGCATTATGTTTCAAAGGATCAAATGCTTCTCTACGAGGATATGTTGACTTCGATCTGGCAGGTGATATTGATACAAGGAGGAGTACTATAGGGTATGTTTTTATTGTAGGGAGAACTGTAGTTAGTTGGATTTCTAGACTGCAAAAGGTTGTTGCTCTTTCAACCACTGAGGATGAGTATGTAGCTGCTACTGAAGCTAGCAAGGAGATGATTTGGTTACAACATTTTCTAGAGGAATTGGGCCAAATGCAGGAGGATAGCCCATTGTCTACTGATAGCCAGAGTGTCATTCATCTTGCAAATAATTTCTCTCTTCATTCGAGGACAAAACTCACTCAACTCAGGTACCACTTCATATGGTCTGTTTTGGAGGATGGCCAGTTATGGCTTGAGAAGATTCATACAAGTGACAATCCTATAGATATGTTCACGAAGGTAGTCCCACGAGAGAAGTTGATTTCCTCCTCAATTTCTCTCGGCCTTCTTGACTGAAAATTATGGAATTAAGGGATAGTCGAGTACAGGAGTTTTATCCAGTGGGAGCTACCAGCTCACTAGTTATGTTATGTGGATGTAGCCCATCTTGTGTAAACCACGTTAAATCTTTTGTGTTTGTATCTGCATATAATTGTTAATTTGTATTTTCTCCGGATCTGCCTAAACCCTAACAATCCATGCATAAAGTCAAACACTCTGCTTTCTCTCCATATTGGTTGTGTTGTTTTGTGTCACTCTCTCTTCTTCATACCCTCACCATTGTGGTACAATCTGATATTATACATAATGCCAGTGTGCAGGAGAACAAACATTTCTACTTTCCTTCCAAGTGTTCCTTAATAAAATTTGTGTCAATCAAAGATAGCCACAAGAAGGCTAAAATCTCTTAAAGATTTGTAAACTTATAATCATTCCATCCATTTGATTATTCTCATTTGGCAGCTGGATTGACTTTGTATGCTAACAAAAGAATCATTTTCCCAATGCTTTGAAAAAATAACTAACTATTAATTCATAAAAAATTAATAATAACTGAAAACAACTTTTATTGATTCTCTTTTGTTAAATGCTCAAGCATTATTTTTAAATTAAATTCAAAATACTTTACTTAAATGAATTTTTCTTTAATATTTATTTTTTTGTTACCCTTTATAAATAATGATTTTATTTTGATGTTAGAATAAAATTGTAATAGAATATATATTAAAGAAATAATTCTTAGATTTTCAATGATAACAACAATGTTATTTTCTTATTCCATCCCCTCTTCCACTAAACTAAATTCTATGTCTAACAATATACTTCACTCATTTTCAAATTAAATTTAAAAAGATTTTTCATGTTTTGTTGATTTAAACTTTTCTTAGTTATTTCTCATAATAAATCTCTTTATTTGCTCATATTTATAAATGTTAAATATTTCCAAATTGTACTAGTTAAATGCTCGAGCATTATTTTTAAATTAAATTCAAAATACTTTACTTATATGAATTATTCTTTAATATTTATTTTTTTTGTTACCCTTTTTATATAATGATTTTATTTTGGTGTTAGAATAAAATTGTAATAGAATATATATTAAAGGAAGAATTCTTAGATTTTCAATGATAGCAGCAATGTCATTTCTTATTCCATCCCTATTCTACTAAACTAAATTCTATTTTTAACAATATACTTCACTCATTTTCAAATTAAATTTAAAAAGATTTTTCATGTTTTGTTGATTTAAACTTTGCTTAATTATTTCTCATAATAAATCTCTTTATTTGCTCATATTTATGAATGTTAAATATTTCTAAATTTTATTAGTTTAGTTTTTCTCAAGATAGCTCTCGTGTATTCTACATAAATTTTTCAAATATAAGTATGCTAGTTATAAACAAATACTAATCATTAAATGATAAATGTACAACCTTATCCTCTTATTGAACATCATAAATTTTAATTTAAGTACAAATTAAGATTTTAATGTCATTTATTTAATAATATAGTTAGTACAACAATAATATAAATCATTTACCAGAAAACTAAATATATTAAATGGGTCTTTGTTCTATTACTGAAATTAAAAGGTCCTCATGAGCCCATCAAGAATGAAGAGCCCATAAAAAAATGAAGTCTTGTTAAATGCAAGACTCCAACATCATAAATATATCGAAAAAAAAAATCTTTGAAATGCATACTAATTTGCAATGTTGAATCCAACTCTTAAAAAACGTGAGAATAGTGTCCAGGGCAACAAGATTTGATTTTCTTGAATGATATGGCTTAATACTGATCTCATATAGCTAGGGAAGAAAGCCCTTGTCCCTCAGACTGCCTACTGTGTCAGCCAAACACTGTTTTATGAGAGTAAATGAGAGACCCAATTCCTTTAGCTTTTGATTGCTGAATTTGTATCCCACTTTCCTTGGATTTACCTCATCCGAACACCTACAGCGAAATGAATTGAGATGTACATTACTCAACTATTGACAAAACCCAAATCATGATATAAACATTCAGAATTAATAGAAAAATCCATACTTGGTAGGAAGTGGGTATTGTGGGAACATTTGTGCTAGCATATCCACAAGCTCTTCTCTGTGCAAGCTTCTTTCTGCACAAAGATATCGACCAGAGGCAGAAGGTGTTTCATAGAGCAGTATATGCGCTCTCGCCACATCTCTCACATCCACGTAAACCTGAGTTGCATTAACATATGTCTTCGCCGACCCTAGAAGGATCAAAACAAAACAATTAATCTCATTCCCATGAATTTGAATGGGAAAGCAGAAAGGAATTAGGTAGGATAGTATTAGCTGAAGCTCACCAGTTAAGTATTTCAAAACATGAGCAGTGCTGGCATTCATAGTGGGCTGGAGCAGAGGACCCAACACAATACTGGGATTAATCCTTATCAACTCCATACCCACCTCTTCTGCATAAGTACACGCAGCTTTCTCTGCCACTGTCTTTGCATAGCAATACCAATTCTGAAACACAAGAAATTAATTTAACAATCAATGTTGGATATGTAGATAGTTTACAAATCTTTCCCTGAATCTGAACGAACAAATTAAATCATGTTTACCTTGGTTTGAATGCAGTAATCAAGGTCGCTCCAGCAGTCTTCATCGACAATGGGTTGCGGATTCCTGTTGGGGTCAAGGTAAATGGCACCAATGGTGGACGTAAGTATCACACGCTTCACTCCCTCTTCTTTGCTGGCCTTCAATACATTTACAGTGCCCTGCACAGCGGCCTCAACTACTTGCACCTGTGAAAGTGCCACTACCCACCAATTAAATCTCCTCTTAACAATATTTCATGCACATTTATCAATTGAATAATCATACATACCGGATCTTCAATGATAGGGCAAGCTGTGTGAAAGACCCCTTTGCACCCTCTGATTGCTGCTATCAAACTGTCATTGTCCAGAATATCAGCCTTCACAAGCTCAAGCCTCTCTTCTGCTCCTTCCAACTCTTTCAGATGCTTATGCTTTTTATCATCTGCACATGATTCGAAATGTATTCCTCATTCATAACTATTTGAGTTGCTTATAAATTTGTATAATGTGGATTCAAACAAATACTGACCAGGATCGCGGACTGTTCCTTTTACAGTGTAGCCTCTGCTCAAGAGCATCTTGACAAGCCAGGAGGCAATGAACCCTCCTGCTCCTGTCACACACACACTTTCCATCTCTCCCTTCTTCTCACCCTCAATTCCAATTTCCTTCTTATATTCTTCTGTTCTGCCGTCGCCTATTTATAGAGAGATTTGGACCATGATCCGAATTTTTCGCAGCTGTTTAAAACATCCAAAACTCATTTGTGGACCATTTTTTTTGAATGGGCATTGGGCACAATTGACTTCCGTGCAGACCGAAATTTTCGTTGATGTGGTAAGCTGCCGAACTATCGATTTAAAAAAACAATCTATTACTTATTAATTAGAAAAAAATCTCATCATTTTGAAATACTTTTAAAAACAAAATTTAAAAATTTTCAACAAGATTCACTGAATGAGATCACATTAAGATAAATTATTGCATCTAAGAGAAGAGCATCATTAGTCATTATAGTTACAACAATCATTTATTTCTTGTACACCTAACTTTTCAATTATTAACTTTAAAGAAACCTAAAAAACGATAATTTGAAGTCTATTAATAAATTTCACATTTATCAATAGTCGCTCATTTTTTAATATTTTTGGATCATAATTGAACCATTTGTACACCTTTATTGATACCCACAGCACATAAATATTAGGACATTTATTCATAAGTATTGGTAATTTTAAGTACAAAACTTCTTTAAATAGGACAACACTTTGAAATGTATACTTTTTAATCCATGCACGGATAAAAGATCCAAGTAGATCATTACCACTCAAAAACCAAATCAATAACTATAAAAAATTAAGTCGCATAAAAAGACAATAATAAAATGCCGAAAAAATTCAATACAACTTTTTGGGGCTGTCATTTCATCGTTCTCTTCGGTCGATGCTCCAAACAAAACGTGTTTACTTTGGAACAATTATAAATGGAACCCATGCATCTTATCTGACATTGATTCTTCTAAGATAAGATGCTCAGTTATGGCCAAACGTAATTTGGCAATATATATTCAATGGAAATGTCTTTTTTAACTAAAATGGATTATTTCTTTTAGAACCAACCACCCCGCAATGGTATAGATAACATTTCTTTGAAATATTTTTTAATTTATAAATTTAATTTAAATTATATAAATATATTGTAATTGTAACTCATATATTCATGTACCCTACTTGAAGATAGGGAGTTTCCTCAACAGATCTTTTGTATCTTGTCCTGAGGTAGTGAACATTAGTTGCAAGTCTGTTCAAAGAGAAATGAGCTTCCTTAGGCAAACAAATTGTTGATAGTCATAGAGAACTTTTGCAAGGAAATTATTAAAATATTTTCAAAGATTGATGCATCTCTATCTTGGTACAAGAATCACCTGGAGAAAACTTTACTGCTTAGATAGACAACACTTGTACAAATAAAATTCTTTGAAAGTTGAGGAACAAGAATGTCACAATTTCTCAACATATGGAGATATCCACTCTCACTCAAGTGCTCATGGATTACAAAGCCAGAGTAGAAACCCAACAAGCACCAGAAGCCCTTAGAATGCACCAACTCAACCTTAGTCTTTTTTTCCTTTGGAATATTTTTTTTTAAAATATGTCTCATTGTATTTAAAAATTAATTATTTTTTTGAAGTAGTTTCAAGACTCCTTGACAGTTACATTTGGAAACCTTTATATATGTAACCAAAAGACATTGTAAAGGATCAAAATTTTGATCCCCAACATATTTTTGTGATAGTGAGACTCAATCAAAAGGAAAAAAATAAAAAATAAAAATCCCATTTGGAATGAATTTACAAGTTTGTGTGCATGTAAATTTGAATGTCAATGCTATTATATTTATTACAAAGTTGTGGACTTCAATTTATGTCTAGTTTCATGCTTATATGTGAGTGTGATATCCATTTACCAAGCATTGTTCCCTTTCTCACTATGGTGAAATATTTAAAATTTATATTCAAATTAATTGATATTTCAATCTGCGTGTTGAAATATTGTGTGAAATTCATTATTTTCATATTCGATTATAGAGAGATTCTTACCACATTTACTTCATGAGTACAGATAAATGTTAAGTTTCCTTTCTTGTTTTCTAGTTAAAAGTACACCCCCATTTTATAATTTTAAAAATTTTAAAATTTGATCTAAAAAGGGAGCTATACCTTAAGAAAATCTAGAGGGGAGTTAACCAAAAACTTACCCAATTGTTGAATTAATAGTTTTGGTTTGTTGTTTGGACAAAATAAAGTCAAGAAAGTTATTTATTTAAAAATGACAAATATGTTTAACTTACACGCTCAATCAAAGAGATTTGTACCAATTACTACATAATGTTATGACTTAATTTGTTGTGTGAAAATTTAAAATGTGTTTTAATCTTTTATAAATATTTGGTATAGTTCAAGAAAAACTATCATATAATTTTAAAAAATATAAAATAAACAACACAACCCATTTAAAATTCATTTATATTTGCATTATTGAGACAAATTTATTAGAAATCTATTAACATTGATTTTATTTTTGATGTATATATAATTTCAATTCATTTTATTTATAAAAAATTAAAAATTAAATATTTTATAAAAATTAAATCTTATATTACCATTAAAATAAAAATAATATTTTAATATTGGGATAGAGCTTCACTCGACTGGTGAGAGCTTCCAATGGTAAAGCATGAGGTCACGAGGTCTAGTCTCCCCCCAGCCCATGTGATACTGGACCCCTTAGTTTATAGGGGGTGTCTTTAAACAAGTAATAAGATAAAATCATTTAAATGAAATATAAAACCTTACTTCTTTAAATCTAGCCTTATAACCTTTAAAATTTAAAATACAAAAAAAAATTATGATTAAGGTTGGGGTCCCATGAAAGGGGACTTTAGGATTTATTTTCTAGGAGCGAAAGGTCCCATCAATTTTATTTTTTTAAATGCTATTTATTGAAAAGGTGAGGGATTGGAAATTTATTTTTTATTTTTTTATATTTATTTATTCATGCGAATTGAATATGCTAAATAACAAAATTCATGACATCAGAATTTGCATAAATTTCAAAGCTTGAACTTTTAAGCTAAAGTGTACTATAAAATTTATGAGACCACCCACTTTAAAATAATCTTAAAATATCTCAATAGCACTCACTGAATTTTGTAAGAAGCTCCCTCCATGAAATCCAGCCAAAACATCATGTTAAGACAAATAATATTATAAAATTAATCTATATATAAAATATAAATGATTTATTATAAATAATAAATCATGCACTTATCCAGTGAATTAGAAATAAATATAAATATATGCTATCATCCATTTACATATATATCCTTTGATTTCCTTCCATGAGGAGGCTTGCTAAGGAAGAAATCCCTTGTCCCTTAGGCTGGCCACCGTATCAGTCAAACAGTCCTTTATGGGCGTAAATGAGAGACCCAATTCCCTCAGCTTCTGATTGTTGAATTTGTACGCCACTTTCCTTGGATTTTCCTGGTCTGAACACCTGCAGAGAAGGGGAAGATTGTGAAAACCCATGTCCTAAATCATGTCATAAATAACTATTCAGGGGGCAATGACAATGATAAAAATCCATACCTGGTAGGAAGTGGGTATTGTGGGAACATTTGTGCTAGCATATCCACAAGCTCTCCTCTGTGCAGACTTCTTTCTCCACACAGATATCGACCAGAGGCAGAGGGAGTTTCGTAGAGCAGTATATGCGCTCTCGCTACATCTCTCACATCAACGTAAACCTGAGTTGCATTAACATATGTCTTCGCAGACCCTAGAAAGATTAAAACAAAACAATTAATCTCATTTCCATGAATAGGAATGGGAAAGCAGAAAAGAATTAGGATAGTATTAGCTCACCAGTTAAATATTTTAAAATATGACCATTGCTCGCATTCAAAGTGCTTTGGAGCAGAGGACCCAACACTATAGTGGGATTAATCTTTATCAAATCCATACCCACCTCCTCTGCATACATACATGCTGCTTTCTCTGCTACTGTCTTTGCATAGCAATACCAATTCTGTGCCAAGAGAAAGAGAGGAGATTTAACAGTGTTGGACCATAAAGAGTAGTTATAAACGTTCAAAAATAATGGTGCGTTTAGTTTACCTTGGTTTGAATGCAGTAATCAAGGTCGCTCCAGAAGTCTTCATCGACTATGGCTTGTGGATTCCTGTTGGGATCGAGGTAAATGGCACCGATACTGGACGTAAGTATTACACGCTTCACTCCCTCTTTGTTGCAGACCTTCAATACATTTACAGTGCCCTTCACAGCGGCCTCCACAACTAGTGCCTGTGGAAGTGAGCACCCAATATATTTCTTAAGGAAAAGAAATAAATTACTGGAATAAAATCAACAAATTTTAAGTTTTTTCCAACTGATATATCTCACAGTTGAGAGGGCAGAAAGAGAGTCAATTCACAGCAGAGCAGATAAAAAAGATAATGGTTA
Source organism: Cryptomeria japonica (assembly GCF_030272615.1). Taxonomy (NCBI): domain Eukaryota; kingdom Viridiplantae; phylum Streptophyta; class Pinopsida; order Cupressales; family Cupressaceae; genus Cryptomeria; species Cryptomeria japonica. The sequence continues at coordinate 888,322,276 of NC_081407.1, read as the reverse complement.
CTCATCAATTGACAAATTTAACATGAAATTACACGAGTTTATACCAAACAGATAACAACAAAATACAATGAAAGTGTGTGTACATACCGGATCTTCAGTAATAGGACAAGCCGTGTGAAAGACTCCTTTACACCCTCTGATAGCCCTTATCAAACTGTCATAGTCTAGAAGATCAGCCTTTACAAGCTCAAGTCTCTCTTCCGCCCCTTCCAACTCTTTCAGATGCCCATATTTTCCATCGTCTGCACATAATTTCAAATTTAATCCTCATTCATAACTACATGAGATCGATGCTTATAAAATATATAATGTTGGTGAAAGTAAATACTGACCAGGATTGCGGACTGTTCCTTTTACAGTGTATCCTCTGCTCAAAAGCATCTTGACAAGCCAGGAGGCAATGAATCCTCCTGCTCCTGTCACACACACACTTTCCATCTTTTATCTACTCAAATCCGATTTCCTTCCTATTTCCTGTTGATAGTCTTGTGTTTGTCTACGTAATTATATTATATATCTTCTACATGTTTATAAAGAGAGCCGGCCGACGTTTCGAACATTCTACAGCCGTTAAACTGATTTGCGGCACAGATTTTTGTATCTTTTTGTGTGACTTGGATGCTCAGAAAACAACGGTCTTTACAACGGCACAGGAAACAACGTGCCGGCTGTGTCAAAAATATTCCGTCGAATTTAAACCCACGACTTGATTTTCGCAATGCGGCAACTTCACTGATTGCATGATCTGAATTATTTTGTACAATACCCAAAGCAGAATTTGTGGTATAGTAAACACATAACAAATCATATAAAATTTCATTTCATTGAAAATATGTAAGAACCATACAATTTTTGGCAAACTCTATGAAAGAGAGTTGTGTGCCCTTGAATTTATCCCATTTGAGCAAACTCTGTAAAAGAGAGTTGTATGCCGGGAATGTATCCAATTTGGGCAAACTCTGTAAAAGAGAGTTGTATGCCTAAGCCGGTACAATTTAGGCAATCTTGTGAAGGAGCATATGCCTATAACTCTGTAACTCCATAACTCTCCAACTCCTTGCAATTGGATTCAAATTGGGCTTATTTATAAGCTTTCAAAGAAGCTGAACAACCACTACATTTATGTTTACATCGGAAGTCGAAAAGACAATCCAATATTGAAAGGTTATTACATTTATATGAGAACAAAAATTAATTAAAGATTAAAATATTTAATTCTCTGACTTATTTATGATCATTGCATCACAAAACGAATTTATGAGATAAAAGAGGGCTTTGAGGAGCCCCTTGTTATTATTTGGATGAATGTTCTCTCAAAAGTTGAGTATTGTATTTTACTTTCTCTTCTCTTAATAAGCATTACTATTACTATTTTATTTTTTTTAATTAAAAAGGCATTTCTCAATGACCAAAAAATGACATTTGGAATTTTTAATTTTAAGATGGATAAATTTAAAATCGATAAGAAGGTCTTTAAATAAAATGCACCAAGCAAAATGAGAAAGTTTGGGTGGAATATTAGCTTAGTAGATAGTGGTGAATCTACAATGTCAAATACTCAAAGGAGATTTAAGTAACCATCTCTAGTTCAAAACAAGGACCATAGGCAAATGAGGTGAAAGCTAGAAATGCCCCTATTGAAATAATTTTGGAATGGTGTGTTAGGATACCTTTTCCAATATTTACACCATTTTTTGAAATTATGAACTCCGATCTTGTGGATAATATCTGATGATGCAAAACAATAAGCTCCTTGTAGGTCTTCTAGTCTTGAGTGTACAAATTAAACATATCCTTGCCTTCAAAGCATGAGAGAAAGTTCCTTGTACGTCTAGAAAACAAATTAGGAAGAGTCATGGTCCCTTTCTTGAAAAATCAAAAGGTGTACTTCCAAGGAATTCAAGCTAGGGCACGATCTTAAAAAGTAAGAACTAGGGACCACTAAAGAGAATGTTGATTAATGAAAAGACCAATGTGGAATCTAATGGCATTCCAAGGAATCCAAGGATGCATGCCTTCCCAAGCTTCCTAATTGCATTTGATATCAAAATCCCCCCAAATTTGAATAGGATCCTTTATAATGAGAAGGGTGTGAACCTCAATCCCCTTCTTAGTCTATTTCCCAAGAGGAACACTTGACAAAATGCAATATTGCACAAAGACTTTTCAAGCCACATTACCATCAAGAGCTCTAATGATCAATTTAACACAAAGAGTAATACCCTAGCATTGAATAGAAAGTAGGCCCAAGCCCCCTAAGTTATGAGGGAGACAACAATACTCCTATATAACCCCTCTATGAAACCCTTTGTACTTATTAGAGGAAGCCCAGAGAAAGTTCCTAAGAATGTTTCCAAGCTTCTAGTAGGAAGTATTCAAATGAGCCTACTAGGAAAATTAATGCACACAATGGGTTCTATAATTTTAGAAAAAAATTAAAATCTCCTTGTAAGAGATAAGGGATTAATGATCCACTAAAACAAAACAAAAAATCAATTCTAAAGATCAATACTTGCAATAAAATAGTTGAAGATTAGAAAGAAATAGGAATGCCCGAAAATCTACAAAATCTTCCGACCATGGTCAATCCACTTCCAACTAAAAGAATCAATCTCAGGAGGCTTGGGGAGCATAGAACAATAATAACATTAAGTTTTCTACCATTGAATGCTAAATTAAAAATATTTGCAAAATATATCTAGGTAATGAAGACAATGTTTGATGTTGTCTTTCTCTTCCAAATTAGTCATTAGAGAATCATGAACAAAGTGCCCCTTCAAAAATTTAGCAAAATAATTGGGAAGAGAGATACCCTTGACTAGCTATTGGAAAATAGCATGCACAATCAAGTACCCAAACCCTTTAGTAGCAAGAACATGAAGGGTATAACCAAAGGGTAGCCTTGATAGATAGATTTGAAATGGCCAAAGGTTGAAGATTGATGGTTGTTAATAATAATACAAGTTGAAGCATCTAAAAAGAAAATTCAAACATATTGAATAAATCTAGCCCCAAAACTAAGGTCTTGGAGCATAACTAAAATAAAAAGCTATTTGATACGATTACAAGCTTTAGCAAAGTAGATTTCACTAAAAACTACTATTTGTTGGGATTGACAAGCCTATTCCATACCTTCCTAAATGATAATTATATTTTTTAGATACAATAAATGTTGACCCTTTTTGTGTCAACCTTAGCCATGCAAATAACCGATCTGAGATAACCTACTGGCTAAAGCCCTATTACTTCCTTAAGGCCTAACACCCTAAACCCACAAGGATTCTTGCCTTAGTTGTTTCTTAGCCTTGTTCTTTTTCTTCGTTGACCAGCTCAGATGGTCATTTCACTTAATACACCGCCTGGAGGGTCCCCTTTTCATAACGAGAGCGGCCCCTTTTACCCACTACCAGTAGGCGAGAAGCTTATATTTTTTATTGCATTATTGTTGCGATTAGGACTTGCCTTTCAGTCGCCCCTGTGATATTGTGATAACCACTTTGTTTATCACTTTATCGTGATGGTCGGAGCTCATGGTCAGGTCCCCCTTGTGGTATGGTGATGCCCGCTAATTCTTTATCGCATTATCGTGGCGGTTTGAAAAGAAAGCTTGCTCCCATTGACGATATTGTGATGGCAATGTTGGGGCCCAAAGAGTTGTTTACCATGCTACTGCCCAATGGTGGGGCCATGGTAGGTTTCACTTCGTGGTATCGTGATGACCACTGGTGGGATTATGAAAGATGTTAATGCACAGTGGTTATGGCTAACCATCGCTTGACCCTTGCGATATGGCAATAGATGTTGGCAGTGTAAGGATATGTTACCACTCTACCACAACCGTTTGGGGATAGCATTTTCTCCACCTCCAAGGTTGTGGTAACCTTGTCAATGGTCGAGGTAAGGTCACATCGTAGTATCGCAACAGTTAAAGAGAAATTTTTATCCTTGGCTACGATACTAAGATAAAGGTTATTTAGTTGACGGAGTTGGCCTTCATGGCGCAATCTCTGTTGTCCACCTGTGCACGAGGAGAAAGTCCATATGGCCCGAATTCAAACCTATAGTGAACGTTGATTTTCAAACTGATGCTCAAGGGTGGTTATCGACTTAATGGGTCAAAAATAAGCTTGTGACCCCATCGACGAACCAAATAAAATATGATCTATTTCAACCACTTTCAAAAGGTTTAGGGACGATTGTCATTACTTCGCCTTAGCCCTATAGACATTCTCTCAACCACCCATGCCCATTTATTACAGATAGAAGACCTTTGATTCTGACAAAGGATATCAGATGCCATCCCAATGAAGGGATTTCCATAATTTTAGGGATTGCAACCTTTTCCAGTGCTATGAGACATATCTTCAGGCACGCAACATCAAATCAGTCTAGTCTGATCTGACTTCTCTTCTTTTGTAACCTAACCCTAGTTGGTTAAGGTTTTTCAACCAAGTGTTTCATCTGAGTTATGCTTTATCTATAAAGTCAAATTTGTAACATATTCAAAGGACCTTCTTCTCCCTTTTCTCTTACAGAATTCTATGATTTTTGCAATTGTAATTGTCTTGCCTTCATGTTAATAAATTATCCGTTTTACCTTATCTCTATTATCAAATACATTGTGTATTATTCACCTCTTATTTGATAATCTTTCTTCTTTTACCTCCAATTTTTAATTTTGTGTTAAATATGCTTGTTGTGTTGACTATGGATACTTTTCTCAATCCCTCTCAACGTAGGTTAAGTTCTAATCTTTTCTATTTTCTCTAGAGATAGTTGATAGATTGAGAGTTATGTATGCTTTTGGGTGGTTTATTAGTGTCTTGTGTATTCAAAGGCGGGGAAAGAAACACATTTCAACCTAGGTGTGTCACCCCCTCATTTCCCTTTCAGCATTCCTTCTCCCTTTCCCCTCTAAACCATTAGATTAGGCCTTATAAGTGTTGGGTTGATCCAACACTACACTCTAATTGGAAAGTAATTCGACCTTCTCTGAAGATTCAGCCTCACATGTTCAAGGTCCCACACTTGGAGGTTGTTTCCATGTTTCACAAGGTTGTTGAGCATTAGTGTTCAACAAGGGTGCAAACTTTTGTGACAATAGTTTATGGCACGCCCGGTGGGACCAATTTTTTTAACTTATGCTAAGGATTCAGTGTTGTTCTTAGCATCCTAGCCCTTGTAAATATTAGTTAGGTTACAAGTTTCAAGAAGCGCACGAGCACCTTCTATTCCCCTTGGAATGGAAAAATTTTGATCTTTTGCAAGTTACAAGGAAAAGGTTTTTTATCATATTATAGTCTTCACTTCGAGCCTATTGAATTTCACCAAGCTACTGATCATATGCCAAGTAGGCTTACCATCCCCTCTGAGTCACCAGAAATGTTGACCCTTTTTGTGTCAACCTTAGCCATGCAGATAACCGGTCTGAGATAACCTACTGACTAAAGCCCTATTACTTCCCTAAGGCCTAAAACCCTAAACCCACAAGGCTTCTTGCCTTAGTTGTTTCTCAGCCTTTTTCTTTTTCTTTGTTGATTGGCTCAGGTGATTATTTCACTTAATACACCAGTTGGATGATCCCCTTTTCATACCAAGATTGGCCCCTTTTACCCGCTATTGGCAGGCAGGAGGCTTATATTGTTTATCGCATTATCACAGCAGTTAGGACTCTCCTTTCGGTCCCCCTTGTGATATTTTGTTTACCTCTTTTTCACGGTGATTAGAGCTCATGGTAGGTTCCCCCTTGCGATATGGCAATGATCGCTAATGCTTTATTTCATTATCGTAGCGGTTTGAAAAGAAATCTTGCTCCCCCCACGATATTGCATTGGCGGTGGTGGGGCCCAAAGAGTTATTTACCGTGTTACCACTCGATGGTGGGGTCGTGGTAGGTTTCCCTTTGTGTTTTAGTGATGAATGTCAGTGGGATTACAAAAGATGTTATTGCAAAGTCACAGCGATTATGGCTAACTATCACTTGACCCCTATGATATGGCGATAGATGTTGATAGTGTAAAGATTTGTTACCGCTCTACCGTAGCCATTTGGGGACAACATTTTCTCCCCCTACGGGGTTGTAGTAACCTTGTAAATGGTTGAGGAAAGGTCACATCGCAATATCTCAATGGTTAAAGAGCAAGTTTTATCCTTGGCTACGATACCACAGTAAAGGTAATTTAGTTGGCGGGGCTTGCCTTCATGGCATAATCTTTGTCATCCACCTACGCACGAGGAGGGAGATCATATAGCCTAAATTCAAACCTAGAATGAACATTGATTTTCAAACTAACATTCGAGGGTGGTTGCCGACTTAATGGATTGAAAATCAGTTTATGACCCCATCGGCGAACCAAATCAAATTTGATCTATTTAAACCACTTTCAGAGGGTTGAGGGACGATTGTCATTACTCTACCTTAGCCTTGCAAAGGTTCTCTCAGCCACCCATGCCCATTTATTATAGAAAGAAGATTATTGAGTCTAACAAAGGATATCATATGCCATCCCAATGTAGGGGTTTTCATAATTTCAGGGATTGCGGTATTTTCCAGTGTTGCGAGACATATCTTTAGGCACACAACATCAAACCAGTCTAGTCCGATCTGACTTCTCTTCTTTTGTAACCTAACCCTAGTTGTTGAGGGTTTCTAAACCCAATGTTTCATCTGAGTTATGCCTAATCTATAAAGGCAAATTTGTAACATATTCAAAGGGTTCTTCTCCCTTCTCTTATAGAAAACTATGATTTCTACAACTATAATTGCCTTGGCTTCATGTTAATAAATTATCTATTTTATCTTATCTCTATTATCAAATACATTGTGTGTTATTCACCTCTTATTTGATAATATTTCGTCTTCTACCACCGATTTTTAGTTTTATGTTAAATATGCTTGTTGTGTTGACTATGGATACTTTTCTCAATCCCTCTCAATATAGGTTAAGTTCTAACCTTTTCTATTTTATCTGGAGATAGTTGATAGGTTGAGATTTCTGTATGCTTTTATGTGGTCTATTAGTGTCTTGTGCATTCACATGCAGGGAAAGAAACACATTTCAATCTAGGTTCATCACCCCCTCATTTCCCTTTCAGCATTCCTTCTCTCTTTTCCCCTCTAGATCATTAGATTAGGCCTTATATATGTTGGGTTGGTCCAACGTTGCACTCTGATTGGAAAGGAAGCCACCCTTCTTTGGAGATTCAACCTCACATGCACAAAATCCCACACTTGGAGGTTGTTTTCGTGTTTCACAAGGTTGTTGAGCATTAGTGTTCAACAAGGGTGCAAACTTTTGTGACAACAATAAACTTGGCTTTGATAAAACTAATTTGTTCATGATAGAAAATTTATAGAACAAGTTGACTTAATTTCAAAGCTAGGTCCTTAAGAATAATCTTATAGGAAAAATTCAATAGAGAGATCAACTATAAATTGTAAATTTGTTTAATATAAACTTTCTCTCATATATTATTATTTTTGTGCTCAATTTCTAGTTGTAAATTTTTTTAGAATTGACTTTATATTGCATTTATTAATAAATTTTCCTAAATAATTAGGTTGAAAGGCCTCAAGCTACACCTTGTGAAGGTCTTCTCTAGAACCCTAAAGAGCCTTGTAGAATTCATAAGGGAAACCATATCAACCAGGAGATTTATCATTGACCTTGGTGAAGATATCTTCATGGAGGTTAGTAATGGAGAGTAATATTAGAGTTAAATAGGAAACCACTTAATTAATTAATTTTAATTATTAAGTCTCTTTTACTTTAGCATACTTAAGCTAAAATTAGGTCATTTGTTTCATGTCTTAAGTCATAAGATGATGACACATGTCATGGCCTAATTTTATCCTTTCCTAGGATTTCATCTTGGAGGATTATTTTTTATTATAAGTATTCATTATTAGATATTATAATGTATCATAATTTTTAGATCAATATAATATTTATACTTTTTCAATCAATATAATTCTCAAGAGTTGCATACCAAATCAGCTAATTGTTACCTCTCTTTGTGATAATTGTTTTTGTTGTACATGATTTTTGGTAGCTATGAGGTTCAACAATCAGGTCCAACATAATAAAAAAAGCACAATAGTGCATCTTGGTGCAAAACAAACTTAAACATTGACTTTCAAATCATCAAATTTTGAGTAGAACAAAATTGAGATAATTTTTTTGTCTTGGGCTACACAAAAATCATTGTTAAAAATCCATATAGTTGCATTGATCTATTCATGTGTATGGTATCATATATTCAAAATCCACTAATCCTATCATGTTTGTGCAACTCTTTGTACACATGTAAAAAAATTCAACGATTTTGTGTCAAAATTTAATGGGTTTTTTGTATTTTGGCATGTTTTTTTTTTATTTCTAACAAGTTTTTAAAAAAATGGGTACCTACACAAAAGTCTAACATGTTGATCTAATATTTTTGTTGGGTGATGTAATTTATTAGTGACTATTACTTTATTCAATAGCTAGCCAACAACTGTCAAACCATTGTCATCAAATTGTGTCATTGCTACACTGCCCAACCATGTCTAGTCGCTTGCATGTAGTCATATCAATGACTAGGGGATAGTGCATAAGCCTAGCCCCCAAAACTAATGGGTAGTTTTCCATACAACTAAGGGATGATCCCTATTACCCCCTAGAACTATATTTTAACCCATATTGTACAATGTTTACAAAATAAGTTATTACTTTTGCTTATAAATATATGTTTTGTAAACAAAACACTACCAAAAATTTGATCCAAGAAATTTTAAATGGTATGTTAACTTTTCAAGTTTCTATTTTGGTCATATTTATTAGCTATTGAAGTTAGATCTGCATGTTGTCACTTCCAATCTCACAAACTGTTTACTCAGCACTTCATTTTTCTTGGTTCTCGTGGAATTGGAAAGTGATATACAGTGTAATTAGACCTATTTTTCAAAATATTTACCAAGTACCAATTATTTTAATCAAAAGTTTGGTTTTTCTTTTTGGTTTATTTTTTGAAAAAATTGCAAACAAGGTCAAATTATTTTGGAACAAAGAGGTGGTTTTCTTGCATTGTGAGTGGCATATTATTATTTCTCTTTTCAATTTTTATAGTTTCCACATAAATAGCATGGATTCAACCCATGGTAATCCACTCACCCCATATAATTATTGTGTGTTGATGTGTATTGAAATAAGATCCTAGACCTATGGATGCAACCAATATCTCAAATTTCAATGGCATATCATTGGAATAATGAATAAAGTTCATCTAAAGTCCTAATAGGAGAGCTAAACACTTCAATTAATGTTCCTTTGCTACAATGGATTTGAGATTGTGAAGTGTATGATCTAGTTATACTGGTGATAAAATGATCTTTCAAAAATAACAACAAAAATACATAATATAAATTTAACACAATAAGACAAATCAAGAAAGTTGACATAAACAGGAACATAGATTTGAAAATTGGGTCTAAAAGTGTTAGATTGGTGTGCTAGGTTCCCCAATTTGAGGGTGTCTATGCAAATAAAAAAAAAAGCAAGTTCACAATCAAAAGGTCCTATAGGTCTCTCTCTAAAATCTAGTAAAAAATAGCTAAACATGTGTTGGGAACCCTAATCTAAGGTTTTTAACGTATTCAAAGGTTTTCACAACCTATTTAGTCTTCTCTAAATATCTATATAGCACTCTTATTGTCAAATTTGAGCCTGCGTGCACACAATAAATTAGGAAGAATGGTTGTGTTGTATAGTAGTTTTCCTAAGTCAAACCCTATGTTAATGTGTTCACATCCATAATAGTTGTGATTCATGAAAAAGAGAGCTTTTCCTCAAAAGGAAAAAGGATAAATGATAATGGAAATGTTGAAATAACAAATATTACCTCAAGCATGAAACCCTTGGCCTAGTCTTATCGAGAATATAATGAAATTTTACCCACAATGATCATGGTATTACGGTATCATCATGACAACCTTTTGTGAATAAACTATCATCATTTCTCTAAGTGTCCTCCCAAACACACTATGATTGTCCTTTGTACCCACTATCATGAAACTCTTCTCTTTGACCTTTTATCTTCACACTCTCCTGTTGTCTTTTTCATGCCACCATACATTATTCTATTTATTGCCCTCTACTCAATCTCATATGATATTCTTCACATGGAATTCATTTTTATTCACTTGATTAATTATCATCTTTGGACTTTACTTAACTTCTTGGCTAAGCACATCTACCTTACAAGGGTGTTGTCTTTTTCTAATATACTTTATATCTAGGGACACTCTTGTCATATTATGCATTTGTGCAATATAAGCTTTAATTATCCTATTATAACTCTTCATGATATGGATTGTCTTTTAAACTAGGCACTCTTTCTATTGTCTTTTCTTCTATCTGTCATGATTTTTCTAAGTTTAGTCCTCTATTTTTGTCATAGTTCACTATTTTTCTCATGGTTCATTCTCACCTATGATTAGAATTTCCCTTTTATTGCACCCATTTTCATTATTATTTACTTGAATCTCAACACTTTAAGATTTGTTCCAACTCTTCATAGATTGTCATGTATGCACTTTGACCACCCTTGTTTTTATTATTTGATCATTGGATACTACTAACTTTGGATTGTCTCTCATTTCTATGTGTGGTCTATCTCTTTCATAAGGAATAAGGTCTTTAATTCAACTACATCCAACTGATCTTTCTTTTGTTACCTCTACTCCTTGAATCATGAACTACCCTATTCTTTTCATGACATGAAAAAGATGTATTATCCTTATTATATGTTGTTCTCTCCAATGTTTTAATAGTCTTTGCATCAAACCTTTGATGACTGTCATTTGTGTTTTAGAAGACTTCATTGTCTAGCCTCTATGTAAACTATATTTTTCCATGTCAAGATGTTTGCAATTATGATAATAAAAAAATATGTTTCTATCTATAGACTTGTCCCTTCAATGTCACCTTACTTTATAATCAATCTTCATGAGTGTGTGAACTATATTTGGAACTGTCATTTGCATTTTGATTAAATCCCTAATTTGAAGAACACTTCCATACCATGGTGCCCTCTCTCAAGACTTCATTAATTTTCTTGACTACAAGAGAACACACTTTCCCTTTGTGATATTATTATGGGCTCTATTTATTGCATAAGGCTTGTAAGTTTTCCCCTAGGTTTGTGATGTTGACATGCTTCAATTCATAACTTTTTCTTCTCTAATGCTGTCCATTTTGGCATGTGTTATTTATTTCCCTTTTTACCTTTTAATGATTATAATTCACTAGCCACACGGACCATACACAATATTGTCCTTTGTTAAGTATACCTCCCAAGCCTTTTTAGCTAGTGTTACACCTAACTTTTTAAAAGAGTCGTCATACCCATGTATTTGTATCATAAATTTCTATGTATGGCTTTCTCTACGTCATGTATGATCTTGATTGTCTTCCATTATGAGTACTATGATTTATCTCTACCTTCTATTTAGCTATCCTTACAATAAAAAAAAATTATTCTTCTAGTGTTTCTAGATAGTAGTGTATGGCTTGCTCATTTTCTTTCACATATGATATATTGTCATGTTTGTCTTTTATTCATCTACCATGGTTTATTCATATTGTTACCATATTTCCATCTACCCCTATCTCTTTTCCATAAGAATCATGTATCTTTTCTTATGTATTCCACATCATGACTTCTATCTTTATACTTGTACTAGATTTATACAACAAAATTAAGTAGTTATGTCTCTTTGGTCCTTTAATTTTCATCTTTTGCTATTACTATCACATCTTTGATTTTTCACCTTGTTCTCTTTCATGGTGATTCAATTTTCTTCAGACCTAACCCTATAATGGTTTTCCTCTCTCCACTCATTGTCACATTGTCATAGAGTTCTCTTTTAGTTCTCTCTATACATACTTTAGCATAGTCTTACCCTTCTCAAGGACTATTTCCTTTCAATACCATGTAATCCTTTCATCACAATCATGGATAAGAAATAGGATGTCCCTAGCCACTCATCATAGATTGTGTACATCCAAAATATAGATACAATTAAGCCAATAATTTTGTAAAATATATTCCCCTTTAAAGACTATGAATACACCTTAAGCTTCTCTCTACTATCCTTTATGCCATAGCCAATGTTATGAACAATGCTTGTTATCACTTTTTGATATTCTTGATTGTTTGTGATTTTCTTCTCGCTATTGTTTGACAAGGTTTAGGAATATTTTAAAAGTCCTTTATCTCTTCAAATGTTGTCTCTTTGTTCTAGGTTTGACATCATTCTTTTCAGGCATAGATATTTTTTTAAAATTTCATAATAAATCCAATTGAAAAGAATTTTTTCAAATGCAAATTTACCATATCATCTTAGTAGGACCATTTGCATACTTTTTCAAGTAGATATGATAGTAAAACCCATTAAAAGGTGAACAATAATGCTTAAGACTCTAAGAATGTAATGTATCTCTAGTCAAGAACATAGATAACTTTAATGAGATCTTGGAATATCTTCACCTCCCAAGCAATTCATAAATAACACTTGTAAGGTGGGTCAAAGACAAGGCAACCATTTTTGGTTCCTATGCCATGAATGAAAGGCTCCTTCAATTCAATCATAATAAAAAAACCCTAACCATGTGCTACATGGGTGAGGTTTGAAGTGCTTGAGAAAGAAAAAAATACATTAAAGTTTTTCCTTTATTATTCTAGTACACCTATGAATCAAACTTGTCTTTTGAATTACAATTTAATCATATAAATCTCCCTAAGATCTATACTTGATCAAATTGTGACTTTATGAAACTTTTAAAATGTGTTGAATGAAATTTTGAGCTAAAATGGCCCAAATAATGTTAACATATTTTTTAACTTGTATGGAATTATTTACTTCTAAACCTAAACTTCCATGGGACCTAGTGTTGGGGAGATAGCTGGAAACCTCTTGTCAACAAGGCCCTATGTGCTAGAGCCGCTCAATCTTCTTGACAATAAAGGTCCTTATCAGGAACCCTACCATGGACCTGACCAAAATATGGAAGAAGATCACAATAGTTGACATTGCACCTCAAGCGAACCTCAGGATACAAGTGTTATGAAAAATACAATGGAATTTGGTCATTATGTTGATAACGACCATGTGTTGTGAGAAAGTGAGGGTATATCAAAGTGGTGATAACATCATCTAAATATTTGGTAACCTAGCAAAAGGATCAATTTGTTTAGGTGGAATTGCTCCATGGTCCTAAGGTGGAATTTGTGCATCTCCCATGATGTTTAGGTACTTGAAGGGAAATGAGGTTCTTGCATTAAAATATGGAATTGAATATATTATCCATGTGCATGTGTTCAATTTTAATAATTAGAACATACTAATTTCATTTAAATGAATTCTAAACACTCTTATCAATAAAATGTTAATTTTCTAACATATTAACTTCGAATTTCTAAGATATACCTTGTAATATCATAAAATGGAATTATAGACCCTTGAGGAAGTGTATAAAGCTACTCAATAGAACAATCCTTAAGTGTGTAATAAAAAAATTAATTATCATCTTATGGACTCGTATCTATAAATCCTAGTAGGAGCATGTATAAGAATACATCCTAGTAGGACCATGTATAATAATACAAATGAGTGTTCCACAAAACCCATAGGTTGAAGATTTGCCACAAGTTAAATGATTAAAAATACACAATCATATCCACTAGAATCTATATCTATTTTCTTGTTTAGACTTGCATTTAATCATATGAATTAGTTTGAATCCAAGGTAGAAGATGGTATGGTAACTAGAGGTTGATTTGACCTAGATTATAGTATAATCATGGGATCATGTTAGTGCATGGGGGAACCAATGGTTTGTATCAATAAGGTTGATTATAGAGTAACTTTTAAGAGTGTCAAACCCGTAGTAGAGGTGGTATATATTGAAGTAACATAGTTGAGTGTAGTGTAAAAAGGGGACTAATAATTGATGGAAGTATATAGAAATTACTAGTGGTAAGTTAGTACTAAACGAATGGAACTTACTGGTAGTAGATGAGGCTAGTAGTAGATGAGGGATCTATGATGTCATATCTAAGTATGGATGAAAATAGATACAATAACCAAATCCATAGTAACATATATTACGGTCAAATTTGATGGTTACTCTGGAATTCTATTTGAAGATAAATCTCCAAATTTAATTTAAAATTAGCCAATTAAAAGAGGGCAGACATGTCAATTTCCCTTATAATTAGCTTGGGAACTGATAACCCACAAATAAAAATGTTTAACTTTTTCCAAAACAATAATTCTTACAGTATCAAGAAAAAGAACAAGGTCAACATTTGTTGTTATAACATGTATTAATTCCTTAGATGGATTTAGAATTTCATCACCATTTTCATATAATCATTATTAAAAAATAAAAAATAAAACAACTCTCCAAATTAGAAGTTGAGAAAGAGGGACTCAAATATTTTAAAATACAATAGTTTTATTTTGTTCACATATAATATAATTATTCTACTTATCTTTTATTACTCTGTAAATATCACTGACATAATATTTCTGGGTACATGTGAAATATCTCTTTAATTATCTTTTAATATATTGTATATTATACATTTAAAAAAATATGAAATGCTTCAAAATTAAATAAAATTTATATTAAACATTTCAATAATAAGATAGGCTTCATTATTTTAAAATGATAATAATGCTTTATACAAACTTAACAAACAAAAAAAATATTAAATTACCATTTTACAAGTTACACTATGGATGCTATTGGTGTAGATGCCTTATATACACCTATTTAAAGACATTGGTCTTGAGATGCCTAGTTGTTCTCAATAACAATTTCAACATGGGTGTCCTAAGACTGATATTTATCAACATCATTTGGAGATATATAATTAAGATATCTACCTTGGTTTTACAATCAATATACACATTTATATAAGTAAATGGATAAATGGGGAAAAACATACACAATTTATTTCAATGTTTCACTTAAGAAACATTTTATTTTAAACATTGTTTACAATATATTAAATTAAAAAATCATTTTATTTTTTCAACTATTTTAAGTGAAACTTTTTTACTTTTTTATTTCTTATTTAATAAGACATCATTGATTGTCTATATTGTGCTTTTGGATTTGATTGAGTAAGCATTTTTTGCATCAACATTTTGGATCACACTCTATGATCCAACATCAAGATGATAGAAAGCATAAGGAGATTCTTGATGATGGATCACAGAGTGTGATCCAAAAGGAGATTCCTGGTGATTGATCACGGAGTGTGATCTAGAACATTGGTGCAAAAAGCATCTATGCAATCAAATCCAAGAGCAACATAAGATAGTTCACATAGATTGTGGAAATCTACTAACATTGATCATTGATATTATCTTTTTTTAGAGATTAATAATTTAAGTTATAAATGACCATCAAATTTATCCTCTCATTAATAAATACAATCGACTATATTTATGTCAAAAGCATACCCTATATGAAGTTTTCAACTTACTTATTGAAATCAATGGTTCAAAATTAACTAGAAGGATGCAAGACGATTGAATTGCTCTCCATCGTATGATTACATTAATATTAAATTTTTTAAATGACAAAAAACTAAAAAAATATATTTTAATATGATTATTTAGAAAAAGAATGTGTACAAATCAATGGTTCAAAATTGACTAGAAGGACGCAAGCTGATTGAATTGATCTCAATCACATGTTTACATTAAAGATAAAAAAAAATTAAATGATAAAAACCAAAAAAAACACTTTAATATGATTATTTAGAAAAAGAATGTGTACAAAAGAAATATCTGTGTGTTTCTTTCTTTTAATAATAATATCTTTTAACCGTATCTTCTTTTGTTTAAATATTCCCATTTTTTTTTATTTTCAAGAGTGGAAAAGAAAAAATTATTTAAAAAGAAAGAATTATCTATTTTTCCTATTTTTTTAAATGATTACTTTTTCGTTAACTGAAAATATTATTTTAGTTATTTATTTTTTTTAATGAAATTACAAATAATAATTCAAAATTATTAGAATTCATTTAATTATAGTTATTTATCTTAATAGAATTTTAATTATTGTAGAATAGTTATTTTTTGAATTAGAAATCTACTTTTTATTTCTTTTGTCTTTTGATAAGAAGATAGTTTAGTTTAATCTCTTTTATTAGGATATTCTATCTTATTTTTTATCAAATTATTCTAATCACCAACTTTTCTTTTAACATTTAATTTACATTAGGTTAAAATTTAATTTGAATTATTTTTGTCTTATGAAGTTACAAATAATAGATAATAGAATTAATTTAATTATACATTTATCTTATTGAATTTTAATTTATTGTAGAATAATTATCTTTATTTTTTTATTTTTTTTATATTTCTCTACTTATTCTTTCTCTAACTCATAAACACACACTCCTTGTTTCTCTTTCTCTTTCTCTATCTCTATCTCTTTGTTGATCCCTCTTGATTTCTTTATATTTCTCTCTATATACATCTCTCCCTCTCTCTATTTCTCCCTATCTCTCCCTCCCCCATTTCCTCTGTATCCCACTATCTATCTCTTTATCATTACCTCTCTCTCCCTTTATCTTCTTGTATATATCTATCTCTTTCTCCTCTTCCAATATATGTCTTATCTGTTTCTCTATCTCCCCATATTTCTCTCCTTCTCCCTTCATATATATTCATCTTCTCTAGTTCTCTTTATATATCTATATATCAATCTTTGTATCTCTCTCCATCTCTTCCTCTCTCTGTGTCTCCTTATATCTCTATAGCTCTATCAATCTATCTCACTATCTATATATCTCTTTGTCTCTCCATATTCCTCCATAGACCAATTTATCTCCCTATCTTTATATCTTTATATCTTTATATCTTTATCTCTCACTCTACATCTCTTTATCTCTCTATCTATTTTATCCTCTTCCTCTCTCACTCTATCTTCCTTTCTACCTTTATCTTTCTCCCCCCCGCCCCTCTCTCTCTCTCTCTCTCTCTTGAGCTTCCACATCTATCCAATCCTATCTCTTCTATCTCTTTTTCCCTCCATATCTCTCTCATTTTTTCCATCTTTCTCTCATGTTTCTCCATCTTCATATTCATCTCATCTCCATCTCTATCTATATCTCTATATTTATCTCTTTACCTCTCTTTTTCTCTCTTGCTTTCCCCTACTCTACCTCTCTCTCCCTCTCACTTGATTGCAAACATAACATGAGCTTGTTGATTAATGAGCTTGTTGATTATGGAGCTTGATTATCTTCCTAATTGAGAAGTTTTGTTTCAGTTATAATTGGCACCTTGTAAGAGGATGTAAAGTGGATCTGAAACTATCACTTCTCCATTGAGAGCTTTGTTGCATAAGAAACATTATTTTCTAAAATTGGCCTACCAATTGATCTCATGTACTACACAAATTTATGAAAAAAAATTGACCAAATTTATTCCTAATTGACTTTCCACACCTCTTTGGCATATCCATTGCACACTAAGATGCAATTGCTAGTTATTTAAAATTATTCATCATAAACAAATTCTAATCATTAAGTGACACGTTTCTAATCTTATCCTCGCATTTAAAATTATAAATTTTAATTTAAATACAAATGAAGATTTTAACAGCGTTTATTCAATAATATATTTAATACAACAACAATGACAAATTATTTATGAGAAAGCTTCGCTAGTCGGATGCTGTGTGTGGCTACTAATGTGCGAGGTTGAATCCAACTGGTAAAAGTGAGAATACTGTCCACAGCAACAAGATCTGATTTCCTTGAATGAGGTTGCATAACACAAATCTCATTCTTGGTCTTTCGGTCTATAATTAGAGAAGAAATCCCTTGTCCCTGAGGGTGGCCACCGTATCAGTCAAACAGTCCTTTATGGGCGTAAATGAGAGACCCAATTCCCTCAGCTTTTGATTGCTGAATTTGTATGCCACTTTCCTTGGATTTTCCTGGTCTGAACACCTGCAGAGAAGGGGAAGATTGTGAAAACATGTTCTAGAAATTCACAGTTAGTGGGCAAGTTAGTGGGCAATGGCAATGATAAGAATCCATACTTGGTAGGAAGTGGGTAATGTGGGAAGAGTTGTTTATATCAAATCATTTTAAATCTATATGACATATATCATTGATTCTAACTTTCATGTAACTATTAAACAAAAAGCATTCAATATATATTTCATATTAAACAAAATAAAATAGCATTCTTAGGCAGGGGTCTTATGGAGGGGGCTTAAGCTCTATTTTTAAGGAAGAGGAGGTCTCATGAAAAAAATATTTTTTGGCTACGAGATTAATTAGAATCTTTTCCCAAAAAATAGAGCCCCTACCTTTTAGGCTTAAAAATCTAAGCTGGTGAAAATGGGGTGAGGCTAGAAATTGCCCCACCAGCTTAGGAATGTATTGTGTCATTTGTCAATTACATAAATTTTAGAAAAATAAATAAATTTGTCTACTACCAATTTACTTAAATTTAGGAGTTTAAACTTAAGTTAATTTGCACTACAATGTTCATGACATCCTTAAATTAAGAAGTAGAAATTTTTAAGATGAAGTGCAAAAACAAAATTCATGAGACTGCTAGCTTTAAAATATTCCTAAAAAAGCTCGATAGTTCCAGCTCTATTTTTTAGGAAGCCCCCCCTCCATGGGACCCCACCCTTAACAACTCAACACACTTTTGATGTGATATAACAAACAGTTGTAAAATATTATATTAAGATTTGTACAATTTTACAAGACAAAGTGCCAAATCACTGATATAGGATTGCCCAAGTTGTGAGGCAGAATAGTCCCATCACTAATTCACAATTGTTCAACTTCCTATCCTCTAATAGAAAACTTCTGAATTTAAATATTTAGATTTTAGACTCCAACCACCAACATCAATTACCTACATAATAAATATAGTTGTTGTGAGGCTCTCCATTCCATTGAAAACATATAATTAATGCAACAAATTTCAAATTTACCTCCATGAATCTACCTCGTGTACTCTTAGCCAATAGAAATGTAGAAATCCGTACCCACGGATCAAGCAAGATCAAAAAAATGGCCATAGATCAAGCAAGATCAAAAAATAGCCACAGATCAAACAAGATTTAGAAAGACGAGGAAAAAATGTTCTATCAATGTAGCATACAATGAAGGAGAGTTTTTACAATTACATTCTCCTTGCACACAGTTGTAAAACCTTCACATTCTTGCTTTGTTGTGTAAAACATTCACATTTCTACTTTCATGATTCATAAATCACTTCTTGGTGGAGACTAACTCTATGCATATAATATCTGACTATATGTAAATTTGAGGTATTTTGTTTTCAATACTGTTTAGTTGATTGTGCTTTCATAAATTGCAGGTATTTTGCTTATATTTTTATATAATATCTGACTCTATGTTGTCATAAATTGTAGGTATTTTGTTTTCACTATTGTTTAGTTGACACTATGCTAGTAGAAATTCCAATTAATTTGTTTTCACTACTGTTTAGTTCACTTGTTTTTAGTATTGTTTAGTTGACATTGTGCTATCATTTAATCCAGGTATTTTGTTTTCACTACTATTTAATTGACTCGGTGCTTAAAATAGTTGGGTTAAATTATTCCAAAAAATTGTCCAATTCTTTGAAAGATTCCCAAGTTTATGTACTTTGTCAATATGCAGAGTGTTCCATCACAATGGATAAAGTTGAAACAGGAACCCTTTTTTTAAAAAAATCTTCTCCTTCCTTTTGTTAGATCCATTGCAATTAGGTTTGGATATTCATAGTGTGTCAAAGTATCTTTCAATCTCTTCACGTTGAAACCATAGTGTCTAAAAACTTTTGAACTAAAGATAACAATTTATAAGATGGTAGTTTTGACCAAACATATTTTTGTCATGTTTATTCAATGAAAATGTTTTTTTTTTTTAATAAAATGATTTATTTCTTTCAGAAGCAACTGCTCCACAATGGTATTTCATTCAATTATGACTATGAATTTAGCCTTTTTTATTAATGGTTATATTTTTATTTGTCATGGTTAAGATATTATAGTAATGGAAGCAAACAAAAAAATAAAATCAATACATCAATCACATCATTTTATTTTTCTTCTTAGTAAAATAGTGGTCATTTTATTTTTCTTCTTAGTAAAATAGTGGCAAAATGAAAAGTTAACAATTCTCCTAAATATTCACAATTAGATGTAACTTTTCAAAATATGTAAATTCTAATATAACAACTAAAAATGTTGGCCAGTTAAAATAAGAGTTGAGACATATTTCTTTAATTAGATTGACATGGTCATTTAGTTTTTGAATATTATTTGTTAAAAAAATTGCATATATACTTTTGTGAAAGACAACATTTGTTTTAAATTTACAATACTAAGATATAATTGGTTGAGAGATATAATTAGTAATAAATAGTGAAAAATACTAATTACAATAGCATACTTGTCAAAGAGAAATACTCACAAGTGGTACATAATGATTTGTATCTATTATTTATTTGGGTTTGTTTTTGTAGCCCAATAAAATTTATAGACATAAAAGCCGTAGTGAAGAATTAGAATATGTAAATATAGAAAGCACAATTATCAACCAAGAAGCTATGTGATTTTTTTACTTTTATTAAAGATAAGTGCTATCAGCTGTGGGGATAGCGCCCTATATTAATAAAAGAAAATAAATACATAGTTATGCTATTACATATCCAATACAAATATCTCTTCGACTAAGGAGAGAGCATAGCTACAATTAGAACCCGACTACAAAAAACCTTGGCAAATACACCCTAACCTGCCCGAACACCAATATCCTATTCCCTAATTCTATCTAATAAAGAGAATAATATCCACCACTGCATCCCCTATGCTGAGGAGATTGTCAGTTGACCCCTCCGAAAGCCACCAATCATCTAAATCCAGGAGCCTCCTAAAATTGTTGAGGTTTCCACTCAACACACCTGCCTTGAAAGTGCATCAAGCCTCTCTCGCGAACAGGGCCTTTCTTCTCTTCTCTGCTCTGCGAGCCGCCTCTCCATCAACCTCCTCTTCCACTCCATTGTCTGAGTTTGTCATGTCTTCCATGTCCTCTTCCAGCACCTCTCCCTCATATGATTCCTCCTCTTTCTCTCCTTCTGCATCCATTTCCTTGACATCATCACCATCGGACTCCTCCTGCCCATTTCCCGACGATTCCTCTGTATCAGATGCAGAATAAATGTTATTAGCAGGCTCAAAATACAACTTCAATATGCTCTCCTTGACCCCTTCTTGCAGTATAAAAATTGCATCCGCCACGGCATGAATGTTCATCGGGTTAACAAATCCTTGCATCAAACCGACACCTTCCACCCGTGACTCTAGGATATCCACTATGGGAGTGATTAATACCAATGACGGTCTAAGATCAAGGAACAATCCACCAGGGAGATAATTGCCCCATAGATTTCTTCCTCCAGCATGAACAGGTTGAGGCATTGTTGCTCCAGAGAGTTCTCACAGTTAACACAGCTCAGACCCACAAAATGTGGCATTTTGGCTATCCAATTGTAATACATTTGTCTCTATCTTGTTCCTCCTTAAATAGACTACAGACTACTGGAAACATCCAAACTCCCATTCCAAAGAAATCTTATGAGATTTGCGCATTGCTCTCTTACCTGCCATCACATACTTCGATCTGCCATAGGTATGACTAACTCGTACCTGTCACCGCCACTTTCTGTAGACTGGGAATCATGAGGAGCCGAAACACAGTTCGATTTTCCCTTTTGTCACTCAACTATGCCACCTATGGTCTGGTGTGTGAGAGGCATTAACATCAATCAATATCTAACCAACCCCCATACGATTCAAATCTGGGATCTCATTTAGAATGGCTTCCAAAACTATTGTGTCTGCATCCTCTTTGTCAAATATGATTGTACTAAGATCCTTAACAATCCCAACATTGGCTAAAAGATCTACCACCTTATTTCCTTCCCTAAAAGTATGTATCC
This sequence comes from Cryptomeria japonica, assembly GCF_030272615.1. Taxonomy (NCBI): domain Eukaryota; kingdom Viridiplantae; phylum Streptophyta; class Pinopsida; order Cupressales; family Cupressaceae; genus Cryptomeria; species Cryptomeria japonica. Next base: position 888,300,234 of record NC_081407.1, on the reverse strand, counting down.
CAGAAGCTTATTAATATAAGGTATCCACTTGCCTAGTTTCCAATTTTGAAAGCTAGATTTAGAGATACCGTTAATGATAATATGTGAGTCTCCTTCAATGATGACTTTGTCATACCCTTTCTAAACACATAAGTCCAATCCAGTCGCCAATGCTCTTATCTCTGCTTCATTATTTGTGGCAAAGCCCTTACTCCCAAACAAGGCTCCCAACAATTGTCCCGAGGAATCTCTAATGACCACACCAATACCTGAAATCCCAGGATTCCCTCTGCTCACTCCATCAAAATTCAGCTTCACCCAATCACATTGTGGAGGAATCCATCTAACTAGCTTCCTATTGGTTTTGGGAACTGGAGGGCACCCCAAACCCCAATCCTTGAGCGACCAATTGTGTTCCATATCCCTATCCCAACTGCAATACCTGAATGATTTAACTTTGGGGGGCTTGCCATTAATCACTTCTTCAATTGCCACCTTGATTTTGAAAATCACCTCCTCCATCGAAAGACAAGATTCTCTGAATATCCTCATGTTCCTCTCCTTCCAGATGTGCCAAACTAACAAAGAAGGGGTAATCAGCCACAATCCACTCCACTTCGAATGACCTGCTTTAGGCCATACAAGAAGGAAATCTTTAAGAAGCTAATTTTTAACCGAAAAAAAACTACAATTTATCCACAAGACAATCCTGGCATGCATCCGCGAAGAGACGATGAAAGAGTAAATGATTAGCTGTCTCTTCACTCCCTTTGCACACAACACACCAACTCGGTCCTGAAATCCCAATATGCTTCAATCTATCACCAATCAGAATTTTGCCATGTAGTGAAATCCACATAAAGGTTCCAACTTTAGGAAGACCAACATTGTTCCAACAAAGATAATAAGGCCACTTGCTTTCTCTCAATCTGTGACGTTGAATCTCATACTCCAATTTCACACTATACTTACCCGATTTGGATGCACACCAAAATATGGTGTCCTCCTACTCCGACTACAAGATGCATCTATTTTTCAAAAGATCTGCCAACTTCAAACACAACATTCTCTCTCCAATATCAATAATATTCCACCCCAACATCCCACCATTACTCAAAGTATCATCAACATAATCTTTAACAAAAAGGTCGACCTTGCTTTCGACCTCTTTGACCCATTTCTGTTCTGCAAATAAGTCACCAAGCACCTGCTCACCTTCCCATGAGTCACGCCAGAACATAGTCGTCTGGCCATTGCCAATGCACCAAGAAATATGATCGGTAATGATGTTCTTGCAGTCCCACAAGAAATTCCAAGTCAAAGAACCTCTAGCAGCATCGGCTATGGTAAGGATCATATTTGGATTCTCCAAATCCAAATATTTCCTCCTAAAGAGTCTACACCATAACTTGTTCAGATGTTCATACATTTTCCAACTCAATTTTGCCCCCAACGCAAGGTTTTGAAGATCCATCTTCCTCAGCCCTGCTCCACCTTCTTCCTTGAGAAGGCACATGGTATCCCAATTGATTAGGGGAATCTTCCTCTGATCTTTGGCACCTTCCCACACAAATTTCTTGAGCAAACCATCCAACTTCCTCCCAACCACATGCGGCATCTTTAAACAAGACATAGTGTAAATCGGAATAGCCGAGAGTACAGCTCTGATCATAGTCAAACATCCATCTTGCGAGAGCCATCTGTTCTTCCACTTATCAAACTTCGATTGGCACGAATGAATCACATCTTCCCAAATACGACTTTGCCTGCAACTAGAGCTGATCTGAACCCCTAAGTATTTGATGGGGAACACCCCAATTTTAAACTCCAAGAAGTTTGCAATTTTGGTTTGAAGAGGTTTGTTGGTGTTGCAGAAGAAGACCTGCGATTTGTCCTTGTTCATCGCCTGTCCCAAAGCTTGAGTGTAAATGTCCAAGACATTCTTGATTTCCTTCGCTTCTTTCATGGAAGCTTCACCAAACAAAATTGTGTCATTCGCGAATTGTGAATGCGTGATGGCCTCGAAATTTTCATGCATCCTGATGCCTTTCCAAAAAACTTCACTATTTCTCCTTTTGATGAAATTGCCCAACACCTCTGCCATTAGGACAAACAGAGAAGAGGAAAGAGGATCCCCTTGGCGCAGCCCATTTGTGGCCTCAAAGAACCCACAAACCGCTTTGTTTACAATCATAGAAAAACTCACCGAAGAAATACAAAATTTAATGCAATCAATCCAATCTTTAGGAAAGCCAAATTTATCAAGAACACAGACAAGAAAATCCCAAACTAGCCTGTCGTAAGCTTTTGCAACATCAAGTTTAATGGTCATACCTTTTTGTTTGCCTTTCTGCATGGAATGCAACACCTCTGCTACCAAAATGATGTTGTTCGCTAACTCTCTACGAGGTGTGAAGCCATTTTGGTTTTCATAAATTAAATTAGGCATGATTTTCTTGAGTCTATTGGCCATAGATTTGGAAATGATTTTGTATATCATGTTGCACAATGAGATAGGCCTAAAATCCGCCATGGTTACACAATATTCTTTATTGGGAATCAACACAATCATGGTGTGGTTCAACTCTCTAACAAATTTATGTTTTTTCCTAAAGTCTTCAGCAATCATCCAAATGTCTCTTCCCATGAACTCCCAGCAGTTTTGAAACATATCAGCAGTCATCCCATCCGGACCAGGGGCTTTGTTTGGGTGTAGTCCAAACATCACAACCTTAACTTCTTCCATGGTGTAGGGAGCTACCAGCAATTCTGTATCCAAACTGGAAATCAGATTATTATTAATATTCACGTTGACAAGGTGCTCAAAATCAATTCCTCCCAAGTCAGCATTCCCCAGAATTCTTTGAAAATGATTAAGGGCAGTATGTTGTATCTCCTCGTCTAACGTCTTCCAGTGACCATTCTCATCCTTGATGGCATTGATCTTATTATGGATTCTTCTGGATTTTGAGGATGCATGAAATAATTTGGTGTTACGATCGCCCTCTGAAATCCATAGCTCCCTAGACTTATCCCTCCAAAAATCTTCTTCACTTTTCAAAACTTCATTGTACTCCTCCTTCAAATTATTTTCAAGCAGAAATTCCTCCTTATTCATCCCGGCCAACATCACTTTTTGGTTTAACACTTCAAGTTCTTTCTCTATTCTCAATTTTTTTGAAAAAATGTTTTTGAAGCTCGGTTTATTCCAGGACTTAATCTTATGTTTTAAAGATTGAAGCCTTTTAATAAATCTGAAACTAGGGGTGCCCATGAAAGTGTCTCCTTCCAACCACCACACCTTGAGTTTTTCTTTAAAATCGGGTCACACCACCACATACTAAGGAATTTGAAGTAGCTCCTATGTTTGTGAGTCTCCTTCCCGATTGATAAAGAAATTGGTAAATGATCAAAGCCACACTGGGGAATAATGCAAGTTGCCAATAACAAATCCCCTAACAACCACCAATCTCCAGCAAAAAACCTATCCAATCTTTCTGATATTTTAGAGAAGTTCAACCTTCTGTTAGTCCAGGTAAATTTACCATTTTTTGGGATAATATCGATAAGGTTATTGTGTTATATGAATTCTCTAAATTCCTCCATCACTTTTGAGCATTTTCTGAGACCTCCTTCTTTCTCATCCACATCTAGTAGAGCATTGAAATCCCCTACTATGATAGCTTTATCCTTCTCAACTAGAGACGCTTGCATTGTAATTTCTCTCCAAACCTTCAATTTATCTTCGGTCTTCGTCGAGCCATATACATTAAAAATTGGAAAATGAAAATTTGCACCACTGCCTTTGATCTCACATGCCATCCAACTCTCATGGGAAGCAATGGGTGCCACCTCTACATTTGTCGGATTCCATACCACACCTAGGCCACCAGCAGTACCGATTGCATCTTGAAATAAACCATCCCATTTAGAACAAGAATTAATGAAGTGCCCAGTTTTATCTCCACCAAGCTTGGTCTTTTGTAAAAGTAACACATCAAGATTGTGAATACTCAAAAAATGCTTGACCAAGCATTTCTTGTCAGGGGTCAATAGACCCCTGACATTCCAGGATGTGATTTTCATCTCTTACCAAGGGAGAGCCCTTCTACCTTGGCTTTCTTCATAAAATCCAATACACTGATGATGCCTTTTTCCCTTGCTCTCTCCTCTCTTTTGCATCTTGATAGGAATACGGTTTATTCTTGTCACATTTATTCTCTCTTATGTTCTATTCATTTGGCCTCTAGATCTTGGGTTTCTATAGGCAAATTCCTATAGATCCCTCCCTAGTCATTTTTCCAAAACAATTAAAATATGTATTCAAAATGAGAAACAAACTATGTTATGCATTCTATATCGTTCAATAGAATCTACAAGTTTATAATTGCAAGCTACACCTTTACTAGAATAGGGAAATCTTATCCTTTTCCTATTAAAAAAAAATATCAAGCATTTTAAATAACAAGACTACAAAGCCATTACCACCCTTAAATTCAAGGATGATAATTTATTCAAGTAAATGTCTAGATGGTTATTTGATTATAATTATGAGGATTGAAATTGACAACCATCTAAGAAACCTTAAACTTAAAAATTAGAATTATTAAATTATTAGAAATTATCTCATGAAGTGAAATCAATATAGTTAGATTGCACGTGTATTCTAGTATGGAGTTGAAATCTAAGAAATGGTTTCAATTTTTAGATGTTGTCTCCCCCTAGTATGTTTTCTCCTAAAATATTTTAGCTCATCTAAATATCTTATTTTTAAGATGTGAAATCAATCTTAGGAGCTATGGAATATAGGCTCACAATGTAGCTTATCTCAAACAAATATAGATGTTGGTTTGGAATAAACATAACAAGCATAATAAAACCAATCAAAATGGACACTAAACCAATTGAAAAATAGTATGGATGTACAATTTTCACCCTGAAAAATACTAATACATTACCTTTTTTTTCCAAGGACACCTTCTATAAGAAGGTACTTCTCAAATAGAAATGTGAGCTTAATGAATCATTTAAATATATAGGTGGAATCATTTTTTAGGGTTCTCTTATACAAAATTAGGTTTGTATGAAACTAAAAATATATATATAATAAATGAGCTAGTAATGTAGATATTTTCAAAATAAGGATCATATATTTATTTATTTTGTAGCCAAACTACTAGATATGATGTTTTGATGGCTAGTGAAAAGCCCTATATATGGAACAAATATAAGAAATTATAAACCATTTTCTCTTGTTTGGTGAATCTCAACTAAAAAGAAAAAATTCCTTATCTATTGACTAATACAGTGACAATCCTAACCCAATGTGATGCCCAATTAAGGATTAAATTTTCTAGTTTATTTTTTAGGTTAAATTTAAGTGCAAATCTCATTCTCGTATGTAACTCTTCAAGTTGTTGAGAAATAATTTTTTTACTTGATTACTTCAATCTCTAAGAGAGAAAAACATACACCTCTATCACCCCTTCTTTTAGTCTTCTTATTAGCTCAATTTATTGAGATTTAGGTGACAAGTTAGAGGCGTATAAATTGCTATATTAAGATCTAAATTTTGAATAAGAATTTGTCTTTCATTAATATTTAAATGCATTTTGATCTTTAAGACTATCAATAATTTCAATTAATTTTTCAAATAAAGTTTTGAGCTAAGTGTGACTCTAACAAGGATTGTACTATAAATTTTTGTGTTGCTATCAACACTTAATATTCATAACATCTTTCAGCAAGAACCTATTGATTATGAGCCCTCAAAATTCTTAAAGGAGACATATATAGATATAGTACAATTATCTTCTCAAAATTAATTTAAAATGCTAGTTTTATATCAATTGATTATTGTTCTCAGTGTTTGTGTTTTTTATTACTAATATAGATTAACTATATCAAATTTTATAAAAGTCTCATTTTAATAAATTTTATATTTTTATATAAAAAAAATAACATGTCTTTATTTATATTTTTTAACAAAAACCTTTTACACTCAACCTAATTTTATTGACCCATTTGACTCTTTTATAGTCTTTACCTTTGAGTAGAATAAATAACTACCATCTTTCATTCATTTAATGAAACCTAATCTAGTTCTTTTTCTTGTAGAGAGCTCGTGAGAAAATAATGTAAAATCTAAATATACATTTAAATTTTCTTTTCCCAATATTTATAAGTCTCTTTCAAAGTCATTTTCTTAATTCTAGACCAAGGCCCTGATTAGGCTATAGAGTGTAGGATCAAATTCATCACTTTTTAGTTTGGAGTAGGATGGCCTACATTGCTTAGTAATTCAACTCATTTACAAATTCCTTTATATTCTCAAATTTACTAAGTTATTTTTTTGAATATTTCTTGCTAGATTTTATATTACTACTTATGACATTCTTATTTATTTTAATTATAGTTTGTATTTTTATAATTAAAATTGATCTATAAAACTTCAATTGCATGTTGCTTCTTCATTTAATTCGTTATCTTTATTGATAACTACCTTTTTTATATTAAGATCTTGTAATAACCTTTTTCTCCTGGGTCTGACATTTGTTGATATGGAAGGTGGTGAAACATTTGATTTTATCATTCCTTGGTTTTGTGGATGAGGTTATGGAAGAGCGCATTGTTGATGATGATGCCATTTTTATTAAAGGACCAAAGAATTCAAGGGAAGTTTTCAAAATTCTAAAAGGTGCTAATGATTATATGTTGGATGAAATGGAACAATCTATATATGAGGCATTGTCTATTGTGAAGAGAACTCTAGAGTCTAATAGTGTAGTTGTTGGTGGTGGTACTATTGAAGCAACTTTATCTCTATACTTAAAGAGAAAATTTGACAACTACTTTGGGTTTTCGAGAACAACTTACTATTGCAAAGTTTGTAGTATATCATGTACCCAAATAGATATTGACTCCCATTGACCTTTAGTGGGAACAAGTGGATGTTAATATTTTCTCTCTTTGAAGGTGCATTAATATAATTTAAGGTTTAGACTTCTTTGATCCTTCTATAGTTTGTCTCTCTAAAATGATGCATTTACTTCATAGGTCATATGTACGTAAGATTCGGTTTTGACGACTAAATTGTTTTTGCACATAAATATTTCTCAAGGTATTGAGGTCTCTTTTGGTTGATTTCTTTTGGGTTGGACATTATCTATATAAACTCTCTTCTATAATGTATCCTCAATGAAGTGGATTTGTACAATAAGCATACATAATTCTGGCTATTAAGAGTATCATTGGCTTTTACCATGTAAGGGTGTGCGCAAAGAGTATCGCATCCTAAAAATTTTGCTTCTACATTTGGAGGAAGTTTCATTAGATTCATTTTGTTTTGTTTTCATGGAACAGATAGTAGTTCTTTTAATTCACTTGCACTACATGTCCATTCAAATATTTGTAATTAGTGACGATGGTAAAGTAAGGAGTACTAGTATTAGAGGATATAATCAATTAGCTTCAATGTAGGAGTTGGTGGAACAAAACTAGCATGGTTTTTGAGATTGGATCACCATTTCTCTCATAACTAGTGTCCTTCTTAGAACTGCATGGAGAACCTAATGATGATTATTGTCTCCTTGTTGGAGCACAAGACACAAAATTACTTACTTCTTCATGAAGGGTTGATATTGATGCCTCCATTTCTGGTCTAGAATCTTTGAGTTGATCAATAATGTATTGTTTTGAATTTCAATCTCAAACCACTAATACAAGAATATACAAGGCTTAGAATTAGGAATAGGTATAAGGAAATTTGGATTGACAAATGCATGGAAATATGTACGAATGAAATTGGGATGAAATTGAATTTATAAATATGTGTGAACGTAGGAATGATTAGAAATGGACATAAATTAAGGCAAAATACAAATTTATCAGAAGAGTGCAATCTATAATTGTATTCAATCATTATGTTAACTAAATAGAAACTAACATGAGTTTCCAAATTCCACCACCAAACTTATATAAAAAATTGTTCAATCAAATCAAAAGGTAGGTTTAGATACTTAGACGAATCTTTGTTTGCAGGTATAAAGATCTACATGTGCTAAGTTCATTTTTACAAGCAAAGTCTATTTTTAAATGTTAGGAACTCAAATTAACATAATTCCCATTACAGTGACACATTATAGGTATGAAACACCTTACAATCATTCCATAAGGCATGGAGATATTATTTTGTATCAGTGGCATCGGTATTTGCCTGAGAAATGTGATTGTAGAAATCATATATTATTTTATTTGTGAAACTGCACATAAAGCTACCCACCTATGTGCAACATGAAAAAGGCCTCTAGCTCATAGAGTTGAGGTTATGACGAGATTTCCCACCACCTCCTCCATTCCTAACAAAAATGGAGAAGCTTGGTTTCAACATAATACATTTTACGACCTCACAAAATTAGGGTCACAAAGATAGGGTCATGTAGTTTGGAAATAGATTTTGCTATTGGGTTTGTTTTTATGGAATCAAAGATTTTCAAAGTTAATTTGAAAGTAGATGATCTTGACTTTACAAATTTTCTTCCTTTTATTTAGATAAGGAAATTCTAAGAAATAAAATATTTAACTTTATGTGATCCTTCTATTTGGATGATGGTAGAGAAAGTCAACACAATCTAGCACAAAAGATTGGAGTTACCTAGAAACTTGTAGAGTAACATAGAGTTAGTAAGTCATTGGAAGGTTTCTATAAGAGAGGAATATCAAGAAAATTATCTAAACTTAATCCTCAATGATTCTTAAGATCGTGAGCTTAAAATAGTGGATTTTTCTTCTGGTCACTTGACAGTTAGAGTCACCAAGTGCTTATATGATACATTCAACAACTACAACCATTAAGGCCACACCAAATTATTTGCAAGATGATATAAAATTCTTCACACGTGTCCCACTAGGTGTGCCAAAAACTATTGTCAATTAGAATCACACTTTGTTAAACCTAAATTGTCTAGTATTCTAATTGTAATATGTGGAAAATTAGGAATTAGGGTTTAAGATAATAAAACCACTAACTAACCAAATTAACCCAATAAATTGAAAGAGGAGTCAACCCAATAGATCTAGCCACAATCCAAATAAGGAAAGGGCTGAAATTTTGATTGGATTCACTGGTTGGGAATAGTTATCCTCTTTATTATTTGAATTTGGAATATAATTGTGAAACTAGGGTAAACCCATGAATAATTGAAGCAAATCGTTGAAAACAAACTGCTACAGATATCCCACAAAGCCACAAACTGAGATCTGGGCAAAAGAATATGTTTAAAACCTGGTCCTAAAAGTTCGGCCTGATTTTTCAAGACTAGATAGTAAAAATTTGCCTTGGTCTGATAAAGGTTTGCCTTAGGTCTTAGGAATTAACCTTGAAATTGAAATAAGAATTGAAATGGAAATTGTTGCAAAGTGTTTTCCTTTTGACAAAAAGGCTAGATCTAAAACAAAGGTGCTTATAATCAAAAATATGCATTGATGAAGCTATGTTTGATCCTCATGCAAGGATATTAGGATGTCTTGTAAAATGTCTTCAAAGAAGGTTGATCATGGATGCAATCTTGAATGCATAAACTGACTTCACTTCTACTCCAATGCTTGATAAATGACAAGTTGCTTGCTTAGTTGATTGTGCTAGAGTGTAATTGAGATCTTGATTTCAGTTTCAAATGAGAGGGGTAAACCTCATTTTATAGTTGACTGCCCAAAAATTAATTGAACTTTTAGATTAGGCCAACGTTGGGTCAATTTTTCCCACTCACATGATGTGACCATTGTGGGGACCCAAAATGGGTCCTAATTAGGAGGACTAGGGCACTATGTGACTTGGTCCTGAACTAGGACAAGGGCATCCAACACTTTGGTCTTGAGAATTAGGACTCTAGCATGAGGGGGAGATAGTGAAGGTAATTAAAATGTGAGATCGATAGGTGGTGTGAGTAGAATGATGGAATATGTAAGAGGAAGAATGATAATTGAGAACCAATAAGAGGTTTCAATGGTTTTGGGAACCTAATCAGAGGATAATAAGTATTCATCAACCAATAAAATCTCTAACTTCTTATAACATAGTCATTTTGGACCCAAATTTTATCAAATTGGAACTTGAGATACCCATTTGAGCACTTTATCAAATGGAAGACTTGAACTTGGATTTTGGGGGTCAAGGTTCAAGAATGTGAAGAGAGACGTGATGATAACGGATACATGGACAGATGATGCCAATGGTTTGATAGGTTTGGAACTTAGGTGTTTTAGGTCATGAACTTCATGGAGTGAGGATATTTAATGAAGTCGACCAAATGCATTATGGAGGGAAAGTGAAACCTAATGACTTGAAAGATTGATAAAATTACTCAATTGATTTTCCAAAGGAACAAGGTAGACCTCATAGTTGCTAATGATAGTGAAGGTAGGCAAGAATGAGGGTAAGAAAATGTTTGAAACCTTGAAATGAAGCACTTAGTCAAAACTTGGATTCTTGTAAATTGGGTTTTTGATTGAGGCATGGGAAAAAGGGGAAAAACAAGGGGCACTCATGTAAAAATGCCCAATTAATATCTCTTAGATTAATTATTACTAATTTGGGGTACAAGGGCCTTGGTCTATATATCAAGGGGTTCCCTTTGTATTCTCAATTATTTTGATTTTATTTGATCATCATTGTACATGTGCATCCTTTGATAGAATAAAATTATTCTCATATTTGATCTCACTTGTGCTTTCATTGAGTCTCTGGATCTTGGGTGCCTACATATTCAATTAAATCTTGCATGGTATAAAGCATTCTATACTAGACACTTACAAGGATTACATTGACTCTTGATATGTGAACATGTTCTCTTAGGTTGAACCCCTTAGCAGGTTAGATTAATAATAATGAGAAATATAAAAAACAACACAAGCAAACATGTATTTGAGCTACACACAGATGTAATTCCGACGTAACCATGACCAAGAGGATCCTCAAGGAGAACAATCTAGATCATCTAACAAGAGTAACACAACTAAAGTAAAAACAACACATAGAGAAAATGCAAAATCAGACATCCGCAATATCATAGACTCATCATAAACTAGTCGAAAAATTTGGTACACATACAGGCTTACAAGCTTAGAACAACAAACATTCTAGATTACAATCCCTCTAGACCTCCAAGAGGTATCTGAATCACAAATCATGGATTGAAAACATCATCTATCTTTTTTTTTACCTAAAGATCAAATAAAACAATAAATATAGCATCTGGAACACATTCGGGTTGGTCACAAAAGATTACATTCTCCAAGACAAGAAAATGAAATGTGTAAAATAGGTCGGACCCAAAACACAAAGATCTCCTCCGCCAAAGATAACAACGAAGTGCGGACCATCAAGGAAGATAGTCCAAGGGCCGAGGAACATCGTACGTGGTGCCAATTAGATCTGCAAGCCGTGAAATCGCTCCGCAAGAGAAGAAATCTCCAACTAGTCATTAAGCTCAAAACTGCTCCAGGAACCAAGTAATAGATAATCCGAAAGCAACAACTTGCTGGAAAAAAATCCAAATGAACTCAAAATATGGAATAGGGAACACAAAAAAGTCTAGAAGCCAAATATCTGATCCACAATGGAAAATAAACCACTACCAAAGAATGTCGAAAGAAACACATAAGCTGCAACACAAAACTGAATTGAATAAAACTAAAAATAAATAAAAATTGGTTGATGCAAGGTTGTTCATCTACTGCAGATGCTCCTACATCAGACACCACAGGTAGAAAAAGATGTTCCATGAGAGGCAGCTCATGAACACCAAAAAGAATTTAGAATATAGACCCCATGCTCATTTTTTATCCAAATAACTTCCTTGTTTGCAAAGTTCTTCCTCCTTACCCCTTCTTGTAACTCAATTGAATTTTCCAACTTCTTTTCCACTTCTCCTCTCTTTCCTTTCTTCATATCTACACACTATCTCTTATTACCACTTTCTTTCTTCTGGAAATTTGATCTATTCCTTCCACTGTGACTCTTCTGATATGCCATCACAACTCTAACCTTACTACAATCTGATACCACCTTGCTAATAGACTCATCCACCAGATCCTTCTTCAAATCCATACCATCATCTAGTATAGCCTCTGTATCCTACTTCTCAGCATTGCAAGTATTTACAAGACTTATATTCTTCACTTCCTTCTCTTTCTCCTTCAAAGAAGCCAAAGTAAAGTTCTGCCCATCCTTCTCAATAGTTATTAGGTTTCTTCTACAATCATAGATAGCTCTTCTATCATACTACCAAGGTCTACCTATAAAAACATGACAAGCACTCATAGGCAAAACACCACACAAGACTTCATCTTTGTATGGTCCAATGTTAAAATTCACTATGTACTGCCCTCTCACCTCTACCACATGATCATCTTGCAACCAACTCACCTTGATACCAGATTATTGGTACTTCCACTATCCACAATAAATTTACAACACTTACCACCCGATTTGCATACAGTTTGAAAAATGATTCTTCCTTTGAGTAGGTTCGGTTCCTTCTTTGCTCTGCTCCATCAAGACTCTTCTAAACATAAGGGATTCTCCCTACTCCAGTGCTATCATGCTCTCACCTACAACTCCAACATTCGGTTCCTCACGTACCATGAAATTCCTTTCGATTCCTTTGTTACTGGTTCCCTAAGAACGCTCATAAGATCTATGTCCAGTTCCTCCACACTAGAAACATTTAACCCAAAATTCCTTGTTGCTACTACTATTTTCTTTTCTTTGTGTCTTCTAGTCTGGTTATTTACTCCATTGAGATTTTGATTCTTTAGTAGTCTACTTCTCCATACTGCCACTCATATGCCCTTTATCCCCTGCATATCTCTCTCTTCCCTTAGGGTTATTCTATTATCTTCTTTTTACTTTATCTTCTGCCTTCAGAGCATATTAGTAAGCCTCCTCAACTATAGAAATATTCAACATACTCATCTCATCTTGAATGTTAAATCGAAGTCCATTTATGTATCTAGCCACCTTCTCCCTATCCATCTCTTGATGTCTGGATCTAATCATAACTTTGTAGAACTCTTCAGTATACTCTTTCACACTCATGTCCTTTTGCTTCAAGTTCTGCAACTTCTTGAACAGTTCCAACTCATAGTCTCCCGAAATGAATTTAGCCTTGAATCTTGCAACCATCTGTCTCCACCGGGTGATTTTTATCTCACCATTCTCCACTCTATCTTTCTGCAACTCTTTCCATCATAAAGAAGCATGCCCTTTCAACTTAGTTTGTACTAACTGAAACCTTTGTGGATCTTTAATATATTCAAACTCGAAGTAGTCCTCCAACTCTCTGATCCAGTCTATCAAGTCTTCCGGATTCAATGTACCTGAAAAGTTAGAAACCTCAACTTTATGAATTTTACTTACTTGTATCACTGCTCTAAGAAATATATCTTCTCTTTCATCTGCCAGTCCTTGAACCTCTTCGGCATCTAGCTCTTCCCTTGCATCTTCATACTCATTCTCTGATTCTGGATTCCTTCACAAACTAGCCAATGCATTTTGGATCTCATTCCTCATCTCATTTCTAAAATCCTCCATCATATGCTCTACCCTTATAGGGTTCATCCTTCTTAGTGGCATCTCCTCGTTTGATCTGGTGCAACTACCTCATCTCGACGATCTAAATACAAAGTTCCAATTGCCTCTTCACCAGTGATCTATTGAACACACTTGTAACCTACCTCAATCCAGTGTTTTGTTAATCCAAAGGAATGCCTCAAGGTTCACAACCAGCTCTGATACCATCTAACATAGCCATGACCCAGAGGATCCTCGAGGAGAACAATCCAAATCATGCAACAAGAGTAACACAACAGAAGAAACAACAACACGTAGAGAAAATGTGAAATTAGACATCTACAATATCATAGATTCATCATAAACTAGTCGACAACATCCGGTACACATACATGCTTACAGGCCTAGAACAACAAACATTCGAGATTATAGTCCCTTCAAAGATGTATTTGAATCAAATCAAAAGGTAGTTTTAGATACTTAAACGAATCTTTGTTTGCAGGTATAAAGATCTACACGTGATAAGTTCATTTTTACAAGCAAAGTCCATTTTTAAATGTTAGGAACTCAAATCAACATAATTCCCATTAGAGTGACACATTATTGGTATGAAACACCTTGCAATCATTCCATAAATCATGGAGATAATATTTTGTATCGGTGGCATTGGTATTTGCCTGAGAAATGTGATTGTAGAAATCATATATTATTTTATTTGTGAAACTGCACATAAAGCTACCCACCTATGTGTAACACTAAATGTATCGAATACAATTACAAATGCATTACCACATGAAAAAGGCCTCTAGCTCATAGAGTTGAGGTTATGACAAGATTTCCCACCACCTCCTCCATTCCTAACAAAAATGGAGAAGCTTGGTTTCAACATAATACATTTTACGACCTCACAAAATCAGTGTTGCAAAGATAGGGTGTAGTTTGGAAAAAGATTTTGCTATTGGGTTTTTTTTATGGAATCAAAGATTTTCAAAGTTCATTTTTGAAAGTAGATGATCTTAACTTTACAAATTTTCTTCCTTTTATTTAGATAAGGAAATTCTAAGAAATAAAATATTTAACTTTATGTGATCCTTCTATTTGGATGATGGTAGAGAAAGTCAACACAATCTAGCACAAAAGATTGGAGTTACTTAGAAGCTTGTAGAGTAACATAGAGTTAGTAAGTCATTGGAAGGTTTCTATAATAGAGGAATATCAAGAAAATTATCTAAACTTAATCCTTGATGATTTTTAAGATCTTGAGCTTAAAATAGTGGATTTTTCTTTTGGTCACTTGACAGTTAGAGTCACCAAGTGCTTGTATGATACATTCAACAACTACAACCATTAAGACCACACCAAATTCTTTGCAAGATGATATAAAATTCTTCACACTTGTCCCACGAGGTGTGCCAAAAAACTATTGTCAATTAGAATCACACTTTGTTAAACCTAAATTGTCTAGTATTCTAATTGTAATGGGTGGAAAATTAGGAATTAGGGTTTAAGATAATAAAACCACTAACTAACCAAATTAACCCAATAAATTGAAATAAGAGTGGACCCAATAGATCTAGCCACAATCCAAATAATGAAAGGGCTGAAATTTTGATTGGATTCACTAGTTGGGAATAGTTATCCTCTTTATTATTTGAATTTGGAATATAATTGTGAAACTAGGGTAAACCCATGAATAATTAAAGCAAATTGTTGAAAACAAACTGCTACAGATATCCCACAAAGCCACAAACTGAGATCTGAGCAAAATAATATGTTTAGAACCTGGTCCTAAACGTTTAGCCTGATTTTTCAAGACTAGGTAGTAAAAATTTGCCTTGGTCCTCCAAATTTTCCTCCATAAAAGGTTGAACATGTTTGTCATTATCAACTCTACCAAAATTTCCAAGTACAACTCCTGCACCCATTTCCTGCACACACAAAGAAAGGGAAAGACGTTGGGGATATAGGTTTGCCTTAGGTCAAACCCCGATTTAGGAATTAACCTTGAAATTGAAGTGGGAATTGTTGCAAAGTGTTTTCCTTTTGAGGAAAAGGATAGATCTAAAACAAAAGTGCTTATAATTGAAAATATGCCTTGATGAAGTTGTGTTTGATCCTCATGCAAGGATATTAGGATGTCTTGTAAAATGTCTTCAAAGAAGGTTGATCATGGATGCAATATTGAATGCATAAAATTGACTTCACTTCTTCTCCAAAGCTTGATGAATGACTGATTTCTTGCTCAATTGAATGTGCTAGAGTGTAATTGAGATCTTGATTTCGGTTTCAAATGAGAGGGGTAGACCTCATTTTATACTTGACTGTCCAAAAATTAATTGAACTTTCAGAGTAGGCCGACGTAGGGTCAATTTTCCCGGTCACATGAACTGACCATTATGGGAACCCAAAATGGGTCCTAATTAGGAGGACTAGGGTACTGCGTGCCTTGGTCCTGAACTAGGACAAGGGTGCCCAACACTTTGGTCTTGAGAATTAGGACTCTAACATGAGGGGGAGACAGTGAAGGTGATTAAAATGTGAGATTGATAAGTGGTGTGAGTAGAATTAGGATAGACATCAGACATCAGACATTGGACATTGAATCACCAAAGTGAGGTCCAGGTGAGGACAAAATTGCACGCGGATACAATTTACGATGTTGCACTAATGAAACATGAGAATGGTCTCAACATGTGGGTTCTACAGATGAGATCAAACCCCCAGAGAAGGTTGGATTCCTCTCTAACCTAGATTTAGGAGTATTGTTATAACCAAAAAATTGTTAAATCTTAAACCTAATCCTATTCTATTAATTACTAAGGAAAAAGGGAAGAAATAGTGCATAAAAGGGAAACAATGTTGATTCACCTAGATTAGATGTGATTCTTCCTATCCATTATAACACATAGAAAATGATGAAATATGAAATAGTGTACATAGCCCTCTATTATACTAACTCCTAGAGGTATATAGGAAGGCTAGGATTTGACAAGCATTATAAAGGAAAGACATAATCCATAGTTAGCACCTATAAATAAGGTTGACAAAGCATACATAACGTGAAAGAACAACAAAAGATTCATCCATCCACAAAGCTAAATAGCTTACAAGAGTGGAATAAATGACAAAAGGTCAAAATTATGAATTTATTGATTTAGAGGCATAGAGCCTATTGCAATAGCAGAGCTACAAAATTGCATGTCTCTATAGAGAATAAACAAAAGAACTATTACAAAGAGCAATAAGATATTTTTTTATTCTAAAAGAAGCATGAAAATTGGAGGAAGTGTGGAAAGCTAAAAGAAGGGTGTTAGAGACTATATGAGGCACACGTACCTCAACATAAATGAACCTGTAGATGCACCCTCAAAATTCACTAATAATTGTGATCTAGGGATGGGCTTTGACAAAAAGGGTCTGTAAGAAACTATTGAGCATGACACCTATTCTTTCCCCAAAATGACTAAAAAAAAGCATTAAAAATTGTCTTTTTAGCCTCCATGAATCAAATTTAGTTAGGCTATAAGAGTTGTTGGAAATTTATTAAGTTATAAAGGAGCTAGGCACTAGAAACAATGCATCAATGTTAAGCTTATTAGTCTTTCTTTATTTCTCGCCCTTCCTTTACTCTTTGGCAACCCTTTTAATTTTCCCTAATATTTTGAGATCTTATCTATTTCATTTTATCCTTTTCTACCTTGTCAAAACTTAAAGGGGAGTCAAGAACCTCATCACAGTTTCCTTAGGTTCCTAGAACCTAAGAAAGCTCCAATGACTTTTTTGGTTTCTTATAATTTAGCCATCCATTACCTATTCTTCCCTTTTGTTTCTTTATCAATGGTTGACAAATATTTGGGAACTTTTAGAGTTTTCATAGGTTCATGGAGCTTATGCGGCCTTTGACTCTTTCACTTGTTGTCTTTTCTTGTCAATGATTAAGCCTAAATCAAGAATTGAGAACTTTGTCAAAGGTTCTAATGTTTTGGGAACAATGAGAAGTTGTGACCTCTCTTTGCCTTAGAATTGATCTTACCTTGGTTAGAGGTAGAAGGAGGAATTGAAACCAATCAAGGGTTCCCATGGTTTCCAGAACCAACAAGAGCCCAAACAAACTCTTAGTTGCTTTCTATCTTTCACCTTCATGTTGTATAGCGCTTCCTAGCTGGGGTATAGTTGAAACCAATAATAATCAATTGTTCTTGTGGTTCTAGGAATTGATGAAAGCCTTGATTGATTCTACTTAGGCACTTGAAAAATTACTAAGACATGTGAGGGAAGATGTAAGAGGAAGAATTATAATCAAGAACTAATAAGAGGTTTCAATGGTTTTGGGAACCTAGTCAGAGGATAATAAGTATTCATGAACCAATAAAAGCTCTAACTTCTTATATCATAGGCATTTTGGACCTAAATTTCATCAAATTGGAACTTGAGATACCCATTTGAGCACTTTATCAAATGGAGAAGTTGAATTTGGATTTTGGGGGTCAAGGTTCAAGAATGTGAAGAGAGGCATGATGATAAGGGATGCAGGGACATAGGATGCCAATGGTTTGATAGGTTTGGAACTTAGGTGTTTTAGGTCATGAACTTCATGGAGTGAGGATATTTAGCGAAGTGAACCAAATGCATTATGGAGGAAAAGTGAAATTTAATGACTTGAAAGGTTGATAAAATTACTCAATTGATTTTCTAAAGGAACAAGGTAGACCTCAGGGATGCTAATGATAGTGAAGGTAGGCAAGCATGAGGGTAAGAAAATGTTTAAAACCTTGAAATGAAACACTTAGTCAAAACTTGGATTCTTGTAAATTGGGTTTTTGATTGAGGTATGGGAAAAAGGGGAAAAGCAAGGGGCACTCATGTAAAAAGGCCCAATTAAGATCTCTTAGATTAGTTATTACTAATTTAGGGTACAAGGGCCTTGGTCTATATCAAGGGGTTTCCTTTGCATTCTCAATTATTTTGATTTTATTTGATCATCATTGTACATGTGCATCCTTTGATAGAATAAAATTATTCTCATATTTGATCTCACTTGTGTTTTCATTGAGTCCCTGGATCTTGGGTGGCTACATCTTCAATCAAATCTTGCATGGTATAGAGCATTCTATACCAAACACTTACAAGGAGTTCACTGACTTGATATGCGAACATGTTCTCTTAGGTTGAACCCTTTAGAAGGTTAGATTAACAATAATGAGAAATATAAAAAACAACACATGCAAACATGTATTTGAGCTACATAGAGATGTAATTCTGATGCAACCATGACCCAAAGGATCCTCAAGGAGAATAATATGGATCATGCAACAAGAGTAACACAACTAAAGAAAAAACACACAGAGAAAATGCAAAATCAGACATCCGCAATATCATAGATTCATCATAAACTAGCTGACAACATTCGGTACACATACAGGCTTACGGGCTTAGAACAACAAACATTCCAGATTACAATCCCTCCAAACCTCCAAGAGGTATTCAAATCACAAATCGTGGGTTGAAATCATCATCTATCTTTTTTTTACCTAAAGATCAAATAAAATAATATATATAGCATCCAAAACACATTCGGGTCGACCACAAAAGATTACATTCTCCAAGACAAGAAAATGAAATGTGTAAAATAGGTTGAACCCAAAATGCAAAGTTCTCCTCCGCCAAAGACAACAACAAAGTGCGGACCACCAAGGAAGGTCGACCAAGGGCTGAGGAACATCATACATGGTGTCAATTAGATCCGCAAGCCTTGGAATTTCTCTGCAAGAGAAGCAATCTCCAACTAGCCATTAAGCTCAAAACTGCTCCGAGAACCAAGAAATAGATAACCTAGAAGCAACAACTTGCCGAAAAAAGAAACAAATGAACTGAAAATATGGAATAGGGAACAAGAAAAAGTCTAGAAGCCAAAGATCTGATCCGCAATGGAAAATAAACAACTACCAAAGAATGCCGAAAGAAACACATAAGCTGCAACATAGAACTGAACTGAACAAAACTAAAAAAACAAATATTTTGGTTGATGCAAGATTGCTCATCGACCGGGGATGCTCCTACATCAGACACCCCAGGTATAAAAATATGTTCCATGAGAGACAACTCATGAACAACGAAAAGAATTCAGAATATAGACCCCATGCTCATTTTTTATTTGGAAATATCTTCCTTGTTTGCAAAGTTCTTCCTCCTTACCCCTTCCGGTAACTCAGCTGAATTTTCCAACTTCTTTACCACTTCTCCTCTCTTTCCTTGCTTCCTATCTACACATTGTCTCTTATTACTACTTTCTTTCTTCTGCAAATTTGATCTATTCCTTCCACTAGGACTCTTCTTATATGCCATCACAACTCTAACCTTAATGCCATCCGATACCACCTTGCTAATAGACTCATCCACAAGATCCTTCTTCAAATCGATACCAACATCTCGTATAACCTCTACATCCTACTTATCAGCACTGCACGTCTTTACAAGACTTAAATTCTTCACTTCCTTCTCTTTCTCCTTCAAAGAAGCCAAAGTAAAGTTTTGCCCATCCTTCTAATAGTGATTAAGTTTCTTCTACAATCATAGATAACTCCTCTATCATACTGCCAAGGTCTACCCAACAAAACATGACAAGCACTCATAGGCAAAACACCACACAAGACTTCAACTTTGTAAGGTTCAATGTAAAATTCACTAAGCACTACTCTCTCACCTCTATCACATGATCATCTTGCAACCAACTCACCTCGATACCATATTATCAGTACTTCCATTATCCACAATAAATTTACAAAACTTACCACCTGATTTGCATACAATATGAAAAGATATTCTTCCTTTGAGTAGGTTCGGTTCCTTCTTTGCTCTACTCCATCAAGACTCTTCTAAACATAAGGGATTCTCCCTGCTCCAGTGCTATCATGCTCTCACCTGCAACTCCAGCATCTGGTTCCTCACGTGCCATGAAATTTCTTTCCATTCCTTTGTTACGGGTTCCCTGAGAACACTCATAAGATCTATGTCCAATTTCTCCACACTTGAAACATTTACCCCAAAATTCCCTGTTGCTACTCCTATTTTCTTTTCTTTGTGTCTTCTAGTCTAGTTCTTTACTCCATTGAGATTTTGATTCTTTAGTAGTCCACTTCTCCATACTGCCACTCATATGTCCTCTATCCCCTGCATATCTCTCTCTTCCCTTAGGGTTATTCTACTATCTTCTTTTTAATTTATCTTCTGCCTTCAGAGCATATTGGTAAACCTCCTCAACTATAGAAATCTTCAGCATACTCATCTCATCTTGAATGTTAAATCAAAGTCCATTTATGTATCTAGCCACGTTCTCCCTATCCATCTCTCGATGTCTGGATCTGATCATCACTTTGTAGAACTCTTCAATATACTCTCACACTCATGTCCTTTTGCTTCAAGTTATGCAACTTCTTGAACAGTTCCAACTCATAGTCTCCCATAATGAATTTAGCCTTCAATCTTGCAACCATCTGTCTCCACCAGGTGATTTTCATCTCACCATTCTCCACTCTATCTTTCTGCAACTCTTTCCACCATAAATCAACATATCCTTTCAGCTTAGTTTGTACTAACTTAACCCTTTGTGGATCTTTAATATATTCAAATTCGAAGTAGTCCTCCAACTCTCTGATCCAATCTATCAAGTATTCCGGATTCAATGTACCTGAAAAGTTGGAAACCTCAACTTTATGAATTTTACTTACTTGCACCACCGCTCTAAGAAATCTATCTTCTCTTTCATCTTCAGTCCTTAAACCTCTGAAGCCTCTAGCTCTTCCCCTGCCTCTTCATACTCATCCTCTGATTTTGGATTCCTCTACAAACCAGCCAATGCGTTTCGGATCTCATTCCTCATCTCATTTCTAAAATCCTCCATCATCTGCTCTACCCTTCTAGGGTTCATCCTTCTCAGTGGCATCTCCTCCTTTGATCCAGTGCAACTGCCTCAATTCGGCGATCTGACTACAAGGTTCCAATTGACTCTCCGTCAGTGATCTATTGAACAAACTTGTAGCCTACCTCAATTTAGTGATCTGTTCACCCAAAGGAATGCCTTAAGGTTCGCAACTAGCTCTGATACCATCTGACACAACCATGACCCAAAGGATCCTCAAGGAGAACAATCCAAATCATGCAACAAGAGTAACACAACAGAAGAAACAACAACACATAGATAAAATGCAAATTTAGACATCTTTAATATCATAGATTCATCATAAACTACCTGACAACATCCGATACACATACATGCTTACAAACCTAGAGCAACAAACATTCCAGATTACAGTCCCTTCAGACCTCCAAGAGGTATTTGAATCACATATCATGGATTGAAATCATCATCTATCTTTTTGCATACAATATGAAAAAGGATTCTTCCTTTGAGTAGGTTCGGTTCCTTCTTTGCTCTGCTCCATCAAGACTCTTCTAAACATAAGGGATTCTCCCTACTCCAGTGCTATTGAATGCTCTCACCTACAACTCCAACATCCAGTTCCTCACGTGCCATGAAATTCCTTTCCATTCCTTTGTTATTGGTTCCCTAAGAACACTCATAAGATCTATGTCTAGTTCCTCCACACTAGAAACATTTAACCCAAAATTCCTTGTTGCTACTGCTATTTTCTTTTCTTTGTGTCTTCTAGTCTGATTCTTTACTCCATTGAGATTTTGATTCTTTAGTAGTCTACTTCTCCATACTGCCACTCATATGCTCTCTATCCCCTCCATCTCTCTCTCTCTCTCTTCCCTCAGGGTTATTCTACTGTCTTCTTTTTACTTTATCTTTTGCCTTCATAACATATTGGTAAGCCTCCTCGACTATAGAAATATTCAACATACTCATCTCATCTTGAATGTTGAATCAAATTCCATTTATGTATCTAGCCACCTTCTCCCTATCCATCTCTCGATGTCTGGATCTAATCATAACTTTGTAGAACTCTTCAATAGACTCTTTCACACTCATGTCCTTTTGCTTCAAGTTTTGCAACTTCTTGAACAGTTCCAACTCATAGTCTCCCGGAATGAATTTAGCCTTGAATCTTGCAACCATCTGTCTCCATCGAGTGATTTTCATCTCACCATTCTCCACTCTATCTTTCTGCAACCCTTTCCACCATAAAGAAGCATGTCCTTTCAACTTAGTTTGTACTAACGGAAACCTTTGTGGATCTTTAATATATTCAAACTCGAAGTAGTCATCCAACTCTCTGATCCAATCTATCGAGTCTTCTGGATTCAATGTACCTATAAAGTTAGAAACCTCAACTTTATGAATTTTACTTACTTGCGTCAGTGCTCTAAGAAATCTATCTTCTCTTTCATCTGCCAGTTCTTGAACCTCTTCGGCCTCTAGCTCTTCCCCTGCCTCTTCATACTCATCCTCTGATTCTAGATTCCTTCGCAAACTAGCCAATGCATTTCGGATCTCATTCCTCGTCTCATTTCTAAAATCCTCCATCATATGCTCTACCATTCTAGAGTTCATCCTTCTCAGTGGCATCTCCTTGTTTGATCTGGTGCAATTGCCTCATCTCGACAATCTAACTAAAAAGTTGCAATTGTCTCTTCATCAGTGATCTATTGAACACACTTGTAGCCTACCTCAATTCAGTGATCTGTTCACCTAAAGGAATGCCTCAAGGTTCGCAACCAACTCTAATACCATCTGACACAACCATGACCCAGAGGATCCTCAAGGAGAACAATCCAAATCATGTAGCAAGAGTAACACAACAAAAGAAACAACAACACGTAGAGAAAATGCAAAATTAGACATCTACAATATAATAGATTCATCATAAACTAGCTGACAACATCTGATACACATACATGCTTACAGACCTAGAACAACAAACATTCTAGATTTCAGTCCTTTCAGACCTCCAAGAGGTATTTGAATCACATATAATGGATTGAAATCATCATCTATCTTTTTTTCTACCTAAAGATCAAATACAACAATATATATAGCATCTGGAACACATCTGGGTCGGCCACAAAAGATTACATTCTCCAAGACGTGAAAATGAAACGTGTAAAATAGGTCAGACCCAAAACACGAAGATCTCCTCCGCCAAAGACAACAACGGAGTGTAGACCACCAAGGAAGATCGACCAAGGGCCGCCTAGGAATATCGTACATGGTGCCAATTAGATCCGCAAGCCATGGAATTGCTCCGCAAGAGAGGAAATCTCCAACTAGCCGTTAAGCTCAAAACTGCTCCAAGAACCAAGAAATAGATAATCCGGAAGTGACAACTTGCCGGAAAAAGATCCAAATGAATTGAAAATCAAGAATAGGGAATGAGAACAAGTCTAGAAGCCAAAGATTTGATCCACAACAAAAAATAAACAACTACCGAAGAATGTCGAAAGAAACACAAAAGCTGCAACACATAACTGAACATAACAAAACAAAAAAAAAACAAATATTTTTGGTTGATGCAAGATTGCTCATCGACTAGGGATGCTCTTGCATCAAATTCTTTTGTCTTTTTAGAAATAAAAAATACTCTCAATATTTTTTGAATCTTTCTTGATGTCCTCTATTTTGTACATGTGAATTAATTACATGTTGATAACCTTTAAAGAACATAACATAATAGATTTCATCACATAAACGTGTGCTAATTTGACTCATACAAAGCTAGTGGAAAGGGATAGAAATGATATTTAAATTTGAGCATTTGAGTTTAGGGCCATTTTATGCTCATCAAATTTGAACAAGGTTGATCTCATGTTACTCAATTTGATAAACTAAAGGGATAAGATGATGATCTCAACGCAAGGAGTGAAGGTATTTAAATAAGTGTTAATATAAGAAAAATGAAAATGGATATGGAGTGGGACATGAGCTAAACCAAGTACTAGAGTGAGCCAATTGTCGATATGTTATTGCAGTAAATCATTCCACCAAGACGAGCACATAAACTAAATGGAAATTGTCATGGGTATGCTAATTTTACCATTACAATCCTAAATTAGAATTGCTTTTACATTTTAAATAAAAAATTCTAAAATGAAATATTTAGTATCTATAAAATGTTTATAAATAAAACCATCATACCTTAAATGAAATGATTACATCCATGAGACCACATGCTTTATGAGACTGTTGATTGCTTTGGTTGTATTAACTACTCAAATATTTGTAGGATATGTGACATCCTTTATAAGGTTTCTCCTTCTCTTGTTGATTTGAGTTATCAACTCTCACAATCTTTTTAATGATTTTTCTCAAATAAATCTACCATGGAATTGACTCTTATGTTTCTTCATATCTGACGCAAATGTTTGTGTATCTTAGACATACAAAAATGAAATGTTCCTCCATTTCTACCACCCTTATAGTGTAAAATACCTAAACCCCCTTTTCCAGCTCTTCTTTAAGTATCTTCAATTTACTTGTCTTGCATTTGAACCTATAAGAATTAATCCTTAGTTAAGCAATACATATATTTTTCTCCCATTTAATTTCAATCCATATTTATGATTTTTCTCAATGCTTATAAATTAAATTGAATTTTATAATTTAATGTTATTATCTATTTTTCTTTTTCCTTTCCTTCTCATCATTCTCTAAATTTTTCATTCACATAATTTTGACTGACTACACATCTAGTTATAATCTTATTCAAATTTTATCCCTTTTATACAACTCATCTCTTGCAACCCTGGTCACTTTATAAATTTTCATATTTTTCATTGTTTCAAATAACATAGTAATCTAATTTTAGTAGTTGCCTCTAAATCAAAAGTAGGATAGATAAAAAGCTACAGGAATGCCCATGGGCATTTGGTATGAAGATTACCACGAGGTTAGCTATTTGTCTTGGTGAAAATACCTCGTCCGGTTCACTTTTTGTCTTACCCATTTTTTAAAATACTGGTACAGGTTTCGAGTCACGGCTCAGCCAATGGTTTGCAATGGAGGAAACTGAAGATAACCAGGTGACCGTATTGCCGAGTAGCGCAAGGTACTACTCCATTTAGTTTGATCGCCTACACCTAATATTCACTCTCTGCACTGTTACTAGAACAATTCTAGCACATTGGTAATTAGTTATTTGATGGTTGCAGCTTTAGAAATGCTATTCAATTGGCGAATGCAGTACCCATTGATCGTCTTCCTCTCTTCCTCGACCGCATCCTTAACAAACTTGCAAAGGTAGGTTTAAGGACATCTGTGAACTTTGAGTTTTATTGAAAGTTTAAAACTACTAGAATTGAACAGTTGACGGTGCCCCAAAATGTGAAACTAAATTGTTGCATATTCTGGTAGAAGAGGTATATTCTTTTGTTTTCTTCGGTTATATATGCATTTACAAAAGAATTATAAGTGTAGCCCTGTATTCATATTATCATAAAATTCAATAAATGTGCCGTTTATAATTTTAGAGAGATATTCTTATAAGATAATTCGATGCAGATAGTCTGCTGCTCTGCTCCAAACCCAATACATTTTTTATAAAACCAACTTGCAGATCTGCTGCGTTATGTTTAAATACGTAATGACCAGAACAATTTTACACAATATATTAAAGAGATGACAATTAGAGATCAAATGAGTGTATATGGACAACTAGAAGCTTGCGTGGGGCGAAAACAACATATAAATTAAAGCTAAGCAACACCAGTCCCCTCTCTAATAATAGGAAAGATAGCTGCAAAGAAAAAAACGAGGTTAACTGTGTTGGGTTTTGGTGGCCTCCTTCCACGAACAACATAGTCAAAGTGAATTTCAATGGCGCCTTTATGGATAATCCTGGGCCTGCAGGAAGTAAATAACAAAAGAGGTTAACCATGCTGCAGTTAGGTGGTCCCCTGCCATGAAAAATACAGTCAAACTGAACTTCAATGGTGTCTCTAAGGTTCATCCTGGAGACTTAGTATGGGATTCAAATCGCAACTTCATCTATGCCGCCTTCTTAAATTTTGGGTTATATATCAGCAACAAAGAAGTTCATGCACTTGTGGAATTTTTTTTGCCACTTGGTCAGTCTTTGAGAATCAGAACCTCTTAATGGAAGGGGATTCACAAATTTTCGTCCTAGAACATTGTTAAAATTGGCTACTAAAATCCATCCTTGAAGAAGGCAGACCAACTATTCCATAGTTTGATTACTATCCTCTCTTGAACAAAATCTTCTCAAGTGCTGAGCTAGCTGATCAATTGGGATGACTCCAAGGTTCCCAATGTCAGGTCTTGATGTGTGGATATCTGATAGACTCAGTTGGATATGTATATGCCGGTAATCCAAGGGGACTTATGTATTTGTTCTAGGAGATGATCACTTCAAAGCAAGGAAAATGCCCAATGAATTCGATTTCAAGGATTATGCTTTCTGAATGATTTGCAATGAAGTTCTTTTATTACTACTACTAATGACTTATGGAAAAAATGTAAAAAAGGAATAGGGCTTGAGAGATCCTAATCTAATCCTAGAATGCAAGAGACAATGAATGACTTAGTGAAACTCAACCATGCTTTGTTTCGCCATGCAATGAACAACTGGGCAAAGATGGTGTGATCTTCTAAGGTAAGTAAAGGATGTTCAAATCACTACTAACAATCATCAACTCCATCAACGGTATGCATATCAATGAGTGAGCAGCAATTGGAGTTAAGCTTGTTTCAAGGGTTCAGGCTAACCATGCACTACAACTTATAATCAATAAACTGTAAATGGTATGAACATATGAGTTTCACAATGAATCATCCACAATAACTTCCATTCAACTAAAATAACTTAAACAAATCTGAATTCACTTGAGAAGATAGAAAACCATGCAAATACTCCAAGATAACGTATAAAATCACCGAACTACAATGACATATCAATTTAGGCAGTACCATAGCAACAATTCACCAAAGTCTCTTGCTATAAATGAAATGAGCAAGGCTTATACAGAGCTCCAAATACAAATGAAGGGTCTAGATTGATCTAAAATTGATGGCCGAGATTAAAACATCAAAACACTAATTAGGGTTGGCTACCTACTTGCCAACTTAATTAAATATTAGCCAGTGGGAAAAGGACAACCTCCATGGCACAAAATGCAAGGAATAAGAACAATTAAGAAAATTCTATGCCACCTAGGATTATAACAAACTATCTTCTAGAAGTTTGTTCCCTTTATCCTTTTCTCTAATAGCAAATTCAATGAATTTGGACACAATAATGCCTAGCTCTACACTTGGCATAATTTCCAATTTATTCTCCATGAATGCTAAGTTGGCCAAGGATGAAGCAAATACTTTCTCCCAATCAGGTCCTAAGTCTTGAATGTTGCTCTTAAGTGTCATGAGTGACTGAATGTCATCTAGATGCTCTTCCAAAATTGCTTTTGTAGACCTGAAGAAGACGCATCTCACCCTTTCCATCAGCTTATCAATAGTCACATCTTCCTCACTCTTTCATTTCTCCTCCAAGTATCACTTCAGCTGTGATAAGGATTCTATCATGTACACCTTTGATCATTTCCTCAACTCGTGCACAATCTCCATTGATTTCTTCAAACATATCCTTCCTCATCTTGAGTATGCAATACCATCTATAAAAATCGCATGCTTGGCCAATTTCTATCACTTCATCATCCACTAAGGTTTGTTTAGGGATGTCCATCAGTGCCTGTAGCCGTGGAATGGTTAGCTCTTTGACATTGCTGAATTGCTCATAGGAGGTAAGTAGAACTTGGATCCTGTCTTGAATAGATGTAACTCTTTCAAAAATGTGTACCGCTTTGCCAAGAAATTCATTTTCTTTAGCAAAGGCATTATCCATCCATCTCTTCACAACCTGAGATGTTGTCCTCATTCCTTCCAGATCTTGGACCGGTTTTGATGGAAGCACTGTTGGAGGAATGAATTAAGCATTGGCTTGTTGCAGTGGATTCATGAGTTGTTGAACATAGCTCCTTAGGACATTTAATTCCTTTTCTAACCGCCTCTTTTCTTCTTTTTCAACCTTTAGTCTATCTTGGACTGCCTTTACACAATCATTTAACTCTTCAATCTCTTGTCCGTCTGTAGTAGGTCCCAAATCAATAGTTTCTACATCATATTCATCGGGAGTGATCTCGTCTTCTGTTTCATCTACCTTTGGAGTAGCTATTTGTAATGTGTGAGTTCCTGTACCATCCCTTGTGATCTTAGAGAATTTAGTAGCTTTCTTTTTCTTAGTTATTTTGCCGATTCTCTCCAAGAAACTCTCTAAGTCATCTGCTGCTTCTTCTTCCCCTACTATTATTTCTTTATTCATTCTATCTCGCAGCCATGCAGGGATAGTTGATTGCTCCTCTCTCTCTTCTAATTGGACCCTTGATATTCTTGGTGAGGAGACCTCCTTCCTTCGTTTACATCTTCATCTATGATGTTAATGTCTTCATTCATTACAATTGTATCATTTACGATTGGCACTTGTACCACCGGATTATCCTTTGGTAACAATTTTTTTTATTGAGTTTCTCTTCCGCTTCTATTATCTTGTATAGTGAACTCCAAGAATTCATTCACACGCATAGTTCCAGGACTCGAGTCCTGGCGAGTCCCGAGCTGAGTGACCCTAGTTGAGTCTTAGGGTTTCGGGAATCTCCAGGGACTCGCTTTAGGTGAGACTCACTAGAAACTAGTTTTTTGCCTTCTCCTGCCGAGTCTTGCCAAGTCTCGCTGATTTTTTTGCCGAGTCCCCAATTGGGTCAGCCTTGCCGAGTCCGCGCCAAGTCCGAGTCTTGTTTCTATGTTCACACCTTGGCCTTCACTTCTTCTTAATGATTGACTTTTTGTGATAGATGCCCAGTTCATAGTACTCTCTTGAAGAGATGAAGTGCTAGTGAAAGGGTGATCTGCACTGGTCTTTTGTCTCTTTGTCTTGATCCTTCCTTATGACTTTCTTTCCTTTTAGATCCCTTAGGATGAGATGCTTGGGCTGCATGTTCCCCAATTCTCATACTCTCTGTCTCTTCATTGGATGATTAGGAATCCAAATTTCCCATCATATCATATGTCAATTGTACATTTTGTTCTTTCAGCTTCTTGACCTGTATATCAGCCCACCTTTGTGTGTATGTTAAGACAGGTTTCATCACTTCTTCCAATTCGGTGACTTCCATTTCGTTCCAGTTAACTTGTACATCTTTTCCCTTTTCTTGCTCAAAGACACATTGGAGGCACCTTCCATCATCTTGCACCTGATCTGGATGGGAAATAGCCTGCAAGTCCTTATGATATCAATGGGTAGCCGGGAAAACATCTTTCTCCTAACTTTAAAGTCATCCTTAGCATTCATCCAATAGTCCTCAAGATGTGGTTTATCATTTATGTTTGTGCCTGCTTCCATTGATCCTCCTTATGTTATCGTATGGATCAAAGTTTGTTCATGGTGGATAGATAACAAGAGAATAAAACTTCAGCTCTTCTTCTGATTTTTCAGCAGCTTGTATAGATGGGTACATCTCCACTGATTGTCCAATAGTGATTGGAAAAGATATTCCAGCCTATGTCTATTCTTTTGGATTTTGTCATACGTAACCAAATGCCTCAAGAGCTCTAATAACACCATCTTATCAGTCATGTACCTTGGAAGCTTGTATGGTGAAGGTGAACACCCTTGAACTCTTATGTATGTGAACTTGGGGTACTGGATGAACCAAGCTCCATACTTCTTCACTAGATCTTTCATTGGCTGTGACAACCTTTGATGAATACTGCCTTGGAAGGTCCTTAATATATGCATTGGAAAGGCGTCATTGACTCTCCTAAAGTGTGTCTTGTTGTGGAAGTGTAACTGTGGATAGCATTCACATACCCTTATTTCTCCTTCACTTTTTCTGACTGGACCTCAGTATGTCAATCCTTTGTATCTATAGGCCCTCGCTAATGAGTAGACACAACATACGAGCTCATGTAGAATTGCTTGGAATGCTCGAGTTTTTTCAATTGTTGATCAATATTGTTACTTATGATTCTTGCACAATTGACCATCTCATCATCACCTGTCACTACTTCCACGTAAGAGAACATCCAAGTCTCAAAGTATGATGCTTGAGGACTCCCATGATTCGATTTAGCAATGTGATCAAATCTCCATATTCTTCCTTAAAGTCTGATCGGTGGAGTCTCTTAGGCATCTTGGAGTGATGTGATCTAGGCTTGGATATCCAAAACTTGTTGATTATTTCCAAGCATTTCTCGGGGTCTTCATCATATATCATTTGTGCTCCTTTGTTTTTGTAGATCATAGTGTTGCGATCAGGTATATTGAATGCTTCACTAATGGCTGCCTCTGATAGGTATGCCAATATCTTTCCATCAGGAGCCACTATTTGCCTTGAGTCAGCATTGTAATGCTTTGCACACTCAACTATTAGCTCATTGCAATGAATAGCCTGAGTGAAGCCAGCTGCTTGCACTATGCCATTCTTGATCATTTTCCTTGACACACCAGAAGGATTACTCCTATAGAGTGGTCCTTAGAACTTATCCATATTAAACTTCCCAAGATTGGTATCTCCAACATTTGCTCATTGTGAGACTATCCTTCCGGTAGTCCTCCTTGATCTGTTTTTTTCTAGATATTCCTCCGGTCCTTGGGGCTGCCATCTATCTCCTGGAAGAGTTGCTTAAGTTACTACAATGAAAAGATGCTAAGGAGGCTAATGCAAGAGATTAAACATCATAATCAAAACATCTGCTTAAGGATTCACAGCCATTTCATGAGATTCCTTACTGAATTCAGACGAAATGATAAAGAGATTAAAGTGAAATTAGGCAACTTAGATTTTGAAAGATTTGATCCACCAAACCCTAACCTTCATACCCTGCTGGGACTAAAACTCAGATTTAAAATTGGAATAAGGGCATCAGGTCTGATTATGCTTGAATTAGGTCTGAAAATCACTTGCTTTTACTCTCCCTTATGCTGGAAACTGACCTCTATTCAGGTCTGATTGCTAATTTTGCAGTTTAAACAAAGGTTGAGATCACAAAATCAGACCTATGAGAATGCAATTTCTGAGATAAATTCTAAAAATCAGATGTTGTAATTGCACAGATTGCAAATGTTTAACCTGAATTAGGTCTGCAAATTTGTGCTGATTCAGGTTTGTAAATGTGCTGTTGGCCGAGTTCGCTCCTTAATGTTGATGTTAGATTGGTATTCCTTGGTGATGATGAAGGAATTCACACTTCCTTTGATTGATGATTGAATTAATTCTGCTCTTGATGGAATCGATTCAGATTGATGAGCAAATGAAATGCTCATCAATCTTATATAGATGTCTTATAGGTCGTGACCTTTGGTGATCCATTTTCCAGGAAGGCCGACCTTTCATTTGCACCTTTTCAAATTTGAAATTTGAAATAAAAAAAACGTTTTAATTTGCAAGAGGGCTGACATGTACGTTGAATTAAATTCAAATTTCACCAAGTGTTGAAAGCTTATGATGTCAATCCACAGTTGTGGATTTTGCTTCATCATGGATTTTGTGGAGGCATGGATTTCTACTAATCATGGATAACCTTTCCCTTCAAGATTGTGGATTGTGGCACTCCATGGATATCATTGTTCACTTCATTTTCAAGTTGTTGGTTCAGCAAAGACAAGGTTGATTTTCATTCCCAAAGTCATGGATTCAATAAGTTCGTGGATTTCTCCTCATTGTGGATCTTTGAATTCCATGGATTAATCATTGACTTCCACCCTTAATTCATGGATAAAATCATTCACCTTTCTTTGAGTCAAGTTTAAAATTGTTCACAACGGCTTAAAGATAGTGTAACTCTCCTTCAACATTACCTTCAAAGACCTCTAAGTCATGGATTCCTTGAGGTCGTGGAATCATCGATATGTGTTGATCATGCCTCTCCAATTTGCCAAGTGAAAGATGAACTTGTTACAAGGCTGACTTGATGTTTAACTCTCCTCGCCCTAGTTATTCTAAGCATTTAGTCACCAAATCATGCATTTCACCTATCTCTTGAAAAATTAGTCACCTCCACTTGAAGTCATGGAATCTCTGCTTGCACTTTAAGTTTATCCATCATGATGTTAATTCTGTCCTTGGTGAGGGTTTTACTCTTGAATTTTCTTTTGGAAATCCAAGGAAAACAACTAGTATTCCACTTGTATCCTTCTCATCTTTCATCCCCACTCATCATCCTCTTGACATCCCTTCATCGTTCACTGGCCTGATCGATCCTTGCATCCTCATCCTGTCCCTATGAAGCTCTACTTGCTTGATGACTTGTCTATCATGAAACTCCTGCGTTTGCTCAATGAACATCTTGACACTTGCCTAAAACTTGAACACTTAGAGCTGAGAAGACTTCGAATTAGTCTAAAGGGAGACTTGATTTCTGCTAGACTGCCTGAGGTGCCTAAGACTACTGGCAAAAGAGGGGCTCCCCATTTGCAATGGGATGATGTGTGAAAAGGTCACGACAAGGCCTTATGTCAGCTTTCCTTTCTCATAAGCAAAACTTCCTTTCTCATAAGTTGAAGTTTTGCTGGCTGCGAGTGACCTTTATTTTTTCTGAGACTAGATAGTGCACATGGGCAAGCAGAGGACTTATCACTCTCTTCACGAAACACTCAATCCTTGCTTTGCCCAAGGCTTAAGTGTTCAATTTTCGCAACTTTTGTTTCTTTTGGAATTTGCTTCTTTGCTCTCCCGATGTATGCATTGTTTTCAATGCATATAAATACAAATATATAAGAAGAGCTTCCATGGATCATCAATTTCTTGGCTGTGTTTTGATCAACTTTGTGAACAAAATTCTTACTTGATGGGGACGGGCTTGCATCAATTTGTTAAGGATTTAGAGGGTCTCTTCTGTCAAAATTTGAAAAGGTAATCAAGATTCTACTATTTTTCTGCTCTACCATTTTAAAATTCGGAAGTTGCTGCTTTTCTGCATGCAGCATGGGAGTTGATTACCCAACTATTCCTATGTTCCTTTAGAAGTTCTTTTACAAGAAAAGGTATCAGGTTTTACTAACATATCCTATGTAAACTTTTATAACATGTGTGATTAGGACCTAGGTGATGAACTAGCTAGGTAAAATACCCCGTTTGCCCCAACAAAAACAATGGGTTTCGATGTTTATATGTATACACATCCACGACATTAAAGGAGGTCAACCTATATAAAGCACTTAGCCTAAAATTCATTAGAAGGTCCTTAGACAAGTTTACAAATGTCAACATCCCACTATAAGCTCGACTAGAGATCTAGAACATTGTGACCATTATGGAATGTCCCCCTGAGAAGCACACAGGAAATACCAAGAGGGGGGGTGAATCAGTATTTAAGAACTTTAAAAAACAACTTGCAGAATGAAAACAAATGAAACATAAAGAGGACAACCAGTAATACATAACACATGTAATTCTTGTAGAAAATCCTTTTGGGTAAAAAACTATGGGATCAAACAACTTTTATTAACTTAAATGGGCACCAACCCAGATTACAGAGACAACCAGTTTACTGAGAGCATCAACTCTCTGAAGAACACACCCTGCAAGATGAAGCACCTACTCCACCTCAAATTCTTCTGCAAATAAAATTAACTCCTTCAAAACAAGTAAATTCCTGTATCAATCTAAACACTGAGATAATACAACAGCAGAAATATAGAACAAATTAAAATTATTGAGACTGCAAATTATCTAGAAGCCTTTCAAATATAAAAGCTCATCAATTTCAGAATGTTGTTTCAAAGCTTTGCCCCCATCATATCCAATATCCAGCTTTAATGTAAAAAACAAACTTTATCTCTTTGTCATGAACACACATGCAAAATCCGGCCACTTGATCTCACAAAATACTTCTAGATCAATTCTTCAAAAATTGTGTCTCACAGAAATATAATCTATTTGTCAAAGACTCTCCAATCATCCGAAGGAAAGGCCTTCAGAAACACCCGATACCTCATTCATTCGCTGAAGAAGACGTTTTTAGCTAAACATGTATTTACTCAACGTTTTTGCGTATTCATCCCCTAATTGGAAAAATGCAGCTCCAACCACCAAGTCGTAAAATCTCAGTGCCAATAAAGTCACCTTAGTTTGTTAAAAAAAAACAACACCAATCCCCAACATGCACTAACTGAAAATGAAGGTTGTGTAAATAATGCTGCTACAGAGAAAACGTAAAACATTTTTCAGAGTGATGAAGTTGTGCCTGAAACTTCTGACCAAGTCTATTAAAAGACGTTACAAGGAGCCACACGAAACAATTTCCTCCTTTCAAAAAAAATATCAATGGCACCCAGCAATAAAAACGCAGCCCACGTTTTTATAGAAAGCCGCCAACGGGGGACGTCGCCCTCAGCCATCAAACATAGATAGGAAAAATACTAAATATGATTCCCAAAGAAAAAAAAAACGCATAACTTTAATTTCTGATGCCGTCCAAAATAAATGGAATATATGCATCTTAATTTAGCCACCATGTACCAAGACTAACTGTAATGTCCCCTCTTTCTTAGTGCTCATTCAGGATGGGAGATTCACCCGTTATCCATCTCCACAGGTGAAATTCAGTGTTTGGAGATGATTGGCTAGCCAAGGATTGGTTTATACTTAGTCAATTTTGGCCTTGGTGAGCTTTTTTATAATAAAACTTACATTGTAAAGTTACTTTTTCTAAAAATAGAAAAGGTTCGTCTAAAAGATGTTTTAATAAGTAACTTTATTAAAAAGTTACCTTGTATGACTCCCTAAGGGAAAGTTGTTTTTTCTAAAATGTGGTCATTTCATCATGGTAAAACCCCCCCTCAATGCTAGACGCCACAATTGGAGAAGGTAGATTCCAAGAAATCTTAGAATCTTGGGGATTTGGGTTGGCTTGAGAATAAGAAGGTAAAAGCAATGCGTGAGAGAATGCGTGAGAGTTTATTCCCTCATTCTTTGATTTATAATTTTTGGAGATTAGCTCTCAGCTACAGGTCTGTGACAGCCACAACAGGGCATTGAGGAGACTATTGGAGACGAAAACCTCCAATTTGAGATAAAGGACGAAATCCCTTATCAAGTACACAACGGGTTTTGCATAGAAGCATACAATTGGCCATTAAAGGGCAGTTTACAGTGATTTACCAGCAATTATCAACAGCACCAGGTCTGTATGATAAATCTGGGCAGAATTTAGTGAATTTCCAGCCACGTGGTGCCTATAATTAGCTTCAATCTGTCTTCTTGAAGCTTGAAAACCTGACATTGGTGAAGTAGATGCCGATAACAGAGCTTAACAGTCAGATCTGAGCAAATTCCAGGTCATTATATGTAATGTCCCCACTTCTCTAGTTGCCATTCAGATGCATAGATTTGCCTGTCAACCATCTCCGTAGGCAAATTCACAGTGTAGAGGATAATTGGTTAGCCAAAGGGGACCAATACTTAGTCAAATTTTGCTTTGGTGAGCTATATATAATAAAACTTTATAATATTGTTTTATAATTTACTTTTTCTAAATTTAGAAAAAGTTAATAAAAAAGTAACTTATTATGTTGGAATAAGTAACTTTATATTAAAAGTTACCTTGCACACTTCCCTAGGAGGTTTTTAATAACTTAAAAGGTGGTTATTATTTCATGATGAGACCCCCCCCTCAAATTGGCACCACATTTAGGGAGAAAATGATTCCAAGGAATCTTTAAAAGATGCCAAAAGGAGTTCGATTTAGGGTCGAGGAGATAAAAGAGCCTTGTACGTATCGTTTGGCAGGATGGGAGATTGTTATTTTTTTAGAGTTATTTGCATTTGCTGGTCTGCAATGCTTCTTGCAGGGTCTGAATTGAGTTTGAAGACGAAAATCTTCAAATTTTGGGTGAGAGGACGAAATCCCCTCACCATTGTGCCATCAATTTTACCAGGAATGTTCATATTTTGCCAATAGGGGCCAAAAATCAAAGTTTGAGAGGAGCTACAGCAGGGTTATAGTCTGAATATCAGATCTGAGCAGGTTTTTGGGGAGCTATTTCAGAGTTTGTGGCAAATTGTGGACAACCATTCTCTCCCCAGCTAAATCGTACCACTTGGAGCATGCCTGGAACTTCAATAAAATAAATTAAGGGGTTTTGCATCAGTGTTTTTATACAAATTTCATTGTTAGCAGCAAATAAGAAGAAATCCATTGGTTATTTGGTGAAACTGGCTCATACTGGAGCTACAAGAGCAAATCAGTGGGTAGAAGAGACACCAAATTGAAGTTTCTCCTGGGGGAAATTCAGGAAGTGCATTGGAATAAGTATTTCTTCACTAAATTATTTTAGATAATTATCCAGTAGGTGAATAAAGCTCTCAGGAGTCATTGGTTGCAGCTGGAGGTGCTTCATTCAGTCATTTCACCTATTTAGGCCAATAAGTCACCCTCTATTCCCAGTGCGGGACTTCTGGTAGGCCATTGTTGGCTTGGATTGTTGAAGATAATCATTTACATCCATTTGTTTATTGCTGATAAATAAAAATCAGAAGTCTGAGATCCATTTTCAGTCAATTATTTTGTGTGTTGTCATTGTTATTCATTTTGCATTATCAATTCCCAAAGCTTAAATTTAAAAAAACTCAAAAAAAATGCATAAAACCTCAAAAAACACATTTAAAAACCAAAATTCAAACAGCTGGTCAAAGAAATCAGACTCAGAAAAATATATCAGATTGTTCCAATCAGCACTCGACATCTTTCATTATAAGCAAATTCAGCAGGGTTTGAGCAGGTCGTACCTGTACAAGCAGGGCCGTACCACCCATTCTTGCCTGGAGATCATAAAAGTTAATATAGCTACTAAAATAATTGTTGGGTGTTAGTTTGAATAAATACATGGTTCCTTCAGCAGTATTGGAGCAATTGTGGATTGCATGAACCATTTATTGGGGAAAGACTATCGATTTCAAGGAGGGATCTTACAAGTAAATTCCAGAAGTATGTTAGATTTGCATTTAAGTTTCAGATTTGCTTAGATAATTCATTACTAGTGTAATAAAGCCAATTGGAGTCATTATTGCTTTGAGGGGACTTCTACAACAACTATTCTTTCATTCTAGCTCAATAAGGAGGTTCAACCAGATAAGCTTGGACCCTTGGTAGGCCAGCCTTGGCTTCTATGTTAAAAGCATTCTTTCATTTGCAAATGCAATTAGTTGATGATTAATTCAGAGTTCTGAAACTCTGTTTCAGTTTGTCATTCTTTCTTGTATTGCAATTATTCCACATTCTTTATTGTCAAAAATTCAAGCAAAAACACCTTAAAAGCATAAAACCTCAAAAAACCACATAAAAATAAAAAATTTCAACCTCTGGCCAAAAAAATCAGATTCAGAAAAACATATCAGATTGTGCAAAATTTCCGTTGGGATATTTCACTAACGCACAAGAAGAATAATATGATTTCACTCTGATGAATTAAAACATGCTTTTGAAGTATTCAAATGGTGACATAACAAATGACATGGCAGAAAAACTGACTTGGCAAGAAGTCTGATGTAGCAGCTTACATGTTGACAAGTAGGCACACAACTAGCTGAAGCTGACACACGCGGCTCAAGCAAACAAGTAACCAGCTGAAGCAGGCAACCAAGTATCTGAAGCAACCAACCAAGCACCTCAAGTAGAAGACAAGGAGTTCAAGCAGCTCAAGCACATCAAGCAGCTCAACAAAAATCTGATGAATAATCAGTAGCTTAAATTTTTTTTTTCCTTCCAATTCTCTTTCCAGGACTCAACCTTTGACATCAATGAAAAATTCTGCAACACCCCTTGAAGGAGACTCATGAAGGCTGATCAAAGACTGAAGATGAAGAGATCATTGGATGTAGCAAAGGATATGCATGGCTGCTTGAAGATGACACAATTTATTAGATTCATTTAAAATTCTTTGCTGAAATACTTGCCTGCTTGATTCAAAAGGGGAGCTCTTATCCCTCAGTCATGTTGGTTCTCAACGCATGCGCTGAGTTCCTTAAACTCAAGGAAGGTGCTTGATGTAGAAGATTCAAGGACTGTAGAAGATTCAAGGAACTATGCAAATTGTCAATGAAAGTGTTGAATTATTTGGATCCACTTAAAGATAGCTTCTTCATAGGTGCACAAATGTCTAACAAATAAGCACCAAAGGCCATGAGTACACGATAAGCAGAGTTTTTAGAAACTCCTCTTGATGATGTTTACCAAGCATACAAGCTTCACATACTCCACTAGAAGGGCATATAAGATGACTTTCTATGCCATTCTTATATAATCCAATTAGTGATATTACAGAGTGTTAATATGCTTTACATTAGCAATTAAGCAGACAGAAGGATGAGAAGCACAAAGAGCAAGATGGAAAGAACCATAACCTTTGTGGGAAGAGAGGAACTAATTCTCCTTGTTTCTAAGTGTGTCCTTTGAGATTCCAAATGTGAGAATGACAATCTATGTGCTGATGTCCAAATCTCACACGATAATTACATTTTCCTTGAAAAATTGAGATGTACCTTATGGTTCTTTCTCGTTGAGAAGTACTTTGACCTTGATGTTTTTCCTCTTCCATTCCTATAGGTGATTCGGTCCTTGGATTTCAGATCTCCAATGAACTTATTCGTAATATTGGGTAGAATGCATGTGGGAGCATGTAGATAAGTTGCCTTCAACCAACTTTGACTAGAAAATTTTAAGAATGAGTTTGGTCTCAAATAAAAAAACTCAAATAGCATATCCCAAATAAATTTTCTTGAGCTTTCAAAAAATAAAAGAAAAAGATAAATTCCAAAAATTGTAGAGTGTAGAGAGAATTTATGAAAAACCCTGAAAGAGCAATAACTTGATTAAAAATAATCACAAAAAGCTGAAATTTGGATTGTATCTCCCTTATGCAGTCCCAACTTCCTTGAAAGATCACCAAAAAAGTCACACAACAGTTTTTGAGAATTGTACAATTCTTGAAAATTAAGGTTTCCCTGGAAAACCACATCCAATAGACATATCAAAGAAGACCAACCAAACACATTTAAATGAGGCTAAACTAAATAAGGTACTGTACTTAAATTCTCAGTTATCCAGTATGCTCTTAAGGCCTCCCACACCCGTACTGGGTATGGGTTCACCCGGGGGTATGCCCAGGGTATGTAAATGGGTGTACCCAGGCATATCTAAAGGTGCTGAGTGCCAAAAAGTAACAAAAAAAGATATATTTTTAACTTTTTTTTTGCATCCAAAACCTCTAAAAGGCCCAGCATCATTTCACCCAATACAAAGATTATTTTGCTCTCTTGACTCTCTCCTTTCTCATTTTGGCATTTTGATGGGCAGCTGATATATATTATATGACATGACATAATACTGAAATTCTGAACTATCAATTGGCATTTAATCAGAGTGGCCGGAAACTCCTTTGTCCCTCCTTGGGCATGCGTATCCCCGTATCCAAAATGGATATGTATTTGATACAGCCCAGATACACGTTGAATATTGTACCCACGCGTCCCCCAAAAACCTTGATTTCCAACTATGCTAGATACTGTGATTTGATTTTTTTAAAATTTGATGTAAATCTTCCTAAATTTAATTTTAAAAACTTCATTCATGCATTTTAAAAAAAAAAATTGGTATAAACAGAACCTCCACCAAATGAGAAAGACAAATGAAATGTTTTTCTATTTCAGTGACCCATTTTTTGGGTTATCTTCCAATGCAACTCTACTATTTTTGCATATTGTAATATGTTAAATCAACTTATCATTATTTATGTAGCAGTTATGTGTCTACATTGCTTTTGAAGTAATGAAAATCTCCTCGAATAACATAGAAAATTGTGTTAAATATATGTGTAAGTGTTTTTTCTGAATGACGTATCCAACTGTATCCATATTGGGGGTCTTAAAAAATGGCTGTATCCGTATCTGATACCATATCTGTATTTGTATCCGTATCCGTGTCCATGCAACTTTGCATTTAATATTTATCTTTATCACTACTTGACATTTGGCATTGATCATTGATGAATTATCATACTATCAAATGTATTTAGTTTTACATTTCTGTATATTTCTTTGAATTTTTGTTTTTGTGTGTGTATATATATATACCATACACAAACGTACTGTACCCAAAAGGGGAAAAATATTGCCGTGCTGGCATACCCATACCCGTTCCCATACTGGCAACTTAGCTTAAATTCCATCAGGAGGTTCTTTGGCAAGATTATAAACTTCAACAACACTAGAAATAATTTTGTTGGCTATGTTACATCACCATTGAATGTGATTGGCTACATTAAAGGTTGATTGTTATTGATTGGCTTGCACATCAACTTACCTTTCTCTGATTTCTTGGTTTTCCGAAATAAGAAAATATCTAATCTGTCTAATTTAGGATAACCTAAGTACCTTAGTAAGGTAGTAAGTACATTGTGGGTACATAATCATACCACCGAATGCTTTTTATGAGTGAGTCTAAACGAATTAGAGCAATATCACAAGTTTTTTGTCCCTACCCTCAAGACAGCTAGTTAGGGAGCCCTCAATGGATTTATAAACTAAAGAAACAATACAAATTATGAATCTTTTGAGATACCCAAGAATTTAAGTCATAGGTGTAATAACCTCCGTAGAGCATTAGCTTAAAATCATATAAAATTTTGCAATCACTCAAATTCTAACTCATTCTGAGCACCAAATTCCCGACGTGGGCAAGGCGAGGGCATGCGGAGATTAGAACAAGGACAATGGAATTACATGAAATATATTAGCTGCTAGTCATCCAATTTACAAGGAAAGCAAATCATATAATTGATCAAGCCAAACTGAATGATAGCGAATGTAATTCCAATCAAGCCAATTTGTCTGAATGTAAGTGGAATTACATCAATGCCTAAATGGCAGACTAATTCACTCTATTCTGATACACACCTTGCAAGGTGAAAAATGTATTGGAAGTAAAGAAAGGATCCATCAGAGTTACTGACTAAGATTTATTACAATGAAAGGTGGGATCTGATGGTAAGCCATTCAGAATCTTCAGTAAGAAAGAACAATTATTTATGGTAAATTACCCAGCATTACAATCTTGGAAGTGAAACTATTATTTAACTTCAGTTCCAATCACAAGTAATTTCCAAACAATTATTCAACTTTAAAAATAAAGGCGTTTTGTCAAACAGTAGGTATGAAGCTGAAAGCACATAAATTATTCGAATAAGAAGATTGCCTTTGAGTGATGTAATACGGTGATGAAGTCAACACCCCATTGCTTTTCTGCCTGATAACCACTGAAATCTGCCCAATATGCTGATGAAGACTGAGACTAA
Organism: Cryptomeria japonica; assembly: GCF_030272615.1. Classification (NCBI taxonomy): domain Eukaryota; kingdom Viridiplantae; phylum Streptophyta; class Pinopsida; order Cupressales; family Cupressaceae; genus Cryptomeria; species Cryptomeria japonica. The sequence continues at coordinate 888,258,369 of NC_081407.1, read as the reverse complement.
TCTACTCTGAAATGCATCTTTGATAAATACCTATTAAATAATACTGAAAATTGCATTTAATTCCTGTGATATACAATTCCTTAAATATTAGATTTTTAAAACAACAGTCTGCCTGAATAACCAGCGGCCACTCTGGAACAGAATTAACAACTTATATAGGCAAAGCATTGGATCATATATGGCCACTAGATCATTATCCTCCTTTATGGCGTCCCTTCTTCAATGGAAATTAGCAACAAGGCTTTGTTTGAAGGCAGTGAATCAACAAAGGGTGCTGCAAATAAATAAATATCATTCTTAAAATGAGTCGCCTCGTATACCTTGTTATGGCCCACTTTAAGGAAAACAACATGTATCTGTAAATTTTATAACTCAGCACCAAATGATTAATTTATAGTTCTATGGGTTTTTTAATTCTTGTCGTTAACTGGTCATTAAAATAGACTACTGCAATCGTATTTCCAGAAACAGTTGGAAGTAAATTTAATTAAACTCCCAATAACTTTGTTATATCTTAAGCGCTAGAGAGGAAAGGCTCAGTTGGAAGTATAGCAGGACTTATGCTGAACAGACAAAGAGACCTGAACGTTGGAAAATGTTTCCCTTCATGCCTGTGAATTATCAATTAAAATGTATCATAACAAATAATGTTGCGATTAGGATATTGGATGTACCCACTATTATTATATGGGAATACCGGACATATGCATTATGGCAGCAAAAGTTCATCGCACTTGGTATTGCAAAGAGAAATATTAAATTTAAAATAAAGCCTTGGGCCGTAGCAAGCAGCCTCAACCAAAAAAAAATTTTTTTACCAGCATCAAATATGGAATTTTAGAATACTGTCTAGCACAAATTAATTGTAGTGGATGTGCAAACTGCAATACATTCAAACAAACAACAGAAAATGGAAACCTCAAACCAGCTGAATTCTGGAAACGAGAATAGCATACAAAAATATTTTGTATTTTCTGAAAATATTAATCACATCCCACAAACTGAAAACCACATGAAACCCCAAAATCTTCACACCCAAACTGAAGCACTGAAATTAAAACATCTGTTGAAGCATGTATGTTCATTCTTGTAAACTGTGCCAAAAAGTATGTAAAGGCTTTTCAGAAACATTTCTCATTTGTATGACTTATATTTGAATAATATGTTTTTGGCAAATATTTTAAAAGTTGTAAAAACATAATTAAGTGTTTTTTTAATCATTTTTATGTACCATGGGTCTAGCAACACTTTTAAATAATTAAATATAAATTATTTTTAAAAATTTTATCAGACAACTTAAATATTTAATTATTTATTTAATTTTCTCTTTTTAATCATATTTTATTATAAAGATTTTTTTGACAATTTAATTCTATTATTTAATAATTAATTAACTCCTTTGAAAAAGGAGACATCACAACAAGAGTTCACCAAATTTAATTCATGAAGTCTAAAATTTTATTAACTTTAAAAAACCCTTAAATTTTTTGTTTGAGTTCTCCTTCAAATTTGTACAAATAAGGGCAAAGGGTTTTTTGTTAAGCTTTTTTAGGATTTTTTCCAGGAAAACAAAACGCAGAACACATTTCCTTCATTGTTATTTTGAGGATCTTGAGTCCTTGCCACACAAGTCTTGTAGTGAAGGACGAGAATTGAAACTACTACTGTGGAACCTAGCTCGGGAGGTAGAAACCTTAAATCATGATTTTTTCGTTTTTCTTTTAGAAAGCGTTGTAGAAACCCTATTGCCGTAGGCTGGAAGAAGCACTTTGTGGGTTGAGGCAGTGATGGCATTTTATTTCACTTAGTAATTTTCCTGTATGGTATCCAACATTATGCTGAATTTGCCACTGTCCTACTGAGGAAGGTCTGCCTTGTGTAGTGTTGGGGGGATTTAGGATATTGGTAGGTTAGATAGTTCGGAAGTGACATTTTTTCTCTTTGTTAAGCCTTTGACTTGCCTTTTGTTTTTAATTTTAATTTTAGTTTTTATTTTGGATTTTGTTTTCTATAAAATTTAATATATAAAAAATGTATCTGCTGTTTTTACTTTTTTTTTTTTATATTAAAATTTTAATTTTTTAAAATATTTAATTTAGATTTTCAATTATTAATATATATAGATTATAAAATTTATGTATTTTAATATTTACAATATTTAAATTAAAAAAGTTATTTTTTTTTATATTGTAATATATTATATTGTCTTAGAATTTAATATAATACTGTTTTATTAGTCAAATTTAATAGCAATTTTATTGGCAAATTTTATCTTTGTTGAACTTATCCGAATTTTGCCTTCGCATAACACGAACAAGAAAGAAAATGAACGTTGTGACAGGAAAGAATTATTTTTTTCACTAGCAAAACAATAAACCATCCAATTAGCAATTTAGGCATGGTTTTTAAACCTTTCTTTGTGGTTACCACTGCAACGGTCCTTTAATTTGAAAGTTTCAACCTGTCGTATACGTGGATTGAGATCCTCTTGCTCATAATGCTTTAAGAAGAATAACTGAAGGAACTTTAGAGTAAAATACTAACTCGAGAATTGATATATAAAGTTATACTGAATGATAGTTTATATGAAATTGATATGCAAATGATATTCTTATATAAATCAAACCATGTGTTATCAAATTGTTTCCGATCCTATAACTTGTCTCTTAGAGTAGAACAATCACGTACGTGCCATTGCATCCAAAGCTGTCACGTTTATTATGTGTGAATAACTCAACTATAGTATGATGCTTGTCTGCTTTGAAGCCGGAAGATTAATGATACAGAAACATCATTGTGCCGGAACCTATTGCAGCTTATAATATTCTTTATGAACTTGGTGAAACCGAAATTTTTATTAGTTTTGTCTATGTTTATGAGATTTGTTCTATGAAAAATGGCTGTCTTAGTACTATGTTGATGTGGGGTTTCTGTATTTCAGGTAACGTGGTATACCATTCTTCAGTTGAAGCTTCCAGGCTAAACATTACAAAGCTTTGAGTTGTACAATGTAGGATGAAACCTATAAATTTGTGTTATAGCCTGTAGTCTGGTTCATATGCTAAGCATCGCTTTGGTGTGAAAATCTTGCATCGATACAATAAGTTACTTAGAAGACGCACAACTAAAATTTTTGAAGGGCATGTGATACAGGAAGAAAAACCATTTAATGAAGTTGAATCATCCAAATTACAAGAAGTATTGGGCCTTTCATCAGAGGAGTTGCAGTCCCTAATTGATGCTTGCACTTTTGCATTTGAGCAGGCAGCAATCAATTCTCTTTCTGTCACAAAACTTGTTGATAGTCTCAACCTTTCTGGGTTGTCATCTTCTTCGGTGATTGATGAATTTTCCATCTGTTTCTATTGAAGGATAATGTCCAAATCAATTTCTTTTCTCTCTTTTATTTATAATCATTATTCTAGAATAACAGAGTGTGAATACTAAGCTTTTTAAACTCCAGATTGCAGTCTTTCAAGATGTATGGATGAGAAGTGGACATGCATTAGTGATTGCATTCCATGAGAAACCATTTGGTGCCCCTGGCAACAGTCAGCTTGTTGATGTTCAGTGGCGGGTTCATATGCAGGTAGGGTTTATATGACACATCTTTCAGCTGCTAAATATCTTTATGGTTTTGGAAAATTTCAGGCCTATAACAGAGTTATGAAATGGGCCAATCTAATGCATAGATATTTTCTTTTTTGACAAGTTGAAAGGAGTAAACACAGAGAAATGGGGCGAGTGTTTTAGGATTTTACCTACAGGAGTAACATGCTGGGTGAAAGCTCAATAAAATGAGATTTTTGACTGAATGAAATTTGGATTTGTTTGTTGGGTTAGTCTTGCATGTTGAATGCTAATTCATCTTTGTTTACAGTCTGATGAATGCTACTGTTTTCTGCTGGAAATTTAGAGCATTAAGAAGGATATGATTCATTTTTGTTCAAGACTTCAAGTAGATCGCGATTCATGAGGGTTTCTTTATTTTGTTCTTCATATTCAGTCTCTGAGTCTTCCAAGGTATTTGTTTCTCGGTACTGATTCATTTTATGAAATTGCCTTTACCTCTAATTGTGTAAAGATTTAACTTTTTTCTGCATTGATCTTTTTTTTACATTTTTCTTCTTTAAGAGAAATTACCTCGACTCACTATGTTATTTGATTTTTTTTACTTGACCATTGGACAATTTGGAGTTGTATCCTGTATACATACACCACAACATATAAAGAATGTATGTATGTATGTATGTGCTGTGTGTGTCTCTATATATGTGTGTGTGCTATATGTGTATGTGTGTATATAGCACATATAATGCACACATTCACGCACACACATATATGTTAAATGTGTATGTGTATATAGTACATATAGTGCACACACTCGCTCACAGTATGTGTATGTTTATATATATGTACTATATGTTTATGTGTGTATATAGAACATATATTGCATGCACTCACGCACACCCACATTATGTTAAATGTGGAATTGGTCATCCACAAAACACACCAAAATATGGCTCTGCAAAAAAGAAACAATTGGTCAACAAACCCCTTCAATCTGATAAAAATTGCAAATTGAAAAACAAGGATGGGCAAGTGAGAAAAGAAAGTGCAACTAAAAGATGCATAAAATTGAAGTTGAAATCTCGCAAGTACTCATGGATAATTCGAGTCTTTGCTCTTTATGCTATGAAAATATTGAATGAAATGAAGGGTGAAGGGTTGATTTAGGATGTTAGAATAAAATCCCATGCAACCTTCACGGTAGATGACTACTTCATAAGAATTGATGAAAAAAGGTATATATATAAGTGGAGAGGGTTATCCTTATGTGTGCCATCAAAGATGAAAAACTCTTAATCAACAATAAATCTTTTGGCTCAAAATTTAAAAAAAACCGGGACTCGGCAAAAAATCGACAAATTTATTGAACATTTGAAAATATATAATTTGCTAAAATATTCTTAAAAACACACACATATACACTAAATTTATAGAACAAAATAACATATTACTGGTTTCCATCATATATAAATCATAGTTTGAGTCAAATACATACCATATGGCATATGCCAAAAAACAAGTTCAAGTTCTAAATAAGTTTGAGTCAAATGTTGCCGCTGAGTGGGTGCTGATGTAGATGGTGGTGGTGCTGCAATATCCTATCTTCAATGATTCATTAGGAAGGGTACCATTCAAGTTTATAAAATAAAATAAATTTAAATTATTTGATTTATTGAAAATTGAAAATTTAATTTAAAGAATAATTTCAATAATATAAAGATAATTATGTGATGATAATAAGATAACAAAAAATATATCGATAATATTTCTCTTAAATCAAATAAATCTAACCTATATAAACATCAATCATGATTATATAAAGATAGTTGAGGAACTTGGATAAGATAATCAAATTTGAGATTCCTATTAGGAATGAGTTGAAGCTCAGAAATCGCTTAGCAGATAAATTTGAACACATTTAAGTGGTCAAGGAATCTTTGGCTTGTTTAGACAATCGTATTTGAGTTTTGTAACGTGCTACATCACTGACAACACAGACTCTATTTTCCATGAGTAGATATCTTCATAAATAGATTTCTTTGTCGATCGAATACCAGAGTAAAACTAAAACATCAGACCATGGAGACATACGATCGCGTCGGCGTGACAGAAATTGCGGCGTATTTTTTTCTCCTTCGCGACTACACCTTCCGACATCAAAACAACATAAACTATTGTGAGACCTTTTTAGGGTTTTGTTGACGTGTATTTTGTACACAATCATACACAGAATAAAATACCCAAAGGTACCTTATCCTCTCTTGAATAAAGTCTCTGATTGCTGAAGATGTCGCAAAAAAGGATCAATCAGGGTGACTCCAATGTTCTTTTATGTAGGGTCTCTACGTGTGGATAAGCACCAGTGGTCGTTGTGATTGCTGTGTCATCAAGGGGACTTACGTATCCGAATTGTAGGACCAAGATTTTCTTAATACTAATGAATTCCCAAAAAAAAGATCAAAAGAGTAGGGTTTGCAAGAGGTAAATTCTAATCTAATCCTAAGAATGACTCAATGCGGGCAGGACTTAGTAAGATTCTACCAACTTCAGTATCGCCATGGAATTACAACTTTACTGAAACTGATGCGATCTTCTAAGGTGAATAATGATTTTTCAAATCATCAAGAATCATAAGTACTACCATGAAGGTACATATCAATGACTCAATAATGAATGAAGGTTTATGCAATCCAAATATTTCCAGTCGACCACACAAGGCGTCCTTACAATCAGTAAGAAGCTAGTGGTTTGGAGTACGAATCTCACCAAAGATCAAGCCCAACACTTAGTCCTTCAAACTTAAATACTACTTTGACTGAGAATGATTTAAGAAAGTAAACAACCATGAAGATAACCACAAGAATTGCAATAAAACACCATAACTTCAATATTTTATTGATCTCAAAGCCATCATGAACAACAATTGTTTGAAAATCCTTCTTCAAAGCTCAATCTTGCTACAAAATAACTTGCTTCTCAAAACTCTAACTATTTCTTATTGCCCTCTCTTAATTCTATATCTATCTATCTCTATCTATATATCTCTCTCTCTATATATCAAAATGAAAATGAATGAGGGTATAAATAGCATCCCCAATTACAATGAACGGTCCAGATCAGAAGAAGATCAATGGCCAAGATTATGACACCTAAACCCTAATTAGGGTTTATTACAAATAGCCCCCTTTTTATTGAACAATATTAAATGCATAGCCAAATATTAAATTTGGCACAAAAACCTAGGAGACATAGACCAATGAAAATTAAGGCGCCACATCATCTATAACAATCTTTCTTCTAGAATCTTATTCCCTTTCCAATGCTCTTTCTTAGCATATGCAATGAATCTAGACACGATTCCTTTGATCTCAGCAATTGGAATCTCGGGAAGATTCCTCATTCGTTCTTCCAAGTGGATGACCTGATCAAAAGCCTTGAGAAAAGCAGCGTCCCATCCAGGTTCAAGTTCCTTGATTTTCTCAATCAAGAGCATGGTAGCAAACATCTGATCTCGTTGCTCATTTGTGATAACATTCTCATCTTTGCAAAAGATGACCTTGACTCTATCTTCTAATTCTTGCAAATCCACATCTGTCTCAACTGCAATCCTCCTGCCAAGAATAGTACATAATACTTCAAACACTCTGTCCTGGATCGGATGGATAATCTCTTCAACTTGATTGCATTTGTTACTGATGTCCTCAAAAAGGACTTCCTTCATCTGGAGTAAAGTTGACCATTGAAGTAAACTATGAGGTCCTCCATCCATTATCTTTTCTTGAGCTAGGACTTTCCTTGATGTTTGTCTGATTACTTGCAGGACAGGAATGATAACATCCTTAGTATGAGCAAAAGCAGCTACAGTTACCACTAGGTTGTGGATGATCTCAAGAACCTGAATAGACTGATGAATAGTCTTCATCATTCTTGTTGCAAATTCAATAGCAACTGTATGGGATTTGTCAATCCAAGAACTCATAAGCTGGACCAAACTCTTGACTCTCTCTGCCTCACCAATTGATTCAAAGGGAAGTGTCTGCGCAGGAGATACTGCTGGATCCTGACGCCTCAAAGGCTGATTGAGATGGCTAAAGTAGCCTCTCCAAGCACTGACCTCTCGCTCAAGCTTTCTATTCTTCTCCATTTCTTCTCTAAGCTTGTCCTTAAGTGCCTCAAATGAATCAGTGGCATCATCCAATGTCTGCTCAGCTGTGAGTGGACCAAGCTCAAAGGTCTCTACATCATATTCTTCTGCAAGGATTTCACCTTCATACTTGTCCACTGCTGGTGTAGCTATCTGTAATTTCCTAGATCCTGTCTCATCTCTGATCATCTTGGACATCTTAGTAGCTTTCCTCTTTTCTGTCACTTCCTGAGAATTTCCAACAAGGCTCTCTAAATCAATCACATTATCTTCGTCCTCGATCACAATCACCCTTGTTAATCTCTCTTTTAACCAATCTGGAATGGCAGATCTTGTTTCTTTAACTTGTATCTCCTTAGGCAATGTTTCTTCTTCTCTGAGAGGAGATGTCGCTTCGTCATCATTCTTGTCTTCATGTAACTCATTGACTTGACTTGACGAACGTTGAGGTGCCTGTCCTTCTTCCTGTTTATCGTTCTGTACCATTGATTCCATAGATTCCTCCATTTCAAGTGTCCTCTTCTCTTGTCGAGAAGATGTGTCGGATGAACGATCTCGATTGGCCTCTTGCTTCTTCTTGGAGGATTCTCTTTTTTCAGGTCTCTCTTTCCTCTTCGATCCTCTAGGATGAGGATTGCCTTCACTTACGCTTCGAAGATTGCCTTCGCTTGTGTTTCTGGGATTAGGATTACCTTCACTCACACTTGCTCCTCCTTCGCCTGGCCTTTCCTCCAGAGTAAAAGTCATAGATATGCCCTGCTCTCTCAACTTTTGATGTTGCACATCAATCCATCTGCGAGTACAAGACAAAACTAGAGCCATCAAGGTATCTAGATCCAAGATTTCAGGTTCATTCCAATCTAGCCTCACTGCTTTGCTTTCTCGGTCATAAGATGATTGGAGATGTCTGCCACTGTCCTGAGCTTGGTCGGCCACTCTATAAATTTTGCATTTCCTGATGAAGTCTAAAGGCAATCTGGAATGCATCTTTCTTTTCACTTCAAGATCATCTGAGATATTCATCACAAAATCCTCTATCTGAGGTTCATGTCTGTATTTCCTTCCGACTGTCTCTTCTATATACCCATAAGGATCGAAACTCTCCCTCATGGCAAAAAATGAAAATGAATATAAAGCTAACTCCTTTTCTGCATCATCCATGGCTAGAGCATTAGGACATACCTCAACTGAATTTCCTAGTATGATAGGAACAGGAACTCCATTTCCATGTTTGTGTCTGAATGCCTTCGCATAAGCTGCCAACTGTCTAGTTACCTCAAGTAACACAATTCTGTCTGTCGGATATCTCGGCAACATATAGGGAGGTGAAGGACATCCATGAACTCTAATATATGTAAACTTCTGAAATTGGATGAACCAAGCACCGCTTTACAAGCTCTTGTGCATCTTGAGATAGCCGGTTGTGAATCCCGCCTTGCAATGTCCTAGTGATGTTCATTGTGAAGGTATCGTTGACTAACTTGTAGTCACTTCCTGGAGGATGATGCAAATGAACATAGGAATCACAAACTTTGACTTCCCCGGGCCCTCTTCCGATCACTCCTCTGTGAGGTAGTCCTGCATATTCAAAACTCCTGATCAAGGCGTATATGATGTATGAACTCATGTGGAAGGACTTGGTAGCCTTCAGTCTTCTTAACTGCACGTCCAAGCAATGGCTAATCATTCTAGCCCAATGAATTGTTCCTTTTCCTTGAACTATCACTTGGATGAAGTAGAACATCCACTTCTCAAAATAGAAGGCTTGAGGAGCTCCTGTGACTCGGTTGAGTAATGTTATCAAATCTCTGTACTCCTCCTGGAAGTCGATCCTATGTGGAGTGTTCGGAATCTTGCTCAGGCGAGGACGACTCTTGAGTAACCAATTCTTGTTGATGATGCTCAAGCAAGTGTCTGGATCATCTTCGTACATGGACCTGGCTCCTTCTAAGCTTTTATAGATCATATCTTTATGTTCAGGCAGGTGAAGAGCTTCACTGATAGCCTCCTCTGAAAGATAAGCCAAAGTGTTTCCTTCCTTGGACACGATCGATCTGGACTGTGGATCATAATGGCGAGCACACTCGATCATCAACTCATGGCACTGGATTGCTGGAGGGAAGCCGGCCGCCTTGATAATGCCACTTTCAATTATTCTTCTTGCGACAGGTGATGGCTTGCCAATGTAAGGGACCTCTCGAAACTTCTTCACACTGAAGTTTCCCAAGTTGGTATCTCCAATGTTGCTCCATTTAGACACGATCTTGGTCTCCAATTCTTCGTTCTTCTGATCTTCCTTCATGAGGGCTGGACGACTGGTAGATGCTCCTGCCTTTGGGGTCACCATCGTGACACCTACACAACATTTCATAATGAGTAATAGATTTTGCAATATAGAAATATAGACTAGATTAAAGATAGAATTTAGGAAACTTCATGATAAGTCTTTGAGTTATCATTTCCTAAATATAACGATGCAATTTTGGAATTCAAGATTCAAAATTCAAAATTGAGGCTAGGACGAATAAAATTCAAAATTTAAACAAAGGAACTTCGCCATACCTCACTTTTGAGAGCTAACTCTAACAAAAGGATGCAAAATTAGGAAATTCGCCTAGGCAAAATGAAGATTGAAGTCTTCAACGTGAGCTTCCTAAATGCGTCTCCTTTATTAACTTCACCACCTTGAGGGCAAATTCGCTCCACCATAAACAAAGTTCGCACTCCTCTTGATGAGATCTCGCACTTCCTTATTCGCCTCTCCAAATCGCATATGAACAATGATTGAATGATGGTTAAAACATGCTCACATACCTTCATTATATAGGCGCTCACCTCTTTGCAATCCCTATAGGCCGACTTGGAAATAAGGCAAATAATAACAAAATTTAAATAAAGAGAGGAGGCCGACTTTTGTAAAAACATTTAAAATAAAACCCAAGCGCTCTCTCTTTATTTAATTTAATAATTAATTAATTTTAACGCCTTTGTATTTAATAATTTCAATTTTTAAAAAAGGCTAAATTAATCATTAAATGCCTCATGCGCTATTTTTAAATGCTAAATCAATTAAATATTTCAAGTTTTATCGATTTTTAGCATTTAATGCATTTTGAAAATATTGGCGCCTAATCATGGGAGGATTTTGGAATATTAACAATATCGCTCTGGTCCCTGGGAGAGGGATAGGAGCGAACTTTGTGCTTGAGCTCAAAATTGTTGACTTTCGACGTTAACCCCTTGTTCATCATCTTCCTAAAGACATTTTCGATCTTGCATGTCCTTGCCTTGACGTGGTCTAGGAAGGAAATGATTGTTTCAATGAATATCCCCCTAGTCCTCCAGTGAAGGACAGGAGCGAACTTTTGTTCCTTGTGCTAATCCTTGATCATGTCAACTTTCAATTGCTTTCAAAATGTAAAATAGCGTCTCTTACTCCTTCTTGAACGTTTGAAATGGAAGTGACACCTCAAAATTGGACACACTTGCATATTTCGCTCTAGTCCCTTGGAGAGGGACAAGAGCGCCTTAGTCATTTCTCATCACTTTTCGTGGTCTTTGTAACCTTGCTTTCCTTCGAAGCACCTCCAACATCTTCGCCACCTTGTGCCTTGGCTTGGATCCGACCAAACTTGGAAGGGATGACTTGATAATCTATATTTCGCCTTGGTCCCTGGCAGAGGGACAGGAGCGATCTGGCAATTATAGGCTCAATCTTTCTTTGCCAACGTTTAAAACTATCTTCAATGGATTCATTATGCTCCCCTTCACTCATCTCCAACATGAAACTTGTTCAAACTTTGTGGGAAATTTGCTTCATGAGGAAATCGCTCTGGTCCCTTGGAGAGGGACAGGAGCGCCTAGGACAAAATAGGTTTCACTTGTGCTTTGCATTCTTCAAAATTATCTTCAATAGAGTGGTTACGCCCTCTTTCATTTGCCTCGAACTTAAAATTCACTTCACCTTCGCCAAAAACTTGTCTTTTAAGAAAATCGCTCTGGTCCCTGGGAGAGGGACAAGAGTGCTTTGGACAATTTCATCAAGTTTTTGGGCTATTTACCACTTCGTTCTTCTTTGAGGCATTCCAAACATCTTTACCATCATGCCCTTAGGCCTGGACTTAACCAAATTCGGAAGGAAATGCTAGATAAGGTATATTTCGCCCTGGTCCCTGACAGAGGGACAGGAGCGATTTTGCATTTATTAGCTCACTTGTGTTTCACCAACTTTCGAAATCATCTTTGACGGATTGGTTGGGTCGCCTTTCCTTCATCTCTGGCTTGAAATTCGCTTTCCCTTGGTCCAAAACTTGTCCTTTGAGAAAATCGCTCTGGTCCCTTGGAGAGGGACAGGAGCTATCTTTAAAATTCGCCTTGGTCCCTGACAGAGGGACAGGAGCGATTTGACCAATTTGGATAGATTTTCTCCATGGTGGCCCATTCAAGTTATATTCAATGGATAAAGCATACTTTCCTTGTTCTTCTCAAATCGCGAAATCGTTTAAATCTTGCAAGGATAAGGCGGTCTTGGATTTCAAGCTCTGGTCCTTCAGTGAGGGACAGGAGCGATTTTGTCATTTTGGCACATTCCTTGTTTGCAAATTACTTCAAATTATATTCAATGGACAAAAGATGCCCTCCTTGATCTCTTCCAATCCAAAAATCGTCTTGATCCTGCAAAGACAGTGCAATTCTGAGAAACAAGCTCCGGTCCTTCAGTGAGGGACAGGAGCGTTTTTTGTCCTTAAGGCCAAATGTTCAACTTTTCATTGCAAATGACTAAGTCTGGATGCACCATTAGGTTGATTTCATCTCTTATTGCGTCCTTGATGCCTTAATTTGATCAACTAAGACCAAAAATGATCTAAGTAAGCCATTTCGCCCTGGTCCCTGGGAGAGGGACAGGAGCGATTTGGCCTTATACCTTGAAAAACTGACCAATTTCGAGTCCCAAAATCTTCAAAACTTCCAATTTACGCTCGACTGCATCTCCTGGCGACCCTGCACAAGACAAATGAACCAAGTCAATAACCAAGATGCATAAAATACAAATTTCGCCCTAGTCCTTGACTGAAGGACAGGAGCGATTTTATCCCTATAGGCCAAAATATCAAGAATTTAGGCTTCCAGTTACTTCACAAGGCAAAATTAGGCTATCTCCAAGGCCAGGGGTCAATTATCAAACTTTCCAAAATTTGGTCAAAATTCACCCGGACAAAATTGCACAATTCCATCACTAACACTTAGGCAAAATTTGAACTTGCTTTCAAAATTCCGACTGGACCTAGACAGACACACCTGACATCCTGACAGACTCGTCTTATTTCAAAATTGCAATCCATGCGAGAATGCTCAATAAACTTTTCAAAATTGACTGGACTTCGGCTTGAAATATCAAAAAAGGAAACCCTAAGGCTTAGCCCTAATCCAGACGACTCACTCACTTATTCAAAACCCTAAAAGCAGAGAGAGAAACAGGCAAAACGAGCAAAAAAGAGGGGGTCCCCATTTAAATGGGGCGATGTGTGAAATGGTCACAACAGGTTTTTAAAATAACGAAATGACTTTTCGAAATGCAATTTTCTAGCATTTACTCGCGATTTTTCCGTAAAAATCTTTCCCGATTTTTTCAAAGATTAAATCGTTTTGGATTTTTAGCTCCCGATAAATCACGATTTATTGGTGATCTTTTCATCCTTGATTGTGCCATTGTAATCTCGTTCCACCAATGAATGTGCAATGTGACAGATTTCTAATAATAACAATTTGCTTTCAACAAGGTTTAGCATGCAATCCAATTTACGCAAGCATCTGAATTCATCAGTAAAATCTATTTCATCCTCATTAGTACAACATACAATTCATAATTGTATTTATGACACATCAAGATGGAGTTATATTTGAGAATGAATGAGCCAACTAGTCAAAGAAAGAAACCAATCAAGAAAGAGAAGATCGATTGATAAGGTTTTGAGTTTCTTTGGGACTTGTCTATTAAAGATCTTTTGACAAATTATCTGTCTCAAATATTGCGTTAGGCAATTTGGTTGTTAGCAAACAAATTGATTGATTTATGAGCAATTTTTTGAGTTTATTGGCTAAGCATTGTATTGTACCCAAATAGAACGAGAAGCTGAATCACAAGTTTACAATGGTATGAGGAATGAGAGAAGCATCATATCTAAACAATAATGGTTTTTTGGCTTATTTCAAAAGACAAATTAATACTATTGATCTCAAATATAGGAAAAATAAGATGTTTTTTGAATGTCAACTCTATTGGTTGAATAGAGTGAGGATAGACAACTAAAAAATTATCTTTAGAGAAAACATGAATGGCAAAAAGAAAATTAAAGCCATAACCAAAGAAGAGTACTATTGAGTTGGTAAATTCACCATTGCCTAATAATTGGTATGTCTTTTCTTGTCAATGGAGTTGTAGACTTTGTTGACCATGTTGGATTGGAAGGTGCTATGTAGTGTCCCCTATCAGTCTAGGTCGGGAAATAGGGACAATTACTTCAATTCTTCACACTTTTACTATCTAATCTTTGTAATTGAATTATGGACAAAATCACTTGCTATTTCTGTTAGGTACGTTAATCTATATGCTAAAAGTGAATTTGTATGATATGCAATAGTCCCTGCTAAGTTCGATATAGCAATATGGTTATGTGACTGAACTATATACAAATTGCTTTATCTGATTTGACAGTCTGAAATATGCAATGACCCGTAAAACAATAACTCCTATAGTGATCCAACTGCTTACAAACAGTGGTGTTGTATCTAATGTAGAATTATGTGCTTGCAATCAGTAAGAGACAGATATGCAGATGTTCAAATAGCAGATCCAAATATATGGATAAGCGTTAATAAGTTTCCAAATTCCCTGATTGTCTGCCCTTTATATTACAGAAAACTATAAACGTTGCATTCATATACTCATGTCGCATTTCCATCCATAACCTACTAAATTCAGACTGATAATATTAGATCAAGGTCTGCTCTTATTTGTCTACTTTCCTGATCAATTCCTTAATTCCCTTTTATATATATCTTCAATAAATGACTTCTATTTCTTATTTATATCTTTATCAGAAAAGGGGTCACAATCCTTCATCCAAACCGTTGCCCTTTAATACCTTGTAGTTTATTTTAATTTAATCCTTTTTATTTCCAATTGATAGTATGGAACTAGCGTCAACTTTCCTTAATTATTATCTCTATAGGATTATATGATACGATGCCGCTTTAAATGATTTCCTTATTAGTTAACTTGGGAGTATCATCATTGTCTAATGCTGGGGGAACAATCTCTGACGCAAGCAGTCTTTCTGACACCAGTAGTCTTTTTCTTCCCCACATGAATTGCGATTCCTATCTCCTTTACTATATTCTCATTATCTTAGGGATACCACTTTTCAAATAGGCACAACCGATAAAAAATATATCTCTCCCTTAATCGCAACCTTTAGAGAATAATTAATCACAAACGAATTGTAGCTATATTTAGAGGAGACACTAAATCGTGACTCTCTTAGTATTAATCGATTAGTTATCAATCATTGTTTGCCTCCTTGACCAAGTCAAATCTGACTGGTTTTGATTACATTGCTGACTTAATCTAAGGTGGCGATACTTGTATTTCATAAGTCTTTATCAATTTCTGATTTCATTTATATGATTTAAAGAATATTATTAAATATTAATTAAATAATAATATTTAATAAATAAACAAATATTTAATAATTTCAATTAATCTTTCGTTAATAATTATCATATTAATAAGTGTTTCATTATGCTATAATATATAATGATCAAGGAGGGGGCATGACATGCTACAAAGGAGTTGCCTTGTTTAGAGGAAATTCTTTATCTTGAGATAGAGCTTGACAACTTTCTCATAGCACCACTTTTGGAAATATAAGGTGTAATGAGGCACTACTTATTAGTAGTGTGAGGAGCCAAAAATTGTTGGGCAACAAGAATGCCAAAGCAGAATGGCTAAGTAGAGAGGTTCTAAATATGAGTAGAGTGTTGCACATATATTGCTCAAACCAAGGGAAGATCTAGAGGTGAAGGAATACCTGAAAGTGTTAGACAACATTAGGATATATGAGACAAACTTTTGAAAGGAAGGAGACCACATTGGGGCATTGCTTGGACTTTGGAGATGAACATAGGTGTGGCTAACTTGTTGGGATTTAATTTAAAGAGGCAAGAGTTTTCAATGTTTATTGCTGGTGGATTAGACAATTCTACCAGTCATTGTAGAACATGATTCATGATTTGGGCTGCTATTCCACATGTTGATGAACAATTTTGCTTGTAATCATTTTTAACCATGTTGGGAAGGGTGGCAATCGAGTAGCATACAAATGCATTGATTGAGCAGAGGAACACATGGGAAAGCTTCAAAGTGTTTAGGAAAGAATTTAAATTGGTTAGAAATGAAATGAAAAAGTCACTAAAAAATTCAACACCCAACAAGGTTTAGAATTAGTGAAGGGGGTGAAAAAATAATGTCTTGGTGAGTAATTGATAACCCTTTTACAAAGGAAGAAGAGATTTGTCTCACATTCATCTTGCCAGAATGAATAAATTTAGGCGATGAGCTATGAAAGTGAAAACAAAATGCCAATGTAGTTGTGGTGATAGAGTGAAAATTCCATTCTAAAGGGCAATAATGAACTTGCATCTATAGGGGGTATTGAAAAGGATATGCTAAAAATTATGAGAAGGTTGATGGAAGACATGAAGAATGACGAAGAATATAGGTGCACACATGGCTAAATTGAAGGCCACACAAGATCTACCTCCCCAAAGATGTTCTCCAAGATCTTTCAAGTAGGCAGTCTTTTTGTTAAAGATTGATTATACAACCTGAAGTATAAGAGTATTCAGGTCTTCTTTACATTAAGTGAAATGTCCATCCCACTTGCCAAAATGACCAATCCCAAAAATAGTTAGAACAATAGAGGGGCAATCATTGATATATACAAAAGCTAGAGAAATAATAATACCCAACATGACAAGTAGTTGTAGGTAGCCAAATCTAGAACAACATTGAAGGTTGAGTTATCATGTAGTGCAACAATTGCAACAAATAGCAATCAAATCGTAGTCCCACATGTAAAAAAAAAGGCATCACAAAGAAGTTTGTGATACCTTAGAATGCTGGCCATACATAATCAAATTTGATTACAAGTATGCAAACAAAAGTTGCAAGTGAAACATAGTAACTAGGTTCAAAGTCCCTATTGAGATATTATAGCCTACCATGGAGACATTAACTTGCAAGAAAAGCCTTATTAGACTTCCCTTCCCCCGATTTCCAACCCGCTTCACCATTTACACCATTGTAGTTGCATCACTTGATGCCCTAAAATGACTCAAGACACAATGTGGCTACGTAGTTGTCTCAATGACCAACCCTTATTACATCTTACAAACATGTATTTATAATATTTCTTTTAATAGCATTTTTTTTGCTGGGTGAGAAAGTAGGAGTGTGCAAGTCAAAGCATTATATGTGTCAAAGCGGCAATTTGCATGATGATATTTCTGAAATCAGCTATTTGATGACTTGTAGTAGTTAGAAGATTCATTTTGTACCCAAAGTAGTAGCCACAATATTGTTTGGTAGGCTTGCAAGTAGGATTTTTATTCATGGTGTTTGCCTACCCATACCTACTTTCATCATTACCACATGACTTTGCACTTGAATTTATCCTTTTGGAAAGTTTAAATTCATTTTGGAAAGATCTCAATGGGTGTATTGCTCCATCACATTCAATTCAAGCCTTTTGGTGATATTCTAGGTTGTGCAAGGGGGTAGTTGAAGCCCATTGTTTAAGTGGCTAGTGGAATTATCGGTTAGGAACTAACATGTTCATGAGGACAAAAAGTCTACAAGCACATAACTACAGGTAAATGGAGCTTGAGAAGCATGTTGCAAACTATAAGGAGTTGGATGTTCATGAGCAATTGCATGACGAAATTGCAGAGATCTTGGGAATTGTAGCTTGGAAGGAAGGAAAAGTCCCCAATAGAGGAAGTAGCATAATCACAAAGGTGTAGGGAACTCTCAAAAGTCCATAAGGAATGAGAGAATAGCAATGATGAACATTGGCAATGTGGGGAAGGGAAGTGTTGATGTGCTTTTTAGACATCTCTAACACAAAATAAAATACCAAAAGTATTCTATCCTCTCTTGATCAAAATCTCCTCAGATGCTAAATGACGTATGGATAGCCCAATGGTTTGATGTGTTGGCTGGTAATCCAAGGGGACTTACATTGAATACTTGAATGTTGAATGTTTGGATGTTGTTGGAACGTGAAAATTAACTTGATTATTAAAGGGCAAAAGGATAGGGTTCAAGAAGACTATGCTACTCCTAAGATCAAAGATAACAATGAATGTTAATCGGATAGACAGACTCCATATCAAGTCTTGCTTCGCCATGATAACAACAACTACACAAGATTGATGCGATCTTCTAAGGATGAGAAAGGTTTTCATATCATGAATACTCATGCAAATACCCATACATGACACAACTTGAATAAGCATCCATAATTGAACTAAACACAAGTGTAAGGTTCAGGCTAACTTTGCACTATAGCATACAATCAGCAAGCTACAAAAAGCATGAACCAAGGAGTTCATTAAAATATCTTCATAAGCAAACATTATAATCAATGAGCTTCAATTAAACTATGAGAAGTAGACAAGAAACCATGCCACAAGTGGAAATAACATTACATTCACCATAACTTCAATAAAATTAAGTATTACTCCAACAAGGCTTAGCAACAACTTCAAGTTTTCCTCCTCTACTCTAACTATCAGCTAATTGTTATCTAACTACTGCTCTCCTCCCACTATCTTCTTGTCTTATTCACCCTTTACAAATGAGAAAACTGAGCCTTATATAGATAGCTTTTTATAATGAATGGCTCAGATTGATTCACAATCAATGGCCAAGATTACAAGGTGGAAACCCTAATTAGGGTTTGTTACAACAACTCCCTTCGGCCAATGAGAAAATTACATTTAATTTGACACATCAAACATTGAATGTGAACCAATAGAAAATGAGGTTAGGTATCTCGAATTTTGTGCTTCCATGGGTGAGTCAAGTACATTGCATCTAGACATGTTGATGTGTGTTTACTCCCTTCGGTGAACTGTTCAAGTTTGCGGAATAAACAGGAAGCACACACAGAACATATAACCAGCAACTTCAATTATATTCAGAACATTAATTAACAGTCACAACAATATGGCAAAAAGATGTTTCCTTTATTGCATTCCAAAAACTAGTACATCAACAACATTGTCGTGGTTCCCTTACATTGCACTATATAAGACCCAATGGTTGGCAGAGATGCCAACTGTCACAACTGTTGACTAACCCCTATGGGAACCAACAATTGTCTTATTACACAACCACAGTATTACTAAAACATAACTAGCAAAAGTATAAGTTTTATCCTAATTGCCACCTAACATCAACCCCCCCAAAAAGTAGTCGTCTTCCAAACGACGAAGACAAAATGGGAGTTGGTCAAAACTGAAAA
Organism: Cryptomeria japonica; assembly: GCF_030272615.1. NCBI lineage: Eukaryota > Viridiplantae > Streptophyta > Pinopsida > Cupressales > Cupressaceae > Cryptomeria > Cryptomeria japonica. Next base: position 888,239,067 of record NC_081407.1, on the reverse strand, counting down.
CTAAGGCTGAGAGGGATGAGAAGACGTCCCTGAGGTGGTAGAAGCTGGACCCTGCTGCTGGGACTGCTGAAGTTGCTCCGTACGGAGCCGTAGGTTCCCCTCGACAACCAACTAGCGTTCACGAATTTTCTTTACCATGAGAGCTGTCTCCATCAGATCTTTATCCTTCTGCTTCACCTGACGGGTCAAGACCGATACCCTCTCCTCCAATGTCTTTATCTGAACACTCTGTTCGGCCAGACGACTCTTTTGGAGTGCAACTGCCTCCTCCATCTCAATTCTAACTTGCTTTTCCACAACAACAAGTTCTATACATTTATCCAACTCCTTCTGGAGTCCAGCAAACTCTTCCTTAGTAGCTGGATGCTCGGCCTGGGCCTCTTGCATATGGAAATATAGCTCATTGTAGGAGCTCTCCATACCCTGCGAAGAGGAGCCAAGTGCCCCCTGGTTGTGCATGATGTGTGCGTCCCTCCAGGTTGCCACCATTTCAGGAGTCTCGGCTGTTGTCCAGTCGTGTTTGACGAACTACTGTGTGAACTCTTGACATCCAGAGGTCATAAATGCCAGAAGCTTCTTTGCTTCTGGTAGGGCTCCTGCATCTACTTGTAAGGCCAGGTCCGCGATGCCTCGTGCTACCTCTATAAAGCCCTGCAACTCTGCCATGAACTGCCGAATGGACCCCACTTGGTCTTGTGAATCTGGTTGTGAAATGTAAAGATCCCTAGATGGATCCTTCCCTGGTGGCAACTCCGTGTCCATCATCCTGTTGTTCCCGGATTGGAAGCTCTCATCCTCCAAATTGGTGACACTCTGTGTATTCTCTTATTCGCTCTCTCCCTTCCTCGAGGTCTGCCCTACGTCTTCAATCCCTTCATCCTGGACCTGCTCTTGGCTAATTGCCATTGTGCGTGGTGAAGGGGGAGATGGTGCATGGGGTGCAAGGGCAAACTTCCCCAACCAATTGTCCAAGGATGCATCCATGTCTTTCGCTTGATCTATCTCCTTTGCCATGAGAGCATCCAGTATGGTCAGTTCTTCTTGTATTGGCCATTCTGTAGGAGTCAAATCGCTACAACACACCAACCTCGACAAAAAATCTTTTCTTTCTTTCGTCATTTTGGTGGTTGGTTTGGATGCGGACTCTCCTCTGTCTGGAATTCCAAATACTCTTTGGAAGTCATGCGGGTTGAAGGCAACCGTGATAGTGCAGCCCTTGTACTCTATAATGGATTTTTGTCTCCCGGGCTCGTAGCCAGCGACCATGGTTCAGAGAACTGGTTCAAACTCCTTTATGTTGAAGGTCGACATTTGAATGGCGTGGTCTACTTCGGCCTTCTTGAGGGACTTCTTCAATGCGTAGTCCGGAGGGGTTTCCTCCCTCCAGCTGCGACATTCACTTCCTGTGACACTTTCAAATGTGTATCCACTGTCACTTTCTCCTGCTGGTCACGTTGAATTTTTGGCCTTACTTTGGCCTTCTTACTGCTGCTATTGGGCTCTCCTGTACTTATCGCCATCCCTGTTGTCTGCTTGGGGTTCTGTTCTTTTCCCTTAACTTTTCCCTGTCCCTGATCGTTAGTATAACGGTTCGAGTTTTTCGTCGGGCTGGGGTCTCCCCAACTTGTTCTCACCATGGTGTCGTACAACATCTTCAATTCTTCACTGTACGGACTTCCTTAGGCTAGTTCTTTACGGACTTCCTGTAGTCTTGTACGGATATGGTAAAATCTTTTGCGCAAGCCTTCCCGTCTAGTATGGAGTCGTTGCACGTACGATGATGCAGCGCCTTGATTGTGTGGACTTTGGTTTTCACTGCTTCCAGCTGATTCGTATGGCGTAGGTGTATACCCTATTGACTTATGGTTCTGTACAAGGCCGTACGAAGATTCCTTCCGCTCTTCCCTTAGTACGGCATTCACCCTTTGAAGGCATACAAATTTTTTCTGTGTACGAACTCCACCAGTTCTTGCATTCATACAACTAACCCTTTGTACGACGTTCACCCTTTGAAGGCGTACAAATTTTTTCCTTGTATGGATTCCACCACTTCTTGTATTCGTACGGCTAACCTTGGTGCTCCACCATACGGGGATGTTCTGATAATGCCATCGTGGTATGACTTCGCACGGTGATGTTCCTTCCTCTTGCAAATTCCGTACTCAATCGTACGACCAAGTCCTTCCCTCCAGATTTTGTACAGGCCTGTACTGCTTTGGCCCCCCTTGCTGCACTGTTCGTACGATTTCGTACGAAAACAACTTCTCCTCTAGTTGTCATACGGTACCGTATGGTTGCTTCCTTCTTGGGATTCTGACTTTCTCTTCTTCGTGTTTCAACTGGCTGCTCAATTGGTTTGATCTCAGCAACAAAGATGATTTATACGCTTTTTTCTCTTCAGGGTTAGGGTTGCCAAGACATATTTTATTAATTTTTTATAAAATAATTTTTGTTTTGCCTTCGTCAATTTTTCTTCCTTCAACTTTAATATTTCTCCCCTTTCTTTTAATTTTTCCCTAATTTTAAACCCTTGCCTTTTAATTTTAATATTTGCCTTACTTTTTCTATTTCTAATATCTTTCTTTTCAAATATTCCTTCAATACTCTAACTTGGCAAGACTTTTTATATTTGAGTCCGCGTACCTTCAATTTACCATGGTACTTGCCAACTTGCTTCCTCCGAAGACTTTTTCTTTTGCTTCCTTGTGCCTGAATTTGTACCACCTCTCCTGTTGGAGCTCATACTGTCTTCTTCCGTTTAAGCAACTTGTCTTTTTGGACCCAACGTTTCACTCCTTTCCTCGGTCTTACCTTACTGCCAACGTCTTCTTCCTTCCGCTTTTTGCTTGGTCCCACTTGATTGTCCCCCTCCTCCAGATCCTCCATTTTCCTCTTTACCCCAGTGGGATCTTCCAGAGGCCTTACTTTGATCTTCGAATCATGCAACCATGCACATACGTGCGGTAGTCTCCTGTAATACTCCTTGGGGCAACACGTGCCCACATACTCCAGGTCGCATATTTTGTCCACCAATGGTGCCGGTCCTACTCCTTTATAGCTTCCATCTACGTACCAACCTCCATATCGTTGGTACCATGTCACTTTCTCGCCACCATACCAAAACCCTAGGACCTATCCACGCTAGGACCTATCCACCATACACTAGAGAAATGGATTGCAAATAGGAAGGATGACCAACCTTCCAGGTTCATGAGAGATGGACGACCAGCCTTAATGCTCTTATCCACGCTTTCAATGGAAACCTTGGCGACTAATAGAACTTGACCTCCTAATTTGCAAAGGCTAATGGCAAAGAGACGCCTAACTAAGACAACTAACCTAAAACCCTAAGCCAAAAGCGAAAAAGTGGGGTCCTGTTGGTGTCTGTTTTATCATCTACCAAACATTAGGATAGGATACCCGAAGGTATTCTATCCTCTCCTGAAAAATCACTACTGATTCCAAGGTCTATATGTGCGAACAAGTGACTTTAGTGGAATAGCTTCTTGGGTAGTGTATGCTGAAATTTAAAGGGGGACTTACGTTTGACAAGTATCTTGAATTGCTGGACTTAGATGGATTTAGCAATTTTAGGCTCTTCTTTTTTTTGGGGGGGGGAATTTTTTGGGATTTAGACTTTCAAAAGAAAGGGAAAAAGGGATAGGGTTTAGGAAGGCTAATCTAATCCTACGAACTCTAGAGACAGTATTGACTGGGTGCTCTCGAGAAACCAAACCTTGCTTCGCCACACTAAGGACAACTACACAAGGCCGGTGCAATCTTTGATGGGTTGTGCTTATGATCGAGATGTTGGGATGCACAGGGGATGGGCTCAGACTAACTTTGCTCGGTAGAATGGAAGTCATCCATTTACCAAAAGTATGAGCGGAGATACACTGTCAATTGATACTTATCAAATCCTTCATTCAAATTAACAACAATGAAAGCAAATCTAGATTAATATTAACTAAGTGTTGAGGCAATTGAAACCATGCAAATCATTCAAATAATAGAGATTACAAAGCAACGCACATGCAATATATTATCTGGAAATGACCTTAAGCAACAATACATCAAAAACCTCACCCTTTTCAAATGAGAGGAGGCAACCTTATATAGTTTCTCAAAAATAAATGAATGGCCGAGATCAAACAGTGATCAAGGGCCAAGATTGAAAGTCCTAAACCCTAATTAGGGTTTCCCGAAATACTACTAGTTCAAGCAAATGAAAGAGTGATAAGTGGCGCAACTGCTAATTTTACTGAGGTGAGTGGCCACTTTTCTCTTTCAGAGATTCAACGTATCTGGACACCACGAGCTTGACCTCCTCCATGGTGACAATCGGCAAACCGCCAATCTGGAAGTCGGTGAGATCCACATCGTCGACGCATGTGGCAAGGATGCCTTCCCACTCCACTGCTTGGGTGAGGAAGTTGTCATCGATGGAGAGGAAGTTTGCAATCTTCGAAAGATCGCCTTTGTTAATCATCCCTGAATCTCGGAAGAAGCTTGCTTGAATCCTGGCTCTCAGGTTCTTTGCTTGTAAATGCTTCTCCCTTAGGCTTTCCTTCTGCCAGATCTCTAACGCCACACGGAATACCTTGCCCAGGATCTCTCTAACCCTTGCCTCTGTCTCAAAACACTTGGTCTCGGATTTCTTCAGAACCTCAATCCGAGTGACCAGAGCATAGTACCATGTGCCGAAGTCGTACCTGTCTCCTGTCTGTATGATGCTTGCATCCACTAAGCTCTTCTTTGACATGCCTCGGATAACCTTCAGGTGAGGGAGTATTTCATTTTGAATTTCATCCTCTTCTTCCCAATTGGATGCTAGATCCTGGATACGATCAATCAACAAAGAAGTTGCCTCATGTGCTGATACTAAGTTTTCTACCAGGGAGTCAGCACATATCACAGCGTCTGAAATCCACTCCTTTTCTTGAGTGTATGATCCCTTCATATCATCATAGTCCTTCATTGATCCCTACTGAAGAGGCTGTGGTGGAGTAGCCAGGACTTCATGGTTGAGCGGGCTGGTAAGATGGAGAACATACTTCTTCCACTGCTGGTTCTCTTCTTCCACTTTCTTCCTCTTTTCTTTTTCATGAGCCAGCCTCGTCTTTAGAACGTTGCAGGAGTCATCAAAATATTGGATCTCCTGGTCCTAGGTAGGCTTACCCATCTCTATGGTGGTAATCTTGTAGTCATCTGCGATGACATCGTCCCTAGTCTTCCCTTCTTTGGGCACTGCTATCTGGACTGCCTGAATCTGGCACTGTCTCTCTGAATCAGGGAAAACTTCCTGGCTGGTTTGGGCGGTTTAGCTATAGTGGGTTCATTCACCTTCTCCAGGAATGCTGCGGTAACCTCCTCGGTTGAGTGGGCATCCTTGGGAACCTTGGCCTTTATCCTTGCTCTCAGCCAATCAGGAATGGTTGATTGTTCTATAGTGTTCCGATCAAACTCATCGTCTGCTTCTCCTGGGTTCGCTGATATGCCATCCAAGAAGATTGTAGGGGCTTCAATCTGCCCCCTATTTGGAGTTCGGAAGACCTTCTCCACCACTTCCTCAACTGGCTGGGAAAGCACTCTTCATCATCGATCACATAGATGTTCATCTCTTGCTCCCCAATTGTACTCTGATCAGGCGCAATGGAAGCAACACTTAGGATGGAGTGACTTTCGTTGGATTCTCTTCTCTCACCTACAACCCTTTTCCCTGTGCACTTTGTGGAGCTTCCACCCAACTCCTTTCTCTTTCGAGATCCAACACTTTCTGGATTCCGAGCATCACCGGCGGAGGTACAAGGATGGGCGGACAAAGTATCATCTACTCCCATTAATTCATAAGTTAGAACCACACCTTTGGCCTTCAACTGTTTTGTCTTTTCAGACGCCCACCACCTTGAGTACTCAACCACCGACCTCATGAGGTCTGCTAGATCTGATTTTTCTCCCTCTGTCCAATCTATCAAGACTAAAGGTTCATTCTTCATCTTCTCAAAATCCGGCTGCTGAAGTTCTAGGCTTTCTTCTACCTGATCGGCAACTTTGAATACTTCCGTTGCTCTCACCATACTTAAAGGAATTCTTGACCAGAACCTCTTCCGGATCTCGAAACTATCGGCTGCATTAGCCCATTAGTCTTCTAGATCTAGTCTGTGCTCAAACGTTGTCCCTTCGATCTTCTTTATCCGATGGAATGGATCAAAATCTTTTCTTGCCTTGTATTGGTAGAAGGGATACCAGGCCAGTTCTTTCTCAGCGGTAGCTACAGCCTGTGATGATGGACATGTTTCCAGCCCATTACCAATTGTAAGTGAGGATGTCCCTGCCTTCTTCTGCTTATCCCTTTGAATCACTATATACTCCTCCAATTGTCTCACAACCTCGAGCAACACCACTCGGCTGGTAGGGTAAGTTGGAAGCTTGTATGGGGGCCCAGAGAATCCCTGAATTGGGAGGTAAGTGAACTTCGGATATTGGATGTACCAACACCTGAACCGATCGATGAAGTCCATAGACTCTTGAGAGAGCCTTTGGTGCAGGCCACCTTGAAGGGTCCGGGTAATGTGCATTAGGAAGGTATCATTCACCCTTTTGAAATGGAACTTCTCCTCCATATGGAGCTGGGGATAGCAATCATATACCGGAAATTGGTTCTCCTTGTTCCCAACTTCTCCTCTACAAGTGAGACCTTTGTACCTGTAGGTCCTGGCCAAAGAATAGAACAAGTAAGAACTCATGAAGAAAGTCCTATTCGCCTCCAGATTCCTTAGCTGGCTGTCTAGGTTGTCGCTGATCATATGGGCCCAGTCTATCATTTTTACTCCTTTGATTATTTACATCCAGGGTTCGAATGGAGCTCCCTGAGGATTTCCTATTATTCTATTGAGCAAGACAATCATGTCCCCAATGTCCTCCTTGAAGTATGCTCGCACTAGGCTCTTTCTCTAGAGTTTGGAGGCGCCCTTCCTCGGCTTGTCTAGCCAGGAATGATTAACTATGGCATCATATTCTTCTAGGTGATCGTGGTACAGACTGTCAGCTTCATCCTTGGTCATATATACTGCGTTGTGGTACTCAGGGATCCTGAAGGCCTCTCTGATGGCCTCATCGCTGACATTCACCAACACTCTTCCATCAGGTGCAACAATATGCTTACTGATGGGGTTGTAGTGTTTGGCGCATTCAACTACTAGTTCATTGCACTGTATGGTGGGGAGGAAGCCGACAGCGTGCACGATACCACTCTTCATCATTTTTCGTGCAATGGTGGTAGGCACAAGGTTGTCCAGACCAAACATTCGCTTCTTAAACTCCCTCAGATTGATATGTCCGAGGTTGGTGTCGCTGATGTTCTTCCACTTGGAAGTCATCCTCGACTCTGGAGGAGCATCTTTGTCTACCTGGAATTTCATAATGTCTGGGCCCTGTAGGCAAACGATGGAAATTTTAAAGTTAGAAAATGATTTGCAAAGTTTTGAAAATAACGGGGCTGCGAAATGGCCGAGTGTTGGAAAATTTTCCATTTTTAAAATTTTTTATTCTCATATTTAGCCATAAAAATCGAATTTTTAACTTAAAACCCTCAGTCTTAAAGTTGGTTGTGGTTACCACCAAGTGTCAAAACTTCCAAAAAAATTTCATACTTAGCCAAAAAAAAATGATTTTCTTTCTCCAAAATTTAAAAAAAAAATCATTTATTAAATTCTGGAAAATATCCAGAAAATTCACAATTTTAATTTCACCTTTGACTCGGATAGGAGTAAGGCTAGACTTTTCTCCAAAATATTCAGAAAATTCAAAAAAGATGCCTTTCTCCAGAAATCTGTAAGCCTTCTGCCAAAAATATTATCCCACTTCCAACATATCTAGAATTTTCTCAAGATGATCTTCAAACTGACACACTTTACTAAGCTCTCCTTAGTAATTTTGAACTTCTTGGTGTAATAATGAAGTTGATAATGAAGTATTTGTAGACAAGGTTAAGCAAAACCCTTAAAATCATCCAACTCATACTTCTAATTCTAAAAAAAAAACTTTCCATTTTGATTTAAGTTTGAAGATCTTCATCAATCCTCCAATATTCCTTTTCAAAAAAAAACTTTCCATTTTGAATTAATATCTCAATAATTTTCCAATATTCCCTCAATATTCTCAAAAAAAACTTTCCATTTTGGATTTATTTTCAGGATTTTTTTATTTATTTAGATATTTCTTCATTTTGGATTTAATTTTGAAATCCCAATGGATTTAGTGACATCACTGGCATCTTTGTCTGACTTTTCAATGTGTAGGTGGATTTTTTTTTTTCGAATTTTGAATTTCCATTTTCAAGCTTTGGCGCACTTTGCCAATCTCTCCAAGGTATGGCGGACTTTGGCTAGAACTCCTTCATGGCCTCCATTAAAGTGAGAATTTGGCTAAGGCATTGGGGCGGACTTTGACCCTTGCTCCCACATGGCCTCCTTTACCTTGGCGGACTTTGGTGTTGACTCCTCCATGGCCTCTCTAGGTGGGGCAGACTTTGGAGTAGGCACCTTCAAGGTCTCCATCATCCTTGGTAGACTTTAGGCTAGGCACCTTCAAGGCCTCCTTTACCTTGGCGGACTTTGGCTATGACACCCATGGCCTCCAAACTCATGGCGGACTTTGGGCTTAGCACCTATGTGACCCCCCAAACTTTGGCGGACTTGGGAGAGTGCTCCTCCTTGGGCAAACTTTGGTGTTAGCTCTTTCATGGCCCCTCTAGCCTTGGCGGACTTTGAGGTGTGCTCCTCCATCACTTGGGCGGACTTTAGGCATCCCTCTTCTTGCTTGGGCGGACTTTGGAAGGCTCTCCACATAGGGCGGACTTTGGAAGGCTCCCCTCACTTGGGCGGACTTTGGTGGAGGCTCCTTCACCTTGACCCTCCTAACCTTGGCGGACTTGGCTCTACATGCTTGGGCGGACTTTGAAGGTGTCTCCCACATGACCTCCAAATGCATGGCGGACTTTTGGCTTGGCACCCATGTGACCTCTCAAAGGCATGGCGGACTTTAGACCGAGCACCCTCACAGCCTTCTAAGGCATGGCGAACTTCAGGCAGGGCTCCTTCATGGCCTCTCTTGCATTGTGGTGGGGTTTGAACCTGCAAAAATACTTCAAAAACCTTTGTTAGCCAGACTTCGCATAATTTTCAGAGAAATTTCAAAATTTCACAGTTTAATCTAATTTAACTGGATTAACTTGAAATTTGAAATCCATGCTTAGGTGGATCATCTGAAGCAGCAAAAAAGCCTAAAATCTAGGGATTTAGCTTTTTAGATCGAAACTTGGAATTTTCAAGTTCTGGTCGAAGCTGGTCAGTGGTACAAGTGTAAACCCTAGGTTTGCATCCCGAAAAAGCAAAAAGCCTAAAATCTAGGGATTCAGCTTTTTTAGGTCAAAACTTGGAATTTTCGAGTTCCGGTCGACGCTGGTCAGTGGTACAAGTGTAAACCCTAGGTTTGCATCCCGAAAAAGCAAAAAGCCTAAAATCTAGGGATTCAGTTTTTTTAGGTCAAAACTTGGAATTTTCGAGTTCCGGTCGAAGCTGGTCAGTGGTACAAGTGTAAACCCTAGGTTTGCATCCCGAAAAAGCAAAAAGCCTAAAATCTAGGGATTCAACTTTTTTAGGTCAAAACTTGGAATTTTCGAGTTCTGGTCGAAGCTGGTCAGTGGTACAAGTGTAAACCCTAGGTTTGCATCCCGAAAAAGCAAAAAGCGGACATCCCTAAAAATAGGAAAAACTTCCTAAAAATAGCCATATCGGGGATCGGGCTAAAAATGCCAAAAATGAAACTTTCTAAAAAATTGGAAAAAGCAAAAAAAGCAAACTTTCTAAAAATAGAAAGTTGTCCAAATTCATCCAAATCAATTGCGATCTTCGTCCTTTGGCCTCTCTAAGCACTCTGGTGGTGTTCACACTCCGGAATCACATAACTTGCAAAAACTAACTTTCAATCGTTAGGGCCTGAAATGCTCTGAACTGGACAAGGCTTGGTGAAACTGCAGCAAAAGGTCGTAGGACGCTAGCAAAACCCTAGAAAGCAGGAAAATCAGAGGGTCCCAATTTGCAATGGGGTGATGTGTGAAAAAGGTCACAACAGGTCCCCATTTGCAATGGGGCGATGTTTGAAAACATCACAACAATAAGCATGGGTAAAGATGCATGCGTGGTTAGATTATCTGTAAGAATGAAAGAAATAAGGAAAGAAACCGAGAAAATGTGGAGCTTCTTTTTTGCATAGTTTGAAGATTTGTAGGAAACAAAGGGCATGGGGAGTGAAGGTTGGGGCACCTTTGCACCAAATTGCAAGCATGCATGCAAGGTCTCACATAGATGTACAAATGCATCAGGAAACTTTAGAACTTAGCAAGATTATTGAACAAGAACTCTAAAAAGCAATGCACGATAGCCATAGTGGGGTCAATTGCACCTTAAATGCTCCTTTGCAAGGAAAATATTTGCATGTTTTATTTTTTTTGGATGCCTTGATCACTTTCCCCCTTACATCATACTTAGTCGCTTAAAACATCATGATGTTGCACTTACTTTTATTAGGTCGTGGATTTTGCCAACGCAAGGATGATCTCACTCACATCCACCTTCAATTCGTGGATTTTGGCAACTGAAGGATAGTTATCATGATTATTCATTTTCATGAACTCCAACACTTATTCTATCCATTCACCTTCAATATGATGTTGATCTTCATTCTCCAAGCAAGGATTGAGTTAGTTCATTGTGTCTTCTTCACTTCATAGATCAACCTTGCTATCTTCATGCTTGAGGTGTGGATTCTAGCAAGTCATGGATAAAAGTCATCACCACACCCTTAGGTCGTGGATTTGAGCAACCTGAGGATAAAAGTCACGTAGGTCGTAGATTTGAGCAACTCAAGGATAAAAATTTCCTCGGTCGTGGATTTGTGCAACTCAAGGATAAACTTCATGATTTACACTTCAAGTTGACCACTTCATTGCTTGTCTAAGTTGATCATTTCAATGCCTTTGCTTGCAAACTTGGAGGATTTGAGGGGTAAACTCACTTGTTGCCACTTCCATTTAACATCATCATCAAGACCTTCAAGGTCGTGGATTTTGGTGAGTCAAGGATAAACTTAATTTGACCTCATCACTTATTGATTTCACCAAGTGTAGAGTGACTTGTTCATAGGGTTGACTTGATTGATCTTCATTAAGCACTTCGTCTTAGTTGATTGATCGTCACTTCTTGATTGTTCCTCGCTTCTACATTCTAACCTAAAGACCTTCACTTGCTTGCTTGACTGCTCATCACACTTAAGAGTTAAGACTCACCTTGACCTGACTTGAAGGTCACACTGTGAAGCATCATTCAGTGATCATCTTCATCTCTATCTATCACCTAAGCACTTAGAGCTGCAAAGGCTCCAAATCAATCCAAAGGGAGACCCGACTGCTGCTAGACTGTCTGACTTGATCACATCTTGATGACAAAGACACTACATCCCCTCAGAAGCAAAACGTTAAAGAGTAAAGAAACTACTGCCAAGCAAAGAAAACTAAGAAAAAGAACTAAAATACAAGCAAAAAGTGGGGGCCTCCATTTGCAATGGGGTGATGTGTGAAAACATCACAACAAAACTGTGTATCAATAGGTTTGAAAAGTTCCAACTTGGATTTTTTTTGATAAATGGCTTGTGTATGGCGATGATTACATATGAATGCTTATATTTTTCTGCCCTTTTTAATGAGATCTAAAGTCCGTTGGAGCTTGCCAATAACTTTGATTGCATTATTAAACAAATGCGTACAACACGATGTGTAAAATACATGCCTATAATTTTCTTGCATTAACATGCTTGTTGCTTTACAAATAGGGGTAGTACTTGTAACAACTTGGACTACATGTGATGCCCTGTTGACGTGTATTTTGTACACAATCATACACAGAATAAAACACCCAAGGGTACCTTATCCTCTCTTGAATAAAGTCTCTGATTGCTGAAGACGTCGCAAAAAAGGATCAATCAGGGTGACTCCAATGTTCTTTTATGTAGGGTCTCTACGTGTGGATAAGCACCAGTGGTCGTTGTGAATGCTGTTTCATCAAGGGGCCTTACGTCCTCTGAGCTGTAGGAACAAGATTTCTCTAAACTAATAAGTTGTCAAAAAAGATCAAAGGGTAGAGTTTGCAAGGGATAAATTCTAATCTAATCCTATGAATGACCTAATGTAGGCTAGACTTGGCCAGATTCTACCAATTTCAATATTGCCATGAAATAACAACCTAACTGAAATTGATGCGATCTTCTAAGGTAACAAATGATTTTCAGTTCATCAAGGATCATAGACACTACCACAAAGGCACATATCCAAAGCTCAATGACGATTGAAGGTTTAAGCAATTCAAGTCTCTCCAGTTGACCACACAAGGCGTTCCTACAATCAGTAAGAAGCTAGTGGTTTGGAACGTGAATCTCACCAAAATCAAGCCCAACACTTAGTCCTTCAAACTTAAATACTACTTCGACTGAGAATGATTCAAGAAAGCAAACAACCATGAAGATAGCCGCAAGAATTGCAATAAAACACCATAACTTCAATATTTTATTGATCTCAAAGCCAAAATAGACAACAATTGCTTGAAATTCTTTCTTCAAAACTCAATCTTGCTACAAAATAACTTTCTTCTCTCCAAAAGCTCTAATCTTCTAACTATTTCTTATTGCTCTATTTCTAATAACAAAATGAAAATGAATGAGGGTATATATAGCATCCTCAATTACATTGAACGACCCAGATCAAAAGAAGATCAACGGCTGAGATTCTGACACCTAAACCCTAATTAGGGTTTTATTACAAAAGTTCCCTTTTTATTGCACAATATTAAATGCATAGCCAAATATTTAATTTGGCACAAAAATCTAAGAAACATAGACCAATGATAATTAAGGTGCCATGTCATCTATAACAACCTCTCTTCTAGAACCTTATTCCCTTTCCAATGCTCCTTTTTAGCATATGCAATGAATCTGGACACGATTCCCTCAATTTCAGCAATAGGAATCTCGGGAAGATTCCTCATTCGTTCTTCCAAGTGAATAATCTGATCAAAGGCCTTGAGAAGAGCTGCGTCCCATTCAGGTTCGAGTTCCTTGATTTTCTCAATCAGGAGCATAGTAGCAAACATTTGATCTCTTTGCTCATCTGAAATAACATTCTCATCTTTGCAAAAGATGACTTTGACCCTTTCTTCCAACTCTTGAAGATCCACATTTGTCTCAACTTCGATCCTTCTACCAAGAATAGTGCATAAAACCCCAAACACCTTGTCCTGGATTGGATGGATGACCTCCTCCACTTGATTGCATTTGGCGCTGGTGTCCTCAAAAAGAACTTCCTTCATCTGGAGTAAAGTAGACCACTGGAGTAAATTATGAGCTCCTCCATCCATTATCTTTTCTTGTGCTAAGGTCTTCCTTGGTGTTTGCCTGATTACTTGAAGAACAGGAATGATAACATCTTTAGTATGAGCAAAGGCGGCTACTGTTATCATTAGGTTGTGGATGATCTCAAGGACCTGGATAGCCCGATGGATGGTTTGCATCATTCTTGTTGCAAACTCAACGGCAACTGTATGGGATTTGTCAATCCAAGAGCTCATAAGCTGGACCAAGCTCTTAACTCTCTCTGCCTCACCAACTGATTCAAGGGGAAGTGCTTGCACAGGAGATACTGCTGGATCCTGCTGTCCCAAAGGCTGACTGAGGTGGCTAAAGTAGCCTCTCCAAGCACCTCTCTCTCTCTCAAGTTTTCTATTCTTTTCCTTTGATCTTCCTTCATAAGGGCTGGATGACTGGTGGATGCTCCCGCCTTTGGGGTCGCCATCTTGACACCTACACAACATTTCATAGTGAGCAATATACCTTGGAACGTAGAAATATAGATTAAGTTTAAGCTTTAAATTTAGGAAACTTCATGATAAATCTTTGAATTATCATTTCCTAAATACGATTATGCAATTGGAAATTCAAAATTTCAAAATTTAAACAAGGGAGATCTTGCCATACCTCTCTTTGAGAACTAGCTCTAAAAAGCGATGCAAAAATTAAGAAATTTGCTAGGCAAAATGAAGATCGAAGTCTTCTAGCAAAGGCGCCTCCTTCATCAACTTCACCACCCTTTGGGTCTTCAACGCCTTGAAGGAAACTCGCTCCACCTCTAACAAAGTTTGCACTCCTTCTTGGATTGAAATTCGCACCTCTCTTTGGATAAGATTTCGCTCCTCTCCTTGGATGAGATTTCGCTCCTTCTATTGCTTCTCCAAATCGCATGTAAATAATGATTGAATGATGGATTAAAATGCCTCAAAGTACCTCCCATATATAGGCGCTCATGCATTGCAATTCCCATAGGCCGACTTGGAAAAAAATAAATAAAAATTAAATAAAGAGGAGGCCGACCTTTATTAGAATATTTAAAATAAAACCCCAAGCGCTCTCCCTTTTATTTAATTTAATAATTAATTAATTTAAATGCCTTTTCAATTAAAATTTCGATCTTTTAAAAGGCTAAATTAATTATTAAATGCCTTATGCGAACTCATTAAATGCCCATTTTAATTAAAAATATTCCAAAGTTTTAGCGGACTTAGCATTTAATGCAATTCAAAAAATTTGGCATCTAAGCATGGGAGGAATAAGGGACATCTATCAACATCGCTCTGGTCCCTGGGAGAGGGACAGGAGCGCCCATGCATTTTGGTCCTCCATCTTTCATTTTTTTACGTTTGAAACTTCATCCTTGATGTTCGAAATAGCGTTTTCTCTTGGAATCTTGAGTTTGATTCATGTGATCTTTGGAAGGGGCGTACCTTGGAACATTTTCGCCCTGGTCCCTTGGAGAGGGACAGGAGCGATTTTCTACTTTTGCCCTTGATCTTTATCTTCTAAATCGCCAATTCAAGTTTGGGGGTAATCAATGATCTTCCTCGTTTGTTCTATGCATGCCAAACTCGTTTCTTCAATACCAAATGAGCTCTTCCAAGGATATTCGCCCTGGTCCTTCAGTGAAGGACAGGAGCGATTTTTTTCTTTTCAGCTTAAAATTGTCGATTTTGAGGTTAACTCCTTATTCATCATCTTCCTAAAGACATTTTTGACTTTGCATGACCTCGCCTTGACGTGGTTTTTGGAAAGGAATGATTGATTCTATAGAAATCGCCCTGGTCCTCCAGTGAAGGACAGGAGCGATTTTGCATTTATGGCACAAATCCTTAATCATATCAATATCTAATTATCTTCAAGGCGTGAAACGTTGTTCCTTAATCCATCTCGAGTCCTGCAAACGAAAGTAGCACTCCAAAATGTTAGGCAATCAAGCAAATTTGAAGATTTCGCTCTGGTCCCTTGGTGAGGGACAGGAGCGCTCTACCTTTTGTCTTTGGACTTCATTCTCCAAATCACCAATTCATGATGTGAGGTAGGCAATGATCCTCATCTCTCGTTGTATGCACGTTTTGCTTGTTTTCTCAAGGCAAAATTGACCTTCTTAGGATTTTCGCGATTTTCGCCCTGGTCCTCCAGTGAAGGACAGGAGCGATTTTGCATTTGTGCTTAAGTTAGTCAATTTTTTAAGGTTGGTTCCTTGTTCATCGCCCTTCGAAAGACATTTTTGACTTTGTACAACCTTGCTTTGGCATGGCTTTGGAAGGGAAATGATTGCTTTTATGAAAATCGCCTTGGTCCTTGAGTGAAGGACAAGAGCGCCATTTAGTTCTTGGTGCAAACCCTTGATCGTGTCAACTTCCAATTGCCTTCAAGGCGAAAAACGTCATTGCTTACTCCATCTTGAATGTTGGAAACGAAAGTGGCACTTAAAAATTAGGCATACTTGACTATTTCGCTCTAGTCCCTTGGTGAGGGACAGGAGCGCTTTGGCCATTATTCGTCCAATTTTGCGGTCTTCGCAACTTTGTTTTCCATTGAAGCTTTTCAAATATCATCTTCATATTGTGCCTTGGCCTGGATTCGACCAAATTTGGAAGGGAAGACTTGTAAATGCATTTTTCGCCCTGGTCCCTGGGTGAGGGACAGGAGCGCCTTGGCCAAAATAGGCTCCACTTGTGTTTTGCAATCTTTCAAAATTATCTTCAATAGAGCGATTACGCCTTCCTTTACTCATCCCAAACGTAAAACTTGCTTCACTTTTGCCAAAAACTTGTCTTGAGGGAAAATCGCTCTGGTCCCTGGGAGAGGGACAGGAGCTTCCTTTGAAATTCGCCTTGGTCCCTGAGAGAGGGACAGGAGCGCCTTTGCCAATTTGGATCGATTTTCT
Source organism: Cryptomeria japonica (assembly GCF_030272615.1). Lineage (NCBI taxonomy): Eukaryota > Viridiplantae > Streptophyta > Pinopsida > Cupressales > Cupressaceae > Cryptomeria > Cryptomeria japonica. The sequence goes on along the minus strand of NC_081407.1, from coordinate 888,222,719 downwards.
CCATTGTGGTCCATTCAAGTTATATTCAATGAGCAAAACGTACTTTCCTTGATCTCTTCCAAATCGTGAAATCATTTAAATCTTGCAAGGATAAGGCAAACTTGGAATTGAAGCTCCGGTCCTTCAGTGAGGGACAAGAGCGATTTTGTCATTTTAGCATATTTCCTTGTTTGCCAATTACTCAAATTATATTCAATGGACAAAACATGCCCTCCTTGATCTCTTCCAATCAAAAAATTGTCTTGGTCCTGCAAGGACAGTGCAACTTTGAAAAACAAGCTTCGGTCCTTCAGTGAGGGACAGGAGCGAATTGGTCTTAAACTTAAAAAAACTTGTCATTTTGAGTCTTCAAAATCTTCAAAATCTTCAATTCACGTTCGATTGTATATCCTGGCGACTCTGCACAAAACAATTAAAACAAGTCAATAACCAAGATGCATAAAATATCACTTTCGCCCTGGTGCCTGAGAGAGGGACAGGAGCGATTTTGCCCTTATAGGCCAAAATATCAAAATATTAGGTCTTCAAATCACTTCATCATGCAGGGTTAGGTTGTCCTCAAGTCCAGGAATCGGTTACCTTGCTTCCAAAATTTTGGCTAGAATTTGCCCAGACAAAATGAATAATTCCATCATTAAAATGCTAACCCCTAGACCTAACTGGAATTTGCCTTCAAAATCCTGACTGGACCCATCCTGAGACATACTCAACTTCCTGACAGACTCAAGCTATTTCAAAATTGCAATCTCAGTTAGGATGCTTAATTATCTTTCAAAATTAGACTGGACTTGGCTTGAAAATATCAAAAGGCAACTCCTAAAGCTTAACCCTAGTCCAGACGACTCACTCACTTACTCAAAATCCTAAAAGCAGAGAGAAGAACAAGCAAAACAAAAGCAAAAAAGAGGGGGTCCCCATTTTAATGGGGCGATGTGTGAAATGGTCACAACATGCCCCCATCTCAATGCCATCATATAGCTGGTTATGAAAGAACTCTACATTTTTTTTCTTGACTTGAGTAGTCAATGGACTTCAAAAATTAAGGCCCTTTGTTACATGTTACCATGATATTAAGTAGTGGATGATTTCTAGCAACTATTCACTCATCCATCATGATACTGCATCCTTCTGTAGACCACGTTCTTTTCATTGGTGCAATTTTTTGCTCTAATCAGATTTTTTCTTTATCACTTTGAGTAGTGTGAAGCTTTTCATATCTAGGTGGTTTATACCTAGTTGGGCCACTATTGATAGCTTGGACCATCTCTCCATAGAAAGGTGAGCAAGCAACATTAAATGGTATTCCATTTGCATAAAAGAATCATGCAATCACTGCATCAATTGCTTACAGATGAAATAATCTTCCAATATAGTTTGAGCTTCCAATGTACGGTCTCTTGCAAGAATATTCTACTGCTACATCTTTTGTTGTCACATGAACATGTCTAGAAGACACATCCACCTCAAACTCTATTTGATTTTGGGTTGCTATAGTTGCCCCTATTGTTGAAGTGCGGGAACTCAAATTAGACACTTTCCCTTCAACTCTTTCTTGATCCCTAACAATGCTATATTGTTCTACTCATTTAGACAAGGATGGACATCTTTTCCAAGTATGTGAAGGAAATGAGCCCTCACCCTATGTAAGTACCTTGCCATGACGTTTCACAAAGCTTGCATGTGATGGTGGCTGTTCCACTTGACCCCTTCAACCTTGGAACATGATCACAATACTTCTACGGTGAGTACAAGCCTTGTTTTCCCGTGACATTCTAAATGAAAAGATTTTTTTTTTATTAATATAAAAAAGAAACAAATTCATTGAAAATTAAAAAATTGAATTGGACTAGTAGTTTGATAGATTGATAGTAAATTTGAGTATTTTAAATTTTAATTGTTAAATGTAAATCAAACAATGACTCCATTTTTAGATCATTATTGAAGTTGAACTTTACAAACTATTTTAAATTTTAATTGTTAAATGTAAATCAAACAATGACTAATATTCATATTCTATAGTTGCATCATGCATCAATAATGCCTTGTAAACATACTTTCAAGTTGGACCTGAATTTAAATTAATAAATTCTTTAGCTTAATAATGATTTAAGATTTAGTAATCTATGGATTTACTGCAATTTAAATTTTCAAATGGAACATTGAGCAGTTAAAAATTTCAAACCTACCTAGGTGAATGTTCTAATTGCCTTGTTGCTAGTCGCGCACAAAAATTCTTGAAATTCGGACCCACTTCTACTTTTCATGGCATCCAAACGCTTCCAAACTCATCCAAACTCATCCGAAGTCTTGAAATCTTATCTTGCATGACATCGCGTCCGGTCAAAATACTGTAAAACAACCTTGAATGATGTGTTTTAGGGTTTTTGTTTTTCTTTCACTTATTATATTTCCTAGTGTATGAAAATAGGGTTTTAAGGTATTCTTTAACTTTTCTTTATGGAAGTGGAAGGAAATGTTGACGAGATGTTTCTTGTAAGCAAGGATGTCTTCACATGCATTTTTGATATGGGAAATACGTATTGCTCCTCGAGACTCATCCTAGGGGGTTGAAGACTTGTTTCCCCTTTACAATGGTAATACCCAATCAATTAAAGGTAGAGAGAAGCCACATGCCTTTTAAGACAACCTCTAAAAAGAACCAATCGACCATGTCATATGCCTTTGCTATTTCTAGCTTGATTATCATAGCTGCTATTTTGTTTTTGGATCTAAGAGGTAAATTTCACTTGTTAAAATAACACTATTGAAGATTTGGCTAAATATCACTATGCTCCCAAGAAATGAGAATTAGGAGCACCTTCAATCGATTTGCAATGGCTTTAGAGGTGCTTCTATGGAGAGCATTGGGGTAATAATCTGCAAAGGTTGGTAAGAGTTCTTTTGAATAAGGGCCAAGAAGGTGCAGCTGAAATCTTTAAGAATATTCCTAGATTTCCTAGATTTATTTACTACATCTATTAGTTCTTGGCACGATAGATCACAGCTAAAGTGAAAGACATCCGCTTGAAAACCATCTATTCTTGGGGCATTGTCCTATAGAAGTCCAAATTCTACATTTCTAATTTCGTGCAGGCTGAGGGAGCCATTAAAGATTTGTTATCTCCCTCAGAAATAAGAGATGTGATAGCAATTGCAAGTTGGTCATAATTGTTGGCATCCTCAAACAAATATTGAGACAACAAATTCTCAAAATACCTCACACCTCTTATGCTCATAGGTTCTGAGAGAATATCTCCGGAGGAATTCTAAATGTTGCCAATTCTATTAACCAATCTACAAGCAATCATTATTTGATGAAAGAAGCATGAATTTTTGTCAGTCCTTAACCCACTTTTTTCTAGCCTTTTGCTTACAAAAAATCTATTCTTCAACATTGCATTCTTCAAGATGCTAGGAAAGGACTGATTCATGAACAAGTGCATTAGTAAAACCCATATTTAGGCCTCTTATATTTTAGGAGAGCCCTTTCATTTCGTTGGTGGAGGGACCTTCGCCCTCTACTATGTATAGTAATCTTGAAGAGTTGATTGAGAAATCTCTTTACCTTGGCTTTAGAGAAAATATGTAGGATATCCTAATTTGTTTTTCAGTCCTTGTTTCTTCTTTGCTGTTTTGAGTTGCAACTCTTAGGTACTCACTAGTTAGAGAGGCCATTCAACCTCTTAAGAATCATCTCCATATCTGAAGGTTTGAGAAGCATACTATCTTCCATGGGGTTATCTATTGGAGTGTTGGTAATTAAGAGTGTATTAATTAGAGCTAGAGAAACAGGCTTAATCAGATGAATGGTTGGAGCTTTGATCTTTGAAATACCTTCCTTAGGGGGAAGGTCTAGAGTGAATTGTGGTATCCACATGTTAGAGCCAATAGACATCAAGGAGTAACTTGGACTAGGTTCCTCGAGAGGTGAACCTCCTACCACTATAAACTTTGCTTTCTTTATATAGAAAGTTTCGAAAGATGTCCATTGAGAGGGAATAACCTCACCTGTGAAAAACCACTGGTGGTTTTTAAGAAACATAAATTCTTTCTTGGTTTTTGAAGAGTTCTTGAGTTTGCAAATATGTTTTGTGGATGGTTTCAATTAATGGCGAAGTCTTGCACCTTCGTTCAATGCAAAATAGAATGCTGAGTGTATCCTATCCTCTCTTAAATAAGGAAATCCCTAATGCTGTCCGGGCTGATCATGAGGGATAACCTCAAGGTTCCAATTGTTAGGTCTTGACTTGCTCAGGATAACTCAGTGGTTGATGTGTTTTGCTGGTAAATACAAGGGGGACTTATGCATTTGACAAGATGGCTTGCGTTTGGTATAGCTATCTGGTGACGCTTGACTCCTCAAACTGGATGAAATAAAAGAAAAAGGATAGGGTTTAGAGATCCTAGGGACAAAGACAATAACGGTTGGCGCTATAGGTAGACAAATTTCGAATAAACTAGTTCTTGCTCAGCCAGAGATAAACTCACAACTCCACAGGAATAGTGCAAGCTCCAAGGGAATAAAAGGATTTTTAGACTATGGATATTCATTTATATACCCAATTTTGGTGCAATCTGAAACAAACATTCACAGTTGAACTAAGAGCTACAGTAAGCTCAGACTAACCATGCATAGAGACCCACAATTAGCATGCCTCCAATGGTATGAACCTGAAATCAAATCAAATACCCTCACACTCCACCATTAAGATCATTGAACTTTAATTAACTAGATGAAGAGAAACCATGCAAACAAGTTAGGGCAAATGGCAAAAACACCATTCTTCAATGCTTTATTCATTTGTTCTAACTGCTATTACAACACTTTCTATCCTACAATCCTACTCTATTCTGTTAATGCAGAATAGCTTCGGTAAGATAAATGATTGAATGAGAGATAAATGAAGTCTCTCATTCAATCATTTATCATATCGATAACTATGATAAAACCATCAAGCAATTAATTCATCCTTGATAGTCATTCTATATTTGCATATGGACAAACTATTGATTAATCATACTATGTATCTTCCTCATGTTCATCTATCTAATGAATCTTGTATTTAGATGAATATCGATTAAACATAATAATGATGACACCAATTAATATATTATCGGATTGCATATTATATTAGATCGGGTTGCATATTATATCGGGGTGCATGTAATATATATCGGAATGCATATCGGGTGGTATTATGTTAGTCACTGATAGTTATCGGTGTGTTAGTCTACACCGATAGTTATCGGTTGTCAAAGATAACACACCGATAACTATTGGCTGTTAGCATTGACAGTCATCGATATACTATCGAGTGTTAGTGCTTGGTAAACACCGATAATCTTCGGTCATACTCCACACCGATTGGCATTTACGTAACATGCTGTTTGTTAGTATAAACAAAAAGGCACGATCAAGTAATGTCTTGATCGGTCATGACCGATCAAGGCATTGCTTGACCGTGCCTCATTTGTCATATACTTATAGTAAGTGGCATTCTTGAGATAGGAAATAGAAAATATTAAATGCTCCTCTCACCTGCCACAAATAAGAAGATAGTCAGATATATACATTAAGGCAATCATAGAATTAGATAATAGAATATAACTTGCATATTGAATGTAAATTGAACATCTTTTACATGGTATCAGAGCTAAGTTAAATCGAACCTGAGGCTGTTCAATTTTGTGGAAAATTCAAACAAGCATATATTCAACATCAAAATTCTTCTAATGGGTAGCGCCATCAGATTTGTTGAAGCAATCAGACAACTCCTCGTCTAGGTCGGAACTTCTTTGAGCGTGGTGATTTGGATATCCCGATTGCCTATTTTAATGCAATTTGGATATTAAAGGAGATCGACTCTACTCTCAGGGAATCAACTGCAGTTTGCACATTAAGAGCCAAGTTCTTTGTGGGATCACGAGGGAGCGATTCTATGTGAATTAAACAAGGCAATAAGGAAGGTTGCAAGTCAAAGTTTGATGGCGGATATGTGTCTCTAAATGTCCATAAGATCACAGGAGTAACCAGTGCACTCTGGATGAACACATGTTCGCAGTGCCTTGTTATTATCAGACAACAACGACTGTATGATCAATTGTCGAGCATTTCTACCATGAGACAAGATTATCTTGTCAAGTGCCTTTCTGTACGAGGATGGGTTTGAACATGTCGCATGAAGAGGTCCATCACATTCATAGAGTAATGAAACATAAGTTGATGGATATTATCACAGGCTGTTTTTGCAGAGGCGATGACATAGTACACACACCCCATGAACACAGTTACGGATACAATTGTGCTACAAAGATGATAGAGTATGTAGCGTCAAAATGCGAGAGAGATGATCTTCCATGTTCCAAGCAGACACTGCAAAGCAATGCAATGTGGAAGAGCAACAACCAAATCGAAAATTATGATCTTCTAAACAAGCTTCTAATTGTTGTAGTCGGTAGCCATGCTCCTAGTCGGTTGGAAAAGAAGGCAGGACATGTTATATTGGCAGTAATGAGTTTATTAGATTGCGGAGCTCGGGTTGGACCAGTCTAATTTAAGAGATAATGCATTGACAACCCTAGATGTTGTAAGGTGTATTGAAGATGATGTTGTTATAAAAGTTGTAGGATTTTTTGCTGGAGGAATGCGATGGAGGAAAACAGTTGATAAAATACTCCAAACAAATATGAAGATGGAGAGACTCCTCTTCATCCTGTTTTCTTGGCAGGGTCACGCAAATATGTTTCATTTGCTTTTGAGAAGGGAGTTGAAGTAGATGTTCAAGATGACTGAAAATAGACACCTCTGCACGATGCAATTACATGTAGACAAGATGCAGTCACAAATGTCTTTAAGAAACTAGAGCAAATTGCCGAAGTAAAAAAAAAAAAAATTAAAAAAAAATAAATAAATTTTTTTTTTTGATCAACAACGAAAGTTCAAGGGAGGCGGCAAGATCTCAATCTGACATAAATCTGATGGATTAGAGCGACATAAGAAGCGACAGTCTTACTGTAGACAAAACCAATTCGATGCTCTCTTTCATAGCATGTACAAATTTGCAGAGAAGGGTCTTCATTTGAATGCATGGCTGGGAAGATTATTGAGGAAGATCGATGCCACATTGATACTGCCAAAGTTCCTGTTCGTGGCATATGGGCTCAACATCTCACAGATCCTGGTTATGTCAGATGAACACAACAACTAAAAGTATGTGTATCAAAGAGCAACCATCAAATGAGATCTAAATCTTCAAGTGCAAAGAATCAAGAATGAACAATTGCTAGATTGCGAGGAAGACTAATAAACAAAGAGATAAGTAATCCATGTTTGATTAATGATCATGAATTTCATATGTAGTATCTAATTCATGCAATTACATTATGCGTGTTATTTGTGAATCAACATTGTCAGTAGGTGTCCGCACAGGACAAGCTTCATTTGAATATCTTGTTTCAATTTCTTCAACATACTATGAGAAACTTGCCCCTTACATGCAGGACATCTTTAGAATCACAACAAAAGCAGTTAAAACTGATGAAGAGCTTGTTGCTTCTTAGGCTATAGAGTTTTGAAGTACTATTTGTGATGAAGAATTCAGGAAGAATATGGAGGGGACTTTAGTGAAGATTCTGAGATTTCGCATTCCCATCTATAAACAAGTATTTGCCTGCAGAAGTGCAACAGTCCATGAGGAAGCAATGTTGACCATAGGGGCTCTTGTTTATGCTACTAGTGGTGAATTTGCTAAGTACATGCCAGAGTTCTATAAGTCATGTTTTGCAGGTGATCTTTCAAGATAAAAAGAAAAGGACAGACCAAGAAGCATAAGAGATTTCATTCAAGGGAGAAAGAACTCAATGCTTGCAGTCATAGGACTGAGTTGATGGCGGTAAGTATTTATCGAAGAAGAAAGAACCCATACGGTTTGTCCTTGCGGTCTAATTCTTCGAAGAGGAGGTCAGATGGCTGATATCAGATTCAGACGGAGTCTAACATTTCATCAGAAGCAACCTTAGACAAGGAAATCAGATGGTTGATATCAGATTCAGACGGAGTCTAACATTTCATCAGAAGCAACCTTAGACAAGGAAATTAGATGGTTGATATCAGATTCAGACGGAGTCTAACATTTCATCAGAAGCAACCTTGGACAAGGAGGTCAGATGGTTGATATCAGATTCAGAGGGAGTCTAATATTTCATCAGAAGCAACCTTAGACAAGGAGGTCAGATGGTTGATATCAGATTCAGAGGGAGCCACACCATCATGAAAATATGCTTAATGCATTCTTCTCCGTGAGAGATAAGTTTGAGGAGCAAGCCCTTGTTAATACACTCTTCTCTGTGAGGGAGAAGTTTGAGGTGAAGGCCCTTGTTCCACCCTTTGGGAGTAGTCATGGTGAACGTCATGATGAGATGAACACATCACGTTGAGCAACTCCGTGATGGGCACTTGTGTTCATATGCATTCTCATACATGGGAGTAGCCATGATGGATGTCATCATGTTGAGTACCATGATGAATCGTGTTCCACCCTTTAGGAGCCATGGTGGATGTCATTTCATGACTATATTATTAACAAGGATTCCTCCCTAGCTAAGAGGGAGTGTTGATGTTGTAGTGGCCACCCTTGTGAAGAAACATATGGTGTCATTGAGGACCAACCCCTTGTGAAAGGGTGCCTCCCTCACATATATATAGAAGATGCAAACTCATTCTCTGATCTACTCAATTTATGTGAAGAGCAGTTTATATATTAGTTAGAGCAGATCGATCCTGTGAAGAAGGCCAATCAGATTTGTTATTGTGAAATTTGCTTGAAGGAGTGAAGCAACATATATTGGGCATGTATCGTGCATTATTGCTAGACATATTTGATATATAAAGAAGACACTTTATGCTGGGGTTTTCTCCCTCAAGTAGGAGGGTTTTCCCTTGGAGATCAAATTGCAGATTTTCTGACCAAACTCCTTTCCAGAGTAAAGGTTGATCACTTCAGAAAAAGGCTTAGGTATGATGGAAAGGTAATTTGCTTTGTAATCTATCTTTGCATACCTATAAGATGTTTAATGTGTAAACCTCTTTGTCATGTTAGGACAATTTTTGGATTCTATCCCTTGGGTTCACATCTAAGAGGTGACGATCTCTCAAGATAGTGAACGCTTGTATGGGGACATTATAAGGTGACGATCTTATAGTGTCCAAACCAGTTATCATGTTGGATCTCTGGTATATCATGGATGTGCCATGATTGTGTTGTGATAAAACATTTGTGTAAAAGTGTTAGTGCACTTATCACAACTAGGATAAGGTGAGAAATTAATCTTTCTCATATGATTATCCTTAAGTATTGCGTGTAGGCAATACTGATATCACATGCTTAGGTGATATCCTGTCAATTGCAAGATTGATATAATGAACTCCGGTATCACGTGTTTAGGTGATGCTTCATACCAAATGATTAGGTGGTATGATTCCCATGGATGACTAAAATGATCACTATCAATTAAATTATGATGCTTGAATATATTGTCTACATTCATCTTCCTAGCTAAGAGGGAGTGTAATGCATAATAGCTTCGGTAAGATAAATGATTGAATGAGAGATAAATGAAGTCTCTCACTCAATCATTTATCATATCGATAACTATGATAAAACCATCAAGCAATTAATTCATCCTTGATAGTCATTCTATATTTGCATATGGACAAACTATTGATTAATCATACTATGTATCTTCCTCATGTTCATCTATCTAATGGATCTTGTATTTAGATGAATATCGATTAAACATAAATAATGATGACACCGATTAATATATTATCGGATTGCATATTATATTAGATCGGGTTGCATATTATATCGGGGTGCATGTAATATATATCGGAATGCATATCGGGTGGTATTATGTTAGTCACCGATAGTTATCGGTGTGTTAGTCTACATCGATAGTTATCGGTTGTCAAGGCTAACACACCGATAACTATTGGCTGTTAGCATTGACAGTCACCGATATACTATCGGGTGTTAGCGCTTGGTAAACACCGATAATCTTCGGTCATACTCCACACTGATTGGCATTTACGTAACATGCTGTTTGTTAGTATAAACAAAAAGGCACGATCAAGTAATGTCTTGATCGGTCATGACCGATCAAGGCATTCCTTGACCGTGCCTCATTTGTCATATACTTATAGTAAGTGGCATTCTTGAGATAGGAAAGAGAAAATATTAAATTCTCCTCTCACATGCCACAAATAAGAAGATAGTCAGATATATACATTAAGGCAATCATAGAATTAGATAATAGAATATAACTTGCATATTGAATATAAATTGAACATCTTTTACATATTCTACTTCTATACCTAATTCTATTTCCAAAAATCTAATTGCCTAACTTTTTAACCCTCTACAATGAGAGAGGCACTGGCCTTTTATAGGTTTTACATTGTGAATCAATGGCTAAGATTCCATCTATCCAATGGCTTTGATTTACCTCCTAGAAATTTTGACAACTTTCTGGTTAATGATCTCAAAAACCATCAACCGCCTTTTCAGCTACCTTCAATTGTTTTCAGTTAATCCTACTAAAAGACAAAAATGCATGGGGCTAGAGGCACAAAAAGTTGAATTTGGCTGCTGGGAAATAACTAACTTGTGGCCCCCCTTTTGAATTGCATTAAACTGGGCCCACAAGTAGTCATCTTACAATAAAGCAATTGCTTTTACAATAAATTTATTTTCTGTTATCTCCAGTTGTTCTTTATCTATTTCTGCATGTCCTGTAGCATTTTGTGCATCTTGTCAATGTTTTCCAAAATTTTGGAAATGGCACCATTTGGCTTTGCAACACACCGCTCTGTGGTTCTTTCTCCAATCTTGTGCCCTAACTTTCAACTTGTCGCCATGCTGATGGTGGTAGGGGCCCTTGCTCATCCAACCTTCTTACTTTGTCCTTGGGTCCACTCGTTGACATCTTCAGGATGCTGGCATGGAATTCTTCTTCTGGCCTTATCTTGGGAATCCTCCGGAGGGTAGTGCCATCTCCACATGACCTCCTTTGAGTCCTCCACCCTACATGAACATATAGGTCAAAGATCAATCATCATTTCACTATTCACTCATTCCCCAAAGCATTTGAACATTATTGTGCCCGAGAGGGTTTTTGGGCTTTGAGGAAGTGATGAACTTCATAAGCTTGGGATGAATGAGAGAGGCACTTTGGGAATGAAGACTATTCCTAATTTTGAGCTTCAATCAATGCTGATTTTGGAATGCCTCTATGTTTGTCAAGGAAGGGTCCTTGATGCCTCCCAATCTCCCCTTTTTGTGACTGCAAAATCCAACTTTGAGGAGCCATCTTGGAAATGAAATCTCGACATTTGAAGGAGTACTAAGAACATCATCAAGTGTTGGCACAAACCAAGCAAGTTCGGCTTTTACCTCGGGCTTGGATGGATCACTGAAACAATGCTTTAATCCTACTGAAGTTTGGACAGTCAATGCACAAAACTCGGCCTAAACTTCGGCCTTTTCCTTGGGGCTTGCAAGACAAAACATCAGAATACTCCGAATTTTCTCGAGGAAAGGTCAACTTCGGTGTTAATTTTGGTGTTTGCAAGTATTTTGGAATGCCAACAGTCTAGAAAACTCCGAATTTGGCTCATGAAAGGGCATGAACTTTGGCAAGGCTTAGGGAATGAGGTTTTTCTCAAGCAAACACTGGGGTTTGGTCTGCAACTTTGCTTCATACCTTGTTCCAGCCTCCTAAACATATGGATTTGATGCTTCAATCCTTTGCTCATTCTCATGAGGGGTCTTTCATGTCTTTGTCTAAAACTTGGTGGCACAAAATAATTGAAACTCACCTCTTTGCACTACAAACTCATGAACTTCGGTGGGAACTATGACCTTTGGCCTAAACCTCGACCTAAAATTCACGCTTTTCGAGCCTAACATTTTGCAAATGAAAAAAGAACATAAGCTCGATGATGGAATAAAAAAATCTAGGATGTACAAAATAAGGACATAAGGAATTTAAATTATGCCCTTCATTTTAAATCTCTCTATAAAATAGTCGGCACTTTCCAAGGGATTTTCAAGCAAAAAGTTTTGAAAGTATTGAACTTTTCTCAAGCATAGGTCAATTTCGGTGTTCTTTTAGGGATTGGAAGAATCTTTTAAAAACATTCACTTTTCCCTTGCCAGAGCCGAACTTTATTCAAGTTTGGGGACAAATTTTGGTATTTGGTTGGGCATTTTCAAGAGTCCTTGAAACAACAATAAGTCTGATTTTGATACGCCAACTGAACTTTGCAAGATGAAGAATGAACTTCGGTGTATGCCTAGGCATCCTCAAGAGTCTTCTAGGGAGAAAACCTAAGACAAACCTCCGAGGAAGGAGGGTCAAAAGACTAAGGCCCATTCCCATCTTCTGATTGAAAACACCGAATTTAGGAGGTGTGAAACTAGGCATTTTGAAAGACACTAGGATATCAATCTTTCCTCTCCTCATTTAATTAGTCTCTCATATGCTCAGACCTCACCCTCATTGTACACACCAAGCTCCTTGTCTCCAGGATGCCATGCGGATTTGACTTCTTACTCCCCCAAGGCTCTCTCATGGCCAGTGGGACTGTAATGGTGGAAAAATGGTGAATGATAGATCAAGAGGAAAACTACCCTTTCCCTCAAAGAGATGAGAGTTTCACTAATGGTTACCCTTCAAACACTTTTCACCGTGTTACATTAGGAAGAGGAGAGGAAAATTCACTAGATTCAACCTTTAAAGATGAAGATTGAATTCTGAATGAAATGGGAATGAAAAGTTGATCCCCTCTTCCTTGTTTGAAATGGAAAGGAATTGATTGAATTATGTAGTGCAAAAGTGACAAAGGACTGATTATAACTTGAGATTAGAATATGGGATGAAGCTGTGCACCTGGATTTGGCAATAATATGTCGAGACGAAGTCGCCTTGCAAATTTGAGGAAAAGTTTCCCGAACCGTGGCGGGAATGTACATGGTCCTCCGAAAAATCCGTGAAACGAAAAGGGTTTTTCTGCCTCTGCAAATGGAGCCCGAATCTGAAAGTACAGCTGCACACCTGCAACCTACACACAGAAAAGAGAGGAAAATGGGTTGGGATTGGGGGTTTGCCTTTAGGTCAAACCCCAGTTTTGGAATTAACCAAGTAATGAAAGAAAGTACTTGCAAGTAGTTGTAAATGAAAGATTGAATTGTAAATCACCTCAAGGGAGGTTGTGATAGCAATGTTGATAGAAGTGCTTGTGTGGAATCAATCTCCTCTTCAATGGTTGAATCTTTGACTTGAATGCAACACCTAGCCTTGAAGGGAGACTTGAGAATGCTCAATGTTGGAAAATAATGCTTGAATGCTTGAATGCTTGATCGCTTGTGCAACTTGAATCTATCCAACTTCGACCTCTCCAACTTATGCAAATGAGAGGACGAATGCCCCTTAAATACATGTTAGTGGATTTGATTTTCGTCACGGGTTGACATCAGGGGAGTATTCCCGCCCAATGCACAACCAACAATGCAACCTTAGGAAGGGTCCTACCCCAAAATAGGGCAGGGACAGGGGCGCCACGCCCCTGTCCAAGGGGGGACAGTGGCGTCACGCCTCTGTCCTACCCCTTTCTTCAAGGCAGAGTGTAGACGGGGTGATGCAGAGGCCAAGGAAGAAGCTGTTTCCAAGGGTTGAACAATCTCTGGTCTCCAATCAGGCTAGAGGATTCGAACTCGCGTGCGTGAGGACCCTAATGCAGTCGAAAATTGTTAGGGTCACAATTTTATGACACTACATTTAGCCCCCACTTTAGTGGGAGTATAAGCGTATGCCAATACTGTCGGTAAAGTACAAGGAAACAAGATTGAAAGACTTTAAACATGTCAAGGAGGCAAGATGTGCCAAGCCCCTAGTGGACTTAGGATCTTACGACTTCGATTGACAAAGTAAAAGGGAAGATCGAGAAGGGGAGAACCATGACTGTAAGTAGCAAAGTTCCCTTCACTATGAGCCATGAAAGCAAGGATACAAAAGATTACAAAACAAAACAAAGTTCACTAAGTAATTCTAAGTAACACAAGAAGGAAAGTATGAGTGGAGTGTATGCCTCCACGTTAAAGTGATCGCACGTGCCTTATCGGGAGCGATTGCTTTAAGGTAGGATACACCCAAGAGAGAGAGAAGAGAGGGAGCACGTTATCGCAAGGATTTAGCTCCCAATCGAGGTATAAACCCAAGGATAATGAACACGAGACACGAGGTAGTGTCGCTTTCCTTGGGGTCAGTATGCTGTATGATAACTCATTTATATCATGTATGTATATGCATATAATAATCTTCATTCCCTAAAGGAGGACACTACCTTAGAAGAACATGAAGAGAGGATGTCTTTTAAGTCAACATGAAAGAGACCAAGAAAAGATCTCAATGCTTTGCATCATCCTCAAGTAGACATTAAGGGAACAATTGAAGAATAAGGATACATATGGAAGAATGGTCACAAAAGAGAAAGGAAGGAGAGAGAGGAAGATCTGCAGTGCTAATATTACTAATCTAGCACGACATCCGCCTCCCAATCCTGCTGATCACTATTTCAGTAAGGCGATCAACATGCCAGAGGAGCGGCATCGAGCACATCAGATGGAGCTATCACAAGATCCAAAAAAGGACTATGCTCATGTTGTAAGTCACTTTGTTTGATTCTAGGAGCTAGGATTAGGGTTTGTGAAAACTCATCTGATAAATGCTTGTCTATGTCAACATATTCATACTCACTATTAGAAGCATTAGGAGTTGTATTGCCATTATGAATAACATTTTCACCCATTTCTTCATCAAAGTTTAGAGAAAGAGGAGCAAGAACACGAATAGGAGTAAAACCATCACATGTTTTGTGCAACTTATGATCTGGAGATGTAGGTTGAACATCTTGCTTAGGAGAAAAGGGAATCATGTCAACTGTCGGAGTCTGAGGAGATTGAATATTTTGAGGGATAGCTTCACGAGCTCGAACATGGCGTCTTCGTTGGCGTTCTCTCGCACAACGATTCCGTCGAGTCTTAGTGGAAGGCTGAGAAGGAGGAGGAACACTTGAAAAAGTAGGAGTATTTCTCTCCTTGATAGTGGAAGGTTTAGGTTGAGGTCTTTTTGGTTGAACAATAGGAGAAGCAGGCCTCTTCTCTTGATAAGAGGAAGAAGGTGAAACTGCGCTATAGAAAGGAGGAATATTAGGTGTAGGAAGGAGACCAGGTCCATCATGAGGAGGTATAGGTCTAACCTTAGGAAGAATATTGGTGTTCTCCTTAAGAGAAGGTAAAGTCACATCCATAGGTATAGATGGATGATCTTCCTTAGGAGGGAGATTAGTTCTATCCGAGAGGGGAAGAACCTCGTCTTGAAGAATAATAGGAATGTCAAGTGTTGGAGATCTAGGTTGACTTAAGGATAATATCATATCGTTCTTCCTTTTTTGATAAGATTGAAAAAGAGCATCACTTCTTAATGGAAGAGTTTGAAATTGTTTAGGCCAAAAGAAATCAATAGGAACACCGGGGCTTCTTTCAGATGGATGAAATAAGCTATGGTTCATGGTTATGATTTCTCCATTGTGAGAAAATTTCAGACACTTGTGGATTGGAGAAGCAATAGCCTTCATGGAAGATAGCCAAGGATAGCCCAACTTCACACGGAATTGCTCAGAAGAAGGTATGATAACAAAGTCCACATCCATGGATTTAGTATGGACTTCAATAGGAAGGGTGATAGAACCAATGGCAGGACAAGAGAAGCCATCAAATAACTTCACAACCACATTAGAAGCATCATATATTGGTTTATGCAATCGTAAAGTGAAAAGATACTCTTCAGTTATGACATTAACCATGCAAGAGGGATCTATCAGGGCGCCACGGCAAGGGATATCCTTAACCTTTGCAACTATGTATAAAGGGCCATC
The DNA here is from genome assembly GCF_030272615.1 of Cryptomeria japonica. Taxonomy (NCBI): domain Eukaryota; kingdom Viridiplantae; phylum Streptophyta; class Pinopsida; order Cupressales; family Cupressaceae; genus Cryptomeria; species Cryptomeria japonica. Next base: position 888,206,725 of record NC_081407.1, on the reverse strand, counting down.
GGGTGCTCTAATGGTCTTGCTAGGGTCAAATGTAATACAAGTATCCTTAGGCGTATCCTATGTTTCCACCATATTAACCAAGTTTGGAGCCATAGAGGTGAATTCTTCAGAAGATAGAGAATTATGCACAATCGCAATAACGTTAGAGGTATGAGATGGCAAGGGATCAGTGAAAATCTTAAGATTTTGATTAGGAGGAGCTACTGATTTATTCCCTTTATCATTCACACCTGCCACAGATGTATTATTATCAATCAAGTCTTGAATCTTATTCTTAAATGCAAAACATTTTTTAGTATCATGACCAGGTTGACGATGAAATTGACAAAAGGAATTGTTATCAAAATAAGGGGATGCAAGTTTAGAAGGATCAATTTTATAGGAGGAAGTTTGATAACATCTATGTGCAACAACTGAGACATAATACTATGTAAAGATTCATTCAAAGGAGCAAACTGTCTTTCTCTTTGGAAAAATTAAGAAATAGAAGTCACACTTCTTGTAGCATTCGCATGGTTGTTGTTGATTGGATCATTAAACTTGATGAAGCTTTTTGTTGGTTTGAACTTCGCAAACGATTGTTGAACACTCTCCCCCTTATCACTCGGAACCATAGGAGTGGATTGCTCCATTTGACTCACAACCAGTTGATAATTGTGGAGTGTTGCGCACAACTGTGGAAAGGAAGTAAACTTAGACATAAGAAGCTTTTCCCTGATATCTTTTTGTAAATTAGAAATGAAAATTCTTTGAATATCATTATCAGGTACATGAAAAGAACTTTGAGCACACAAATGCTTATATCTACCAATGAAATCAGTCACTTTTTCTTTAACACCTTGTTTACAATGCATTAAATCAGTCAAAGTGATTTTAGGATCAATGTTGTTTTGAAATTGTTGGATGAAAGCATTTGCCAGTTGTTGAAAGGAAGTGATAGAATAAGAAGGCAAAGAGCAATAACATTGTAAAGCCTTATCTCTTAGTGTTCTTGTAAACAGTTTTGCAAGCAATCGTTTATCATAAGCAAAATCAGTACACAAGGTTTGAAATGTTTTGACATGCGTAAGAGGATCACCTTTTCTATTATAGAGTTCCAATGAGGGATCTCAACATGTTTAGGTGGCACGACTTTAACAATATCAAGAGAAAGTGGGCTCGCAACATCAAATGTGGGCACACTAAACTTGGATTGACTCATAGAAGCAATTTGTTGTTGTAAGGAAGACACGGTTTGAGCAAGATTGTTAATTGTCATTTCGGTAGAAGGATTGATGTTAGACATAGGTGATCGAGAAGGTGGTGTGATGTTATTGAAAGAAGACATGGACTGAGAATAAGGTGGTGGGACATTATGATAAGTAGGCATGGGTGATGATTGGGTAGGAAAAGGGACACTTAAAGGATGAACAAAGTTGTTAAAGGAATTGCCCCCTTGTGTCACACTGATTGGTTGAGGAATAATAGGAATATTCATGGAAGACATAGGTAACGATGGAGGATTAAATGAAGAAGAGGGATTGCCCCCATGACCCATGGTTGTAGGAATGACATTTTGAGTTGAAGTAGCCATGATGTTGGATGTGAAAATAGGAATACTAGTTATAGGAGTAGTCAAAGGAATTGAAGGATTGACTTGTGCTGAAGGTTGTGAATAACCTAGGGCTTCAACACAACTCTTGATAGGCATGACATTAGAATCAACAATATGTGCAATGCCACGCAATATATCAATTCCATTCTTATCACTTTGAATCATGTGCTTAAGGCCTTCAATTAATGGAAGAGCTTCACTATTAGGGTATTCTTGGGACATCCATTGTTGAAAGCTATCAAATTGACTGTCCAATGTGTAAAGTTGATATAAAGAAACCCTAGTTAAAACTTCTTCTTCATCATGGGATCCATCAATGGGGTGAATAGGCACATGATTAGGATGGGAAGCATGATCCTCATTAAAGAAGTCACCCAAATTAGGCTCCATCTCCTAGGTAATTAAACCTTGGGAAGCTTTAATTCTAATGCTTCGTCTAATGGGGATAGGATAGGTAGGACTAATAGTGGTAAAACTAATGCACTAGAGGGAAAATTGAATTTTGAATTGTGGAACAAAGCTTACAAAATTGAGTAATGCAAAATTTAAGAAAATAATGATTACACAATGTGAACTTTGTTGGAGGAAGGGAATGACACAATTTCCAAAAATGAAAGGAAATTGAAATTTCAAAATAGGGCCAAGGGAAGACCACTTAATTTTAAAATCAGAATTTTTAAAATCAGGGCAGACTCTAATTAACCTCTTAATTTTAAAAAAATTCTTGAAAGTTGAAATGTTGAATTTTGAAGATATTTCCGATTCTAGAGGGATCAAAAATCGATAAAATCAGCCAATCTTCCGGGTTTAGGCTAGTAAATACAGCTATAACAATCTCTCGAAATTTCAGGAAAAAAGTCGAGGACTGTGGCGGGAATGCCCATGGTCCGACCAACTTTTTCTGAAATTTTCAGGGAAGGATATTACAATGATTTTAAAGCTAACCCCCCAAAATTGGCGAATTTTATGAACTCTAGATGGGTGAAATGAAGGCGCAAATGTGAAGATAGGACCTTATTAGGGTTTTGAAGAAAAAGAGGAATTGAATTGCAGTTTGAAAAAGGGTCAAATCTAATGGATAGAGGCACCTTGGAAAATGTTTAGAAATCTGAATGTAAATGAAATTGATTTGAAATTTGCACAAAATCCAATTAATTTTAAAAATTAGGGTTTGATGACCTAACCACTTAATTTAAAAATTTGAATTTTGGGAAGAAGGGGGGAAATTGAAAATTTGAATTGTAGGATTGAAGACAAATCTGATAACAATCAGAAATCTGAAAATTAAATTGAAATCCAATTTTTGCACAAGTTCAAAATGATTTTTGAAAATTAGGGATTTTAACAAGTAACCTCTTAATTTTGTAAATTTTAATTGCAAATTGAACAAGACAATGAGTAAATTGAATTTGACAATCAAAACAATTTTCAGATCTTAAGATAACCACAAGCAATTTTTAACAAATTACAAGTTCAATGTTAATTTTAAAAACTAGGGTTTTTAATGATTTAACCACTAAGTTTGCAGAAATTTGAAACTTGTAAATGAAAAATATGCAATGTTGTTCAAAGCAAAGCATGCAAGGCATTGGGTTCACCAAAATGTAAAAGTGGAAATATGGTGAATGATAGATCAAGAGGAAAACTACCCTTTCCCTCAAAGAGAGATGAGAGTTTCACTATTGATTACCCTTCAAACACTTTTCACCATGTTACATTAGGAAGAGGAGAGGAGAATTCACTAGATTCAACCTTCAAAGATGAAGATTGAATTCTGAATGAAATGGGAATGATAAGTTGATCCCCTCTTCCTTGTTTGAAATGGAAAGGAATTGATTGAATTATGTACTGCAAAAGTGACAAAGGATTGATTATAACTTGAGATCGGAATATGGGATGAAGCTATGCACCTGGATTTGACAATAATATGTCGAGACGAAGTCGCCCTGTGAATTTGAAGAAAAGTTGCCCGGGCCGTGGCAGGAATGTACACGGTCCTCCGGAAAATCCGTGAAACGAAAAAGGTTTTTCCGCCTCTGCAAATGGAGCCCGAATCTGAAAGTACATTTGTGCACCTGCAACTTACACACATAACAGAGAGGAAAATGGGTTGGGATTGAGGGTTTGCCTTTAGGTCAAACCCCAGTTTTGGAATTAACCAAGGAATGAAAGAAAGTACTTGCAAGTAGCTATAAATGAACGACTGAATTGTAAGTCACCTCAAGGGAGGTTGTGATAGCAATTTTGATAGAAGTGCTTGTGTGGAATTGAATGTTGGAATCAATCTCCTCTTCAATGGTTGAATCCTTGACTTGAATGCAACACCTAGCCTTGAAGGGAGACTTGAGAATGCTCAATGCTGAAAAAGAATGCTTGATCGCTTGTGCAACTTGGATCTATCCAACTTATGCAAATGAGAGGACGAATGCCCCTTAAATACATGTTAGTGGATTTGATTTTCGTCACGGGCTGACATCGGGGGATTTTTCCTGCCCAATGCACAACCAACAATGCAACCCTACGAAGGGTCCTGCCCCAAAATAGGGCAGGGACAGGGGCGCCATGCCCCTGTCTTGGCAGGACAAGGGCACCACGCCCCTGTCCAAGGGGGGATAGTGGCGCCATGTCCCTGTCCTACCCCTTTCTCCAGGGCAGAGTGCAGACGGGGTGATGCAGAGGCCAAGGAAGAAGCTATATCTAAGGGCTGAGCAATCTCCGGTCTCCGATCAGGCTAGAGGATTCGAACTCGCGTTTGTGAGGACCCTAATGCAGTCGAAAATTGCTAGGGTCACAATTTTATAACAGTACAAGGACAAAATGGAAGGGGGTCCCTATCGGAGATGGGGAGTGTGTGCACAGCACAACAATTTCCTTTTTGGGGCTAAGCCAAGAAGGATCCTCATGAGCAACATGACCAAGCTGATGATAGGCATAGCATCTACACAACCCTTTGTAATTGAGTTATTGCATGAAAGACCAAGAGGTTTTGGAAATGTGCAACATTTTAGAAGTAGAAGATCCAAGTCCATTTTAATTTTCAAACATGCAAAAACTTGATTGGCATTAATGGAAGTGGGATTGACCTTTGTAAACTTACCAGGACAGTTAACAATGCAGTTCACTTGCACATGATTATGTTGGCATATTCCACCATTGATTCTCATAGCATGTCTATTGTAGTTTGTTATACTCTATTAGTCTATTTAGGACTTCGTTATTTATTAGAGTTCTTATGAAACCCGTGAGTTCCAAATTTGTGACTATTTTATAGGTATAAATATTTGTTTATGTAATACAAATTTCAATGCTTGAAAGTTTGATACAGTATCAAAGCCAAGCTAGGAGCCCCATGCACTTGTAGTGTAGCTTAAGCGGGGGTTGACAATGGGCTAGCTAAAGAGAGGCTAGTAGTATAGTTGATAGAGCACTCAAGTAGCAATGGAAGATCCTAGGTGTATGTCCTAGTAGGTCTATATGAACTCTAGCTAAAATTGTGGTACCAAAGTGAGTAGGTAAAGACAAGGGATAAATCGAGTAGTGGAAGGGAGAGTTGGAAGGCAAGAGATGGAACAGGGGCATGTAAAGGCGATTATTGGGTTTCTTTCTATACCTCCTTTCTACTATGATTTTCTTGGTAGTAAGAAGGAATTAAGTCAAATTCTTTTCTCTTATAGAGGCGATAGTTTGCTAATTTGCCCCCGTTTACAATTTGTTGCTTTATAGGGCAGATTTTACCTCGCAACACTCCCTTGCCTCTCTCAAGATTTGCTTTGCAGTGATTTGGATTGACACATTGAATTTCCTATTCATAACTTGGGCATGAAGGAAGACAAATTGTAGATTGAATTTTTTTTCTGCTGATGTTCTTGGGATATCTTTGATGGCACAGGCGTGAGATATATAAATTTTGCACATTTCTTTGAAAAAATTGTGGTTTTTCATGGGTTTTGTGCGATTTTTTCCCAAAATCTGTGATTTTTTTTGTAAAAGGGTTTTGCTTGATTTTTCCCAAAAATTGTGGTCATGAGTTTTATAATTTTTTCAAAAAAAAAGAAAATTATTTTTGGGTTTTTATAATTTTTTCCTCATAAATTATATTTGGGTTCTGCCTGATTTTCTCCTAAAAATCATGGTTGTTTTTTCGTTTTTTGCACGATTTTTCACACAAAAATCGTGGGATCTTTCTCGGCAAGAGTGTTTTATGATATTTTCCACCAAAAAAACATGACCGATGTTTCAATGTTTGGGTTTTTTCGATTTTCTCCTCGAAAATGGCTTGTGACAATCAAAGTGTTCTTAAGTTTGTTTGTATTCCAATGTTTTAGGAACAAACCAAGTGTTGATGTGTTTTTTATGACACCTTTCAACATGAAATAAAATATTGAGTATCTTATCCTCTCTCGAACAAAATCTCCTCAAATGTTAAACTTCGTGATCAAACAAGGTGACTCCAAGGTTCCTATTGCGTACAAGCGACTTTATGCGGGATAGACTGTGTGTTGATGTGATTGGTGGTAATCCAAGAGGACTTATGTTTATGAACTACAACTGGAACATGAACATTGGATGTATCAATCATGTGATGCTTCTTCTCTTAAACTAAGTCCAACTCAAATGAAAAAGAAACAAAAGGGGAAAAGGTTTAGAGAATCTATGCTAACTCCTAATTCCTAAGGACAATGACAATAATGAATCATGCTTTGATAGACAAATCTTTCATGAAACTACTTTCTACTTAACTAGAGATAGCTCACAACACCATAGAAGAGTGCAATCTCCTAAGGTAGTGAAAGATATTCATATTGCAAACAATCCATTCAAAAACCCAATAATGGCACAATCGAAATGAAGTATTCACAGTTGAACTTAGGCACAATAATAATTAGGTTCAGGCTAACCACGCAAAACAACTTGCAATCAAAAAGGTTTAAATTGGTATGAATCGAAGGATTCATCAAATGTCAACTTGCTTCTCTATCATTGTCATTGAACTTTATCTAATTTGAGGATATAACAGGAAACCATGCAATATGTAGAAGAAACACCACTATTCACCATAAATTCAATGAAAGTATGTTTATTTACATGCCTTGGTAACAATTTCTACCTTCTCCTACTCTACTCTCTCTACTTGCTATCTTACTTCTATTTGCTTTTGCTACTAACTATTAACCTTTACAAATGAGGAGATTGAGACTTATGTAGAGAGCCCATTACATTTCAATGTCTCAGATTGATTCTCAAATCAATGGCCAAGATTTTACAATAGAACCCTAATTAGTGTTTGTTGCAACAAACTCCTCCTTGACCAATGAGATAATTACAATAAATAGGACACATGTCCTTTGCAAAGTTTGCAAACGTGGACTCTGCAGCCCAAAATAGGACTTAGACTTGGGACTCAACACAGATTCGGCAAAAGCCTCGGCTAGGACTCGAAAAAGAAGAAAACAGTAGTTTTACCATTTAAAAAAAAGAAATTAATTCATTCAGAGAACATGAAAGCCTAATTTGATTATCAATTTTTCATAATTCAAACATTACGCATCATATGATCTTCAAACACTCAATATTTGAAATTTCACAATTTATACTCATAGTTTCAAACTTTCAAATGTATAAAAACATCATAAATATATAAATTTTATAAATGTTCGCATATAATGATATGTCAAAATGAGAAAAACCACCAAATACAATCTACATCTTCCTCTTTCCCCTTCTAATGTAACTCAATTTGTCAGGCTTGAACTAAAAGGTGCTACAGTATAAAAAGATGATGAATCGTTTCTTCAACATTGTCTTTTTGGATCTCAAATGTTCTGTTACAAGTGTGGTTGTCGTTGCACCAAAAGATCGACCTCTTAATGCCTGATACAACCACAAGACTTATAGAATCCATAGGAAGCGGTTAAGCCATGTCACAAACCCGAGTGCTACGGTACACAACACAAGGAGACCAAGGGCGCACACCTTGCAACAATCCCCCCCCCAACGCAAGCGAGGGGTTTGAACATGTGACCAAGCTTTGATACCACTTGTTACAAGTGGTTGCCGTTGCACCAAAAGATTGACCTCTTAATGCCCGATACAACCACTAGACTTATAGAATCCACAGGAGGCGGTTAAGCCATGTCACAAACCCGAGCGCTGCATTGCACAACACAAGGAGACCAAGGGCGCACACCTTGCAACATGTTCCTCTTCTCTTCTCCTTTTCTATTTTGGTGTTCAGCCCTAATCTGGTCAAGATTGGACACAAAAAAAGTGAAGGAAAAGCCATTTTTTATGTTTTTTTCTTACCTCGCTAGCGGCACTCAAGTGGACCCAAGAGTCCATGCCCAAAACTTTGGAGTCCAAGTCTAAGACTCAGAGAGTCCTCGGGGGAGACTTGGACGAGTACTCCCTAGAACTCTTTCGGACTCACCTCGAGATAGGACTCGAGAGTTTGGAGAGGTCTGGAGAGTCCTCAAACTATGCTTCTTTGAATGCCGACCAATGTGTGACGAGTTTAGGTACATTGAACTTTGTGCCTACACATGTGGTAGTTATCCTCCTCGTTGGATGAGTTAAGTACATTGAATCTAGAGATTCTAGACGCTTTGACTTGGAGTGATGTGATTGGGTTGATGATGACTGGGCGCCACCTTAGCTTGCTCATCTTGTAGATCATCACTAGTGTTTGTGTTCGAGTAATATCACTTGATACTTAACATTTCAAATTGCTCAATGTGATGTATATTCCTGAATTGCATCATCTTTGTTAGGTTAACTTTGATTAATCCTTCTTGATCATTTCACTTTTCATCTTCTTGTTTGGGGATTCCACCTTTGTGTTACATTTGATGTAGACCTTTTGACATCTATGCTTGATGTATTTGGCCTTCTCCTCGCATTGGTGATTGATCTTCCTTGCCTTGCTGAAGTGTTCCTTTCTCTCATGTGATGAAGTCTTCCTTCATGATTTTGATATCAGCCCCTTACATCTTATCTCACTCGTCTTTGACTTGAACTCCTCCATGTTGTCCGTAGAGCTATCCCCATGTAGTGGTTGAATCCTTGAGGTGATGCCTTTTTAATACTTGCGAATCTATCCTTTACTTGAATGTGCTGATCTCCTTCCTACACGGTGAAGCTTTCAACCTTGATTTGTTGTAGAACCTTTCATGATTACTCAACTTAAATATCTCATCGCAATCAGACCTGCAAAAGAGACAAGTAATACATTCATGATGCTTGGAAATGGTTTGATTCTCCTTATTTATTTTCAATGACAGCTTTGAGACATAATTTTCTTTGAACTTGCAACCTTATCTCTGCTGTATTTTTCTTGAATATCACTGGAAATAACTTCCTTTTCTTTCTATTCTACATTCCACCTGCTACGAATTTGCTTGGGAATTAATTTGATTTGATTTGAAAAAAACCTTTTGATCATTCTTTTATATGCCCTCATACTACACTTCCTGTAGGGGTCAGCTAAGAAGGGTTTTATATTGACTTTCAAAATTTCATATTGCCTCAACACACTCAGGTCGGCCAGCTTTGAAACCCTTATTTTTGCCTCTTTGAAAGCTCAAGTCGGCTAGCACAGATTCATGTATTTCGCCTTCCTTGAAGAGGTATAAAGGTAAGTTGAACAATCAGCCTCAAAACTCATTTCATACTTGCATTCATCATTAATTCTAATATTTTCTCTGCTCTGAGTTTAGGTGTGATGCGAATTGATTCTGATTTTTTTTATAAGGATCTTCAGGTCTAATTTCTAGGGCTTAACTGCTGATTTAATTCGTTCTGCTCTGCCCTTTTATGATTTTGAATTTGTCCTTATATGCTTCTGATTTATAATGCTTCGAGGTCTGAGACACATGTTTGGAGATCCAATTGCTGTTGTTTCAAGGTTTGATCTTCATCCTTTGATCAATTCCTTCATCTCATTGAGGTCTCCACTCAAGCCCTCAATGTCGTGGATTCCTTGAGGTCATGGAATTTGAGCACTTGCTGGTCGTGGATTCCTTGGCGTCAAGGAATTTGAGCACTTGATTGTCTTGTATTCCTTGGGGTCAAGGAATCCCCACTTGCACCTTGACTTGTGGAATTTTCTTTTGTTTTCCTTGATTCGTCATGATTCTCGTGTTCTCTTCTTTCATCATTCAATCTTGTCTTCATTTCTTTCATTCTCACATCAATTCTTGTTCTTCGTTCTTGCTTCACTTGGGCATTCATTTGCTCAAACATGGGATATTTCACTCATCTCCACAAGGTCATGGATTTCTTGCACTCAAGGAAAGATTTTGGTCCTCCACCCTAAGGTTGTGGATTCCTTGACTTCAAGCAAAAATGTTGATCTTCCAGCCTAAGTTCGTGGATTCCTTGATTTCAAGGAATTTGAGCACTCACCCTCTTCAAGTAATGAAAAAAATTAATCACATCAGCTCTCACTTATTTTCATCATTAAAAGCACTTTGTTTGAAGTTTTTGAAGATACAAGGATGAATTCAGTCAAGATGATTCTCATCTCACATAGCCTTCAAGACCCCCATGTCATGGGTTCCTTGTGGTCAAGGAATTTGAGCATTTACCCTCTTCAAGACCTCCAAGTTGGGATTCCATGGTGTTAAGGAATTTGAGCACTTATAGATAAATCGTTCATCTTCCTCTCCAACTCTTTGATTTTGCTAATTGCTTTAACTCTTTTTGCTTTCCTCATTAAAAACACTTTGTTTGCAAATTTGGAAATCTTGATAGTGCAACTTTCACTTTACCTCACTCTTAAGTCCATCAATTCGTGGATTCCTTGGGGTCAAGGCATATGAGCACTTATAGATAAATCATCTGATTTTGTCCCCTTAATTCATGAAGTAAATTGATGACATCAGCTCTTTCCTATCCTCATCATCATAAGCACTAAAGCTGAGTGAGCTCCAAACTAACCCCAAGGAAGATTGGATTGATGCTCGACTGCCTGAGACTCCTAAGACTCGCTTCACCTTGGGCTAGCAAAACCAAACCCTTTCATAAGAAAAGGCTAAAGACTCAAACTATTGCCAAGCTAGACGACTAAGCTAAAACAACTAACCTAACAGCAAAAAAGTGGGGGTCCCTATTTGCAATGGGGCGGTGTGAAAATGTCACAACACCAAGCACATTGAAGTTGACTGCCACTTCACACAAGAACATGCTCAACAGGACAATATTCAGCTCCAATTCTACTCCACTCAAGAACAATGTTTTGACATCTTCAGCAAGCTGCTTGGATTTGTGAAGTTTGATACTTTTCAGGATTCTCTTATTGGTAGTTTAAAACAATCATGTAATAAGGGGGGGAGTGTTGGCATATTCCATCACTAATTGTGCAGTAGCATGTTTGCATTGTTTGTTGTACTTTGTTAGTCTATTTAGGACTCTGTTATTTTTTAAGAGTTCTTATGAACCAGTGATTTTTAAATTTGTGACTATTTTATAGGTATAAGTTCCCTTTTTATGTAATACAAATTTTGTTGCTTGAAAGTCAGATAGATTCTAATAGTCCATTGGAAATCCAAACAATGGAACCTATATTTCAGAAGAGGGAGGGGAAAGGGAACCATAAGACACATTGTAGGCTGGGTTGCAGAACCATCCTAAGACAATCAGACTCAAAAGAGGCTCTGCTTAGAGCTTTCTCACAAAGACACTGAGGAAAAAATGACTGCATAAAACCCTTCAGGGAGAAAGGTCAAAGTGAAATTGTCAGTCTATACATTCTTTGACCATGAATAGATTTAAGGTTCCAACAACCTCTTATTCTGGCAAAACCTAACCAAGGTACACTGGAATATTATTCTGAGTAGCAAGCACTGAAAGAACCTGCTGGACAGAATTGATGACACCAGAAGCTTGCAGTTGCTTGACATCAACATCAGTGAGCTGAGACTCATTCCATTGCTTGCCACTCCCCAATGAGACAATATTTGCCCATGTTGCAACACTCTTCTTGAACCAATGATCTGATGGGGCATACCCCTTGACATGCGTCGACTGGTTCTGCCTCCAGCCTGAACCATGCCAGGGGAAGCTTCCATGTTATCCAGCTCACACCATTTCAAAGATTCTTTGTCATACCCGTCAATGCATATTAAACAAAGGGAACCTTATTATTGTTCCAAGCTGATTTCAAAGTATCTTATGGAGTGAAATAATTTATCGGTAATAGAAGTATCATGTGAGGCCTTGATCGATTATTAAAGAAAGGGATTTGCATCTTCATTCTAAGAAGATTACCAAATATAGAATTATTGGAAATCATCTGTCAATAGAAGCTTTAAGGAAAATGAAAAATCAACTCCATTATCCTCCTCTTCCTTTGCTTTAGTGATAAATGGTCCTCAATAATGGAGGTTTTGTACAGATGTAAAACTGTTGTAGTGAATGATTACTTGACTTTGACTCCTTTTGTTAAGTATAAATGTTGGTCACTTCATGTGCACAAAACATAGGATGCAATGGAATATGAAATTTCATGCTCAAGTCTACACCATCATCCATTACATTCATGTTCACATGTTGTTTTTGAGAGAATTTTTCATCTCTGCTCTGTATCATTTGGATGATTGGATTTAATTTCACATATTCAATGCAATTTTAGCAAACTCAGACTAAATATCAATTTACTAGAAATTTGAACGAAAAAGAGTTATTCAGTTTAACAGTCTTACTGTTAACATCAAATTTCTGGATTTAACTGTGTAATTTTGTAACATAAGTTTGGGGTCAAACTTTATGATCCATCATCAGGATAAGTCTTATTGTTTTTGAAGTAAACTTACCTAACAAAGATGCAGTTCAAGTTCATTTCTCAATGTTGTGAGAGCTATTTTGTTCTCTACTGCCTGGAAGTTCAACCTTGCAGCTATATTTGCTTTAAAATAAATATGTATTAGTTTCATGATGACCATTGTAAGTAAAGGTATTCTAATTTCTAATTGATGTCATGCAAATATCTCCTCATTGCTCATGCCAAACATGTGATTAATTTCTCCTTTTACTTGTTTTTGAAAAATAGTGGTCAGTTATTGTTTCTTCAGGCTAGTATTTACATCATAGGTTTTGGATGAATTGTTTATACTATTGAATGACTTTCAGGTTGCTAGCAGCAATAAAAGACAACATGAACCAGTAGGAATCCTCCAAATGAATTTATCGACTCCGGAAAAGGTGAAAGCTTGATTATTGATGTCACTATCATCCACCTCTATTTCTGAAATTGTGTAGTGATTGTTGAATGCACTCATTCTTAATAATCTCGTATATCTTTGTAGCATGATTCTAGATGTAAAATCATGTATATATAATTTTTTTTTTTTGGACACATGCAAACTGTTGGAATCAAGAAACACTGAGAGGGGGGGGGTGGTGAATCAGTGTTCTGCAATCTTTAACTTTATTAAATTGAGCTTTCAACCATTTAATGCATATGAACAAAGAAAGATGCAAGAACATAAACCAAATAGCCACAACACCATAACACCAAGATTGTTATACGTGGAAACCCAGTTAAGGGAAAAGCCACGATGGGGATGAGACCCACAAGATGAGTATACTCAACTATGAAGTTTTACAATGGAATGCACATGCATTCAGGCACACTGCCTAGAGCTCACTGCTCAAAAACAAAGAGGGCTACAACCTTGGGAAGGCTCACTGCCTTACAAATGAGTTATAAATGATTACAAGATAATTTGAACTATTGAACAACATCTACAAATGCCTGGGTATAGTTCCGGCTAAGCACAATGTGCACTAATTTCACACACTGCCTTATACTGCTCTGTTCCACTGTTCTGCAATATTCTGGAGCACAAAACTCTGAGTTGCGCACGTGCAATTGCGCCCAATCGATCATGAACAACTCTCGCATAACCACAGATATCCAAAATGATCATATGAATCGCTCTTATATATCCGCAACAAGAAATTAGGTTAGTTACATGTCGGCTTCAAGAACACTTCAGAAATAATGAAACGTGTACACACTGTCGGCTGAATCTGATCTCCAATGCATATGCGGACCAAAAGGAATTGTCCACATGCTTCCCACAAGTCGGCTAACCATCCTCGAACACAAAAACAATCACCAAAATGGCTTCACCAATTCCGCACAACGATCAATCATACAAGTCGGCCATACTACACTGTTCAACCCAAAAACTGATAGACTGGATCTTCTAACTTGCACATGAATTATCAACGGAAGCTAAGATCATAGAATGAGGTAATATAGACATTTATCAAGTTTCCCCTAACTCCGCATTACAAAATATTCAACTGAAATGAAATACTGACCAAAATGCTAAACTCTGCGGGATGCTCTATTCTAACTTACCGGACTTAACCAAATAGTCAAAGTGACTTCTGGTATAGGAAAATTATGAACTGCAGATAGAATCTCTGACTGGAGTTGCCATCAATGACAGCATCTGACGCTTGTGCAGTGTTTCTTGCCAATAGCAGACTCAAAGTTAATATTGTATGAAAAGAATTTAGTTTGCATTTTGTCATAAAGTTGATTTTAAATGGAGTTTTCTTTTCACTAAGTAAGAATTACAAACAATCTACCTGCCCTGCATTATGTAAGGCCCTGTGTGTGTGTGTGTGTGGAGTTAGCTGTTTGTATATGCATTGAAATTATGCGTGTTGGAGGAGTTTAAAATGTATTTATGAAGTTGAATAAGAAAGGTCAGATAACATGAAGAATCCTATGTAGTAACAAGTATTGTGAACACGAAAGTCTTAAATCCATTTTCAAAGGCTATGGATGGTGGAATATGAAGCAGATCATATCAGAAATTGTCAGAAATTAATGATTAGCTCAATGGTGTGGTGAAATTTAATACTCGATTGAAATAGACAAACATTTCAGCAGAACAAAAAATCGTTAGAGATGTGCCAAGCTGTGTTTGCAAACATTTCCAAGACTTTCTTGTAATTACCTTTCTGTACTGGCCAAAAGAGTTTTATATTTCTCAGACCCTGTTGAGTTTTAAGAAGCATTTATCTTACTAGACACTGCTGAAAAACTTTCTGTGTTTGAACATATAGTTTATACTTTTGTTCTAAGTTGCAATTTTCATTATGCACCTCAATGTAAAGATGTTTCAAACTTAGGTTAACTGGAAAAGGTCACTTAGGGTAACTAATCATTCACTACCCAGATACTTCAAACTTCAAAGCACATGCTTGCTAGTTCCCCATCTTCAGAAATGTGCTAAGTCAACGCTAGTGACTTTGAATTATGAAATTTGGAATCCCTTTTATAAGATCTGTAAGTATGAGATATTGGATTAAAAGCCACTACTTGTAAGTATGTAATCCCTTTATTAACTGAAATTCAGAGTTCAGATTATCAAAATTTGAGGTAATTGCATTATTGTCACAGTATGTCAGATCTTTATTTTCTGGGCTTGTAATGTCCCCATTTTTGGTCATTCCAAAATGTTAAGAGCTCCAACTTTTTCGAAGAGTTCCAACCTTTTCAAAATGGAGTTAGATATTGGTGTTGTGTTTTGAAGATCAAGTTGAGTCCGTTGATTCTTCCCGAGAGCAGTTTCAACATTTTGAGTCCATTGCAAACTTCTTGGGAATATTTTATTTTTGGAAAGTGTCAAATTTTAATAAGATTGATCTCTAGTGAGCTTCAGAGTATGTTGGCATATTCAAAATTCATGTTTAGGCTATTTTGTATTTTTCGCAACTTTGGCTTGATGTACAAAAAATAAATTAATAACTAAAAAATTAAACATTAAGTTATCAAAAAAGGAAAATTAAAAGACAATTTATTTTGATTATTTAATAAGGTAAATTTCAAGTGATTAAACTGTTGGAAAAGTAAAAAAGTAAAATAAAGTCACTTTATGGAGCAAAACAGATTATTATTTAAAAAGTGATTTTAAACTATAATATCTGGAAAGTCCTACAGAGGATTATAAAAGAGGCTGATTTGATTTATTTTTGGTTGTTCATTTTAATGAAACCTTTTTTTGGAGTTTGAGTTTGTTAAATTATAGTCTTAGTCGTAACAGAAAACTAAATTTGTTTGTATCAGCGCACAGAATACTAATTCTTTTATTTACGATTTAATTAACATTGGAATTTAGTTAGTGTTAACTAACAAATTCGCTTTGCAAACGTTTAAGTTTGGTTAAAGTAATGAACGCCGGTGTAGAGGATCGTGGCTCCACACAGGGGTCACGACCCTATGTGGAACCACGTGGTTCCACATAGAATCGCGACCCCCTATGGGGGCACGATTCCATGAAGACAATAGCATATATATGCCATCCTCCCTATTGAACTGAGCGTTCGACGTGGATAACAAAACCAGAAAGATATCGGTGACATATATATACATTTGCCTTCGTACCTACAGAGGCAAATCGATAAGAGACATAATCAATTTTCATTTCTTTGATCTGACTCTAACATACCAGATATTGAAGCTACAGCAAATCTGATTGCACAGAAACAATAACAGTCTATTTTACATTTACATGGTATCAGAGCCTAACTACTTAAGATCCGAATAGACTAAAAGCGAAGTTTACATTGCAAATCGAAGATTTCTAAAATGGCGAACACAATCAGATTCGAGGACAGACTTGAAGGAGCAACAAATTTTGTGGCTTGGAGAGTCAGAATTATGATAGTATTAAAAGAGAACAAAGTAATCAAATTCATAAAAGAAGACAGGCCCGAACCTACAGACGAACCTGAGAAAACTGTGTGGAATGAAGGAAATGATAAAGCTATAAAAATCGTGATAGATGCAGTAAGGGATCACATAATACCACTTATATTAAAATATGACAATGCTTATGAAATGTTCAAAACCCTTGAAAGGACGTATGAGATAAACAATCCAAGCAAAACCCTAGCTCTAAAAAGACAGTTGAACCACATAAGTATAAATAAAGGTGAAACAATAAACTCATACATCATGAGGATAGGTTCACTCAGAGATCAACTGCAAAAACTTGATTATCATGTCGAGAAGCAAGAACTATCAATGATTACTCTAGATGGATTACCTGAATCTTGGGAATCATTCGTCAAGACATGTCACCGGATTCAGAGAATTACTAGACTCAATGGAAGAGGGATCAAATGAAGAGGTAACAATAGGGGATGACTCTGCACATCCTGTAAAAGGTGTCGGGACATGTACAATCAGAATGAAGTTTGGAATCTCAATCCAACTCACCGGGGTACTATTTGTACCAGGCATCAAAAGGAACTTAGTCTCTATCTCTGCACTTGAGGATGACGGATATAGAATCTCATTCATAGAAGGAAAGGTAATGGCATGGCCAAAAACATTCACCTTCAAAAGAGCACAAGTGATTGGTTACAGACAAGGACACCTATATGAATTGTGTAATGAGCCAAATCAAACCTTACTTCATGAAGTCATAGACCAAGCGGAAATTTGGCATAGAAGACTAGGGCATTTACATTTTCGTGCTCTACCCTCTATGAAGAAATTAGTCGTAGGACTACCTAAACTAAAGCCAATTCATTCAGATGTTTGTAAAGGATGTGCACTAGGGAGAAAACACTAAAAGCTCTTTTCCTTGTAGTTCTAGAAAAACTAAAGAAATACTAGAACTAGTTCACTCTGACTTATGTGGGCCTATGTCTGAACCATCACTAGGAAACACATTATACTATGTAATCTTTGTAGACGATTTTTCTAGGAAAACTTGGATTTATTTCCTTAAAAGTAAAGATTCTGAAGATATTCTTAGGAAATTTAAAGAGTTCAAATCTATTATAGAAAATCACTCTGGTAGGAAAATCAAAACTCTTAGGACTGACAATGGTAGGGAATACACATCAGAAGCATTTAAAGAGTTTTGCAAAGATGCTGGGATTAAGAGGGTGTTCACTGTACCCTACAATCCTCAACAAAACGGGGTTGCTGAAAGAAAAAATAGAACAATAGTAGAAGCGGCAAGGGCTATGTTGTTAGATCAAAACCTAGAAACTTCACTTTGGGGAGAAGCCACTAATACCGCTGTATACATTCAAAACAGATGTCCTCACTCTCATATTGGTGACAAAACTCCTGAAGAAGTCTTTACTGGAATTAAACCTGATATTAGCCATCTCAAAATATTTGGATTTCCTGTTTATATTCATGTACCTAAGGAGAAAAGAACTAAATTAGAACCTACTGGACATAAAGGGATTTTTGTAGGATATAGTGAAACATCTAAAGCCTACCGAATATTCATCCCTGGTCAAAGACAAGTAGAATTAAGCAGAGATGTCATATTTGAGGAAGATATAGCTATTAACAAAACAAGGAGTTCCATCACACCTAAAATCCCAACTAATTCCATTAACTTGGAAGAAAATTCTCTTTCTGAAACTCAGAGGGAGCATCCTGAGGATAACACCTTGGAACTTGAGAACACTACAATAGAGAATCCCAGGAAGAGACCACTATGGGCCACTAAAACAGTACAGGAAGCAGAATCCTTTGCAGCACCTAGAGGAACAATTAGAGAAAGCAAAAGACCTTCAAAGTTTTCTAGCTATGTTACTCTAATGACAGACCTCATAAATGCTGAACCTTCAAGTGTCGGAGAGGCTCTTAAACAGCAAGTATGGAAGGATGCCATGATAGAGGAATATCAATCTATCTTAAAGAATGATGTGTGGAAAATTGTGCCTAGACCTAAAGGAAAATCAGTTGTATCTTCTAAATGGCTCTTTAAAATTAAGCATGCCGCTGATGGTAGTATAGAAAAACATAAGGCAAGATTTGTTGCTCGAGGCTTCTCACAGAAGGAAGGAATTGACTATGAAGAAACATTTGCACCTATTGCACGATACACTTCTGTCAGAACAATCTTGGCTATTGCAGCATCTAAAGGATGGAAAGTTCATCAAATGGATGTAAAAACTGCATTTATAAATGGAACAATTGAGGAAGAAGTATATCTAGAGCAACTCGAGGGATTTGAGGTAAATAATGCTAAAACACATGTATGCAAGTTAGAGAAAGCACTATATGGATTAAAACAAGCTCCCAGAGCATGGTACGAAAGAATTGACAGTTACTTATTAGAGATAGGTTTCTCTAAGAACATTGCTGATCCAAATCTGTATTTCAAAATAATCAAAGGTGAAATGTTGATACTCATATTATATGTAGATGACTTATTAATTACAGGCGAAGATCATCTCATTGCAAAATGCAAACAGGAACTAGCTTTAGAGTTTGAGATGAAGGATTTAGGTCTACTCCATTATTTCCTTGGATTAGAAGTATGGCAAAAACCAGATGGTATTTATCTAAATCAAGGTAAATACACCATTGACATTCTGAAGAGATTTGGAATGATGAATTGTAAGACAATGTCATCTCCTATGGAAACAAACCTACATAAACTAAAAGAAGCTATAGCAGATTCCAAATTTGCAGATCCAACATTATATAGACAGATTATTGGATCATTAATGTACCTAGTCAATACCAGACCTGATATATGTTATGCAGTAAATGCACTCAGCCAACACATGGTTGAACCAAAAGAAATACATTTGGTTGCAGTAAAGCATATATTGAGATATCTACAAGGTACCTTGGACTATGGACTGCATTATGAACACACTGCATTGAACCTACATGGATACTCTGATTCAGACTGGGCTGGAAGCGTGATAGACAGGAAGAGCACTTCAGGTTGTTGTTTTAGCTTAGGATCAGCTGTGGTATCTTGGATCTGCAGAAAACAATCATCCGTAGCTCAAAGCTCCACAGAAGCTGAATATATAGTTGCATCCATGGCAACTAAGGAAGCCGTATGGTTGAGGAAATTGATAGTAGGACTATTTGGTGAAAGTCTGAAGCCTACTATCATTCATTGTGACAATCAGAGCTGCATTAAACTTTCAGTGAATCCAGTTTTCCATGATAGATCCAAGCACATTGAGATCCCATATCACTATGTAAGAGACATGACAGAGAGGAAGGTAATAAGACTGGAATATGTCAATACAGGAGATCAAACAACTGACATTCTCACCAAACCCCTAGCAAGAGTGAAAATTGATCACTTCAGGAGGTATCTTGGTATGGTTAAAATGTAATTGATGTCTAAAATTATGTAAACTTCTTGGTCATATATTTGAGTATATGAAGTATGTAACCTTTCCCCATGTTCATCCCTAAAGGATGACGATTCTTTAGTTAATGAACACTTGTATTTTAACATTGTAAGGTGACGATCTTATAAATGTTTGGAAGATCATATAAACTAAAAATCAGACAATTTGAATATTAGTAATATGATAAGTTATAGTAGACATTATGAACACTTGTATTTTAACATTGTAAGGTGATGATCTTATAAATGTTTGGAAGATCATATAAACTAAAAATCAGACAATTTGAATATCAGTAATATGATAAGTTATAGTAGACATTATGTAAGCAGATTAATGTCAGTGCACAATAACAGGGATATCAAAGTGAGTATATCCTTAGTATCACAGGCTGATACTTAAACTTTGATATCAAAGTGAGTATATCCTTAGTATCACACATTGATACTTCACACCTAGGTGATGTGATTCTCATGAGATTAGTGATGAGCTCAATTAAAATTTTAGGCCTATACTCCTAAGACTAAGAGGGAGTGTTAAATTATAGTCTTAGTCGTAACACAGAAAACTAAATCTGTTTGTATCAGCGCACAGAATACTAATTCTGTTATTTACGATTTAATTAACATTGGAATTTAGTTAGTGTTAACTAACAAATTCACTTTGCAAACGTTTAAGTTTGGTTAAAGTAATGAACGCCGGTGTAGAGGATCGTGGCTCCACATAGGGGTCACGACCCTATGTGGAACCACATGGTTCCACATAGGATCGCGACCCCTTGTGGGGGCACGATTCCATGAAGACAATAGCATATATACGCCATCCTCCCTATTGAACTGAGCGTTCGACGTGGATAACAAAACTAGAAAGATATCGGTGACATATATGTACATTTGCCTTCGTACCTACAGAGGCAAATCGATAAGAGACATAATCGATTTTCATTTCTTCGATCTGACTCTAACATACCAGATATTGAAGCTACAGCAAACTGATTGCACAGAAACAATAACAGTCTATTTTACATTTACAGAGTTGTTGTTCAGCTACAACCTAGAACGAAAACCCTAAGGTGAATACTGGTTCTGTGGACGAAAACTCACTCAGTTAATCCTTGGTGAATTCATCCAAAATTCACAAGTGTGCATTCAGCTTTTTGTAGGATTTGGAGCATAATTTATTTATCTATAAATATTTCAGAGTTTGTCAGGTTTACAAGTACCAATTAATTAAGACTTGCAAGCAAATAATTAGTTGAACGTTGTGGTGTGTGTAAAGGTGAAATACCAGAAATGATTATTGAGTGGGAATAACAAACCAATTTTATGTGTTGTGTGTGCAAAGGAGAGAGAACAAAAAATTTTGTGCAATGGGTGCTTTCGAAAAAAGTGACTTAAAATTAATATTTTTATTTTTGTTGAGCAAACACCCAACCATACCTTTTGAATCCACTTAGGAGGGCCATACCACAACCTTTTTCCTAGGTTACCATACTTTGTCTCAAGGAATTCATACCAATTTCTATGCAACAGCTTTGCATGAAGGGTGCTGTACTTCAAAGGTAATCAAAAGTAATTGTTGATTGTTATTTTGGATTGCAAGTTTCTCAAGCAGGTCAAGCAAGTTAAGGTGCTCAAGTGGGTCAAGCAAGTCAGCCATTTGGAATTTAATTTAATTTATTGTTGTAATTTTTGAGCATATTGTTTTGTATCAGCAACACATGGTGTAAAAATAAAACATCTATTAATTATATTATTGAATAATATTAATGTTTGGAAATTGGAATTCAATGCTATGGTGGTTATTTATGATGTTCAAAACAAATTGAAAAACAAACTCAGACCAGCTGAATGCTAACTGTTTGACAAAATGCTTGTGTATCAAAGCTGGTGAAAATTGCAATATATTGGTATAAAAAGATGGCCAAGTATAGTGTGGTTATTACAGGCCTGCAATAGGAAGAGGTGCAACAAATCATGAAGCTTGGGTTAAAAAAGGGTGAATGGAAATTTTTACTTTGTAGAATTTGGAAATAGTTGATTTGTTCTTGTTTTTTGTTTTGCCATCCTTTGATTTGTATATACCTATGTTCCACATTGTTTTGTGTCCTGAGGATGATAGGGGACACGTTTTGGGGATGGTGTGGGGACGATATATGAATTTTTCAAAATATATTATATAGAGAGAGAGATATGTTGATACCTAATAGAAACAATATCAATATTTAAAATAATCATGATAGTAGTAGTATAGCCAAAGTTCCCAGACTCGGACTCGGCTCGGACTCGACAAGGCTGACTCAACTCGTGACTCGGCTATGACTCGACAACTACTTGATAATGACTCAGCAAAATAAAAAAACCCTTGAAATTTAGAGATTTTTAACGATTTATAACTTGTTTCATGCACCCATTATTGAATAAAGCTTAAAGACACTATAACATCATCAAATAGAAGCTCTAGCTCATCCTCAGCCTCAGCCTCAGAGTAGTCTGTCTGCCTCCTACAAAGGCATCTATGGTAGGTCCTGGATGACTGAGTAGCCATAGTCCCTGCCTGTGACGTGCCACAATGATCAACATCAGTTGTGCCTGTGCCGGATCGTGCTCTATCCTCCTCCTCTGCCATAGCCACAACCTCAACCTCTCTGTCTACCATGTCTGACATGCCGCGGCACGAGTCTTGGAGCTCGGACTCGGCGAGTTTACCATAACTCGCCTGACTCGGGTGAGTCAAGCGAGTTATGAGCAAAACTCGTCGAGTCTGAGTCACGAGTTGTCAAGACTCGCCGAGCTTGGCTCGACTTGCCAACTCGGCAAACTCGCCTAACTTGCGGCGAGTTTGGGAACTCTAAATACAAGGTTTACCAGTCCAGCCGATACAACTCGGTCTTCGGTACTGCTATCTACTCTACATATCAAATGCTCAAAGAAGATAAGAGGTATGATCTGTGCATTGCACTTCTAAATGAATTATTGAGCAATTTGAAGGAAATTAAGCAGTATAAAAAACTTTTAAATATGGTACACTCCTTATTTGCTTGGCACTTTACTTCCTAAATGAGATACCCGGTATCAACGGTAAGGTCCAATGGGCCTATGATAGACCGGTGGCCATGCAGATCAAGGAAGGTCTATGGGGAATTGGTGATGCAACCATGAGGATATCTTCCCTCTGGGGATATTTTAAAACCTTCCATGCAGCAATGAAAAATAGGGAAAGGATTCCGAAGGAGGTAGTTGAGAAATATGAGCAAACAATTTGCTTCATGGTTGATAAAGATCAGTGTCTGTTGGAAGCAGTGGAGCCCTGGATAGTTTGGATCATGCCCATGGGGCATGAAGTTGACTTTGGTACACTTGAGGTATATGTACAACACCTTCTGAGTCAACCGGTGGATCCCAAGGAAGGGAGATTTGGCACATTCAAGGAAAAGGTTCTTAGTTTACCTATGCAATTCACTGCTCCTACCCGGAAGAGAAAAGTCACTAAGATGGCAGAAGTAGCTGCTCAAATGGGTTTCCCAAGGAGGAGGTGAAGAAAGCAAGAGAAAAATGTACTCAAAAGGAGACCCAAGAGGAAACCAAGAAACCCAAGGTTGATTTGGTTCCCTCCAAGGAAAAACCTAAGGCAACTAAGTCTGCTCTTGCTCTGGTGGCACAACCTGCAAAACCAAGCCCATCTGGAAAAGGTGTGTTGAAGTAGAAAGAAAAACCCAAAAGAACCTATGTTGCAGTATCTCCGGTGGCCTCAGAAACTAAGTCTGAGGAAGAGGCAGGAAGAGCTAAGAAAAAGGGAGAATTTGTCAGACTGGTGAGAAAGTCTCAATCCGGTGGAGCACAACAAAGCAAAAAGACCAAGTCAAATCCTGCTCCTACCGGAAGATCCTAAAGGGGTAAACAGGTCAAAAGGCAACTTGACAAAGACCTTGAATCTGGCAATATACAAGGTAAGTACACAATCATTCCTCCACTATCAGCAAATCAATTGATAGATGAAATATTAGTGGATGGAAATTTGAAGAATCTTGAAGCAAATTTTGAAAATTTTGATGATCGTGACCAAAGGAAAGTTGAGGAAGCAGTAGTATTATACCTACATAATTTTAGTAAGACATTAATTGAGTTACAAAAGTCTATTCCAAAGGACTTGTACATTTTAATAGATGCTAGAAGAATGAATGCAAGCAAACTTGACAGAGAAATGAAGGAGAGAGAGCTAGTAAATAGATTTACTTGTATTACTCAATAGATTAATTGAAGAAGCAAACAAAAAGAAATTCAGAAGTAAGAACAAAATCAATAGATTAATGATTGGGAACGTTGAGGAGGTAAGGAAAGAGACAGAGGAAATATGGAAAAAGATTATTCAGAATAACCCTCTGTACAAAGATGCATTTAGACCATCTCAACCGGAAGATAAGCAAGGTGATTCCGGAAGTCAGAAGGTTGAGACTCAGTCTGAAGATCAACTGGAAGACCAAGGAAATACCTCAATTGATGTTGAGACTAGTGACAATCCTCTGGTGACAAATAGCTCTGCAGCTCCTATGATTCAACAAACTGATATTGGGGACAAGGGAGAGAAGAAGGATGCTATGTCAGGAGAAGCTGAGGTAACTAAGGTGGACAAAGGTAAAGGCATAGCTGATCCAGCAATTGCCACTCCTCCGGTTACAAGGATCCCACCTCAGATTCCGATCAATGTTGATGGCTCAGTTGATGTTAGGAAAATGTCTCATTCAGAGAAGCTTATGCTTGTTGCTGCAGTGCAAGCTCAAGCCAATCAAGATCTGGTAAAATTAGAAAATGAAGACAAAAAGCTAATTTGATGTCCATAGATGTTTTGCAGAAGGTGGCTTCCAATGTACAGTTAGATTCAAATAACAGCCCCTCCGGTAAATTATTACAGTTGATTAACAATGTAAATAACAATTTTTATTCCTTGGAAAAGACGACTACTCAAAAAGTTCTGGATAGGTTTAAGGAAGTTCGAAAACAGACATTCCTGAAAATGATTGAAGATAACGCTGAATAAGAGATTGCAGACTATTTCTGACACATTGTCAGAAGCCGGTAAACTGTATAAATCTTGTCTAATTTTGCCCAAATTCACTATTGATATTGATAAACAAATAAGTGGCTGCCAGGGCAAGCTTGCTAGCATTTCTCAATCTTTTGACCCTAATGTAACATTAACCAGAAGTATTGAAGGACATATTATAGCCTTAAATTATCAGATCTCAAGCCTTCAAGCTGATAAGGAGAAAGTTTTGAGGAAAGTGGGTGAACTCCGGAACCTGATTATCGTCCGGTTAGATACCATGCTAAGTAATAAGGCAGATTGTATGAAGGAAATGACTTGGCCTTGTAGTGTCATAAAATTGCGACCCTAGCAATTTACGACTGCATTAGGATCCTCACGCATGCGAACTCGAATCCTATAGCTTGATCGGAGACCAGAGAGTGCTTAGCTTGCGAAAACAGCTTCTTCCTTGGCCTCCGCATCACTCTGTCCCCACTCTGCCCTGGAGAAAGGGGTAGGACAGGGGCGTGGCGCCCTTGTCCTTGCCCTATTTTGGGGTAGGACCTTTCTAGAGCATGCATTGTGGGTTGTGCAATGAGCGGGAAATCTCCCCGATGTCAGCCCATGACAAAATTCAAATCCACCAACATGTATTTAAGGGGCATTCGTCCTCTCATTTGCATAAGGTGGAAATTGCATGAGTTCAATAGGTGGAATTTCGATAAGGTCATAAGCGATCAAGAGCCTTCAAGCATTTAAGCATTCTTTTCCAGCATTGAGCATTCTCAAGTCTCCCTTCAAGGCTAGGTGTTGCATTCAGGTCAAGGATTCAACCATTGAAGAGGAGATTGATTTCAACATACAATTCCATACAAGCATTTCTATCAACATTGCTACTACAACCTCCCTTGAGGCGATTTACAATTCAGTCTTTCATTTACATCTACTTGCAAGTACTTTCTTTCATTACTTGGTTAATTCCAAAACTGGGGTTTGACCTAAAGGCAAACCCTCAATCCCAACACATTTCCCTCTCTTTTTTGTGTAGGTTGCAAGTGCACAACTGTACTTTCAGATTCGGGCTTTATTTGCAGAGGTGGAAAAACCCTTTTTCGTTTTGCGGATTTTTTGGAGGACCGTGTACATTCCCACCACGGTCCGGACAACTTTTCGTCAAATTTGTAGGGCGACTTCGTCTCGACATTTTACTGCCAAATCTAGGTGCACAGCTTCATCCCATATTTAGATCTCAAGTTATAATCGATTCTTTGCCACTTTTGTACTACGTAATCTAATCAATTCTTTTCCAAATCAAACAAAGGAAGAAGGGGTCATCCTAACATTCTTAATTCATTCAGAATTCAATCTATCATCTTTGTGTGGAGATTGAATCTAGTTAATTATCCCTTATCTTCCTAATGTAATGGTGAAAAGTGTTTGAAGGATAATCAATAAGTGAAACTCTCATCTCTCTTTGAGGGAAAGGGTTAGTTTTCCTCTTGATCTATCACTCATCATTTTCCCACCATTACAGGCCTGTACCATCAGATTTGAGAGAATTAGAAATTCATGCTACTGTATTTAATGCATTTATCACAATTTTGGATAACCTGAAGAGTGGGTGGGATACTCATCTGAGATTTTTTAAGACTACTTATGCTGACCTCTTCAAGTATTTGTAAAATATATGTCATCTGTATATCAATTTTGGGCAGCACCCTATCTTTGGCATTGTTGTCAAAGGGGGAGAGATGAGGTGAAAAATGTACAATCTAATTGTGTATAGAGTGTATAGTTTGGTGATGCAGATTCTTGATCTAAGGGGGAGCTTCAAAATTCTTTTATTCCTTATAATTCTTTTATTCTTTCATCCGGTGTACAGGTTTCACAGGTTTCAACACTTAGCCATTTTTCACAGGTGTTGCCATCAATGCCAAAGGGGGAGATTGTTGGCAATTGACACTCATTCGGCAATTTCAAATGATTTCCGGTACTTGCATATTTGTTTAGGGTTGTCATTGATGACAACTCTTCTTGATGATTTGATCTGGCAGTTGTGGTTCAGCTTATCCAGAAGTTGGAGTTAACCGGTAAAATAGGGTATTTCAGTAGTGTTTTGATCCGGAATGATTTCCGATAATTGCGGTGTTTTTGGTGATTGTTTTTGTGATCTCCGTGATTGGGAAGACCCTTAGAAAGTGTGTGATTATAACTTTTTGGTCCGGTGTTATGTTTTGTTCAAGATTGAAGTCGACATGGAGCTACATGTTACACTTCTTGAAGCCGACTTGAAGGAGATTGCTTTTGTGGTAAGACTGGATATATAAGATCGATTTGGCGATTGATTTTCGGTGTGTTAGAGTTATGGTGATCCGTTTTGGTGCGATTGAGCGCAATTTCACGTGCGCACTTTGCTTTTAGACCAACCGGTAGCTGATTGAGATAGAAACAAAGTATTCAGCAGAGCGAAGACAGTCAGAGATTCAGTGCTTAACCGAAACTCATTCTTGCATAGTTAGATGCTAATTGAGAGTTCATTTCATTGTATTTCCTCATTATAATCAAATTTTAAGTCAGTGAGACTTTCCTGAAGGTTGTAGCCTTTTGGGCAATTGTAATTGAGCAGTGAGCTCTAGGCAGTGAGCCTAGATGCAGTGCATTCCCCATCTATGTAATATTTATGTACTCTTGGCCACAGTATATGAATATTGTGGGTTCCAGCCCCATCGTGGTTTTTCCCTTTCCGGGTTTCCACGTAAAAATTCGGGTGTTGTGGATTTGTGTATTCTTTGTTGCATGTTTATGTTCTTTTCTGTTATGCATTGCTAACCAGTGGATAAAGAATAAGTTTGTGGATTTAACTTCTGGTAGATCACTGATTCCCTCCCTCTCAGTGATCCCTGATTCTAGCATGTTAGCATTTAACTAGTTTTTAATTTTAATTTTAACATTGAACATTGAATATGAATAGCGAAAAACAAAATATTGACATCGGAACAAGAGTTTTCAAAATTTCTTAATGATGATTTATAATTATAATTAGCAATGTTCAAAGTCAAACTTAAAAAACAAAATAGTTAATACTAAACAGTAATACTAATGACTCATGAGTCAATGGCTAATGGCCTGATGCCCCTAATCATCCCCAAGCTCCTCAGCGAACTCCTCATCACTAGAGTTGTTGGACTTCATATGCTCAAGCTTGTCTACACCAATACCAACCAGCCTTGTCTATGTAGCATCATCACCAACCTGTGTTGGCTCTTTTGACTCTACATTGCATGTGGCTCTTGGACTCTCCTTGTATGTGTGTGTGGGGTCAATGAGATGCAAGACACCATGTACAACCACAAGCTTCTATACCCTCCTAAAAGTAAGCCTTTTCCTTTTAATGGAGTGGATGAAGCTATAAGTAGACCAATTCCTCTTAGCAGAAAAAGAACTAGAAATCTAGGACCACAAACAAATGGCTAGAGTAGTAGTCAAAGGTTTAGTCCCATGCATAGTCCACCACAACTTGGGGTTCTCATGTGCCATAGTCTCTGGATCTATCTTGACCACCTTTGAATATCCTCAAAGAGTGGCAAATTTTGCCCACTTAGTATGAATCGTCTTGGCCTCTATAGAATCATACATTTTCTCAATAGACTTCATGAACTCTTCCTTCACCTCAACATCATGTCTAGGCGTGATTCTGTCAGGCCTTTGCATGTACCACTTTGGGTTCAATGCATAGGTAACCATGTGTGAGGGAGTGTTGAGCTTCTCCCATGTGTGATGAATAATCGGTTGAATATGCTAGCTGTAGAATTGCAATGTGGGGTCCTTCTCTTGTACAACAACCTTATTTAATCAAGCATAGAATCACTACACTTGTACACCTCTCAAAGGGAAGGTGCATTAGAATCCCCACATCTAATAAAGGATATATTGAAGGATTCATATATATGTGAAGTTTTCTTTTTGAAGATAGGAAGGGATTTAGTGTAAACTCAATGTGGATTGTTGCTTAGATAGTTCAGGTGTTTCTACATCTTGGGAATTACACCCTTGTGAAGGTCATGAAAGAATTGACGGAACACCGTGGATATAGCTCAACATAGATTGTCCAATAATTTGGGAGATCTGTGATTTGGGAGTTTAGGGAGTTGGTAATTCAAAAACTTGGTAATTCAGCTTGAGAGCTACACGCTTACAAGGGTATAGAAGGCAGTTTGATGGAGTCCTACCTAGTCCAAGAAGTCTATTTTGAAAGAAAAAGTTCTACAAAATTGCTTGTGTTTTTTTTTCAATGGGCATGTTTTGTTGTGTGTAATGTAAACCTTAAGAAGGATTGCGAAAATTAATGTTTATATTTTAATAAAGCCACTTTAGTGACCCAAGCTAGTACTAATTGAGAATTAATTTCGCATAAAGTAGTTGAGGAAATGCAATACTTTATAAGCAATTGCACAATATTTTGTAATCTCAAACTAATAATGATATTTAATATATTTTTACTATGTAATTCTAGTTCATTTTTCTAACACTATTTTTGCCCACCTACCAACAAATAGATCACATGGTGTCCTTTCTAAGAAATTGAACTATGAAGATTTGTGAGCTCATTTATCTCGCTAAAGAGGATGTCAACTAAATAGGAAACTTTTGAGAGGCTTGTGAGCAAATATTTTCCTTTGTATTCTATTTAATTGACGATCTGATGCTAACATGAACTTACTCATTATCTTGACTCCTCCATGGTGGGGTTGGATCTTGACATTTCTTGTGCACGGCAAAATTATAGTTAAAAAGCTTGCAGTAGCCAAATACTTTGGCAGCCCCAAAAATCTAAAAAGCTCAGCTAAAAAGAAACATAAATTCATAAAACAAATTAAAATATTGTACTGAACGCATATAAAATGAATTTAGAGAGCACATAACTCTTTTGATTATATTAGCATCATTTGAAATTGAGATTTATAGCAAATCAAAACTATAAGTGGAATTCAATTACTTGGGAAGCTTAGAATATAAGGAAAAAAATTCTAGTTTTATTATCAAGCCAAATAAATAGAAAAAAAAGGTGCAATACAAATTTTCTATTTTCTTTTTCTCTCACTTGACAAGCAATTCACAGCTGAGATTCTGATCACTGAGGATGTTAATGACAAAAAAATCAGGGTTTTTTTTAACAACGGTTTCCAAAAAAATTCTTAGATGGGTTTGTAGGAAAAACTCGCTGAGTCCAAGCGAGTTTAGGAAAAAAAACTCCCGAGTTACTCACCAGAAACTCGGGAGTTTTTCTGGCAATTGTCTCACAAGTCGCAGATGAGTTACTTATCAAATCCTTGAGTTTTTCCAGCAGATTTGTCTGACAAGTTGCAGTGAGTTACTTGTTTGTTAAAAAAATCCACGTGTCCTCACACATCTGCTGAGTACTCATCTGGCTTTAGAACTATGGGAAAAGCACATTGAGCTTTGACGGCCAACTTGTATGTTGGAGCAGTATGGTTTTTGAAATATTGTAGTGCTAATCCTGTTCTTCAAAAGAATAATTTGATTGTATGTTTAGCCAGTGTTCCACATTAGGGTCTTGAAAATGATTGTTCATAAGCGTAAAGCATCATCTTATTTTCTTTGACGTTGCCTTACAAATTACTTGTTTTGGTATTGCAGGGTCACCAATCCTCTGGGGAAAAGTCAATTGCTTTAGAGTTCTCATATACAGAATTATTTGAATTTTATGAGAAACTAGAGCAAATTCAAGAGCAATTGGATTCTTTATCATGACAAACATATGCATTCACAAAGCTGGGCAGATTAAGTAGTTGATACTTAATCATGACAAACATATGTATTCACAAAGGTCAGTAAGATTAAGTTGTTGGATTCTTAATTATAATAAACATATGCATTCACAGAGGTTGGAGATCTGACTTTTCCATTCATTTTAACAGTAAAATAAATTTTGTTTGCAGAAAATAAGATTGTACTGATGTAATATTTCTTTGTAGAGACCTTTAGTCTCGAGTCTCCTCAGTGCTCCTTATTTTTATGGGCTATTCAAAATCAAGTTATTGGATTCTTCATTGTGATAAATATATATTATATGCCTTAACAAAGGTTGGGAGGTTTGACTTATCCATTCCATGAGTATACTGGAGTTTCGAGAATAAAAATTGTTTGGTTTTCAGAACATAAGATTGTGCTGTTGTAATGTTTTTTGCCGATGCCTTTAGTCACCTGCATAAGGTCTCAAAGAGTCTCCTTAGTGCTCTGTATTTTTACGGGTTATTCAAATCAACAGTTTTATACGGTTTGAATATATCCTCCTAATGTGTATTTATGATGGGTTTAAATCACCATTTTTTTCATCTTACTCCATCTTAAATCACCATTCTTTTCATCTTACTACACTGCGGTTTGTTGAGCTTATTCATTATTTATGCACGTGACATACTTGCTCTACATCTTTTGTGAATTTCAATTTTTTTGGGCGTGGATGATGTTTTTCAATGCTATAAGCAATGATATATATTTTTTTTAATTCATCATAGTTAAGGAGAATTTCTCTAGAACATAGACAGTTTGTGCCTTAATTATGCCGATCACACAATCTGTTTAACGACTTTTTCAAAACATAGATACAACATTTCCTACCGTTATGGGCATATATATCAAGTTTAGCATCAAGCTTGCTTATGCAAAGTTGATGGTAGATGAAAAAGATTCATCTTTCGTCCCCTTTTAAAGATGATATTTTAGCAACTGCATCTGCCTTCTAGATATTTTTGGCATCTGTGGAATATATTGTTCAGAAGGGCATAGTTGGAATCATAGTTTGCAAGTCTGCAAGTACTCTCCAAGTTGCGGAGTACTCTCTATTTTTTTTTCCTCCGTGAATTTTTACAAGTTTAACTTGCGAGTTTTTATAAATGCAAGAAAAACATGGGTAAAAATATCTATAAGGGTAAAATGCTTGTTAAAACATGTTTTACACATTTTTTTGCTATAAAATTATGCATTTTCTCTTTTGAAATGTCAATTTTTAATTTAATACATTTTCTAATTAAATTTTGCAAAACAATATGGTTTTTTAAGAAATTTTAAGTTTTTGTACTTTCTAAGTTGATGTGATTCTTCTAATTTCTGGATTCAAAAACTTTTTACACAATTGAATCCAGAAATTAGAATCACATCAAATTATGGATTGTGGAAATCTGATATCATTAACTTTCTAAGTTGCCGAGTTTTTGCCTAATTCTTGTCAAGTAGTTGCCAAGTAGAAAATTTTGGGCTTGCTGAATGCTCTCCAAGCCCCAGTCTTCAAACTATGCTTGGAACATTATTGATTTTGGAAGTTAGGCTTAAAGGATTTTACTTTTTATTGCTTGAATAATAGGAAGATATATGTAATAATGACTGTCTTATCTTCCTACCATCAAGGGGCAGAAATATATAAAGTTTGGCATCCTCTTAAAAGTTCATCAAGCTTGCCTATGCAAATTTAAGGATAGATGAAGAGTGACTTTCTTTTGTTGCGCATCAGCAATTAGCAAGGGACAATTAAAGTTTTTATAACTACTTTTTGTTACAAAACCATATAAGTCAATTATTTTTTTCATTTCCACTAATTTCTGAAGGTACAATTGTACAATTTTAATAATTAAAGTACATTTATAATTACAAAATCATTGTCAACTAGTAGCTAAACATAGTTTTCATGGAAGTATTATGTCTTCTATTTCTTTGTTTAATCCTAGATGTGCCTATTTGCCAAGAGCAGGGGTACCAAAGTGATCCCAACCGTTGTCAAAATCCCAATCTACTCCATCAATCAACAATATCCATAATGATAGTGTAAATATCTTATAGTGTATATGGAATCCTTATTGATATGCATCAATCATATTAGCTCTACATCCATACCATGAGTTCTAAAATCTAGTTCCATTTTGGTTCATTTCAATATCATAATGTTACTTCTTTCCAAAAATGTTTCATTCGAAGTCAAATATATCATTATAATCTTGTAGCCAAGCTTCTCATAACCTAAGTTTCTAGTTTTTAGGTTTAAAAAGGATTCCCTTTTAGAAGTAGGAAGACTCGATTAGGTAAATGTTTGATTTCTCAATCATTAAGGTTATTGAGTCTCAAATAATAAATGCTTTATCTCAATGATCAAAGTATTAGTCGCTTAGCCCATTTGAATTTCCTAGCTAATACAATATGTTCTATCAATAATCTAAAAAATTAACTTGTCAAAATGTTGACACTACATCCCAATGATAATATGATATGGTTCCTTGTTGGAATGCTAGCATTGCACAATTATGCTTCACAAAATGCTAAATATTTAGATCCAAAATATTTTCTTGATCATAAGGCCCCTTGACATGTAACTTAGAATGTCTTAGCCTTTGTGAATGATAAAAAGATTGTTCATAATGTATTTTCGAATGTAGGTCACCAACCAATGGTAAATGAAAAGATCAAGATTGGATTATGAATGACAATGGCTGACACACATTTGAATTTGGGTCCCTTGAGAGGGACTAGGGAATTGGGCACCAAAAGTGGACTAGCAAAAGGGGTGGTAGAGCATCAGGATCCAGAACATAAGATCTAGTCGCAAAATTAGCATATGACAACAACTAAGTTGTGGGTTTAACAATTAAATTATAGAGTAGGATGGGCAAAATGGCTTAAAATGGTCTAATAGAAAGTACACTAAAGTAGGGGCCCAAATAGAGTGTAAAATTGTAGAGGGATGCAATTTACAACATTAGCATTTCTAACTTGCAATTTGAAAATCAACATAATAATTTTGAACCATTATGTAATCTTGAGAATTTTTTAGATTCAAAAGTGCATCTTTCATGTGACTCATTATGACATGACAAAATAGTAAGGGGACTTCCACTCATGTAACCAAGAAAACCCCTTTATTTTTTGTTTTCTCCATAGGTTTTGCAATCACAAAGCAAGAAAGCTCTCACCTCTAAGCTACCAAAACTCTAAAAAGTTCTTAGTGATTAACAAGAACTCAAGCTCAATCTCTATATACATTCACATTTGTAATAGCTTACATCTCCACTTGCAAATCCAATATCTATTTCAAAAGGGAGGGCCAAGACTGCTAGTAACACTCTATATTTAGTACTTTGCACAACAATATTTTCCTAATGTATTGTAAATTATTTCATTAATTAATATTTATTGTAAATTATTTCCTATTTGCTCACAAGCCTCTCAAAAGTTTCCTATTTAGTTGATTTTTTTTTCATTAACATCCTCAGTGATCAGAATCTCAGCTGTGAATTGCTTGTCAAGTGAGTGAAAAAGAAAATAGAAAATTTGTATTGCACCTTTTTTTTCTATTTATTTGGCTTGATAATAAAACTAGAATTTTTTTCCAAATATTCTAAGCTTCCCAAGTAATTGAATTCCACTTATCGTTTTGATTTGCTATAAGTCTCAATTTCAAATGATGCTAATATAATCAAAAGAGTTATGTGCTCTCTAAATTCATTATATATGCGTTCAGAACAATATTTTAATTTATTTTATGAATTTATGTTTCTTTTTAGCTGAGCTTTTTAGATTTTTGGGCTGCCAAAGTTTTTGGCTACTGCAAGCTTTTGAAATATAATTTTGCCGTGCACAAGAAATGTCAAGATCCAACCCCACCATGGAAAGATAATGAGTAAGTTGATGTTAGCATCAGATCGTCAATTAAATAGAATACAAAGGAAAATATTTGCTCACAAGCCTCTCATAAGTTTCCTATTTAAAAGATAATGAGTAAGTTGATGTTAGCATCAGATCGTCAATTAAATAGAATACAAAGGAAAATATTTGCTCACAAGCCTCTCAAAAGTTTCCTATTTAGTTGCTTGTTCAAAAGTTTCCTATTTATAGTTCCATGAATGAGAAATGGTGGCCAAGTTATTATTTCAAGCGAAATATCCTTTTATTACATAGATACAAATAAATACATCGCAACTATAATATACGATGAATGTAAATACTGACCAGGATTGCGGACTGTTCCTCTTACAGTATAACCTTTGCTCAAGAGCATCTTGACAAGCCAAGAGGCAATGAATCCTCCAGCTCCTGTTACACACACTTTCCATCTCTAACTTCTTCTGAATTCCAATTTCATACCGATACTCTTGTGTTGTGTTGTGCATAATTAATAGAGAGAATGGGACCATGTTTCCAGCTTTTCGCATAAACCGTGGCATATAATATACCGTTGTTTTTCACGGATTCAACAATGATAACGACAGTCCACAAATCACTTGACGAGTGATACCGTTGTTATAGCACTGCGAAAAGCTGGAAACATGGTCCCATTCTCTCTATTAATTATGCACAACACAACACAACACAAGAGTATCGGTATGAAATTGGAATTCAGAAGAAGTTAGAGATGGAAAGTGTGTGTAACAGGAGCTGGAGGATTCATTGCCTCTTGGCTTGTCAAGATGCTCTTGAGCAAAGGTTATACTGTAAGAGGAACAGTCCGCAATCCTGGTCAGTATTTACATTCATCGTATATTATAGTTGCGATGTATTTATTTGTATCTATGTAATAAAAGGATATTTCGCTTGAAATAATAACTTGGCCACCATTTCTCATTCATGGAACTATAAAATATTCAATAAACTACTTGATTGGACCCTATGAACTATGCACAATTTTATTAAAAACTATATTTATAGTAAGAAAGAAGAAGGGCCTTAAAGCTGATAATTTCATCAAATAATCAACTAATTTTATATTCATAAACTCGAGAAGTTCTTATTTAAATTTATTTGGAAACCTTGAAGCTATGCATTTTCTAGGGTTTATATATTACTCAAACAATCTATCAATAAGAGAATTTCTACTTTTACGTCCATAATCCTACAACCATCAATTCCTATTTAAATATCATCCCCTATATCAAAGGACACATAAAAGAGTAAATAATATAATGTTATTGGAAAATATATGCATAATATATTTAAGTATATGCTAGACAAAGGAGGTAATTAGAATTTCTAAGTGAGTATGGTTTTAAAATAGAGTATATCAAAGGAAAGGAAAATAGGGTAGTAGATGCATTAAGCAAACAAAGACACTTGATGAATATTGCAATCTTTAGAATTACTTTTAAAGATCAAGTGGTAAAGGAACAAAAATAGGATCCATACTATGAATAAGTCAAGCTAACCTTAGAACTTGATCCAAATGACCCAATGGTGGAAGGGAGATATATTGCTTCAATATAATAAAAGGATATGTTCCCAACTCAAATAAATTAAGGGAGTTGGTTTTGAGTGAAGCTCGCAATACAAACTTTATTTAGACCTCAAAAAGTTTTATTTTTGGCAAGGGATGAAGAATGACATAATACATTATGTGGCCAAATGTTTAGAATTTCAAAGGGTCAAAGTAGAACATAGGCATCCAGCAGGATTACTATTCTCCCATGAAATACCCCAATTTAAGTGGCAAATCATTGGCATGGACTTTGTGCAAGGGCTACCCATGGCACCTTATAGACATAATGCAATAATGGTGGAGATTGATAAGCTCACCAAGGTAGCTCATATCATACCTATAAATTTGATAGATGATGTTCCTACATTGGCTAAACATTTTGTAAAAGAAATTCTCAAATTACATGGTTTTCATAAAAAAGATCATATTAGATAGAGATGCTAGATTCACTTTAAGGTTTTGGCAACACTTAAATCAGCTTCGGGAACACAATTAAAATTTAGTGCATCTTACCATCCTCAAATAGGTGAACAAATAGAGAGAACAAATTAGATTTAGGAAGATCTCCTTCACACATGTATTGTATGGACCAACAAACAAAATAGGAAGAATATCTACCACTAGCAAAATTTTCTTATAGCAACTCTTTATAAACCTCCTTGGGAATGACCCCATTTGAAACACTATATGGTAGAATAGGTTGAACACCATTTTAGTTGGGTCAACCTTGAGGATAGAATCATAATTGGCCCCAATATGTTGAAGGAAATATAAAATTAGGTAAAATAAAGCATCAAATAGGAAAAAGAGCTATGAAGATAAGTCTCTCTTATTCAATCCATCTCTCCCTAAATTTGTCCTACTCTCTTTATTTCTTTCTATCCATATCTATCTCTACCTTCATCTCCATAACTCTACCTCTCTCCCTACCCATCTTTCTTTCCATATCTCCCTCTATCAACATCTCTTCTATATACATGATTAATCTCTCTCTCTCTCTCCATATTTCTCTCTCACCCTCTCCATGTATCTCTCCCCTTTTCTACCTCTATCTCTATTTACCCTTCCCTAGCTCTCTCCCTCCATCCTTCTCTATATACCCCTCTATATCTCTTTATCTTTATCTTTCTCTCTCCCTCTCTATGTATCTCTTTCTATCTTTATTTTGAGCTCTTTATCACTCTATCACACTATCTACATCACTCTATCTATCCATCTATCTATCTATCTTCATCTTCTTTTATATATCTATATCTCTTCCTCTTTGTATCTTCCTCTATGCACCTTTCTATATCCCTACCTCCCTATCTCTCTATATAATTATCTCTACCTTTACCTCTCTCTCTATCTCTATATCTATGAATCTTTGTCTCCCTTTATCTTCATTTATATCTCTATCTTCATCTATCTTTTTCTATATCTAGATATGTCTCCCTTTTTCTATCCATCCTTCTCTTTTCGTCTTTCTCCCTATCTCTTCCTAGACCTTAATATCTATATCTATATTTGTGTCTCAACCTCTTTTCTAGGTATGTCTATCTCACTATGTTTCTCCTTCTATCTCTCCTTCTCTCTATCTTTATCTCCTTATATCTCCATCTCTCTTTAACCTTATATCTCCATCTCTCTTTAACCTTATATCTCTCCTCGTCATTATCTTTATCTTTCTACATCTCTATCTCTCCCTCTCTATATATTTATCTCTTCTACCTATCTTTATCACTCTCCCCTATCATTATTATCTCCATCTCCCTCTCTATCTCTATTTTTATTTATATATCTATCTCTATTGGTATTGGAGCTTGAATAGGGGGAGAGAATGAGAGATAGGGTTATAAAGAGGGAAAAATATCTAGAGATAAATAAAGTGGAAAAGATAGAGAGGAGAGAAGGATAGATAGGGTTAGAAAGAGGGAGAGATATCTAGAGATAGATATGAAGTGGAAAAGATAGAGTGGAGTACAAAGGGAGAGGGATATGGAGAGGGAGAGTGGGAGGAAGAGGGATAAGGAGAGGGGGAGAGAGACAAAGAGATAAATATATAAAGAGGGACAGAAGGAGAGGGAGAGAGGAAGACTAAATAAAAAAGATGTGTGCTTTCATATTGAAAAAGTAGAAATATCAATTATGTACATCAAATGTTAAAATAACACAATTGTCAAGTATGGATAGCATAAGTATACTATATTTCACAATTAAGATAATAGAAAAAGTTGTAACAATATAAAATCAATAAAGAATTGGTCATGTAAAGAGTTTCAAATAGATAAAATGTATTTCACAATTAAGATATAGAAAAAGGTGTAACAATATAAAATCAATGAAGAATTGGTCATGTAAATAGTTTCAAATATAAAATTGTGATGCAAATATATAATGAATGTATAGATCTAAGAAACCCTAATGTGAATTTAATAAATCCTAGAAGAATACTAGGCTATATAAGATTTGTTTGGCTCACTAAATTACAAAGGTCTCAAAATATCCAAACAAATAGAGGGCTAAGGAGGGTCTGAGGTTGAGGTAGAGAGATTGTGTGTGTGTGTGTGTGTGTATGTGTGTGTGTGTGAGAGAGAGAGAGAGGGAAGAAGGAGATTTATAGAGAGACATATTGAGGAATTGGGGGGAGAGGGAGAGAGGTAAGATTAAGAATAGGGATGGAAGGAGGGAGGGAGGGAGAGAGAGTTAGTGGGAGAATTATAATTAAGGACAAGGATAAAGGGAAGGAGGGACTGAGAGGTAGAGAAATAAATCTATATCTTAGGGGAGAGAGTGAGATAGAGGAGTGAATGATGAAGAGGTAGAAATATAAGTGTAGATCTTGAGAGAGAGAGAGAGAGAGAGAGAGAGAGAGAGAGAGAGAGAGAGAGAGAGAGAGAGAGAGAGAGAGAGAGAGAGAGAGAGAGAGAGAGAGAGAGAGAGAGAGATGGGTCTAGAGAGCTATGCATAAAGAGGGAGAAAGGAGAGGGAGAGAGCAAGGGAGAGGTGGAGCGATAGGTTTAGATCTTAGGAGAGAGAGAGGTAGAGAAAGAAATAAAGAGAGATGTGATGGTTTATCAAAAATTATTACTCTCCTCAGTAAAATGTGTAGATTTTTTATTATTAATTACTCATTTAGTGTTTCAAGTATTTTGCAATGATTGTTATGAAAAAATCATGAAAAGGGACTTCATATGCAAAATTTGTGAGCATTTGATGTTTCAAAAATAAAGGATGAATTCAAATTAATTATAATGAATTTTTTTATACATAATATAGAAATATTACCTATTTGATAGTGTAGAGCTCCAAATCACCTTCGCAATGCCTATAAAAATAATTTTTTTTGATAATATATGTAAAAGTTATGCACATTTTACTAAAATGTGTTTTTAGGCTTTTCAAAATGGATTTCTATTTTAATAACATAATTTTATTTTTTTCAAAAAAACTTGAAAAAATGGATATTTGTTTCTAATAGATATTCTTTTTTTCTTACATAATTATTTTCCCTCCATTTTTCACATGGGATTGCTTTGGGATTTGGCTAGGGGGTGTCAAAACTAGAAAGTCAACATCAAAAGCATGTTTAGAAGTTTTCCTTGGTTTTCCAGACTTTGCCCATGTGGCTGATGACCTTTTTTTAATTTGAATTTGATGAAACAAAAAGGGTTTATTAGGAAAATTGTTAGCTTTCCACCAATATAAAATTTTCTTTATTTTGAATTTAATAGTTAAATTACTATTGATTTTCTACATGCATTATAATTAAAGTCCAAATTGATAGGTTGATTGAAAAACATCTATATAAATTTCAAATGGTTTCACATTTTTTTGAATCTGAAAGACGTGACACATTCTATGCTTCACATAATATAATTAAAAAAAATGAATTTCATAAAAAAATTACCAAATTATGGCAAGTGGACATACAAGTTTTTTTATATTTTTAAAAAGTTCTTGTAAATAAATTATAACTAATTATTTACTTGAAAAAAATTACTAAAAAATATGCAACAGATATGGGCATGTGTCCTCTACTTATATTTAAAGTTCCATAGAAAAATATTATGTTTTTCTTGTAATTAAGTTGGTCACACAAACACCTGCTTTTTATCATTTTCTTGAAATTTTAGTAAGTTATTGCATTGAAATTTCAAATTTTCACCAAACAGATTAACTTTTTTTTTGAAGAAAACAACTAGTAGCTTAGAAACTACATTTATTTTGCTACAAATTTTACATTCTTACATATTTTTAAAATTATGTTGATAACCTATTCAAATTTTTATGTCAAGTTTCCTAACTTTGTTTTTCTAAATTTTCATTGCCAGTTAAGGGCCTAGTTTGGTCCATAATGATTTTGTACACACCTACTTATGAAAATGAAATTGGAGGAATTAAATGATAGTGTCACTTTCATCAACGGTTTCATCAAATATATAAATATACTTCTAGCAAGGTTATAGATGCAAATACAAATAGTTTAATCCATTTAGAAGTTGAGGTTATAGACACAGTCCATAAAAGTAATGCAAAGCATTCTACCATAAGGATATTAGTGTAGATCCAAGTTACAACTAACACAATTATTAAAACAAAGGCATTTGAAAATAATGCATTCGGTACATAGAGGAGGCCCATTTGAAAGGAACACCACACCAAAGAATGTCAATGCCAAGTCTAGCAAAAAAATTGTAGCTCCAACTTATGTGTAGATATACAAAAGGAAAAAAATGGAATTATATAGTTTTACATAGATATAGAAAAATGAAATTATATAGTTTTACATAGATATAGAAAGGGATAAGGTGACTCCCAAAATAAAGTGAATGGTTCTAAGCATTGTATAAAATTTGAAGATAAAATATGATGCATGTAGACAAAAAAGTGGTAAAAACATACAAATATATGACATGAAAAAATCACACAACTATTGAAGTACATCCAACTATGAAGGAGTGCACAAGCTATAAGTCACAACTTCGATTCCAACAATGAAAATAGCATAAAACTTCAAGTTTTAGTGTATGCTTTTGCAATACAACCAATGTCATAAGTTTATTTGCAACGTTCAAGGAATCAAACTAGCCAAGTACAAATCCAACACACCTTTGAAAGAAATCAAAGACAACCCCCATAGAATAAAGATACATAAATTAGAGATGGAGTTATTTGTAGCATAATGGGCATCATTTGATCTAAAGTTGAATCAATAGTTTTCACATCAATTTTTCCTTCTTCCTTCTTCCAGATTACTCTTCTACTTCCTCTATATAAACAATTATGTGTTCATTTAAAGGGATGACTTTTTAATTAGCAAAAAACTTGGTAATTTGAAATCCCAGGCCTTCCTCTAGGAAACATTCTATAATCATTTGTCGATAGAAGAATAATGTTTTAGCTATGTTCATAGCTTTGTAAATTTATTTATTAATTTTTTTCATACATGAGTAATATTAAGCTTGAGTGTGCTCTCATAATCCATTGGTAGATTAATTTTTGTCATTTATTTTTTATAAGTAACCTCTACTTGCAAAATTGAAATTACCAAAATTCCTTTAAATTGATGACTATACCAATATCGCTTTTCATTGTTGCATCTTGTTCATATTATTTTGTGATTTCAAACCATCTATACAATAGGTCATATATGAATGAAAGGATCTTGTAGGTAGCGCATCACCCTTAAAGTTATAATTTCAATTTCCTTCTCTCTTTTCCTCAAAGGATGAAAAGAGAGAAGGTGGTCTCACAAATTGCATCCCACATTTGTGATATTTCCTATATTGTTATACGATTTAGATGCATAGTTGTGAATAATCAATCATCAAAACCATTCTTAATCCCATAAATATATGTTTTACAATTCTTTTTAAATAAGTAAAAAGTTAAACCATGTAGAAGTGAAAATATATGTTTGAGTTGTAACTTTAGCATTAGTCAAAATTAAAGTTAGAGGAAAGAAAAGAAAAAGAAACATAATATTATTATTTAACATTATTTATGTGAGTTAGTACAACACATCAATGAAGTTGCCAAAATGTAAAAACCAAGCTATGGGTTTGAATTTGACAAAATATTGGTTACATCAACTAGAACATAGAAACGCAAAAAGGTATGAATTATTTCTATATTTGTCTATGCAATTTATTGGATCTTGTTTCATTTCAAAGGCATATGATAGTTTTGTTTCGAGCTATCAAAAATAAGTTCCAAGCTATGGGTTTGAATTTGACAAAATATTGGTTACATCAACTAGAACATAGAAAAGCAAAAAGGTATGAATTATTTCTATATTTCTCTATGCAATTTATTGGATCTTGTTTCATTTCAAAGGCATATGATAGTTTTGTTTTGAGCTATCAAAAATAAGTTGCAGTGCAACATTACTCTCTATCTA
The DNA here is from genome assembly GCF_030272615.1 of Cryptomeria japonica. Lineage (NCBI taxonomy): Eukaryota > Viridiplantae > Streptophyta > Pinopsida > Cupressales > Cupressaceae > Cryptomeria > Cryptomeria japonica. The sequence goes on along the minus strand of NC_081407.1, from coordinate 888,164,317 downwards.
AAATATTAATTTATTTTTCAAAAATGCACAAATATGGTATATTTAGACTGTTGATAAAATATTGTTCAAGGCAGTTTCAAATATGTAAAGTGTTAAAGAGGTTTTATTTTAATATTTTAGAGGTTATGTAATTTGGACTATTCAATGGTATAGTATTCAAGGTTCTTTGGTTGCCATGTATACATCTTCCTTGTAAAAATCTTGTTTGTTCAGCCCTTACTATGTTTTGCACAACAAGTTTGATTCTGATTGCTATAAAGCCTTAGCAATAATTTTATAGGAAGTGTTCAACAAAGTCAACAATTGTATCCTCATTCTTTCCCTTAGGAATAAGCTTGATTATGCCTTTATTGATGTTAGAACCTAAGGAACCACTTTGAAATGTTTCCAAATAGAGCATATAAAAGTTATCTTTAATATGATTCCACATAGTTTGATAGAATTTAGCTAGAATGCCATCAGAACTAGGACTTTTATAGGTTTTTGTAGAGAATAAAGCACATTGAAGTTCTTCCAAAGAGAGAGCATGATTTAAAAAATTGTTGTAACCTAAAACAATCATATTAGGTATGCATTGTTGAATACCTTCTTCCAAAAAAAAATGAATATTAGGCTAGTTACCTTCTTCTTTAGATAAATTTTCATAAAAACTATGAAACAAACTAATAATTTATGTAGGGTTTGTATAATATCCATTTTCATCTAGATTATAAAACTAATTCTCTCTTTTTTGTTTTTATAATTGAGATAATTAAAAAAAAACTTAGATCCTTTATCTCCTTCCTTAATCAAATGAAGTCTGGATCTAATCTAGCCCTTTGCTCTTTGTAGTAATCTAATTTCCGCAGCTGAGTAACAATGACAACAATAGAATTATTGAACCTTTTAATTGTCCTTGAATTGATTTTTCTTTTCATTTACATCTCCAAACCAATCTCTTACCAAATGATTTAAGAAATTCAACACATAGAGATAAGGTTGAACCCCACCATTCAATCCATGATTCGCCTTCCTTGGATTTAGGAATAGAATTCCAAATTCCCTTAAGAGCATAAACACATTCATTATTCTTAAGATGAGAAATATTTAGCTTGAAGAGAATTTGAGAAGAAGAAGGTGTCGTTTGAGACAAAGAGATAGAGCAAATAATAAGAAAGTGATCAAATAGAGTAGTAGAATAATCTAGTTGGACATAATAGTCAGAAGAAGAATTTTCCACCTGAATGTTATGATAAATATAAAATCGATCCAATCTACTCAATTTCTTATCATACCCTTCTCTGCAATTCGTCCATGTAAACCAATTATTGTTATGAGTAGAAAATTTGGTATGAATTGGATCAATAACTCCCATTAAATTCTGACAAAATTCTAGCTTTTAAATTTCTTATGGCTAAGTTTGAAGTAATTAAACCAGCTGCGGTATTCATGATGTTCAACCATATTAAAATCCCCTCCCAACACCCAATCAACATTAGGAGACTTCTCAGCATCCAATTCCAAAGAGACGACCTCTCTTTTGAATTGTTAGAAGCATATATAAAACAAAACCAAATAGGTTGTCCATTAATAAAAGAGAGGACCCTAACACAATTATGAGAAGGATTGTCTCCCCTTATCAATATCATGTTTGGATATCCAAGGGGGTAGAGAAAACACGGCTCCACTGCTTCTAGCATCATGTGATGTGTGTAAGAATAAATTATCTTTCCAAAGATTGAATAGAGTTACATCTAGATTGTAATAACCCAACAAAATTTGACCATTCTTTTTTTTGTTAAATTTAATCATTTGTGTTTGATTCAATCACATACTCTGAGCATCCATCCATTCGGATTAGGCATTCATCCATCCGGGATGAGCATCTAACCATATGGGTTAGGCACTTGTCCATACGGGACATAAGATTTCATCTATCCATTACGGGATAGGCATCTACCCATACAAGGTAGGCATCTACCCATACAGGGTAGGCATCTATCCAATCAGGATAGGAGGTGCTCTGACCAGAGACTTAGACTCGGGTCCTGAGCCATTCACTAAGTACTACACTCTTCTAACAAAAGTGCACTGAGGTCGCCGTACTTAGGAGTAATTAAATAACATAATACAAGCTTGAATTCCGCCTCAGAATTTGGCTTAAAGCATCAGGAAGTCAAGCGAATCCATACGGGATTCCTTCCGAGTATGAATTGAATTACTTTTTCCCATTTTAATATTCTTTCAAATTAAGATTCTATTCAATCCTTCCATACCAAGCCTAGACCCAACCCACGAACGCCTGAGTACGAGGGACAACTCCGTCCCAAGACTGCCTACATACCCGCTTCGGCACGGGATCAAGGCGTAAAGTATGTAGTTCTATTTTCTACTCTATGGTTTGATGTAAACTGATTAGTGGGTACGCAACTCTTTCTAGAGTCAATGTCCCAGACAATTTCTCTGTGGTTGCTACCCATGATGGTAGCGCTTAAGCAAAGGCTCAAGATGGCCTATTGCTTGTGGCCTAAAACAACTAGATCTTAATACCTATCATAAGCATCACCCTTGAGCAAATTGTCAATCACCAATATCTCTTCAAGATTAAATCAATTTCATAAAGCTTTTCATTCAATCAACCCTATCAGGGGTTTACTATGGTTTAACTCAGTGGGTGAAAGATCGTTTTAGAGTTATCTTATTAAATTATCGATCCAAGGGGGATTACCCGCCCCTTGGATTTTAACTTCCAAGTGTCCCTTATTACTCCTCGATGATTTATAGGGACGATGCCACAGATGTCGTTGATGTAGCTTTATTAGGCATTAAGTGCAGTAGTTCAACACGACAACATCACTTGTAAGCGTGACCCAGAGGCACTGTATATACCGAATGCTACTTGCTTTTGGTTTTCCAACTTCCTTTATTTAATTTCTTCTAACTAAGAAACTATGAAAACTTTTAACTAGCATCGTTCTTGAAACAATTTATGAAATGAATGCATAATTGGACATTGCAGAGTTTAATCAATTGAAATAACTACTTCTATGGGATCGTTAATTCACTTGGTAAAATGCCATCTTCCTTTTTCAACTAAATTATTAATAACTCGAAATATAACTTGTACAATACTGACAATTACGAAATTTACATACTAATGATAAATTTGTTTCTTATGCGATATCAATAAAATGTGTATTTTACATGGATATGAAGAAAGTGCAACTTGCTAATCAGCAAATACTAATAAGGTATAGAAATTTGCATGAAGCAAGTATAGTGAAATTTACATGCAAGATTGAGCAATATTTATTCCTATTGCGAGATTATTTAGAAAAGGAGTCTCTAGTTCAAAATAAGCAAAATGAGTTTAGAACTTAAACAAATTTTAGATCAAATCCTATAAATTAATTATTTTTAATGAATCTTAAGATGCCAACTAAGTGTCCCAATAAATCCCAAATGGATTGAAAAGATTCCAATTATTAATCTTAATTAAAATTACAAATATAATTTTTTTTTTACTAAGGATTTATTTGAATTTTACTTATAAGTTTATCCAAGTTTATCATTACTAAGCTAAAATTTAAGTTAACGATTTTCCATTTGCAATTTAAATAAAAAAGAAAATGAGTAAACTACCCATCGATTATATGATATTTACTAGATATTTAAGTCTTTTCCATTTCTTGGAAACTGGATGCATGAGGTGGCGAAGGTGGGGGTTAAACGAGGGAAGAGGGAATGGAAAGGTGGGCCCCCATCCACCCCATACACCCTGCGCTAGCAAAAGCCGCAGGGAGTGGGGTCAGTGGGGCCCCACGTGCCCGTCTCACCTTGCACTAACCATTTGAACGCCCATTCCATTAAAGTTTTGCAACACCCTATTTAATTTTCGCATGGTGTATTATTTGCAATGTAATATAATTTCTTTGTAATGTAATAAAATTTATTTGTAATGTAATATAATTTTCGTACGGCGATTCATTGAAACAAAAAAAAAAAAGATGCATATATATATATGTGTGTGTGTGTGTGTGTGTGTGTGTGTGTGTGTGTGTGTGTGTGTGTGTGTGTGTGTGTGTGTGTGTGTGTGTGTGTGTGTGTGTATTTGTTTATTTATAATTATTTACAATATATGAAAATGGACTCTTAAACTTTTCCAAGAGAATAAGAATAATAATACAGATAATAATGATAATATCATAAAATTTATAGATCATTCATGAGTTAGTTTAATCCGGAATTAATTTACACAGTGAATACAATGAAATCCTCTCATAAGATTGATCAGAGGGGAGAGGTAAAGCTAATCACAGAGGGGAGAGATGAGGGTTAAGATTTAATCCAAATCTATTTTCAGAGAGGAGAAGGAATTTATTAAAGGAAAAATAATGAAAGAAAAATGACTTCGATCCACAGATTATCAAACTACAAACACAAAGAGATAGATTTATTTCCACGGAGAATAATGAATACAATTTATATTTTATTATCAAACATTTTCTATTCACAGAGAAGTAAGACTGCTCATAAGGAATTTAAAATCTACGATAAAATCTACATTCAGAGAGAGAGATTTATATTTCATTTTGCACAGAGAGATGTATACTTCTTTTTTTTTTTTTACAGAGAGATTTATGTTCCATTTTGCACAGAGAAATTTGTTTCTTCACCCACAGAGAGATTTATTTCTTCACACAGAGAGATTTATTTAATTAAAATTCACAGAAAGATCTTATTCAACTCACAGGGAGATTTATTTAATCTAATAATCACAAAGAGATTTATTTAACTAAAATTCACAGAGAGGTCTTATTCAACTCACAGGGAGATTTAATAATTACAGAGGGATTTATTCCTCAGTTTTCAACTATTATTTCCAGAGAGAAGTAGATGACCAAACACAAAAATATTAATGGAACCAAATGAGAATATCACAGAGAATTATTCACAACGAAACTATTCCTCCATTTCAACTAATTTTCACAGAGAGGATATATAACTAGATAATAGAAAAATATGAATCAAATGAGAATATCACAGAGGATTATTCACAGTGAAATCTATTAAAAGGATGAGATTCGGATTTCTATTCGAAAAACCAGAGAGATGAATTAGAGGGAGGAAATAAAGATTGATCTAATCTAGTTCTCAGCAAGGAATTGAAACAAGATCCTCTTTTTCTTTTTTCTTTTACTAATCTAACACTCAGCAAGGAATTGAAACAAATTGATCTAATTCTCATCAAGGAATTGAAACAAGGTTGATCTAGTCTAATTCGCAGCAAGAATACGATGCATGATTCAAAATAAAATAAAACTCAATTAAAAGAACCTGGATACTTGCAATTGGTGTAGAATCCCCTATGAATCCTTGAATTAGCCTCCCTTGATCCTTCAAGCTTGAAAAAAAATCCTCCAAAGCAACCTTAGCTATTTTCCAAAATGAAATGACTACCAAAACAATTACTTGAGAGAAGAATTTCTTCATGGAATAACCAACTTCCCTTTTTTGAAAACTTGCATATCATTTATAAGAAAAATCCCTCTATTTCACTATCTAGAAATTTTAATTAAAAAAGAGATTCTTTTCCAATATTGGACTCATGCAAATTGATTAAACTTAGTGGGGGAGTTACATGCAAGGAGGTGGAGATTCATCTAGAAGCTTCTTATTCTTCCTACAACATGTGCCAAAATTGGGAGTGAAAAATAAATAAATAAAAATAATTATATTCTCCAAGTGTGTGTGTGTGTGTGTTTATTATTATTCTTTTATAACAATCATTCAATCATTTTAAATAGCTTAACCAAAAATATAATAGAATAGTATTTAAATCAAAAAGTGATAAAGGAGGGTTGTGACATAGATGTTCCTTGCTGATTTTGACCTCCTGTAGGAATAACACATCTGGTTTTCACTTCAATAAGATATCCTTGACTTTATACTTTCGATTAGGGTGAGACAACCCTCTGAAATTCCATGATAAAATCTTGCAATTTAAGAGGAACCAACTAAGCTAACCTCATCCTCTTGTGGCGAGACTCCAAATCGATTAGCAAGGGGCACGACATGTTCATTATCTCGTCTATTATTTGAGGTTGCAGGTGGAGACCTTGACCTTTGTCTAAAATTAGGAGGAGATTCATTATCTTGTCTATCATTTGAGACTACAGATGGGGACCTTGATCTTAGTCTAGGATTATGAGAAGGTGAAATGGATCTGTCAATAGATTTCACTAAATCTTGAGAATGAGTGTTGGAAGGCTCTGAAGAGGATGAGGGTTCCTTCCTCTTCCTAACAGTCCTTCATTCATCATTCATAATGGCATCTTTGTAAGAGGGATGACCCAAAAGTGAAGTCTCAGAAGGCAACGATTCATTGGGAGCTGGAGGAGTGTTATGTTCAGAGTGAAGTGGAAAAGGATGTAAAGAGTTTGAAGGAGAATGAGGGGATGGATTAGAGACAGGGTCGACTGGCTTAGAGGAATAGTGAGGAAACATAGACTTATTTTTCCTAGCAAAACAATCTCGAATTAAGTGGCCTTCTTGTCGACAGAAGAAGCAAGCATTCAACTTATTCAAATAGACTATTGGTTGGTCTAATTCAAATCCAAGGCCAAACAGTTTAATATTCTCTGGTAGGGGTTTGTTCAAGCCAACTTCCATGCACACTCTCGGGTGGATTCTTAAACTAGAAAATTTATCAGAACTTTGTTTGCACCAGATAACCAAGTTGAGCCACAATATCTTTAAGTTAAGGTCTAAAGGCTAGATTTAAGAAGGGAAATTCTATCTACATAGGGTAACGGGATCGAGAAGGTTGTTTAGGATGGAAATCAAAGGTCTAGGCTTGCAAATAACAAACCTGGCCAAATATCACCCATGTGGATACTGTAAAATTGCTTGGGAATGTTGTGCAGATCTAAACGTACAGGAAACATAACCTTTACCCAATCCCCTTATTGTTTCAATTTCCCACCCCTTATTTTCCCAATTCATTTTAGTCCATTTATAAAAAAATCTACTTCAATAGAAATTCGTGTTAGTTTAAAAAATGAGCAGAGAAAACACATAATAATGAACAGAAAATAACAGAAAGAACTCAAGACACAAGATTAACGTGGTTCACCATTGAGTGGCTATGTCCACCAGAAATGCATGGAGAATTCTTATTAACCAATATCCAATTACACAGTACATTATATATGGATTGCACACAGCCATTTATATAAACATATCAAATATGAAATGAAGAGTCTTCTGGGGAAGACAAACAACCATGTGACTGGTGGGCTTCATATACCCAACAATTCCCCTCAAAACAAACAAAATAATTATCTTGGCTTGATCTTTTGGAATGCATTCTACAATCTCATCAGGGAATTGAAATTCGAAGGTTTTACCTTGACAACCTATTGTAGAGTCTTGATTTATTCCTTCATTTGCATTGTTAGGGAGATGGGTATTCTCTTCTAACATTGTATTTTCAGTCATTCCTTCTGGAACAGATTCATCATCCATTTTTGCCAAATCTTGACCAGGTTCCACCGCCAAATCTTTCATTGCTAGTGTAGCCTCTGATTTTAGCTACATCTCAGGTTGAATACCTTTTCCTTCCATCATCGTGTCTTTAAATTCTACTATTATTGTCGCTTCCTCAAAGAGAATGGATGCAGAAAGGGGTTCATATGTTGGAGTGAAACCCCAACGCCCCATGTTTCTGGCTCCAGAATTAAAATGCTTTAGAACTAACAAGTTGTGGCAGCAAATCTCGCACTAGCCACAGCAAATCTTATAGTCTACAGCTCAGTCTAGGATTGAGGTTATAGTCTATAGATAAAGGATAAAAGTAAGTAATGCAAGGCACGAGGAGATCAATGCAGAGCCAAGTTGTAACTAACACAACTGTTAAAATCAATGCATAAAAAGGAATATGTTTACTTTATTGAGAAAACCCACGTAAAAGAGAACACCATATTAAAAAAAAATGTCAATTGATACAATCTAATATTTATCCCATAAATATATGTTTCCAAATTCTTTATAAACAATTAAAAGGTTAAGCAGGGAAAATATATGTTTGAGATGTAATTAGTTGAAAGGCATATTAATACTCACATAATGGATTGATAGATATGCATGATTAAAAACTTTCTTATGATTAAAATTGACACTAATTAGTTTTACTATTACTTAAATAAAAATAATTTAAATAACTTTAAATAACCTAAATTAAAATAAATGCATGAAAAAAGCAAAAAAAAATATTTTATTTATTTTCTCCTCTCAAGTACCACTCACTCTAAGTTTAACTATTAATCAATTCCATTTATCTCCATCATACTAATAGTTAACTTCGTCAAAATAATATTATAAAAATAATATAAAGATATGATAATATAATAATAATAATAATTAGTCTTAATAGATTTTTTCGCTTTGATGAAGAGTTTAATAGAAATATTAAAATATAATAATATGTTAATAATAATACAATATTGATTACAATATCATAGTATAATAATAAATTTATATTAATTATAATAAATAATATATTGTTTTTTAAGCTATATTGAAAGTTAAAAGTGAGATGAAAGAAAAGAAAAATAAATGATTATTATTATTATTTACTTCAGCTAGTAAAGTGCACAGTGACGTTGCAAAAACCAAGTTGCGGGATAACGACAATCCACAAATCACTTGTTGAATCTTCTTATACCACTAGTCTCACTTAGATAGATCAATACTCTCTGTATATTATAGGTTGATACAACTTATATGATATATTATCTCCACTCTATCTAATATGTTTTAATGAAAAATAAAGAAGACGGGTTGCAATGGAATTGTAATCCTTAACAAAGACTGCACAAACATGGTTTGTGACAAATGGTTCGTTTTGATTGGGAAATTTTTTTAAATGCTACTGAAATGATATTGTAATTGAAATGTGAAGAAAAATTAACATGATTTTTTTTATATATAATTATATTAATTATAAAAAATCGTTTCCAACTTGTTGGAGAAAATATATCTTAATGATGAACAATAATATGTATAACAAGAGTGACAATTCTGTCTATTAGTTTACAGAAGATAATATAGAAGAAAGGCCTTAAAATTGTTATTTTCATCAAATAATCAACTAATTTTATATTCATAAACTCAAGAAGTTATATTATTTAAATTTATTTGGAAATCTTGAAGTTATACATTTTCTAGGGTTTATACATTACTCAAACAATCCATCAATATAAGAATTTCCACCTTTTATATTAAATAATCTCACAATCATCATGAGAAACAATTATTCCCATTTAAGTATCATCCTTATATAAAAGGGCACGTAAAGGAGTACACAATATAATATTTTTGGAAACTATATGGGTAAACACACAAAGTTGGGTCCTAATCCTGCGGAAGTCCGCAGGTTGGAAAATGAGCCCGCTAGAAACGGGTGCCCGATTTTTACAATTCGGGCACCTGTTTAGCCAAGCCATAAAGAAACGGGCGCCTGTTTAGCAACAGGTGCCTGAAGCTAAACGTGCACTCGTTTCTTTCAAATCGGGCGCCCAATTTGAAAAAAACGGGCACCCATTTTCTAAATGTATTTTAAAAAACAAACAAACCATTTTCCATCATTTTCACTATATGGAAAATGGGTAGGCGTTTCTGAGGAGCACCCGTTTTGAAAAAAACGGGCACCCATTTTCTAAATGTATTTTAAAAAACAAACAAACCATTTTCCATCATTTTCACTATTTGGAAAATGGGTAGGCGTTTCTAAGGAGCACCCGTTTTGAAAGAAATGGGCACCCATTTTCTAAATGTATTTTAAAAAACAAACAAACCATTTTCCATCATTTTCACTATTTGGAAAATGGGTAGGCGTTTCTGAGGAGCATGGGTACCCATTTTTTTCACCCCAACTGACCCCCTAGACCATTTTTACCTCCTTCCAGGTATTTAGTTTTATTTTTTATATTCTATTTTATTTATTTTTATTGTTTTTCATAAAAAAAATGTTAATGTATTGTTATTTTTTAATTTTTTATGTTTTAAAGTTTGAAAATCATCTTTTATTTTATTTTATTTCATGTTTAAAATAGATTTTAGTTTTCAAATATTGCAAAAAACATGAATAGTAAAAACCGTAGGAAAAAAACAAAAAACATGAATAGTATTTAAACCGTAGGAAAAAAACAAAAAACATAAACATAAACGAACAATAAACATTAGACACAAAAAACAGACAATAAACCATAAACAGAAAAACGAACACTAAACCCTAAATAGAAAAAAGCGAACACTAAACCCTAAATAGAAAAAAAAGAACAAGTCCCAGGAGAAATTTGACTATCTTGGTTGATTACTTGGTCAATACAACATTGGATTAAGATTCAATAGTGGCAATATGCCATGATTCCTAGCTCAAGAAAACATTTAGAGTAACATGTATGTTATCAACCACCTTAAGCATTCGTAATGGTGGCTATATTTAGTGTCAAAAATTTTAACATTTTCATGTCCTAAGCAATTGAGTTGGACACCATGGAGTAATGTTCCTTAACTATTATTGAGGTTTGATAAGGATCCTATTAAGTATAATTGTAAGTTTTAAATAAATGGTTTTAATTTCATTAGATTAGTGTTCATTTTGTAGAATGCTATTTTGATGGATTAACTTAATAAAGGTGGTGCTATAACATTTGAAGGAGTGTTATTGGTGCTTATGGTATTAAATGGTGCTTAGTGATCAGTGTTTTTCCTAGCAGTGTTGTATCAAATGGAACATATATTTAGTTTTTAATTGGAGCTTTTAGAGTTAAATTTAGTTTTTTTTGGTTATAGGAGAGTGTATTTTTCCATTGGATTGGATGATAAGTATAATAAACATAGAGAAAGGAAAGGATCAAAAACCCTGTAATAATTTATTTTACAAAAGGTTTAACCAAATCTTTATTTACAAATCAAAATAAACTCTAGGATTCATGAAAGTTGCACTAGAAGAGACAAGTATGGAGGTAGGTAACATCACAAAAAAATTTATCTAAGAGGGGTTTTTCTTCAACCTAATTATGTTCATTATTAATGTAGGCTTATGAAAATGGATCTTAAGACTCCTTTTAATTATGGACATGAAAATTGTTAAGGGAGAATCAAGGTAGGGTTGTCTAAGAAATGTTTGTTGATTTCTCAAAAGGATTGGACTTAGTGATCTACTTGCCTCAAATGGAAAGCAAGAAAGTATAAATAGAAGGTGTACATCAAGAGTTTGAGGTATTGCAATCTTATTGTAGCAATATTAGTAAAGTGTTGGTTGGTTTGCAAAATGCACATGAAAATAGTAGAGTGTGTGTTGGAAGTGAATGTATTATATTATGTGAAAGCATTAATTGAAATAGTAAAATAAGAACCAATAAGAAGGGAGAGTTGAGGGTGGTGTCTATATAGGGTAGATGAGTTATGCATTTTTTTTCCATTTGTATCTTATAGGAAATTGTCCATATCTTTTCTTTTATAAAGAGACATGTTTTTTATTAGTAAGTATTTTACATATTTTGTTTACAACACATAGATATATAGCAATCTTGTGTCATGATCCTTAATTTATATGGTAAGATAAAATATCTTATTCTAATATATGACAAATTTTCTTGGATAGGTTTCATTATAAACCCCACTAAATTACTTAAAAATTTACACTTCTATATAAATTTATTTTGCCAAGTATATATTAAATTAAAAAACTAATTATATATTTATATGTGTATGTATCATTTTACATTTAGAATGAATTGATTCTAAATTTTTTATGATAATTGCTTGTATTTCAAATTGCCAAATGTTTATTCTAATTGATATAATTGATGTACATAATTAAAATATACTTTGAAAATTATTTAATATGTAAATAAAAGTTGATCTTAAGTAAATAAATTATTTAATATGATATAATAAATTTCCTCTTAAGTATCACCATCGAAGGGTATGTGATCTTCATCTACAAAGGGAATGAAACAATCTACAATAGGATCCTCTAGGAATGGAGAGATATGTGGGTCTCCATGGATCTCCTAAAGTCTATTCCAAAGTGTGTGAGGGAAATCAATATCCAATGCAATACACATAGAATCATGATCTTGATACTAGATCAAATCACTCCTACATGGTCAATGATGTTACACCAAGATTATATAATTTCTAGCGTTTCTAGTTTAGGTATGACTCTATACATAAAAGGAAAATGATTACACCACCTAAAACTTATCAAGATACCATTTTACAAAAGAATCATAGTTATCCCTTTCTAATTTTACCACAAAAGGATGAATAGAGAAACCTATGATACCTCCTCAAATAAAAACTTAAAAGATCAATAAAATCAATACATATAAAACATATCAAACAAATTCATCTGATGTAAGATGATCATTTTCAAGTGCCAAGATGTCCAAGTAAAAGATTAGAATGTGAAATCACAAAAAATAAAACATAAAATACGAGGGAATATTCTAGAAAATAATTGTGTGATCTATGAACCACCTTTTCAATGCCACATGAAGCATGAAAAAATATGCTCTCTATCAAAAGCTACGAGGCTTTAAATTTACATAGCTTGATTTAAGTCAAGAGGACAATAAATCACACTAGTGGTAGATTTAATAAAAATAAGAATCAAATATAGATCAATACAATTTTTTTTTTGTTTTAACTTCTCCAAGAGTAGAGAACCTACTATTTATTCAAGCTTCAACTTAGTGTAGTACTACTAGTTGCGATCGCTAAATCATCCAATGATTCTAGAAAAGAACACAACAAAGTAGTACATGTATTGACAAGTTCATAGATATAACTTAAATGACTTTAACTTATGATTATTTTTATGATTTTGATGGAACTTATCCTAATTCATCTTTAGATGTTAAAAAGTATTGTTTGAGTTGCATGGGCATTATGATGTTTTATTTTGTAGAAATTTTCTTATACTTTGATTTAAGTGGATAATATTTCTTAAATGATGCTTATTATTACCCACCTATTAATAATATTATAGATCTATGTAAGTTTCCTTTTTTTATATTTAAGTTGCTAAATTATATTTAATTATAAGTTTTTTTGGAAGGGGAAATGTAAATTAAATAGTTTGTAATTGTAAATTTTCATGTTTGTATTTGTATTTGTAAATTTTCAAGTTTGTAAATTTTCATGTTTGTAATTGTAATTGTAAATTTTCATGTTTGTATATATATGCAGATTATTTTCACATGATGGATGAGTTTGAGATAGATGAGCTATTAGGTCTAGTACCACCTCCACCTCCACCTAATCAGTTGAGACAGACAATTAGGACGAATATTGATGCTTTGATTAGAGATATTCACACTATTAGGCGTGAACCTCATCCACCTCCTCAGTTGTTTTGCCTTGCAGATAGTATGCAAGGCATTGTAAAGTCTGTGCAGGCATTAGATAGCGAGCTAGATAGCTATCGTAGTTGGCGTGAGCGATTGCATGCATTTTATGTTGATGGCCTCACATACAAACAAGTTAATGAATTAAAAATAACGAAAATGGATTTGAAAAAATATTTTGTGAACCCTAAGACAAGTGAAGAGATAGATCCGAAGAAGCCATGGATCTCTATTCGATGGTGTAGGTACCCGGGCATTGCTAGCCACTTTTGGGAGTGGTGGTGGATGGTCTTCCACCACACTCCAATCATGAGGTCTCGATGTATTTTTTGAAGAAATTATGGGCCGAATTTAAATTGGGCAAAAAGCCCAATTACTTTGATATTAGATCATTTCAGGGGGTTGGGAGAGGCATGCCCCAGGATAGGCCAGGAGAAAAATTGAGCAACAGGGTTAGAAACCGTGTGCGCAATGATCCATTGGTTCCTCTTCCATCACCAGTTGTTCCAGCACCTGCCCATCATCGAGCAGTGGATTCTGCTCTAGGTTCATTGAGTGCCCTGTCGGGCAATTTGGTACAACAATTGTTGGAGGTGAGGGTTGCCCCCAGCTTAGCACATGTTTGCACGAGCTGTGGGGATGTATGTCCACAGAGTGAGGCTTCCCTTGGAGGAGATGGTGATTTTGATGATGTTGATGCTACCCATGGTGGTTATGATGATGCCGAGGAGGCTGCACATGCTGATGTCGTCTCTTCATATGTTGATCTCCTGTGGGCAGACAATGATCAACCTACAGAGGTACAATTTTATTTGTATAATTTACAGTGCAATATTAAATTCCTTATATATACACATATGAACCATAACATGAGTCATTTTTTTCTGAACAGAGGATGGATCATACCACATCATTGAGGAACTGACAGCATGTTACCTCAATACCTAGAGATGTTGTTACCCCATTTACGGTATGCACTTTCATCTAGATACATTGTATTGATATGTACATTTAAAATAAACAATAATTTTTTTAATGTAATGATGTATATGATATGTTTTTTCAATTTTGTAGAGTGCTTCGTGTAGCACTGAGGTGGGTAGTTCTTCACGTGACCCATGGACCACTGAGGCTCAACCTCATATACCACTAGTATGTTTTTCATCCATTAATTTGAAGTGTTTACATGCTTATTAATTTATGTACAACTTTGATTCATGTTTGTTATTTTTTGCAATTGTAGGCTTCTGGATTGTTTGATGGCGCATCACATGTACGCCTTCGACCATCAGTTACTTTGCCTGCATCACATGTATGCTTTTCTGTGATAATCTTGTAGTCTATATATATACTTTATAATTTATGTATATATACAAGTTTGATTTATGTTTTATATATGTTGTTCAGGTTGATACCACTACCAGTATTGCTATGGCTATGGGATTGAGCCAGATGCAACCATCGACATATCATTTGAGGTGATGAATAGAAAAATAATTTCTAATTTGTTTATACTGTGTACCTGGCTTTTATAGGGATTATCAAAATTGATGTACAATGTTTTTTTTGCAGGACTTGACTACGACCACTTTTCTTGTTCATGATAGTGGACCTCCACGTACCAGTGAGGGCATTGTAGAGCACGGTCGTATGGTAATTTATTTTAATTTTTTTAGTATTTAATTACTTTATAAGTGAATTATGCAAGTAACCTCTTCTCATGTTAAATCTTCTTCTCATGTAAAATATTTTAATAATGTGCAGGAGGGTGCAGACACTGATACTGCACAGGAGGGTGGAGTCACTGATACTGCACAGACACAAGATGGTGCATCTCAGGACCACGTGCAACAGGATGATTCATCTCAGCCACCTTCACGTGGACTGAAGAGGACTACAGATGAGATGCATGCGAGTTCTTAGATTGTATATTTTAGATCATGTCATGTTATTGTATTGTGGACTTTTTATGATGACACTTGTTATGTTATCCTAGGACTTGTTATTATGTGATTATATATAGGACTTGTTGTTATGTGATTATATATAGGACTTTTTATTATGTCATTTCCTTGCTATTATGATATCAGGTTGTGTTATGTGATTTGGCGCACTCTAGTGATTATATATGTGATACATTGTTTTGTTATTATGTTGTTTATGAAACCAAAATTGTATCAAATGTAGACAAATACAATGTTAAAGGGACAAAGAAAAACAATTATCATGATTAAATATTTAAAAGAGTTCACACAAGTAACACAAACTTACATGCATATAAATTTGATATGAAAATTATAAAAGGATTATTAATTATAAATGAATCTCATAGAGGAATCCAATAGATTGATGGAACTAAGGCTAACCAAATTATTAGGAAGGTTTGAAGAACATTATTCAATGCTTTGAAATAAGTAAAGGAAGCCCTGCTATATGGAATAATTACATTGAAATAAGTAAAGGAAGCTACAAACATAGTATTGACTTTCCTCTTAAGTTGACCACACTACTTTACTAGTGTATTGATGGTTTATTAGTGCGGATAGTAGTGGTCTACTAGTTGACTTTCCTCTTAAGTTAACTTACTATTAATCTATGAAGAGATTACGATAAAATAAATATATTATAAAAAATTAGAATTCAATTGTAGCACAATTACAATGTGCACAAAATAACATTAAGAAGAAGATAACTAATACAATGTTGTTTATGAAACCAAAATTGTATCAAATGTAGACAAATACAATGTTAAAGGGACAAAGAAAAACAATTATCATGATTAAATATAAAAGAGTTCACACAAGTAACACAAACTTACATGCATATAAAATTGATTCAACCTAATGTACCATCTGCATCCTCTCTCTTCTGCAATGCGTCTATGATTGCCTCATGCTCTTCTATTGAAAGTGTCCACAATAACTTATTAGCAGGTCTACCTTTGTATCTTTCTAATTTGATGCTTGTTGCCACCACCAAATGAGAATAGTGTATAATCTTCTTTTCTGATTGGTAGTCTTCATAAGCTGGTAAGCCATTCCTTCTTGTTAAGTATTTGCGTAGGCATGTACCAACTACCACAACAAACCCAACTGGATACTGAAAACCATCATCATCTACTTGATCCCATATCAACTTTTTCTTAGGTTCTACACATCTAGCTAGCCACGGATATTCTCCTCTTTAACTAGCTAGAGGAAACGTCTAATTGTAGAGTTCTGACTTGATCCTGTGGATAAATTTGTACTACACCAATCCACAATTGCACTTGCATTTTTAATTTTAGCCTTTTCCTTGAATTTGAGTTGCTCTCTGCAAAGGGCTCTCTTAACACATGCACCGGCACTGTCATGTTCTCCTTTCCCGTGTCCAGCCTCAAAAAAACTCCACGTGTTCGATATTAGTTTTCTTATGAATCATACTCAACCAATAAAACATTCTAGCATTCTTGAATTGCCCTATGCAATTATCAGACCATATTAGATGTTATGTCATCTGAATTTCTCTCTCCCTCAAATTCTCAAAAAAGGTCTTGAAGCAAAACTAGACAAACTCAGATGAGTGTAATTTATTATCACTCATATAGAAATGGTACTCTCTCAAAATTTTGCGATCCTCTTATGTACTATCTGGTGCATGCCTATAGACAATATGGACAAAAATTGATACTTGCACTGAATTGTAGTATTGTGATTGGACCTCATCTTGTGGTGCAAGCGTGTAGTTCTCTGCAAAGTCAACAATTGAAAGTATACTACCAATAGGAAATGTATCCTTACATATTCGAAACTGACCATCGAGCCATCTAGCATTTTGAGTGTGTTTAACATATTTAGGTACGATGTTACTCTTGAATTCATTCATAAATGCATGAACACTAACGTTTTTCAGTGATTAGATCACATTGTTTTCCAACCTTTCCATCCTTCAGTGGATACTCAATAGTTTTAAATCTTTTAACATCAACTAATTGTTGTCCAAAATCATTTGAAATATTTTCATGCAAACATTCATCCAACAATGCAAGATTGCCACATATATCACATACACCAGAAACACATGCATTGAAAATAAAATTTTGTTCATTTAGTGGGTTGCAAAAGAAACTTGAAATAAACTCCTTTATAGTTTCAGGTGGTATATTTATACCACATTCTTGGAACATTCCATTACTATGCATGGTAACACGTACATATCAAAATACATCATAATGGTAGCGAAATTGAACATGAGTTTTGCAACAACATGTTACTCTTTCATTGTTAATTCAAACATACCAAGGTTAACACTTTTCAAAAGACCTTTGACAAATGCTAATAGTCAACACCTTATCATCCAACTTTTTTTTATACAATTCAGTTTGAGTCATGTCCAATAGGTGTTTTGGATGTGGATCACGAATTTTTGACCTAACTCTTAATTTAAGAACATCTCTAACATTAGGTGATACTCTCGTATTATTGTGCCCGAATTTTTCGATCAAATTTTTTACTCCACCAGTAAGTTTCATATCAGACCTTGGTAGCCTACCACTAAAAGTCCATAATTTGTTTGCCGAATCAATTTCAAAATTAACTCTTCTTTTTACAGCTCTTGGCAAAGTTTTGCAATGAATATTAAGATATCCACTTATGTTACTCATCATTCTTTTATTAGAAGTTGTTTAGCTTACTAAAGCTATTGTTATTGCCCATTGTGCCGCATTTTTATCTTTAGAATGACTTTTCTTTCCAATTGTATCAAAGGCACTAGCAACAGTCGATACAACTTGTTTTAAAGACTCACCCTTCTTCTTGGGTTTGACATAAAAGCCTAACTTCTTCATCACTTTTCGCATTTTAGTCATTTTAATTAGTTGTACCATTAATTGACATTGAAACCCAAATTTCTTATTATAAAAAAAATGTCTAAACAATCTATTTGCATGTGTCCTAATTTGTCTCCATGAAACCAAGCATGGAAGGTTGTCTAGTACATCACTTTTAATTTCAAAATTTTCAAGAAGATGATTATCATTCAAATATGTTTCATTTTCAATTGGTGTTTCCATGTCTACATACACATTATTGGTTTTAGTTGCAGGTGGATTTTCAATTTCATTTGGAGTTTCAAATTCGGTTTCAATTTCAGTTTCAAGTTGAGATCTAGTTTCATTTGGGGTTTCAATTTGGTTTTTAATTTCAGTTTCAACTTGAGTTCTAATTTCATTTGGGGTTTGATTTTCAATTAGAATTTCATTTAATAAGTAACCTGCTTCTACTAAATCACCAATTTCTTCATGAGAAAAAACATAGGGCTGTGAAGACATACATGTATCCAATAATGGATTAGAAAATGCACCTGAATTAAATGGTTCTATTGTGTTTCCTTCGTCAGCATTTATGGTCTCATTGATGTTCTCCTCTTCTAAAACGATTGTGGAACTTGAAGCTCCTTCTCTCATTCTTGATCTTCTCTCTTGTTGATGCATTGACTCCTTCTCCCTATTTGCTGCAATATCCATATTTGTCAAAACCTTCCTTTGCCTCTTCCTGCGTTGATTTGATCCCATGGCTACACCAAAATTTGAATTCGAATCGATTTCCTTACCAAATCGACAATAAGACAGAGAATGATTAATCAAAACATTCTCTTTGCAGATCATACCTGTCAGGCAATGATTGAAAAATCATTCAATCATTGGGATTTGTGCTTGTGGGCCAGATTCTGGCCCAACGGATCTTTTCAGAAATGGGTGCCCGTTATTGAATGAAACGGGTGCCCATTTTCAAAAACGGGCGCCCATTTCGCTTTCTACGGTACAAAGCGAAACGAGCGCCCATTTTTTGAATTTAAAAAACGGGCGCCCGTTTTTTAAAATTAGGGGCGGGAAACAACCCTTAGCTTTGTTTCTTGCTTCGGGATAGGCTTGGTGGGACAAAGCCTATGCTTGGACCTCCAAAAAAATGACACGTTTGTTAAAATTAGGGGCGGGAAACAACCCTTAGCTTTGTTTCTTGCTTCGGGATAGGCTTGGTGGGACAAAGCCTATGCTTGGACCTCCAAAAAAATGACTAAGGTAAAATGACATTAGATTTCTACCTTGGCCTAATTTTTTGAGGGCCTTTCTGATTGATTTTTTTCATGAAACGAAAACCCATTAGAGTTTTCAGTGTCTTGATTTCAGAAATGTAAATTTCATAGTGATAAGATTACTTTTACTATTTTTGTATTATTTATTAATCAAAAGTGGAACCTAAACCTAAAATACCAAGGTTCACTAAAACTTTAATAACTTTTTTGTTTTTAGGATTTTAGAAAAATAAATTATATGACATCAATCTACATACAATTCTTTTGATTAGTAAAAAAAAACTTGAAAAATATGAAATTTTCATCAAATTATGGTGGTCCACACCTGATGTTTTGAAAATATACTTTATTGTCAGTTAAAGATTAATAAAAAAAAATATTCAATAAAAAAATAAGCAAAAATATTCTCATCAATATTTGGTGTCTTAAGTATCATTTCCCAGAAGGATTTGCAAAAAATCATTTATTTGCATCAAAAAAGGGTGGTCGTACACGTGTGGTATGGTCCTGAAACAAACATTTTGAAATACTGGTTTTTAAACATGCCTACTAAAAAGGGATTTCTAGCATGTGGGTATTAAAATAAATTACATATTTGAAAAGTACACTCTAAGCACTACATTTTCTATTACTGAAATTTTTTGAGATTCAATCTCTAAGTGCATCAAATTTTGACATCAATCGACAGAAAATTTGAAAAACAGAGAAAACACTTCCACTTTTTGTCTATAAGTGGGACTCAACTTCTTGCAGCCACCCATATGAGTAATCTATTTTTTTAGAGTATTTAGAGGAATTACTTTGACTCAAATGGCTCATTTAAAGTCGACATCGTGAGTAATAAGTTAAAATAATAATTAGACAATGGATAGGTCAAGGACAATAGTTTTTAGAAGAAAATTGGAGAGAAATAGAATAATAATAAGCATCCTCAAGGGAAAATTCATAATATGCATAAAAAATTTTCACTAAATTTTAATGTGTAAGTTTTCTAATTCAAGAATAAAAAATAATTTTATTATATGGTAAATCATGTGATGAACCAATTGTAAATAAAGTTCATATCCCTCACATGTGTTATTAAATTATCTAAGGACTACTTACATGCTATATTAAACAAACAACATGTGATAGTCTCATGTAGATCCTTCTAGGGAAGGCTCCTAAGAGATTTTGGCATTTTAGAAATACGAGGTTGTTCAAGTTGGTTGCACAAATAAAAAGAAAAAACTAGTATAAATATAAGATATTTTTAGATTTTAGCTATGCTATGCTAGAGTATCCATCCATAAGAAGATCGATGCCTTGATACAAATGGGTGGTGTTGAGGGTATTTTGACACAAGAAACTTGTGTAGAATGAAGATCACACTAATATGAATATAATGGAGTTAAAAATTTTAAGTATGCTATGCTAAAGTATCTACCTAGAAGAAGTTTGGTGCCTTGATACAAATGGGTGGTGTTGATGGGTATTTTGACACAAGCAACTTGCGTAGAATGAAGATCGAGAGAGAGAGAGAGAGAGAGAGAGAGAGAGAGAGAGAGAGAGAGAGAGAGAGAGAGAGAGAGAGAGAGAGAGAGAGAGAGAGAGAGAGATGATGTACTAAATTTTAGTCATAGATCTAATGAAATCTGATATAACCTACAATAAAGTTGCTAGTATTCACACAATTAAAAATATTATAAACGTGAGATTCTAATGTTGAAGGACCTCAAAGCCTATTTTTATTCTCCATAGGATGAAGAGAGGATTTATAGGGGAATAATATAATTATCTGTTAGGCTATGTAGTGTAAATGTTGTTCATCAAATTTCATTATTTATCATGTCAAAATTGGTTTGCTAAGAACAATTTTGATTTCTCTACTAATAATATGATCTGATGATAATATAATAGTTGTCATTTCAGTCACTTTTAATTACATTTTTTTTATTCTCATTAAATTTGCACAAATCTTACAACTGTAAATAAATTATTCCTCGTCTAATGCTTGACAATAAATTTTAACACACAACCAATATTTCTATTCAAAGGCTGCAAAAATATTGTCTCAAGATCAATATAATTGTTAAATAAGTTTCAATAATATATTTTTCAATCATTGACATATTTTGGAACAATTTGTACTATGTGTAATACTATTTAAAATCATATCATATCTTAAAATTAAATTATATCGCATAAAATCTTATCTTTAAATTTTAATTTGCTTTTGTTTATTTTGTTGATTTTCCTTTTAACCATGCCTATTGGATAGTGTATAAAGGAAAATTGAAGTAAAGGAGGTCATATGTATTCTAGAAGATGTAGATGAAGAGTAGATAGTTGTAGAAGAGATTGTTCCAATGTGAGGAAGAGTATTGAGGAAGATATCATATCTTATTTCTCTAATAATGTTGAAGGGCAATAAAGACTAAGACTTGATTCTCCAACCTAGAGGATGAAAAGAAAGGAGAATTCCTTTCTTATTCCTTTAGATGTGAAGTAGCCTATTTCAATTATGTGAACCACCTAAAAAGTGAAATCTATTAAATTGTTAAATCTCTTTTCTTTGCATGCCATCAAGATTTCGGCTTAAAGACATGATGTCTCCTGGCTAAAAAAAATGCACAATGTGTATTGTTCATTTTTTTAATATGTTTATAGTTCTCTTGTACTGTAGTTATTTTTGTAATTTTTTTGTAGTAAAGATGCATTATTAACCATTTGATTTCACAATAACATTTTTCCCTATACATATTCTTTCTTGCTTGCTTGTAGCCATAGCTCACAATTTTATTATATGTTGAAATTTAAAAATAAACATAAAAAATATCATAATAAGAATGTATTCTAGTTTTTTCACCACTTCCATAAGATTTAGAGGAACCTAACCATTTCCTATCATAAAGAGGATGACCTACGACATAATTGAGGTGTTGAGAATCACATTTATGTGACTTAATAATGTACTTGAAAACCCCAATTGGGGTGTTCATCATTTGATATACATGCACCAAGTTCTTCACATAGCTGAGTATCTACAACCAAAGCCATCATGAGTTGAGGAAAACCAAAGGCAGAGTACCTCCCTCATCAAACTACCAAAATTGGAATACATTCTAATAAGCCTATGTCATATCTTTGTATTGGACTTGGAACTGGTAGCATGAAGAGAACTCCACTATTTACTTCATCTTCATGAGAATACAATAGCTTTTTTTATCTTCATTACTTGGAATCATAACCAATTTCTCATGTAACATGTACTCAAGTCCTATAAGCCTAACATTTTTCCCAACATAATCATGGAGAAGGCATTGCCCCACATCCTCAACGTGGCTACACAAATGGTGGCTTTATGTTTTCCTTGTCATGTCATAGGCATTAAAAAGGAAGCTACACATACAAAAAAATGATAATATCATAGAAAATTATATCTTGTTGAAGGTTGAATTTTTTATTTTTTTATTTTTTGTGGTATTTTGGATGAAAGATCGAAATAAATCATGCACAAAAATGCTCATGGACCTTTTTAATTAGTGCAAATTTTTAGATGAGTTCCAATTTTCAACATGGAAAAAATTTCCGATGCTCCCTAGAACATGAAGTGAGCGAGAGATTGGCCCTAGTCCTACTATAGCCATTTGCTTTAATTTACAATCTACTAATTATTTTTCCAAAAATATATTGTAGCATCTCAAGCTCTAAATAATTTAGAACCAAATTCAAGATTTATAGCCCACAACGTCTCCCTATGCCTTTAGGAATTAATCACTTAGCATGTTCTTTGATGAGTCCAAAAACTGTAGATGTTGATAAAAAGAGAGAATCTCTTATCAAACTATTTCCATATCGAATTTAGCAAGGAGGTGCATCAAGTGGCACATGGAATCAGGTGCCATGTTGTTTCTGCCACATCTTAAAAATTGACAATTTTGCAATTGAATTTGGTGACTCAAGTTCAAATACTTTTGTTATGGCTTTGTCAAGTTCTATCTTTTCTAACATTTTCCTTCGATTCATGTGAATGCATTGCATATTGGCAAAAAAATTGTCATGCTACGGGCAACATGCATTTAACACTTACATGTGAAGAGGAAATCCAACAAATGGAGAGAATCATTATGCCGAGAGGCATCTACAATGACATCAAAATGTCCGTAAATAAAAATTCAATTTTGAAACAATTTGACATGCAAATGACGGGTAAATGCATGAAATATGCCATCTTTTGGTTTTTGTGGAGGTGTTATATTATTACTCCAAATAAAATACAACCCTCGCCACTTGTCCCCAACTATATGAAACCGTTACATTCAATTAATAGTAGAAGAGTATCATAATATTTAAAACGGAACAATCAATCCTCATATTCCCTTCTATTATAAGATATCTCTCGACATAATTTACCTATATTTTTTAAATATAAATATACTAGTTGGTAATAAATTTAAAAATAAGTTGAGGTCAAGTGCAAATTGCATAGGCTAAATCACATAAATATTCAACCTTGGTAAATATAACATGTCTCTTAATTTTCTAAGTTAAAATATGTTGCGATGACTCTCACTCCTACTGTTGTGTTCCAAACTGTCGCTCCTCCAATGGTTACGAAACATGATTGTTCTACAGTTGCTATTTTTGTTTCTCTCGGTGAGGTTGTCGTTGTCTCTACCCTTCATTAGAGTTTGTTGGGGTCTAGGTCTATGTCTCCCCTGCCCTTTCCTCCAAATGCCCCCTTGGTTGTTGGTGGGTTTAGCATTGTCTCTAATGATGATAATCCTAGTAGGGCTAATGCGAGTGATGGGTCCCTCTTGGAACTCTTTTTAATGCTAGTAAGTGGAGCTCTACCTGTGTTGCTAGATCTATTGCTGCTCATCCTACGAAGGGAAGATCTCACCCTCTTCCTTGAGGCAAGACCTCCTTTATTGTGGTTTGTGGTAAAGATGCGATATAGAATGTTGCCCTCTACCAACTTTGTGGGTTGGTGTGTAGATTTGCTAGGCTTTGGCCTTCCCTTCCATATCTTCATCACTAGGTGAGGGATTCTTGGAAACCTTTGGTTGTTGGTAGCATTGAGTTTTTGCCTTGTCCTGGGGTTTTTTTTATTGCTTCCTTTGCTTCTTTCAATGCTCGTGACTTAGTATTGATAAATATATGGGTTTGGGGAGTTAACTCCCTCTCTGTCAAACCTTGGATAGCTTATTTCAACCCTTTTAAAGAACCACTCAATGTGCATCTAGTGTGGGTTCTCCTTCCCAATCTTCCTCTTCATTTTTTGGAGCATTCTTGTTATGAGGTCATTGGCAACTCTATCGGTCGCTTCTTGAAGGTGGATGATTCCACATCCTTCATAGGTCATTCTAATTTTGTTCGCATTTTAATCAACATTGACATCTATGTGCCTCTCCTTGGGGACGTGGCTCTTATAGTTGGGGATAGGCCATGGACTCAATTGCTGGATTATGAGGGCCTCCCCTTTCATTATCGTAGATGCTTCTCAATTGGTCTCTTATCTTCATATTATTCTCTCTCACGTTGTAGAAGTATTGCTACTTGGTGGAAAGATGTTAATATTGATCACTTGATTGTTAAAGCTCCTGATTCCGATGACTCAGATACTGATGATGACTCCTCTCGAGATGAGGTTGTGCCTCTTATTGTTGTTGTGGCCTCCACTAGCCCCCTGAATATTAATGGTGTGGCCTCCTCAAGCCTTTATATTTTTACTCTTATTTCTCTTGTTCTACAACAAAAGTCCACTCCAAGTGAGTCTACTCCAGGTGTCATTTTGTAGCAACAATCTACTCCAAGTGCGGACAGTCACTTTGAGGGGATTTCCCTGCTTGATCCTACTTGCAATGATATTCCTATTGATAGTTTAGCCTCTAGACAGTTGTTTATCATAGGTGAAAAGGTAAGTCATCCCCCTCCCAAACTCTTATGTGTCGAGTTGTTGGTGATTCTCCCCACTCTTGAGTTGGGTTTGTAGCTTTCTTCTATTATGTTGTTGGTTTGTAGGCCTTTTAACAGTTGTCCTCTAACCTATTGTTAATGGCATGTTTGACTTGAGCTTGTACATGATCATCACTCTTGTTTTTTTGCCTTTCTTTTATCCCGCCTACGTGTTGTTTATATGCAAGGTCAGGACCCTTGCTTTGTTTCTTTTAATAATAATAAACATGTCTCAGAAAACTTGTTCAAAGACAAAATCACATGAAACATAGAAATTTACTTTTTTTATCAATGATGAAATATTGCTATTTTGTTTTTCTATAAAACATGTTTTATAATTAATTATTGTAAACAATTTAATTACATAAATTAATATATCAAATTAAATATGATATATAATGATGTGAATAATTGTATTTATGAAATATATATAGTTATTAGGAGATGTAGGGATATTGTAAGATTTGGTATAAAATGCTCTATACCATATAATATTGGTTGAAGATTATAGCCACCCATGATCTAGGCACTTTATGAAAGCATAAGAGAGATCAATAATGAAATAGTTATGTTACTCTATCAAAAGATACAAACAATAGATTACAATATATCGAATTACATGATATGAGATTATAAAGGCTACCCCTTGGTGATATACGCCAAGGTGAACATATATTACATAATATTATGACATGTGTCTTAATCTTATGACTTGAGACAACTAACATGATAATACTAAATGACCTAGGAAAGAAGAAGTAAATGTGCTAAGATAACACCACATGAAAACTAATAATTATAGAAATATCCTATGACCTATGTGCACTCTAAGTAAACTTAAGTAACATGTGTGATTAAGACCTAGGTGATGAACATGCTAGGTAAAATACTCCTTTCACACCAAGACACCCCCTTAAGTGCAACTAAGAGAAAATGTACATAAATGCAAATAATGCAATTTATGGGTCCTAGCTATGAGGACATTTTAGGTACTCATGTACAAATAAAATGCAATCTCTAACAAATGAAGAAAAGGAGAAATTCATGTGGGAAAAAAACTCCTCTTCAAAAGAGAGGAGAAAAAAATGTTGTCACTGAACTATGAGATGGACAAACCCCATGTAAGGAAAAAGTCCCCCATGAGAGAGAATGATATGAGAGACCATGCAACCCCACCTCAATCTAGAGTCTACTGAAATGATGGTAGATTCTCAACATTGAATGTTGAAGATGACCCAATCTTGTTGAACAACGTTCCTCCCCATAGGAATAAATAAAACCAATATGGAATGTAGGATGTCTTCACATTTGTAGAGAGAAGATGAGGGAAGAAATATGAAGTGATATGTCTCTAAATATTTCTCAAGTGTCTCCATGTCAATGTTAATAACTACTACAATCAAATCAAGCATTCTAGGCTACATTAATGAAGATGAAAATCTAGGATCTCCTAGAAACTAATATAGAACATCATCCAAAGAAAAAGATACCTACTCTAAAGATAAAGATAAATCCTCAAAATTATGTTCAAAATTATCCATACTTATGTCAAACTATGAGGAATTATCATGTAGAGAATGAACAATAGGGTCAAAGTGTTCCTTCACAACAACTGAAGAATGAATGTTTACATCAAAGAGAATATAAATAACAATGGTGTCTCCTAAAGCTGAAATATGGGACTCCACAAACAAAACTGCAATGTTTGTCAAGTGATCATCACTTGTAGCAATCTCTAGAAGACAATGTCTATCTTGTTGCAGAAAATTACAAGAAGCCAAAACTATGGCAACACAAGCATCATCAATGCAATGGTACAGGAGAGAGATGGAATATTAACATGTGTCTCTAGGACCCCAAAAGATGAAGTAACTCCAAGATTCAAATGAACATACCAAATCTCCTCAAATGTGTCCACACTAGATGCTTGTGTGTGAAAATTAGTCAAAGGAACGATAGGAGAAAAATGTGAGAAGGTGTGGACTTGAGATTGATGATCAACCTCCACAACTAAAAAAATATCTCTGCTATGCAAATATTGAATAATGAAAGAATCTAGTGTGAGCTCAACACTCTTTATTACTCCACCATGTGTGATCTGATAGAAAGAAAGGATATTGGATGATAATGAAGGCACATAGAGGAGATCATTGAATTCTCTATTGTCCATGTCAATAGATTTCTTCCCAAAAACATGCATATATATGTTGTTGGCCATCAAGATGTGTGGTGATGAACAAGCCTCAAATGAAGAGAACATATTGTGTGGTGAATTTGTATGGTGTACAAGGCTCTAGAATCAAGTATCCACTTTTTGACTCAAAATATAAAACTACAACAAGTTCTTGCCCCTTGTGTCTTTTTGACTTTGAAGAAGGAGAAGAAGACGAACCCCTTGACATTATTGAAAGCAACTTGATTTGATTCTTGTTAAGAAGATGCTTCAACTCATCCATTTTTTTGAATAAAATAGATGTTCATCATGCCCTAATTTGTTGTAATATGCACATGTTTAGGCCTCTCTTAGATGATTCCCCTTGAGAGAAGGAGAATTCAAATTCCTTATGTAGCTTTTTATTTTTTATTTTTTAATTTTTTATCAATATTTCATATTCCGTTATGTACCTTTGGCTCACTTACCACCAATTATTGTGGTTTTGAAGACTTGATTAGACCCATGTGAATTAGTGTTGCTTCCTCTTGGATTAGGAGATTTACAAAATCATCAAACTTAGGATCAACATATGATGCTCCATAGAAAGCTAATGGGTATGAATTAAGCCAGAAAAAAACAATGAATACTTAGGACCAAGCTTGGATAAAACATTAAGAATCAATTATAAATCCTCCTTTTCAATATTACAATCTTTTATCTATGTTCTTAATTGCTTGAGTTTGGAGATGTAGTCTTGGATGTGGTAAAAAACAATTTGGATCAAGATTCATCAAATCATTCTTAATTTGATATCATTTAATCTTATCAGTTTTACCATACAATTTTTTCAAAAGTCTCCCAAGCCTCCTTAGGTGTTTTAAGTGATTCAATATGAAATTTCAAATCAAAAGAGACTAATGAACATATGCATCAAAGTTTCTCATAATTGACCTCCCATCTTATTGTTCATTAGGATCACTAGGTTGATAAATTGCTTCCTTTACGTAGCCAAGATAACCCTTTCCCATGAGATAGTTCCACATGGATTTTCTCCATGATACATAATTATATGGAGTTTGGAGATCAATTTAAAATTTATGTATTGCATGAACATATAAAGAAGAAAAATAATGCAATCAACCACCACAAGATTAGCCTCCCAAATTACTCAATCAAGAAACCCTCGCAGAAAAATATGGTTTGGTAGTTTATGCTCAATGCATTTACAAGTGCTAGATGCCAAAAATAATAAGATAGACTTGATCTTGGTATATACATATGCTAAATTTGACCACAAGATCGATGTAAAAATTTTCAATAGAATAGGATCAATTTGATCACCCCAATACAAAGCATAGAAAAAATCATCCACTTCGAAAAAAAAATGGTACCCAAAAATTTTACTGTAGAAACAAGAACAAAACCTAGGAAAAAGTTCCCAAAGTGAGAACTACTCAACAAAACCTATGATAATCTAGAATTTTTGGAAAAACTAAGCACCAAAATAAAAAATCGATTGTACCAATATGAAAAACATGAAATTGTACCATAAATTAAAAAAAATCCTCACAAAAAAGTCTTCATGAGCTTGAGTTATAGCCTCACAGATTTGGAGTGCAAGATTGAAAACTACAATGAGGAGAGGGCTAAGTTTGGGGGTCATCCTATTAACATCACATAGATGTGACACTTTCCCACATCATCATCCACTAGCAGTGTCAGAATATTCCCTTGACTATGTAGTGAGTGAAACAATCTCCCTAACGAAAATAGGGGGAAGGACCCAGTAATTAAGTGTGTTCCAATTCTTGTGATAGAAGTTGTTGATTTAATACCCCCTACTTGCTGATTTAATGTCCAACTTGTGTACAACATTGCACCAATAGTTGTATGATAAGTACCAATAATTGAATGAAATATACTATTTGTTGTGAAAAGTAACCAATCATGTGATGCCACATCAGGTACACAAGTATTAGGGCCCTTTTGCACACATATTGGTCTCACCTTTTTGGGGGGTTATTTTGGACACCTTGGAAAAAAGCATGCTGATGTGGCATCATATTTGATGATGTGGCCTTGAAACCTTAGTTATAAGTAGGGGACTTGCCAAGTAAGCTACTGTAAAAAATCGGAGTGATTTGAAATTTCCACGTAGGATTTTGAGAAGCGCAAAGTTAGAGTGCACAACTACTGGGTCCTTTCCCCTATGTCAAGGAATCTTTGGGGAATTATAGCAAGAATATTCTTTGGTTGAGTTAACCAGTAGCAAGTTGGAATGTCTAAACATGATATGCTAGTTTAAATAATTTTTACCATGAGGCATGTTGTGGGAAACCTGTACTTTTTCGCACCTACACAGGTCCATAGAGGTTGTGCAAGCAAGAATTTTTTGAGAGAATATTTAAAAATAGAAAATAATTATTTTTCACTTGTACCCATACTATGTAATTTTTTTTACAATGTTAATAATGATGAATGTATCGTCATATAGACAAGGTTGAGGGAGCAAAAAACTCTGATCATGGCCCAAGTGATGTGCCCCAATTTTGACGATTTGACAATCAATCTTGTGATTTTTGGGCCTTGTAAGTGTGATGGCAAGGTTTATTTATACCCAAAGAGCTTCAAAATGGTTGCTACCTCTCAAATCTGATAATCAACTCCCAGCTTCAAACCCTCATAGATCTTTATCCTCTAATGTCCAATTTGGACAAAAAAATAAAAAATTACTTTCTTGAACCTTCTAAACCTAATGGTGAGCTTAGATTTGCACCAACAAGCTCTAATTTTCACCTGCAATACAAAGCCATGGAGAGAAAGACTCACAAATCTAATATCTCTATCATTTTTTTATGATTATCTAGATCATTATTGGATGCTTGAGAGAACATAATACTCAAAATTTTCAAGATCAACCAATATTTACGACCTATATCTCTCAAATTTGACTGATAAGAAGCAATACAAAATCTCTTATACTATGTAAGAGTTGGTATAGAATGCTCTATACTATGAAACATTGGTTGTAGATTATATCCAACCACGATCAATGCACTTCATGCAAGCACAAGAGGGGCCAATAATGGAAGAATATTGTTATTCTAGTAAAGGATGCTTGAAAATGATAGATTACAATGGTTTGAATTATATGATAACTTGAGATTACAAATAGGACCCATTGGTTATGTAGGCCAAGGTGAACATAAGATTGCATAAGATTATAACTATTAAGAACATAGATATAGTGATATGGGGGCTAAATCAACATATTCCAGTTTCAAAATTAATTCAAAATTAATTATCATTAATAACTTCCTCAAACATCATAGAAACTAGCAAGCAAGAGATAAGCACACAAAACACAAAAGAAAACCAAATTTACGTGGAAATTTAGAGGGGAAAACGCTAGGGAGAATAGTTGCTTGGATCTACTATCCAAATCCAACATTACAAAAATAATGAACTTGTACAATATCTAGTAGGAACCAACCTACAAGAGACACCAATCCCTTAATCCAAGATTTGAGCATTAGCACAAAATATGAGACACCAGTCTCAAATATGTCAAGATATATACAATATATGTTATGTGGAACTTCAAGGTTAAATCCTAATCATATCATTTTTTTTATCAGCTTCAAAATACTCTGACAATGAACATGGGATCTTCAACTATGAACATGGGATCTTCAATTGATTTTGCACACTTATCCTAAATTGACTAGATAGTTTGCACCAATTTTTTTGATTATTAGTTCCTCACACAAACACACATCCACACAATTTGAATGAATCTGATCAGTAATATATATGCATACAAATAATAATTACCACTTTATGTCAACCTGGATCATATTTTATACTATCCACAAGCTAGCCACAATTAAGTTTCTCAATCAACAGTGTAGTCAGCTGGGTCTTAAAGCCCACATGATACTATAGGAATGAAGACATATCATGCATTACCCAACACACACTCTATTGGCCGCAATTAACAGCCACACACTTTCTCTAGCTAGCGCATGTTATCATTCTCTAGCACATCCTTCTAGAAAATCAATGCAGTCAACCAACTAGCTCTATGAACACTCTATCACTTCTAACTTTCTATCTGCTTGAACAAAATCCTCTAAAACTCTAGAATATCTATATTCGTATACAACTTTAGTTTACTTCCAAACTACAAGCCATAAATCTCAAATTCAATAGAATGTAGAGTGAAACACCATGATAGTGCAATTGGGTCCACATTATATTTAATCATCATTTCATCATATTCTAATTATTCTATTTCTATCTTAACCAATTTAATCATTTGACATCCCCTTCTCATTATTAATTAAATATTTATTATTAATTAATTATGAATTAATACCTTTAATTAAATAATCTTTATTACTTAATTAAATAATTTCTTTAAATTATTTAATTAAGTAATTCATTCTTCTAATTCAAAAATCCAAAATCCCCAAATTCTAATTTCGTCTAAATTCAATAAAATGTGCATTTCATTTCATGATTTCGAGAATCCAAATTTAAATCAAATGCAAATGAAATTTGAATTTCAAGTCATTTTCCTACAACACATATCAAAATCCTAACTAGCATTGACTTCCAGTCTAACTATCAATCACCTTTTTCTAACTAGGCAATCAATTCAGTCATCTAATCTGTTAACTCAATTAACTCCCCAATCACTTATTCTAACTCCAAATTATCTTTATGGAAAAGACTTGTCAATTCAGTTCAACTCTTAATCTATCTAGTTATCTAATCAATCTATTCAGTCATCTCATCAATCAAATGAGTCTATCTCTTAATCAATTCAATTCAACTATCAATCAACTTTTTAGCTCACTTCAGTTCCACCTCTCAATCAATCTCCTCCCAAAATCTATAAATTGAGCATCATTCTCCCATTCTCAACAATCACAATCTTCGAATTCTTGTGCCAATCTTATGCAGGTTAGCAGCACAATACTGAGAGCCATCATTCCACGAGAAGCAAAAGAGAAATGGAAGCTATGAATCGAATCAACAAAAGGAGGTTTTAGATTAATTATCTTCTGATTTGTTGATTTCCTTTCTATTTCATTGTCATTATGGAATTCAGTTAATTAGTTGGGTTTTTGTGATTTCCCTTATTCTTATTAGCATCCATATTTGATGAGTTTTCCCTTATTTCAGTTAATACATCCATGAAAGCCTTTGAAACCCCAACCATCAACAAGCACTCAATATGAACATACATGTAACCACACATCCCATGTCATACTTCCAACCTCGATAAATGTCAACCTAGCTAACCCAAATAACTATCGTTGTGGTTTCTTTTATAGACACAAGCTCCCACAAAACCATGTGCTAAAACCATGGGCTACCTACCCATTGACCCCAGATCTAATATTGGGTACTTTATTCATTTACTTTCCCCAATATTAAATAAATATACTATAATATATCCCAATGTTACAATACAACTCATCAGGTGGCCCCAACAATAATCCCAAGGAATCTCCACATTTTACACGTCCATGTGCAACTCACATAATAAATAAAATATTACAATTATAAAGATTGTTATACAAGGTGTACAACACCTATTTTCTCAACATTCCCCCACTTGTTGTATACATTGTATAAGGGGCAATAAGTAACCTCAAAAATGAACAAGGAAAAAATACCTCTAGCCACATATACCATCAAGGAATCAAAGTGTTTCATGTGCTCCATCAAGATATCTACAACAAGAAAAAAAAAAGTGACCACCATCTCATACATAAATTCTCTCACCCTCCACCATGTCACTACTACTACCCATAAGAGGCCATCTAAAGAGAAAGCCACATAGTCCATTGCAACGAATCATAAGTTTTGCATCAACTAATATCGCAAACACAAACACTATATCCAAAGGTATCAAATACATCAATAGCTATCAAGAATCAATATCCATAGCTGATATAGAACCTAGGGGACAACAAGTGCTAACACATACAACTATCCATATCTCCAAGGTATACAAACATATCAAGTTAATATCATATCATCAACATATACAACCTGTAACATGCAACCATAAGCCCCAAGTGCCATACCTATCACATACACACCTAAAAAATTCCACTACATAGGTAATGCCAAATCTGAAATGAACCCACTAATAGCATCACATAGAAAGTGTAATTATAACCATGTAGTATCAAGGAACATCCACAACAATATAAATAACCTATAAGTACAACTCTCACAACAAGTCTCCATAACTCTCCCATGTTATCCACACCCAACAAAAGAAAGAGATAAAGGAAACTCCATGATATCTCCCACATGAGAACACATGAACACAAAATAGTGATCACATGGCTCCAAACAACCTCAAACCTAATGTAATGTGAAACCAAACATCAATGAAGATAACCGAGACCAAAGAGAGAAATGTTGCAAATTAAAAACTGTAGCATATCCTACATACACCTCTAAATGTGAATTGTGTCAAGTATGATCTCCTCCATAAAACCCCAAATTAAAAGCCATAACAACATCCAAACCAATTCATTTTCTTAGACCAAACAAATATATATATTATATAATCAACATGGATGTAAGCCTCTCATAACCAAGAAAATAAAACCAATACCATTCCTAATCCTAGGGAATAAGCCCAAAGAACCATCTCATAATCTCAATGCTAATTAATGACATCATAATAACAACTCAAATGCATAAGAAGATAACAAATTCAAAACATCCCTCAAATTGAATCCTATGGAACTATCCATAGTGCAAGATCCATATCTATGAACTATAAGCATAAACATAATGCACTTGAAAGGAACAATGGGAAATACCTCTCAAGTAGTAAACCACCAAGTACACCAAGAGTGGGGAATGAGAATGCTCATCAAGCTATCCAAGTCATAATGGCTCACACTAAGAACAATCTCCTCTCAATTCCATACCAAATTAATTATCCTCGGTCTTCCTTCTAAAAGCATCAACCATCTCAACACATGTCTCTAATCACAAGGAATACTAACATCACCTATGTCTCCATATGTCCATGAGCACATGTAGCCAATCAATCCATACCAAAATTAAAATGCAACATAGCACCATCATAAAATAACCAAGAAAATGATCATGTACTTTACTACAAAGAGAACTACCAAGATCAATGTCAAAGCTCCAACCGTAGAATCAGAAACATAAACATGACAACATGATCTGAACATCCTCTCCTAGGAGATAACATACTCCATATGAACATATCAAATAACCATAACATGTCAAAACTCTAATGCACAATCAAGAGTGTACCATGACATAATATCGACCATCCTATCAAACAAGGATAACACGTCAAATGAAAGAATAAACCACACCTCAACCAAGGACTCCATGAGTCCTCCAAGATGTCAACATCCTCAAAAATCATGAAGATCATCATCTCCTACAAGTGTACCTACAAATGTGAGAGAAATTTTTGTTGTAATAGGATATAAGGACTCCTCTAACATCTACACACTAAGATCATCCACCATCCAATGGTGAATACACATTAGTTTTACAAGTTCCCACTAAACGGTGATACTGAGCTCTCCCATAGCATCGTGATAACCATCTCCTAAATTGAGATCATCTAGGTCTACACACACAACTGAAAGTGTCAATAACATCAAGTGTAATCGTGATCTCCAAGCCAAGAAGATACAAAACTGCCAACAAACAATCAAGAACCAATCCTACATTTCCACATCATCACTATCAAAAGCTCCCACTGAAAGTGTATAAAAAAGGTTTCCATGACATCATGGTAAAACCATCCTCCCCATGAGAATTGTGAGATTTACCAGGATCAAGGGCACAATCAAAAGTATAAAAGAGAGACAAAAGAAAGACAAGAACAAACTATATTCTCATCAATATGTAAATGATCAACTGGATTAACCAATACAATGAATATAGGCCTTCTTATATAGGCAAGGCCATATGGATATACGAGCACACAATCATGACATGTGGCTCAATGAGAAACAAGGGTAGGTAAGAAATACTAGGGGTAGGTAGGAGAAATAATATAATATTGCACAAGAGGTGGATGACCCACCGAATGTGGAGTGTAATAGCAAAATAAGACCACAAAAGGTGGAATTTCTCCTACAAGCTATATCCCTATGTGCACACTTCCCTAAGTGTCTCAAATCCAAACTACAAAGAGATGCATTATCCTAAGTTAGCTTAAGTAAAGTGTAATAATATCCATGATGAATATTTATTTACACCAACACCCCCCCTTAAGTGCAACTTAGGGGAATGAAGACTCAAGTCAACAATGCAAGATGGGTCTCGGCTACTAGGCCATGATAGGTACCCATGTACAATATGCAAATGCAAGCAAAACTATGCAATGCAATCTCTCACAAACGGAGAAAGGGAGAAAACCCAGTGGGAAAAAACTCCCCCCCAAAAGAGAGATGAATGTACAAAAGACTCTCAAAGAAGAAGGACAAAACCTCAAAGAGGAAAAAGTCCCCCACATAAGAGAGGAAGGAGAAGTTAGTTGACCCCCCCTAGTGAGACATCTCGCACCCCCAAGAGAGCTCGCAACTGCTGGAACTTACTCTCGGTGAAAGGTTTGGTGAATATGTCTGCAACCTGCTCCGTTGTAGGACAATACTGCGAATCAATGACCTGCTCTTGAATCAACTCTCGGATATAGTGCATATGGATCTCGATGTGTTTGGTCCGCTGGTGCTAGATTGGGTTCTTCGAGATTGCAATAGCACTCTGATTGTCACAATGTACAATTGTCGGTTGTGGAGTGGTGAACCCAAACTCTGTGAGAATCTACTGAAGCCAAATGGTCTCAGTGGCTGCATTAACAACTCCTCAATACTCAGCCTCAGTCGAAGAGAGAGCAATAGCATGTTTCTTCTTGCTCTACCAACAAATGGGTCCTGAACCAAGGTGAAAACTATAACCTGAAGTAGACTTACGATCATCAAGATTGCCAGCCCAATCGGAGTCTGTGTAACCAACCAAGCGAAGTCTGATGGCTGCTGCATAGCGAATCCCATAGTGATGTGTACCCTAGATGTAATGAAGGATACATTTGGCGGCTTTCCAATGAATCTCATGTGGTTCCTGCATGAAGCGGGAAACCATTCCAACTGCAAATGAAATATCAGGGCGTGTGTGAGTCAAGTAGATGAGACTACCCACAAGCTGACGATACAATGTGGCATCAACTGATGGAGAAGAACATTGAGCCTCAATCTTGACTCCTGAAAGAAAGGGAGTCGGTGCAGGCTTATAATCAACCATATGAAAGCGTGCAAGTATATCAAGAGAATACTTGGGCTGCAATAGTGTAATCCTGGAAGGTGACTGTGAAATCTCTATCCTGAGAAAGTAGTGCAAAAGACCTAAGTTGGTCATAGAAAATATGTCATGCAAAGCAGATTTGACCCTGCTATTGATGGATGTGGTGCTCCCTGTAATGATCAAATCATCAACATAGAGCACAAGTATCAAGTGAGAGTCATCATGTCGCAAAATGTAGACATTCGGATCAGAATGACACCTGGTGAACCCTGCTAAGAGAAGAAAGGAATCCATCTTGGTGTACCAAGCCTTGGGGGCCTACTTGAGGCCATAGAGAGATTACCTTAGTCTACAAACCAAGGAAGTATCCTGGATGAAATCCTATGGCTGCTCCATATAAATCTCCTCATCAAGATCACCATGAAGAAAAAACCTCTTCACATCCATCTGATGTACAACCCAACCACGAGCTGCAGCAATAGAAAGTTTCAAGTGAATGGAGTTCATCTTGGCTAAGGGCGCAAAGGTCTCAGTATAGTCAACACCTAGAACCTAAGAGAAACCTTTCGCAACAAGCCGAGCCTTATACTTATCCACACTACCGTCCACTACAAACTTGGTCCAAAAGATCCACTTACATCGAGCCATCTTTCTCCCCTTAGGGAGATGGACTAAATCCCATGTGTTGTTCCTCATCAAGGAACTATACTCTTCCTCCATAGCTTGGTCCCACTCAGGAACCCCTGATGCTTCCCCAAATGTCTGTGGATCGAAAGCGATAGCAATGAATGCATGTGGAAGATCTTGATGTTGTGATCGAGACCTCCATGTATCTGAAGGATCCCCAACAAGAGAACTCACGGACTCAAGTGTATGTCGAGCCCAACGAGGTCTAGGTGGAGGTGGAGAACGAGGCTCCTCAACTGCAAGTGGACCCTATGGAGGTGTAACCCTGCGAGTCAGATTTGAAGGAGTCTCATCATCTTAATCACTAGCATTTCTATCCACAATGGAGGAAGGTGGAGGAGGTAGAGAGGCTAAGCTAGGAGAGCTTTCCTCAAAATGAATACTCCTCTCAATAAACACCTCATGTGTCTTAGGATCCATCAATCTATATGCCTTAACACCCTCAGGATATCCAACTAATATGCAAGGCCTACTATGAGGTTCCAATGCCTTGCATTTATGCGGAGGTATGCGAGCCCATGCTAGACACCCAAAGACTCTGAAATATCTCACAATTGGTTTCCTACCAGCCCAAGCCTCAAAAGGAGTAATACCTTGCAAAGATTTGTGAGGAACCCGATTCTGGATGTGTGTGGCACAACTGATAGCCTCTATCCAAAAGGTGGGATCAACAGAACGTGCATGTGTCATATAGCTAGCCATTTCTTTGAGAGTTGTATTCTTGCATTCTGTAATTCCGTTCTGTTGTGGAGTGTAAGCAACAGAATGTTGAAGATCAATCCCCTCAAATGTACAAAAATCCTCAAGTCTTTTGTTCACATATTCCCTTCCATTATCTTTACGAAGAATCTTGACCACTTTTCTGGATTGCTTCTCCACATGAGTCTTGAAGTCCTGAAATCTATCAAATACTTCACTCTTATGAATGAGAAAGTAGACCCAAGTGAAGCAGGAGTAGTCATCAATGAAGGTGACTACATAGCGGGCCTTACTAAATGAAGGTGCTGGAAATGAACCTGCTACATCGTTGTGAACAATTTGAAGAACTTCCAAAGCTCTCCAAGCTTTCCCCTTATCAAACTTCTCCTCGGGATGCTTTCCCATGGAACAACCTGAACATACACCCTCTAAAACACTGATTCGAGGTAGACCTATGACCATGTCTTTAGTGTTGAGCTACTGAAGATAGCGGTAGTTGAGGTGACCAAACCACTCATGCCATAGCTTACTTTCTGAATTTGAATGAGTAAGCAAGGCCCTCGAAGGAGAACTTGGCACAGAGTGGGAGAATGAATAAAGCCTTGAGTTATCATTGACTTGTCCCACTGCTACCAAGGCATCATCATCAAGTTCCTTTACCACAATTAAATCAAATGTAAACTCAACCTTTTTCCCATTCCCATAGTGAGTGATTTGGTAGATAGAGAGAAGGTTGGTAGACAAGTTAGGAACATAAAGAACATTCTCAAATGTTCCATCATCCATGTCAATTGAACCTTTCCCTTCAACCTCAACTTGTGTATTATCACCTATGTAAATGTGAGGTACCTTAGATGGCTCCAATGAAGAAAAGTGCTCCTTTGTAGAACCAATGTGCTAAGAGGCACCCGAGTCAAGTATCCACTGCTGTGAAGAACCTGTTGTAGCTACAAATGCTTGCCCTTTTCCCTTAGACTGTGAGGAAGAGGAAGGATATGAATCCTTTTTTGTGTAAGCGGATGGGAAGTTGATGTTGTTTTTCTTAAGAACATTTGTCAACTCATCAACTTGCTTGGTGTGGCATTGATGCTCATCATGACCATACTTCTTGCAATATGCACAAGTTGGTTTATCCTTCTTAGGTGGAGTCCCCTTTTTGAAAGAGGATGAAAATTTTCCTTGTGATGGAGAGGATGATTGTCCTTTTTCATATTGTGGCTTTGACTTAGATTGCTTCTTCTTCTTGTTGGAATCTTTTCCTTGACTCCCTTGACTCCCTTGATTAGCCACCAAAGCCTTGGACTTTGAAGGCTTGAGAAGCCCCATGTTCAACAACTTAGATTTTTCCAATATCAACATTTATGTGAAAGCATCAAATGAAGGCATAATGCAGGAACTCCCCACTATCAAATGATGAGTTTGGAAGCTAGACACAAATGCTGCATATTCTAGTGCAAGCTTGTCCAACAAGTTGAATATCAACTGAGCATCCTTTTTGTCAATTCCACAATCCTTAAGCTTTGCTCTTAGCTCATTTGATTTGGTGACATAATCTTGTATTGTATCAAAACTCTTGGGATCCAAGTTGGTGAGCTCATTGTCAATCTTGTAACCTCTGATTTCATCAACTTGACCATACAATTTATGAAACATATCCCAATCCTCTTTGATTGTTACACTTCTCAATGTGAAAAATGAGGTCATCTGATACATACTTACGCAAATTTCCAAGAGCCATGCAATTCTTAGTGAGCCATTCTAACTGAGCATTAGAATCAACCTTAGGATCAGGTGGTGTTGCTATTGTTAAATCTATGTAATGCATGAGACCTTTTTCCATTAATTTGCTCCATACTTTAATTTTCCATTATGCATAATTATGTGGAGTTAAAGGTGGAAATTTATGAGGACTCATTGCAACAAAAATGAAAGAGCACAAGGAAAGAGAGGCATAATCACACAAGACACACACCCCCCCACCCCCAAATTCACTCAATCAAATAACCCCCTCTAAATTCACTCAATCAAAGAACCCCCACCAAAATGATGATTTGGCACTTTATACTTAGTGCGTGTACAATGGGCCACTTGCAAAAAATGGCAAAGTAGACTTCTGATTTCAAATTTACAACTGCCTCAATAAGGCCAAAGGAGGCTCAAACTAATAATGCAAGAGATCTAAACTAAGATCCAAGCAAATTACAAGTACCAATTAGGCCAAATAAGACCAATATCTGAAAGTACAATTTCTACTCAAAATATATAAAAATTGATCATAGATTATGAAAGTAGATGAAAAAACATGCACTTTAAAAAAAAATGGCACTTGAAAAGGAGGTCGTATGAGCTCAAACAAAGCCTTTGAAGTTGCAAAATTGAGGATTGGACAGGTACAGCTGAGAGAATCCAAAAATTCTGAAAAACCTGTCCACCAAAATCAAAAAATAACCACACCACTGTGAAGAGAACAAAAAATTAGCCCAAATAAAAAATAATTGCACCCAAAAAGGAGCAAAAATGAGCAAGTTATGAGCCTCCAAAGTTGACTCAAAAATCCAAATTGCTCAACAGAGAGGGGTCTAAAAAATTTCCAAAAAATGTTGACTGGGCGCTAACTGTGCAAAAAATGTTGACTGTGCAAAACAAGCCAAGTGGCACTAACTGGGTTGATTTGTTGACATGTCAGTTGACTGGATCGGGTTGCCTGTGTGGCAGGCGAAGGTGGGCCCGCTATCTGCATGGCAGGTGGAGGTGGACTACTGGCAGCGATTGCCGGAGGTCTATCGACGACGATCGAAAGTCGGTTGGAGGGTCATGGCTCGACAGTGGTGGCCGAAGCAACGGGGCCGGGATCCGTAACCGGCAGTGGGTTGGTTCGCCAGTGTCTGGTCACCGGTGGCAGGGGCCACCGGTGGCCGGAACGACTGCGGAGGGCGGGGGTCGCCGCTGGGCGGTGCTGGTGGCCGGCAGGGCGGCGACTTTTGCAGGCGTGATGGTGGAGGTCGTCGGTGCGTCTGTCGGAAAGTGTCTTGTTTGTCGGAAAGCGGGGCTCAGAAACCTGCGAAGCCTACAGAAAGGTACAACGGGGCAAGGGGGGTCTACGGACCCCCAAACAACAATTTTTTTTTATTTTTTATTTTTTTGAAAAAAATGCCTTTCGCCTTTTCAAATTTTTTTCAAAAGAATTTTTTTTTTTTGCAAAATAATAGAAATTTTTAAAAATAAAAATAAAATCAAAATTCGTACCGTACCGCCCGAATTGGGCAAAAAAATTCCTCCTACACCCAAAATTCTATTTTCGCCAAAATAGCTCGAGTTTATACTCGATTTTTATGGAAACGGCCTCCCGAACGCAATGGTGAGGTCGAAAATGCTCTAAGATGCCTCCAAAAAGTGCAGTTCCTCAGATCCGAAAATAGAAGCCTTCCACGAAGTCTCCCAGAAACCAATCAATGAAGTCCCAATGGCTCTAATACCATGTGATATTTTGCCAAGATCAAGGGCACAATGAAAAGTATAAAAGAGAGACAAAAGAATGACAAGAATAAATTGTGTTCTCATCAATATGCAAATGATCAACTGGATTAACCAATACAATGAGTATAGGCTTGTTTATATAAGCAAGGCCATATGGATATACGAACACACAATCATGACATGTGGCTCAATGAGAAACAAGGGCAGGTAAGAAATACTAGGTGTAGGTAGGAGAAATAATATAATATTCCACAAGAGGTGGATGACCCACCGAATGTGAAGTGTAACAGCAAAATAAGACCACAAAAGGTGGAATTTCTCCTACAAGCTATATCCCTATGTGCACACTTCCCTAAGGGTCTCAAATCCAAACTATGAAGAGATGCATTATCCTAAGTTAACTTAACTAAAGTGTAATAATATCCATGATGAATATTTATTTACACCAACAAGAATCAACCAAGGCCCTCACGCAATTAAAGAATTCAAAATCGACATCATGAGCTCCCAAAATCCAAAGTAGCCATGATCCTCAAATAAGAAGATACACCACCATAACCAATTACAAATCCAGGAAACATCAACACAAATCAAAGCACGTGTAAATCCAATCATGTCATGTTAGAGTCCCTAAATACAAGGAACATCCATGACATCATGATCACATCCACTAAACAAGCATCTAGCTCCCAATGTGTCCACCCTATAAGCATCACATTGTCAACAACATAGGTCCTCCATCATGACTATACTTGGTAACAACATCTCGCCTCCTCAACATGGCAAAAAACCAAGTGACTAAACCAATCCACCAATCTGAATATGAATCAACAATGAAAGATCTATTGGCATAGACAACCCATATCCAAGCCATATATGCAGCCTATAAGTATAGACTACTTACAACATTGCATAATTTGTACACCCAATAATGCGTCATACATACCCAAACCAAAATTGATAACCATGTCAACATGAGAGCAATTTGAGATATGATGTTGAATATACAATGACATAAACTCTAAATCTCCAATATATAACATATCATAAACTCATAAAGTTGCCATAATTAAAAGACCCATAAAAAATGCAGATCAATAAAACAATATCTAACTCATATTAAAACAACTCCAAACTTCATCCACTATGTAGTACTTTGAATGAGCTTTTTGTCAACTATTGGAAGTCCAAAATTTGACTATATATACTTAAGCTATGGCCTCTCAAAGCCATAAGGTTACCACTAACTTCCAGCTAACATTTTGTACCAAACAACAAAATTATAGTAAAATCAACCACACCATTTCATAGTGCTCTAAGTCACCTTTCCAACAACTATAAGAAATCAAAAATCTAACACCATATGCCCAAGTTATGCTCCATGGAAAAATATAGAA
The DNA here is from genome assembly GCF_030272615.1 of Cryptomeria japonica. Taxonomy (NCBI): domain Eukaryota; kingdom Viridiplantae; phylum Streptophyta; class Pinopsida; order Cupressales; family Cupressaceae; genus Cryptomeria; species Cryptomeria japonica. The sequence continues at coordinate 888,121,160 of NC_081407.1, read as the reverse complement.
TATTAGACTACATTTGCAAATATATGTACTCCAAAAACACTTTCCAATATTCCATCAAATCAATTTTTTAAAATTTTAATAATAAAATATATAATAGGGGGGTCTAGACCCAACCCACTATTAAAAATAGAATATAACCTTTTATTTGGGTGGATTGATTTAATAAAAATGTTTGCGAAAATATTTAATAATAAATTCATTTTAATTAAAAAGTCAATCAAAAAAAACTTTAAAAAATGTTTGTTTTAAAAGGCACCCTGTGGGGTTGGGCCCGCACCCCATGGTGGTGGCCCGTGTAGTTGATAATATGATGAAACAATAATGATCTAGTAAACTACTAAGGGGGGGTGAATTAGTAGATAGAAAACAAACTAAACTTTCACCAAACTGACTCCCAACTCAAAAACAACTTGCTAACTTAACCGGTTTAGACACTGTAACTAAAACTGCAACTGCACTGTCAAGCTTACCGGTTGACTATAATATCCATGATATAGTGTAACAGATCTGAAACTTAGATACCTTTTAACCAAAACATCAAAACACTTTACTAGCATTAGTAATAGCTTATTTCACATCACTTCCAGTCATCTAAACATGTCTTAGTGGTTTTACCAGTTATACATATTAACCATATAAAAAACGCACACAAAATCATTCACCACTTGACACTAAAATTTTTCACATGGAAACCCAAATGGGAAAAACCACGGTGGGGATGAATACCCACAAGTATTCAGAACTCTTTTGAAGTTCGCCCTGTTAGGAGTCAAGCCTTGTTAGAAGCTTTACAAAAATGTCTTGTTAGGAATAGATATGGTTAAGGACCACCCGGTTAAGGGATTGACTACAATACCCTGTAAGAGGTAACCTCAGTGTAGGATTTGAAACCCAAGCTAATGGATCACCTAGTTAGAGGATTTGAACAAGAAGCCTGTTAAATCTTACCCAATTAGGGGATTTAACTGTTGTAATGGTTAGAAAACAATAGGGTCTTTGTTGATCTCATAATAGCACTACTCTTCTTAATCAGATCATTTTATGCTCCTATTTGCCTTCACAACATTCTGTAGATACTCCTTCTGGTTCGGCAACAACTCACACTTAACAAATTTGTCAGCACAATTTGCAAACAACTTCATCGCCTTAAATACAAATACAATAGGTCGGTAACACATCACAAAACCTAATATCTCATAGAGATTATAAACATATCGATTCAAACATGACCATTAGATTACATAGCAATCAACTGTACATTGTTCAAAACAACTTTGACCCCTCCTGGATCACTCCTTGATCACCACACATTGCATCATGTAACTCATCACGCGTTATTCACTTCATGCTATGCATTTGTTCATTCCCAAGATAAAACAGTTATTTCTATGCGCCAAATCCACTTTGAAACTCATCACATGCATCATGCATACGTGGCATCTTCATATCCGCTCATCATTCAATCATATAGCATCACTATCAATTCTCCAATCTCCATCGGTTAGGGTTCTTCTTATCAATGGGTTAGGGTTACCAGTTGATCTCTCTGCTTCAATAGTAATATCGGTTTCCAACACTGTTTCACTACCGGTTGTATTACTGCATCACTACCGGTTACAATACAACTTCATTACCAATTGCTATTGACATCAATGACAACACAATACTTCATCAATGCAATCTTCATGCAATGCCAACAATCTCCCCCTTTGGCATTGATGGCAATACAAATATCAATACCACTTGATTGTGATGATTGAGAGTAAAGCACATACATAGAATAGGAATCATGGTTACATTTTCACTTATACTCTCCTTCAACTTGTCTTCATGTATTCAGCTGGTAACTGGCTATCAATCAATCATATACAATTCTTCTCCCCCTTTTACAACAATGCCAAAGTGAAAGTAAAACATACAGTGTCATACTTCTTTGTTCTGCAACTAGTTGCTCCCCCTGTGGAGTAGCTCCACTCTACACCAATCTTTCCTCAAGATTTCCAATAGGGTCTGGGACTGATGTCTTCCACATCTTCTTAATTAACTTCATGTAGGGGTACAACCCCTAGCTTACCTCTAGGATACTCAAATGTTTCCTTAGGCAAAGGTTTAGTAAAGATATCTGCAAGTTGTTATTTTGAAGAAACATGATCCAGTGACACATCTTTACTTTGCACTTTCTCTCTCAGAAAATGATACTTCAGCTCAATATGCTTGGTTCTAGCATGCAACACTAGGTTCTTTGAAATGTTTGTAGCACTGGTGTTATCACAGAAAATCTTTACCAGTTCTGAGATTTTCAACTTGAAACCTTCTAAAATGTGTTTCATCCAGGTTGCTTGTGTACAGTTCATGTATGCTGCAACATATTCAGCTTTTGCAGTTGATTGGGAGATACAACTTTGTTTCTTGCTGCTCCAAGACACAAGTCTGCCTCCAAGAAAAAATGCTCCTCCGGTTGTACTCTTCTTGTCATCAACATTGCCTACCCAGTCTGCATTTGTATAGACTTTCAAATCAAAGTCTCCTACATATGGATACCATAACCCATAATCAATTGTACCTTTCAAATATATGGATATTCTTTTAGTTGCTACCATGTGTGTCTCCTTAGGACTTTTCTGAAATCTAGCAACTAATCCAACTGCATGAGCAATATCTGGTCTGTTGTGAACAACATAATGTAGTTTCCCTATCATAGACCTGTACTCCTTTTCATCAACTGATTCAGAATCATCTTCCTTAGACAATTTACAGCATGTAACCATTGGTGTTCCAACTAGTTTATATTCTCCCATTCGAAAAGTCTTCAACACCTCTTTCACATACTTGGATTGTGTGATAAAAATTCCTTCCTTCATCTATTGAATTTCCAAACCTATAAAGAATTTTATCTCACCTACAAGAGACATCTCAAATTAACTTTTCATCTCATTAGAAAAGTCATCACACATGTCATCATTACCTCCAAAAATGATATCATCCACAAATACCTCACTAACAAGTATCTTATCTCCTTTTGTCTTAAGATATATGTTACTGTCTTCACTGGTTCTCTGAAAACCTATCATCACCAAGTGAGACTGCAATCTTTCATACCATGCTCTTAGTGATTTCTTCAAACCATATAATGCCTAATGTAATTTGCTCACCATGTCCTTTTCTACATTTAAAGCATAACCATCTGGTTGTTCAATGTAGACTTCCTCTTCCAATATTCCGTTTAGAAATGTTGACTTCACATCCATCTGATATACCTTGAATCCTCTATATGTTGCAAATGCAAGTAGAGTCCTAACACCTTCCAATCTTGCAAGTGGTGCAAATGTCTCACCATAGTCTTCACCTTCTTCTTGTGCATAACCTTTGCATACCAGTTTGGCTTTATTTCTGACCACTACTCCATCTTTGATCAGTTTATTTCAGAATACCCATTTTGTACCTATTACATTCTTGTTCTCTGGTCTGGGTACCAATGTCCATGTATTGTTCTTCTCAATATGGTCAAGTTCTTCTTCCATAGCCTTGGTCCAATGTTCATCTCCAAAGGCTTCCTTTGTTGTTCTAGGCTCAATAGTGGAGATCATCCAAGAATTCTCTCGTATCCTTCTTCTAGTTAAAATACCTGCATCTTTATCTCCAATAATCCGATAAGGATTATGATTGAGTCTAACATACCTTGGAATAACATCATCATTGTCTTCGGGTTCTTCTTCTTCTTCACTTTCTTCATCTTCTGTAGAATCTACCTATTCCGATTGAACTAGTGCTACAGTATTTTGTTCACCAACTTCTTGCTTTACCGGTTCTGGTTCCAAAATCAGAATGTAAGGTTTATCTTCCTCCTTCTCCTTACTGTTTTCTCTTGAATCTTTAGGAAACTCATCCACTCAGACATTAATAATTTCAAAGATTTTCTTAGTCCAGTTGTTGTAACATTTGTAGGCTTTGCTCTTGGTGGAGTAACCAAGAAATATGCCTTCATCACTCTCAGCATCAAACTTACCAACATAATCACCTCTTTTGATAAAACATCTACTACCAAAAATCTTAAAGTAACTGACATTAGGTGATCTACCATACCAATATTCATAAGGGGTTTTATCCTTACCTCTTTTAACCAATATCCAGTTCATTGTGCAAATAGTTGTGCTGACAGCTTCTCTCTAGAATGTCTTAGCTACACCTCCTTGAATTAGCATAGTCCTTGCAGCTTCAACTACTAACTAATTGTTCCTCTCTGCAATACCATTCTGTTGTGGTGTCCTAGGTGCAGAAAGTTGCCTCTTAATTCCATTTCTTCACAATATCTAGTGAATTCCTCTGAAGTAAATTCACCGCCTTGATCAATTCTTAAGCTCTTTATCTTCTTTCCACTTTCATTTTCAACTAAGGCTTTGAATGCCTTAAACTTTCTAAAGGCTTTTTTTTTGTCCTTCAAGAATGTGACCCACATTATTCTTGAGCAATCATCAGTAAAAATCATGAAATACCGATCACCTTGAATTCTTCTAGTCCTCATTGGTCCACAAAGGTCGGTATGAACCAAATCTAGCAAATGTTCGGCTGGGAAATATTTGCCCTTGAAAGTTGAGGATGTCATCTTTCCTAAATGACATTCCTTGTTTGTCCAACTGTGGCAAACCTCTTACCGATTTGGACTTACTAACTATTACAATGTTATCAAAGTTTACATGACAGAATCTTTGATGCCAAAGCCAACTATCTTCTACTTTTGCAATTAAACAATTGTTGACTTTAGAATTTAGGTGAAACAAGTTACCTTTTGTATGTTTGTTGGTTGCGATCAGCTCACCTTTACTTCCGTAGATTTTGCACATCCCATTCTTGAATTCCAGTGGATAACCTTTGTCATTGAGTTGAGCAACACTCAAAAGATTGTGTTTCAATCCTTCAACCAAGTAGACATCATATGCACTTCTCTTACCATTAAGAGAGATGGTTCCTTTTCCTTTCACCATTCAGGGTGAGTCATTCCCAAATCTCACAACACCTCCATCAAATTTCTTCAAAGTAAGAAACTTACTCTGATCACCGGTCATGTGGTGTGAACAACCACTGTCTATAATCCAGTCATCAAAACTATCCATGTGAGAGACTAAATCCTTCTGATCTGACATCTCTTCCTTAATAGAAACAAATACAATGTCCTCATTTGCATCTTCCTCAGATTTTTCATCTATAATTCCTCCATCTACTACAATGAGACGCTTTCTTTTACCTTTTCCTTTATACTTTCCAAACTTCTCACGTTTCTCTTCATTATCTCTATTTGGATAGTTAGCAGCAATATGTCTAATCCGGTTACATGCAAAACACTTCAACGGTAATTTTCCTTTGTACTTATCGGTACCTCTGGGTAACCACTTGGCCAACAATGCTTCAAGCTCAATCAAACTATCGTCATCATCTACCTCTTTGTTGGATCTAGATTCATGATTGTAGCTCATTTCTCTACTTTTCCTTACCGATGGGGTTGAAACTGGGGCTCTAAACACAATTCTAATTTCTGAACACTTCCATCATAACCATTTAATTCAAAAGCAGTTGGCTTACCAATGATAGAGTCAAGAGTTACCTTTTATTTATCAATAGACTTGAGTTCATGTATGGCCACAACTCGGATAGCGTAAACCGATAGAAGGGTTCTCAACACCTTGCTAACCACAGTGGTATCCTCCACTATACCTTGAGCACTCTTGATTTCATCAACTATCTCTTTGATCCTCTGACCATACTGTTGAATATTTTCACCTTCATTCATCTGTATATCATCAAATTTACCTCTCAAGCTCTCTTCCTTGGCAATCTTAACATGCTCATCACCACTATAGATCTCTTCCAGTTTCTTCCATACTTCATATGCAGTCTCCAATCCATGAACATCAACATACTCTGAATCGAACAAGGAAATGATGGTGGCCTCCAATGCTTGATTATTTTCCTATTGCTCCTTTTATCATCTGACAAAATCCCACTAGGCAAGTTATATTTATTAACAACATGTTCCTAGTACTAGCTTCCTAAAATCTTGATATAGATTTTCATCCTATCACTCCACTCTATAGTTTTCTCTATTGAACTTTGGACCTTCTTTCTTCATCATGTTCTCCTATATATTTTCCTCAAGCTATTAGGCTTAAACACAAGAGGACCTGGACAACTCTGATACCAATTGATAATATGATGACACAATAGTGATCTGGTCAACTACTAAGAGGGGGAGGTGAATCAGTAGATAGAAAACAAACTAAAATTTCACCAAACTGACTCCCAACTCATAAACAACTTGCTAACTTAACTGGTTTCGACATTGTAACTAAAACTGCAACTGAACTGTCAAGCTTACCGGTTGACTAAAATATCAATGATACAGTGTAACAGATCTGAAACTCAGATACCTTTTAACCAAAACATCAAAACACTTTACTAGCATTAGTAATAGCTTATTTCAGATCACTTTCGGTCATCTAAACATGTCTTAGTGGTTTTACCAATTATACATATTAACCATATCAAAAACACACACAAAATCATTCACCAATTGACACTATGATTTTTCACGTGGAAACTGAAATGGGAAAAACCATGGTGGGGATGAATACCCACAAGTATTCTGAACTCTTCTGAAGTTCGCCATGTTAGGAGCTAAGCCCTATTAGAAGCTTTACAAAAATGTCCTGTTAGGAACAGATCCGATTAAGGACCACCTGATTAAGGGATTGACTACAATACCCTATTAAAAGCAATACCATGTAAGAGGTAACCTCAGTGGAGGATTTGAAACCCAAGCTAATGGATCACCTGGTTAGAGGATTTGAACAAGAAGCTTGTTAAAGCTTACATGGTTAGAGGATTTAACTATTGCAATGGTTAGAAACCAATAGGGTCTTTGTTGATCTGGTAATAGAACTGATCTGCTTAATCAAATCCTTTTATGCTCCTATCTTCCTTCACAACATTCTGTAGATACTCCTTCTAGTTCGGCAACAACAACTCACACCCAACAAATTTTCCAACACAATTTACAAACAACTTCATCGACCTTAAATACAAATGCAATAGGTCAGTAACACATCACAAAACCTAAGATCTCATAGAGATTACAAACATATTGGTTCAAACATGACTGTTAGATTACATAGCAATCAGCTGCACATTGTTCAAGACAACTTTGACTGCTCCTGGATCACTCCTTGATCGTCGCACATTGGATCTTGTAACTCATCATGCGTTATTCACTTCATGCTATGCATTTGCTCATTCCCAAAATAAAACAATTATCTCTATGCGCCAAATACACTTTGAAACTAATCACATGCATCATGCATACGTGGCATCTTCATCTCCGCTCATCATCCAATCATACAACATCACTATCGATTCTCCAAGCTCCATTGGTTAGGGTTATGCTTATCAACAAGTTAGGGTTACCGGTTGATCTCTCTACTTCAATAGTAATATCGATTTCCAACACTGCTTCACTACCGGTTGTAATACTGCATCACTACCGGTTACAATACAACTTCATTACCGATTGCTATTGACATCAATGACAACACTATACTTCATCAATGCAATCTTTATGCAATGCCAACACTGGTATCCTAGCAATATAGTATCAAAATTTTCTAATGAGACCAATGATACCATGGTACCACCATGTATTTCTATTGCAATAATAGCAAGGGATACAGGGTCTGCGAACTCCGACCCCCTCCCATTTTTTATATTTCTTTCTTTCTTTTCGGTCGTATCACATTTTTTTATTTGACTTTTTTCAAAATTCTAATAAGGGTTTTAGCATGCATAAATAAAATATTATTTCTTTCTAACAACCCTCTACAACAGCTAGTATGGTCGTACCGACTTAATTTTTTTGCATCTCAGTCCATTGTCATCAAAGAGGATCAAATTATATATCAAAATTCATCTCCCGACCTCCCTGAATGCAACCATGGGGTGTGTTTTTTCCGAAAGGGTTAAATACAAAACTTCACTCTAAAACCCCCAAAATGAACATCTAAGAAAACCTCATTTTAAAACATTTTTTTATAAAACTAGATTTGCAAAAAATAGCCATAAATCTACAACCCCACAACTTGCACAAAACCTCATATATTTCCATGGCTTTCATTCTTACATGCATTCCATAGATTCAACTCCTAGGGTTATAACTCCATAACCATAGCTCTAATACCAAATGAAAGGAAACTTGCAACAATACAAATGACAATTTCCACATTACCCAATTAAGAAATCAAGTAAATAAACATAAGTTAGAATCTAAAGGCAAAGAATAGACAACATACCCATCAAATATTACATGAGATATACCTTGGGAAAACCCTCATGAGGGGAAAATCCAGCCTCCAAAAGCATCCTACCATCCATGTATTTATCCGCAATGCAACATTACAATATATCCATGAAAGCCTTTAAAACCTTAGTCATCAACAAGCACTCCATGTGAACAAGCATGTAACAACATATCCCATGCCATGCTTCCAACCTTCACAAATACTAACCTAGCTAACCCAAACAACTACCCTTGTGGTTGCTTTTAAAAACACAAGCTCCCACAAAACCACCAAGTGGTATTACATCAAAACCATGTGCTACAAAAACATGTGCTAAAGCCATGGGCTACCTATCCATTGACCCTGCATCGAATATTAGGTACTTTATTAATTTACTTTTCCAAATATTAAATAAATACAATATAATATATCTCAGTGTTACAATACAACTCATCAAGTGGCCTTCAGAATATTTCCAAAGAATCTCTACATGTTACACGTCCATCTGCAACTCACTTAATAAATAAAATATTACAATTATAAACATTATTATGCAAGGTGTAGAACACCTATTTTCCCAACAAATACTTCTAGAAAGATTTCTAGGACCTATTTGTACCCTAATTAAACTTAAGTAACATGTGTGATCAGGACCCAGGTGATGAACATGCTCGTCAAAATACTCCTTTCACACCAATCAGTATCAATATCAATATGATAATAAGAATGCCAATTTCAAATTAAAATATGTGAGTAAATGAAAAAGAGATGGTTATTCTAGTATTTTCACTAAAAGAAGGTGCAATGGTTATATTGATTCTAAACTTTATAGAATGTCCTATAAATTTGATAAGATGTCTATAATTGGATTTATAAATACTTTATTAAAAATTGATACAATGTCATAAATGTCTTCTACACATTATTGATCATGCATAGGTCTCGATACAACATTACGTGGTGATTTTTGACATGACTGATATTATTTTTAGGAGTTGATACAACATCAAGTGGTGAGTTTTGATATAACATGGAGAAGGGATTTGTTATGTCTTCTCAAAACACGAATAAATCAGTTGATATTTTTTCTCATAACACGAAGAAGTGAGCTCGTATATTTCTCATAACAGGAATATGTCCCACTTAAAATAAAATGTCACAAATATTAAGGAGGTACAAGAAAGTTGGATTTCATACCTAGATCATTGCCAATGTCAATAATTGAGTCTCCAAATAGAAAACTAGTAATTGCTTGTTCTGCGCTACATATGTTTGCATATAATACAATTAAAACCCAACACAAATCCAATCAAAGAAACATGAAAATTACTATTGTTACCATCATGAGTAACATAATCTTCATTACCTATTATTAAAGTACAATTCTTACCATTATATTTTTTTAAAATAAAATTTAGAGAAAAAGATACATCATGTATGCATTATAATATAATATGTTTTTAATCCTTTATTGTATATGAATATTCTATTGAAACGGCTTTATAAAGAATAAAAATTGTCAAGTTGATTAATTTGACAATGCTCTAAATCCCTAAATCATCCATTGTTGGTTTCCTTGACCTTTTCGAATAAGATTTGCATAGCCAAATCATGTTGTTTTCCACAATCTTTCACACAAATCTTAATGCTCTAACTTATTTTATTATGAGGTCTTGTGCACCATGCACAAATATAATGTCATTCTTCTTCTCATCATCCTACCCCTATTTATTTCTCTAATTTTTTTTATTTTCCTTCTTTTTCTTGTTCAAGGTCTCATTCTTCCTGTCTTGAGTAGGTGGTTTCACAAAACCACTTCTGCAAAACTTTTCTATATGCCCAAGGTTGTTGCATTTGTAACAAACAGTATTTTAGTCTAGACCAAAGTTATATCTCCGCACTTTAGTTCTGCAATTTGATGCCTTATCTCCAAACTTATTGCATGCATGTAGCAGTAACCATAAAAGGAATGTGAAGTCATAGCATTATATTTTTGAGGCATAGATGATTTCTTACTTATGTGCTCATTTTTTCTTAATTTGGTTCTTCAATCAATGGCCTTATGACCAAACTTATTGCAAGAATGATAATAACCATAAAATGATTGGCAGTACCTGGAAGTCTCAACTTTCTTAGAAAAATATTTCTTGAAGCCTTTCATCTAATTATTGGCCTTTGCATGGTCCTTATTCATCTTCTACTTTTTATCTTTAGACTCCTTAGAGTCTTCTACACAAGTTTCATTCTTCTTTATCACATATGTGTTTTTAGAAGCATCTAATTTTGAAATTTGACCCTTTTCAAATTCAAGACCACCCTTATCCTTCTGGGATTTTTTGCTATTGATTGTCCCATCAAATATGTTGGTTCTTTTCTTGAGTTTTAGGCCTGTATCAATTTGAAATTTTTTCTTTCTATAGTTCTTTCCTTAGAAGGACAATATCTTCCTCAAGTTTTGAGCATTCAACCGATTTGTCATATAGCTTATAATTTAAGTAGTCTTCAATTCTCTTTCCTTCTTCAACTTGAACTTTTAGACCAATGATTATTTATTTTGATTTTTTGAGTTTATTTTTAAGATCTCCATTTTCATTACTTTTTGCATCTAGATCTTCTGGTGCAGATATGAGTTTCTCTTCATTATCCACTACACAATCATCTTCATTGAAGTCAAACATGGCTTTATCATCTTCCAGAGGATTAGATCCCATGTGTTCCACTCCAAGGTCCACCTTAGTTGTTAGGTTGTCAAAAGGAACCTTTCTCTAATACCAATTGTTGAACACACAAGTACTGAGAAGGGGGTTGAATTAGTACTTAATCAATTTCATTTAATTTTGGTCAGCAACCACTTATCAAATGTAACTATCAAAATACAAGAAGAAAGACACGGGAGCACACAACCATAAAACCAAATTTACATGGAAAATCCAACAAAGGAAAAACCAAGGTGAGAAAGCTACTCCGACCTATTGTTCAAATCCAACCTCACAATAGTATAAGCAAGATTACAACTTTGTTTTAGGGGCTACAACCCAAGGAAGAAACAACTCCCTAAAATACAATACTTTGTTTGATGGCATCAATCCAAGGAAGCTACAACTCCCTAAGGTATAATTTTGGAACAAAATGACTGATTGTAATTTATGGCTTTACTCCACTTATCAATCAACAATATTTATGTTTTGCACCATTAACTTCTTCCATCTCACTGCCTTCAACATTTGCACATTCTCAAGACTCACTCTTCTTATTCATTCAATGATTTCGATCTCCTATATACATATCCACTGCAATCTTCAAAAACCTCAATCAAGTCGGCTCTAAGATGACATGTAGATGAGACATGAAATGATTTCATCACTCAACCACATGAAATACTTTCCACGAGTATTCAAAACATCAAATAGGTCAGTACTAGATGAAATGTGTAGAGCATTACACAAGTCTGCCACAACACTCATAATCCATGAAAGATAATTTATTGCAATTCAAAGCAAGATTCAACTAGGCCCAAACATATCTTAATACAAACTCTCAAAGTAGCATGAACACAAAGAAACATGGCACAAACATGAAAATAATTTCCAATTGGCACATCACTCATTAGTCACCTAGAGAGACAACATTGAATTGTTTCAATACCAAAAGGAGATGACTATTACTATGTGGATCAAGATACATACACTTTTACCCTTTCCAAACAACTTTGCTTACATCCTTTTCAATATTTGATTGATACATGATAGCACATGTGCATAATCATTTGTGCAGGTGAAGATAAAGCATACCATACAAATTGTATCACTCTAATACTTTGAAAGCTAAACATGTGATGCACCAAATCATCTATAACTTGGATAGAACATACCTTAGATATCCATGAACATATCCTCAAGACTGCATGGTCATGTCAAATAGTATGGTGGAACATAAAGCATTCTAACTTGTCTTTTGAGACCCTTTGCTCTGCCTTGGTGCAGTTTGATAAAGTGTGATCTCTAAATTTCTTTGCAAAATAAGTTGTGACTTGAAACTATGAATATAACATCTTTATAGCTCAACAATCTAACTTTCAAATTGCAAGACAATATCTTTCTATGTAGAGGAGTGTGGACCATATTACTGTGTCTCTTCCTTTGTAGATAGTTTGTTGATGCCTTGGACAATTTTATTGTGCCCACTAACAATTTATAAGTGCAAATCCCTTCAGACATGTGCACTTACTAACGCATCTTACTTAGACATCCAAATTGATTATCTTTGATATAGATATAATCAAAATATTGTCTCATCAAGGATACATAATATGGATATGAACTTCAGAAGATAAGGTACAACTGTGTATAGTAAATACTTACTCCTTATCTTCTAGATCACTGCAATGCTAAATATTTGTCTTCCATATCTCCACAAGGTTTAATTACACCATAAAGATAACATGTGAATACCATATCTATACTAAACTCTCCCCCTTAGTCATGTCATAGATTGTTTGCACCAATCTCCCTTAGTCATACAAGTGTATCTTTAGTTGGCATATCGATGTAACATGGGTTGACATGAATGACAACATACTACTCTATATCACCAACATACTACCTTTAAGAACCTTCCTTTCATATGATTTGATTCATGAAACATCTTGTTGGGTGGATATTTTGTCACCAGCGTACTATTGACAAAACATAAAATTCACACAACGCTATGCTAAGAAATTAATCTCTCCTCTCATCAAGGGGAGGTTCCCTATGAAATTTCTCCTCTAATTAATAAGAAATTAAATTTGTGGGTTGGTGTTGGGCATATAACTCTCTTTTTTCAGAGTTTATGTATTCTCCCTTCACCTAGTTACAATTTCTCTACCTCTTCAGATACTTAAAGAAAAGAACTATTAATCTAACAAACTACACAAAGAGTTACTTTTAAGCAGCACAAAGTCTCCTTTATGGTAACACTAATTCACACTTATCGTTACAAATTAAATAATTAGAAACTTAGCTTGAAGCTCAAAGTCTTCAAGTATAGATTTCTAATCCATTAAACTACAAACAACCGCAGCAATACAAAGCTTACTACAAGTCACTTAATTTATCAGCAGATTTCTCAAGTATGCTAAGAGCACGAAGTCTATTGGCAAGATTTGAGAGCCCTTTAACCACGTAGCAATATCTTAAAGATCAAAGAAATAAAGGTAATATGTATTCAATGGACATAGGAACATTAAATAATATAAACAACTTTCATGATACAACACAAAGTTTGAAATCAACAAAATTGTTTTATTTATTTGTTTGATTGAATTTTAACCACAAAAGCCCAATGTCTTGATTGGGATAAAAATCCAGCAGAGTTTTTGCTAAGCATGAAAAAGATAAAAATATTTACAAAAAGGTCCTCCTTATATAGGAAAAGAAGTTGAGAAAAAGGTGGGCACAATTGACTTGTTCAACCGCCCAGTCCCATTTTAATACAACTACTACATAAAGAAAGCGTGCAGCTGCACAAAAATTTACAACATCTATCGGTGCAGCTACATGAAGAAAGAGTGCCAAAAGAGGGTACTTCATTCTTGATTCTCTTCTTCATTGGATTTCTAGAAAACTTTGAATTTAGCAAGGATGACTTTGACCTCTGCTTCATTCGGCATCAAGGTAGAACTTGTGATAATTTGGACGCGGGACATTGCATCTTGAATCTTCACCTGTTTCTTTTTAACATCCTTCAAAATGGATGTGAGGGCTTTAAAGCTGACCTGAATTTCTAACAGTTTATCAAAGATATCAAGCGAGAAATCTCGTCCCGTGCATTGGTCCATCAAGGAAAGGAATTCCTGTGTGACGACTTCAGCAGTGACGAGATTTTGATCGCTATCATATAAATAGCAAGGGAGATCACCAACTTTAGAAAAAATAAGGTCAACCTCATCGTACCTTCTTTCTTCTCCCGGTCCAGCTCTGCAATCATTAACTTCATTGTCTCTTGTTTATGAGACAATAATGACAAGATCTGAATTTACTTCTCCCTTGTGAGAATTACCTTGTTCTCAACCAGGACATCTATCCTGAAATCCTCCATTTTGCCCCACAAGGTAGTGTTTTTCACAACTTCCTCAATTTCCTTTGATAAAGAGGTTTTGAGTCTTTGCATCCGACTTTGGATCACTTCATAATCAGACAATAGTTCCACTATTGAGCTCAGAAGATGAGAGTCTTCTGACCTTAGCTGCGAGATCCATTCGTCCATGACCCGACCTTTAGCTCCTACCTGTTCAATCTTTTTGAGAGCTTCGGTGTTTATTGATGATCCTATAGGTTCAACCTCTTGAGAAGATTGTGTTACCTTTAAAAGGACGTTGGTCAGTTGTTCACACTTCTGCTTCAAGATATTTTTCTCATCCCTCTCTTGATTCAATCTTCTCAATAAAGAATTAAGGGTTGTCTGAGAATCTAATTTCACACTCTCATGTGTTTCCACCTCAAGCTCTACAACCTGCATGGTATAATCTTCTGATTGTATGTTACCTTTGTCGTTGTCTGACGATGGCACCATAACTTTAGCGTATTTCCTCTTGGAAGCTGCGTCTACAACCACTCGAGATACTGTCTTTAGCTTTTTCATTCCCTTAGGCTTTGGAGGAACTAAAAGTTCAAAGTCAAATTCATCAGGATATATTACCTGTTTTTTCCTCTTAGGGGCCACTACTTCCATCCAAGGGGGTAGTTCTGGATTGGATGATGGAGTAGTAGCTCCTTGCTGAATTGGAGTCGAAGATTCAGGGGTAGGTTGACTAGAACTTGGAGCAGTTGTGAGTGTTACTGATGGTGCTAATATTGAAGCATTTAGTGGAACATTTGTTGTTGATATCTCTTCAATTACAGGTGGGAGAGTCGAGGGTGTTGTGAGTGTAACTTCAGCACTTACCAATGGAGGAATTGCTATGATGGTGGTAGTAGTGGCGGGTAAATCTACCGAAACTTGTTTTGCAAGTGCATCTTGTAAGGTTTCATTAAAATCCATCATGGTAGACACAAAAGTAGATGAAGGGATATCATCTAAATTAGAGAAGTTGGTTATTGTAAAAAATTGACCAATGGTCTTTGATTGCGTCATGCCCATACTTAGATCTTCGTCCTCATGAAAATATTCATCCTCTTGGTCAGAGTCAGAGTCCGAGTCAACAGAATGGATGATAACCTATGAAGTAATCGAGGAATCAACTTCATATGGATGTGATACTTTCTATGCATGTACTTCCTCTTGTTGAGTAGTTTCACCTTCTTCGACCCCTTTTCCCTTTCCAGCTTCACTGGTAGGCGGTTGTTCTGACTCATTCGTCACTGCTTCCTGTGGTACAGATGATGATTCACCCTTCTTCGACTCTTTAACTGTAAATTTGATTTTGGGCCCTTTACCTTTCGATTGTATCATAGGAGTTGAGGATAGTGCTTGTGAGTCTACCCTGCTCTTTGTTCTTGTTTCAACCATTGTTGTCTTGCCCAATGGACCATGACTGTTTTCATCATCTCTTGAACTAGTGGGAAGTTGTTTCATCCTGAGATTCTTTTTTAGCAACCAAGCATTGGTGTTTGCTAAGATGGGAGAGATCCTCTGCGTAATGGACTTGCTTTCCTTCTTGGACCATTGCACAAGTGGAAGTGGGGAGTCTACAATCTTCTTCTCATAATAAACAGGGTCCACTATGTCATATGTGTCTTCCATAGTCATTGGGATTTTAGCTAGATCCTGATTTTCAATTTGTTCTAGAGTAAGGCGGCTGAAATCCATCCTTCTTATATCCTCCTCATTCTGACAATCCACCCAAATATCCTCAAAACTATAAACATGAGTGTAAGTCCTTTTGAGCTTTCTCTTTATACCCCAAAAATCAAAATCGGTTCGGGCCTTGAACCTTCTCATGGTATTCCACTGCATTTCCTCCTCCATATTTTTGGCCTTGGGGTTGGTTAGCACTGAATACCTGTCAATTGACTCTAGGAATTTCAGCCCAGTCTTATGTGCTTGTGATTGTTTCTCATGCACATTAATCAGTTGTCTGCACAGCTCCATAAGGATGATTTTGTCTGAAGGGAACCTTGGAAGAATGAAGGGCTCACCTGAGAAGCATCCAATTCGGATATAGGTGAATGTGGGAAATTGTAGAAATACACACCCAAAATGAGACACCTTGCTGTAAGCGGCCTCTGTTATTCTTCTCTTCTGCAGTACTTTAAAAAAAATGCACTTCCATAAAGCAAAGAAGGCGTCATTAACCCTCCTGTAATGATTACCTTGATTTTTGATAGTTAGCTGGTCATAGTACTCCCAAAGAGGCACCACTCTTCTATCACCCTTGATTGACAAGCCTGGATATTGCCTCATTGAAGCACCTCCATAAACTAGGTATGAGGTCATATAGAACTTCAGTGTTACCTTGACCTCTTTCAATTGGGCACAAAGCGCATCACTGATCTATTCTCCCCAATCAATTCTTGCAGCTCCCTTTCTGATTATATTTATGTAGTAAGTCATCCAGCTTTGGAAATAATGAGTCTTTTAATCCTCTCATTCTAGATAACATAGTAACCATGTCATTATATTCTTCATTAAAATCACTCCTGTGGAAAGACTTAGGCCATCGTGAGGTGAGGGAAGTTCTTGCAGTAGAGAGATAAACAGTATTGATCACTTTTTTGCATTTATCCTCATGTTTCTCGTAGTACTCTTGAGCACTTTCTTGAGAAATATCAGCTACTTCTTCAACTGATGAACCTTTAAAGACACTATTGAAGAATACAATGTCCAGAGTCATGATGACATTCTGATCTTCATCTTTCACTTGCCTTGTGCTTGGATCAAAGTGATCAGCTATTGCCAGTACAAATTCAAGATCATGAGCTGCAATTGGGAAAGATGCATACTTATGCAGCTCAGATTTGATTAAATTGGTTAGACGTGCAGGAGCTTTTTGAACCCGGTCAACAAACTCTTGCATGTCAACATGCCCAATTTCGATGACCCTAATCTCTTTAATATTTGAGTCCACTAAGCTCTCTGGGTACAAATTCAAGTACCTATTGTACTCGTACTTCATCTTTTTTGATGATGATTTACTTGGAGAAGGTTGTCTTGAGGAAGACTCGGGCTTGTTGTGAGAGAGATTTGACATTCATGCACAATGACTGCATTCAACACTGATGATTAACATTTCATCATAATCAAAATCAATTTTTCTCAAACGGATCGAAAAATGAGACTCAAAACAGGCTTAGGAGTAAAACTGCCAAAAACAGCAGGTCAGGGAAAAAAGTTCGATCTGCTTCTTTACAAACAAAAATTTGCACATTGGAGTTTAAAATTTGATGTGCAAACTCAGGACATGTTAACAGCACATTGGACTTTAAAGTCCAATGTGTAATCTGGAAAAAACAACCTGCACACCAGACTTTAAAATCCGATGTGTAGGAAAAACAAGCACATTGAACTTTAAAGTCCGATGTGCTTACAACGGGAAGGACAATGGGTCGGCATGTCGGGTTTTAAAACCTGACATGCTGACCTACTCCCCTCTGCATATCGGATTTTAAAGTCCGATATGCGAAGGTCAAGATCCTGCATATCAGACTTTAAAATCCGATATGCGTAGGGACGAATCTTCAGCTGCACACTGGACTTTAAAGTCCGGTATGCAACTTTAGAAAGAGGGCTCCGAAGGGCAATCGGGTTTTGAAGTCCAATTGTCCTCTGAAGCAAGGGGGACAATCGGACTTCAAAACCCGATTGCCCTCCAAAGGAGAACCAAAGAAAAACGAAAAAACAAAAAGAAAACAAAAAATATGCAAACCCGAAAAAGACATAAAATAAAACCCTACCTCTTCCGAAAGATGATTGAAAAAAATCTGACAAGGGGGCGATTCGATCAAGTCAAGGCGAGCAAAATCCAACGAGGGCATGCAGAGGAGACAGAAGAAACAAACGATAATGAAAATAAAATGCAAAAAATTAACTTTAAAAAGCTTTTAATCAAAACCCTAATAGCAATTAATGTGGTATTAATACAACTTGTAGTCGCAGTTCAGGCTTTAAAGTCCGAACTACGAGTAAAGACCACCTACAGTTTGGACTTTAAAGTCTGAACTGCAGGTAAAGAAGCTAGCAAATACATACCAGACTTTAAAGTCCGAAGTGTATGTTGTTCACCAAAAGTGATAACCCAAGAACTCCTGCAAATCTATCTATGAGATAGCCAATCTCAATCAATGAAACACTTCAGGGCTTGGACAACATAACATAGGATCCTAATGATCCTCCTGCACTTCAGGTTCTGCTAGACCTAGGGGGGGACACCTTTTGATGCATTGAATACAACAATCACAAACATAAGACTGCATTAACAATGAGCAGACAAACCATTCCACAAGCTCACCAAATTAGGTAACATGTACAGATGAGCTGGATCTCATACAAATAATAGGTCAAATAGGGCTTTGGAAGGATAGAACATTAACCCCTAAACATAAAGGGAAATAGATTTTCTTTTAAAATGTATATCTAATACCATCCCCAAATCTGTCAAAGACCAGTGCCTTGTTCATTAGGCAACAGAGTCACACATAGAACTACAAAATGCCAATCACAGCAGCAAATTTGTTCTCCTTACAAAATATCCCTGCACTAATACCTTATACTAATGCATTACTCAATCCATTCACAAAATTATCAGATCTGGGACACATTCCATTGTTTATGACTAATTATAGAATTTAAACTCTTCATTGAAGAATGCCTACATACAATCATACAATCTCATTGAGATGACAAATTATAAGCCTCCTTGAGGATTCAATTCATAACAATGAAATATATGCACAGAGACAATATCATGGGAAATTTACTCATGCCTGACACAAGTAAGACGCGCAACTTAGAAAACAATTTGTCATCCTGTAATGTGGCCTCTATACCCTGAACAGATCCATAGAACTTTACAAGTTTGGGTCAAGAAATTCAGAAAATGGAAGCCATGAAAATTGGAGCACATCTCACAGAATTTTGGAACCCTTCCAAATGAGAAGAATTGAGAATAAGAAGGAGAGGGAAGAAAATCAAATCTGCAACTGAAATTGTCAAGTGTCTCCTCTCTAACTGAATTTCATTCCCATGGAAACTACTCTTGAAATATCCCACGTTTGTCAAAATTAACTGCCTGACCGGATTCCTCATTCCGAGAGCTTTTCGGCTATATATAACACTTCATATTTTGGCCAAAAATACAGCCCTAGGCGAATTAATCCTTCCAATGTGCACATCATTTAAATTTTTCAATTTTCTCTATAGTTGAAACTATATCTTTAACTAATTTTAAATTTGATTTTTGCTCCCATTTGGTCCTGACGCTTTGCCACGTGGCGGGACCTGATTGGCTAATGGGGTTG
Organism: Cryptomeria japonica; assembly: GCF_030272615.1. Classification (NCBI taxonomy): domain Eukaryota; kingdom Viridiplantae; phylum Streptophyta; class Pinopsida; order Cupressales; family Cupressaceae; genus Cryptomeria; species Cryptomeria japonica. The sequence continues at coordinate 888,101,404 of NC_081407.1, read as the reverse complement.
ACTAGATGCCACCTGGGATGACACCTCATCACCGCCATGTCATCCACTTTGTCACTACCACTTGGCCGCCATATGTACGCCACCTCAGTGCCACGTCATCACCACCTAGGCGCCACCTCTGTGCCACATCATCACCACTGGAACGGGACCTGCCTGCTGGACCTCTGACTGGACCTACCACCTGAGCACCACCTGGCTTTCGCCATTTCGCAGCCTCTAACATTCGTGCATCTTCAAGCTCCGAAACTGTGCAGGCCGTCGATCTGCTCCAAACTTGCTCGACCTTTACCATGTTGCATTTTTGCCAAACCATTTTGCCATTTCGCAGGGCTTAACTCGCATGCATCTTCAACCCGCGAATCAACGCGCTTCATCGGATCATCTCGAACCTGCTCACCAGTTAAGTCAGCCTTTCTCTGCAAAATTTTACCTATCTACCTCGAGAAGTGTGCCTGTGTGGGGTCCACCTGGTTGCTGCTCAATCACCTCCTCCGTCGCCTCGAGATCCGCACCCACACATGGGCCACCCTTGGCACCCAACGGCACCATTCGTCAAAAGCCCAAAGGCTTTGACATTATGTATTGGTGGAGATTTAAATATAAATATCAAAAAGCATGCTCGCCCAGCCAATGTGGGATTAAAGTTTTTTCCTGTAACTGCATTTTTTAAGCTTCCCTGAGACTTTTAATGGTGTTTTTGCATTCGCTTAAAGGCTTCCTTTTATTTATTGCCTTCCTCCATTGCCACAGAATGGGAAGATGTTGGCAAGGTCGTGGACATTGGCTTTACACCTTCCATTTTCATTTGCTTTGAAATCTTTGCAGCCTCTTCAACGTTGCCCCCAGGAGGATTTTGGTTTCAAATATGCTATTTGCATTTGCTTCTGACATTTAATGCTCTTCCTCACCAGTCACATACCTGAGAGGATTTTAGTTTCAAATCTGCTAATGTGGGAGGAGGTTAGCACATGCCAATGTGCATTTTCTGTAGAAGATTTTAAATGCTGCTTCAGCAACACCGTTGACCATACAGGCCATTTACCACATAGGGGAGGAGCTGAGGTCTAAGATTTTAAATGTTTCCATTGTTGCACTTTGATTTTAAATTGCAACTTGATTTTAAATGTTTCCATTGTTGCACCTCACATGGGAGGGGGGTTTGGCATTCACCTGCCAATTAAATTTGCTTTGAAAGTTTAAAATGGTCTCTTTCACCAGTCACGTGGAGTGTGGGCTTTACTGTTTGCATTTGTTGAAAACATTTCATGTTCCCTCTTCTCCAAACGCTGTACAGGGGGGTTTATGCATTTGTTGGGGTTTAATGCTCTTTCATTTGCCTCTCCATTTGCATTTTGTTGAAACTTCATTTATTGCCTATTGAATTTGGTTTAAACGCTTGCCAATTGCATTGCTTGAATTTATTAAAAACCTTTCCCAACAGTCACGTTTTACTTATGCCAAAAGCATTTGCTGCTACTTTCTAATGTCTTTTCAACCTCCACGTTCCTCACACACAGCAGCGAGGACATTAAAAGAGTTCTGGAATTTAGAATTTGGAACTACACCTTGCAATTGAAATTCTAAAGTTTTTATTTGCCAGCCAAAGAAAAACCATAAAGTTCCATAAAAACCTTTCAGTTATATGCCCACATAATGAAACGAAATCATCTCTTAATAAACCAATTTGCCAAGATGCATTCAAGCTGGTATTGACATGCATTACTCTGAATTAAGACTATTTCGCCATTAAAAATAATGCACGGACATGAGCCAGGTCGGGCCCCAAAGTGGGTCCGACTAAAACAAATTCGTTTTCGTGCAACTGACCTCCGAAATGCTTCAAGAACCTTAAACACACCTCTGGAAATGATCGGCAACATTTTCGGATCACCAAACTGAGTTTTGCATCTTTCAGGCACTTACGCCACATTTTCGCATTTAATCACAAAGACGTAATTTTCAAAGTGGTCAAAACACCTTTCTAGATCTCGCCATCTGACAGGCGTGTACTCTGATATACAAGGATGAACTCTACCAAATGGTTTCTCAAGATGAGTCCCGAGCAAAGAGATATTAATTTTCAAAAATGCCCAACTGGCTTTGTCGATACTGCGGACCTGATGAAGTCAATGTCCTGGCAACACATGACACCTTTCTCAAAAATACCAAACGACCTCCGTAGGCCCTCAAATTTGAAACATAGGTACCTTTAAGTACATATTAAATCTTTGAATTCTCATTTTGATCACAAGATTGATAGGATGAAAATGGTGCACTCACAAAAATGGCTACATTAATTGATACGACACTGAAAGTACGGATAACTGAAAACGATGGCTAAATGAACCTTTTGGAAATCTGATCAAATGGATTAGCAGAGGCTTGAAACTTGAAACATAACTCATCATTTATATCAACATTAGCCTGGAAAAAAATATTATGTCATGACACTCACTGAGGCAACTTTTACACTTGTGCAAAACAGGGCTCTAACTAGCTGTCGAAACAGGGACTTGCCAAAACACACAAACTGCAAACGGATTTGGCTTTGAAAACTGAGCAAATGGATTCATTAGGACTTGAAATTTTGCAGGCTGACTCAAATTAAGGAAAAAAATCCAATCCACTTTGAATTTCTTCATGACGATCAATAGGGCAAAAGATATAATCACTCAAAGTAGGTTACTCAATAAAATCTGCATTTGTGCCTAAAATGCACTTTCAACTTACCCCTCGAAATGGGTACCTGGTAAACTTCTCCAAATTGAATTCTAAAAGTTGCACATCACTGAATAGGCCAAATGAAAGGTGTAGGACATGAATCCCGAGCCTTACCCTCTGAAGATCAACTGGCTCCATTTTACCCCCTTGTTAACTAGGCCATTCAAACTAACTTATTCGGAAATGCAAAGCAAAATTTTGAAATGGGCCTCTAAACTTGACTAAATTTTAATGAGTCCCAATAGTGTATTTGGCCAAAAGAACACTGCAGTTCAAACTTTAAAGTCCGAAGTGCAGGTAAAACTGCAAACTTAAGAAACAAGGAAAACAGGAAAAATGAAAAGCAAAGAACGAAATGAACTAGTCGACCAAGTCGATTAAGCTCTCCCGGAGACCATAAGGTAAGAAACTGACCAGTTTCGTAGGGTTGCCTCATGATTTTGGCCGTGCTAAAATTGAGGACAACAGCTGGCTCTGACTGGGGAACAAGCTGCACCACTTGAAGCTTGTTGAATCCAGAACTTCGAGTGCTTGTATCCATTGGGCTATAGATTCAGGCGACAAAAAGACTGAAAAGAAAAGACTGTAAAATATGTACTTCCTTTACATCGCTCTCTATTGAGTAAAGAGCTTTAAATGTTCTCTACTATGTGGTAGCAAGAACGGGGGTACCATCTGCATATGCAAGTAAGTAGCTATGCTCGCCACATACTTCATGAATAGTAAAGGGAACTGTTGTGACATTTTCACACATTGCCCCATTACAAATGGGGACCCCTGCTTTTTTGCTTTTTAGGGTTTGTTTTCTAGGTCTTTTAGGGTTTTGTCTGTTAGCCTTTGCATTTTGAGTGTCGCCAAGGGGATCACATGGATAGCAAGTCCGGCTTGAGTGATGTCCTGATCCTGAAATTTGGCTAAGTTTGAAAGTCTTGATCCTAAAAATTGGCTAAGTCTGAAAGTCCTGATCCTGAAATTTGACTAAGTCTGGAAAACTGAAAAACCTCCAAAAACTAGATTTTGCAATATAACTCCTGGAGGTCTGAAACCACTCTCAAACATCCTAAAAGTATATATGGAATATAACTTAAAGTATCACTTATACTTAAATGTTATATTCCATAAAAATTATCCTGATAGAGAGTTCAAAAAGTCAAATTTCGCTCCTGACCCTTCCTGAGGGTCCAAAGCGGATTTCGCTCCTGACCCTCTCAAGAGGTCCAAAGCGAATCTTGCCCCTAACCCTTCCAGAGGGTCCAAGGCGAAAATCAACCTAGGACTCATTCCTGGCCTTATTCGACCAAATTTTGATTTGGAAAGCATTTTGTTTGGACTTTGGAATTGATTGAACACCTTGAAGAAAATGATGAATTTTGGCCAAGATTAGAAATTTCGCTCCTGACCCTGGCTGAGGGTCCAGAGTGAAATTCATTGTAGATTTCGTTTGCCAATTCGCTTGAATTTGAAACCTTGTTCTTGGCCTTGAAAATGATCTTACCTTGCCCTATGAAGTTATTTGAAACTAAAAGATTGAGCAATTTAGCCTAGATTGTAAATTTCGCTCCTGACCCTTGCTGAAGGTCCAGGGCGAAAATGTTGTTCAAGTTTATTTCTTGCTAATTTTGGCTAACTTTTTTTGTGCGGGGTTTCCCAAAGAGAAGATTGGACATTACTGGATGCATTTGAAAGTTTGAAAGTTTGAAAAAATGGTGAATTTTGGGCAACAAAGACAAAAATCGCTCCTGGCCTTCACTGAAGGTCTAGAGCGAAAATTTCAAAGACACAATTTTCTTGCAAGGACAAAGTGATTTTATGATTGAAATGAATGAGGAAGGGTGTGTTTTGCCTGTTGAAGATAATTTGGAGGGCTAACAAAAGATGGATAAGCTTGAATTTGCAAAATCGCTCCTGACCCTCACTGAGGGCCCAGGGCGAAAAACCTAATATCCAACCTTTTTCTCCAAAATTGAGCTAAGCTAAGCCTAGGCAAAAGTTATAAATGGTGTTTGAAATGCCTTGAAGTGGAATTGAGATGCTAGGAGTGCAAATTTTGATGACAATAAGGAAAATCGCTCCTAACCCTCTCCAAGGGTCCAGGGTGAAATTTCCAAGTATGCCCACTTTCCTTGCATTTTGAGATGATATTTTTGTTTCCAAGACTCAAAAGGGAGTGGAGAACGATGTTCTACACCTTGAGAGTAATTTGAAGTTGGAATGATCAAGAATTTGTGCAAAAGACTCAAAAGTCGCTCCTGACCCTCACTGAAGACCCAGGGCGAAATTTGCAAAACCAACAACTTCCCTTCAAGATTGCGCTAAGGCAAGGTTGTGCTAAGGTGGAAAGGTCCTCCAAAACGTGATGAACAAGGATTTACCTCCAAAACTTGATGATCCTAGCCAAAATTGCAAAAGTCGCTCCTGACCCTCACTGGAGGCCCAGAGTGAAAATCTTTGAAGCCCCTATTTTGCATTGCAAAAGCAAATCAAGCATGCATGGAATGAGTAAAGGAGATCATTGCTTACCCCACAAGGAGAATTGACAATTAAAAGACGAAGGATTAAGAGCAAAATTGAAAAATCGCTCCTGACCGTCTCTGAGGGTCTAGGGGAAAAAAGTCCTAATAACACTTTCCTCCTAGAGATCAAATGAAATCAAATTCAAAACTTCAATTAAAAATACCATTTAAATGTCTAGATGAAGTTTTGGACGAAAAAAGGGAGGTGTGCAAGGTCTAGATTGAAAAACCGCTCCTAACCCTTGCCAAGGGTCCACAACGAGATTAGTGATATCCTTCATTTTTTACATTATTTGAGTGTGATATTCTTAAAAAATTCACCAAATTTACTCACTTCAAAGCCTTTGGAAGATTAAATCAAATTCACATTAAATTAAAGGCATTTCAATTTAATAAATTAATTTTGTACCTTGAAATAATCAAAATAAACATCTTAGAGGTATTAAAATTAATTTAAATAATTAAAAGATTAAAGGTTGAGCGCACAAGGCATTATTTTGTCTTTATTTATCAAGTCGGCCTTCTTCTTGGTGGTTTTTTATTTTATTTTAAGGCTTAATTGCTAGGTCGGCCTCAACAAGAATCAAGGTAAGCGCTCTATATAATGGGAGAGGTTCCTTAGCAAATTCAAATCATTCTTGCATTATCTCTCATGCGAACTTGAAGAGCATATTTTGAGGAGCGAAATCCAGAAGATTGAAGGTGAAATTAAGCAAGTTTGAAGGTGAATTTCCAGATTTTGGAGAAGCTAGTGGAAGGTGAAGCTCTTTCGAAGGCTAAAGGAGGCGTACTTCATCCAAGGGAGGGCTATAAGTCTTGCCCAACGAAATCCAGTCTTCTTCCTTCATTTTTCAAGGTTTTGTACTTAAGTACTCAAGGGAAGGTATGAAGAATTACTTTTTTGAAGATCTCATTCAAGACTTATTATGATCCCATTGCAATTTTGTAAAATCTAAGTCTTGAAAATCCAATTTCCATTCATGATTAATTTGAAAATGTATAGTTCTTGATTTATCATGACTTTTTTCAAATTAATATCTTAAGTTTTACCTTTGAAAGGTCTTAAATTTCATGCTTTGAGGTTTGATACTCAAAAGACTAACTTTAATATTTTGTGTAGGCATCAAATGGAGATCCCGGAGTTGGAAAATCAAGCCAGATCAAGGACGGACTCCTCCAAGAAGATCAAGCAAGGATAAGGGCGACCTCCTCCAGTCAAGCATCGACAAGGACGGCCTTCTTCGATCCGGCATCATCATGACTAACCTCTTCCAATCCAGCATTTCAAGGCGAGGTACATCATCATCCTGCACATCAAAGACAAGAGGAGTTAGAGCAAGGGTTCGTTGAAGAAGCAGATAGTTCCAGAAGAGTTAATTAAAGCTAATTTCTCAACATTACCAAATTGGCATCAATCGAGTGTCAGACTAGGTGGCATCCCAGTCATCACTTCTCCAATTGGATTGGTCCACCTCAGCGTGTCCAAATTCAATGTACCTAACTCATGGAAGGTGGCACAAACTTTGATGTACCTACCCCAGCTATCCATTGGTCAATTTTTTCAGAGAAGACATGTGTCCAATTAATGCAATTTTATCATTGGTCAAGCATTAAATGTTATGTAATGGTTGTAACAAACCCTAATTAGGGTTTTCATTATTGAATCTTGGCCATTGATCTCAAATGAATCTGAGCCATCGAATTGTATTCAGGGCACTATATAAGCCCCGACTTTTCATTTTGTAAAGGCAGTTAGAAGCAATTAGAAAGAAGTTAGCGATTAGAGAGTAGTTAGAAGGTGATTAGCTAGTTGATAGAATAGCAATTAGAGTAGAGTAGAGAGAGAAGGCAAAGATTGTTGCCAAGATGTTGTTGTAAAAGACTTGTAAAACTTCATTGAAGAAATGGTGAAATTTATGGGTCGATCCGACAATTTGCATGGTCTCTATACTTCTCGTATTTGATTTCATGTTATTAGATGAGTGGAAGAAATGTGCTTGATTGATGGTGAAATTCGTATATCCATACTACTAGCAGTTTGTTGATTGCAGACTTGCCTTGTGTAGTCAACTGGAATCATTCAGCTTAAGCTTAACTTCAATTGTCGCTTCTTTATTGATATGCATCAGCCTGATGGTGTCTATGCCTGCAGTGATGATTTGAACATCATAAAGCTTTCCTTCGAAGATAGCACTAACCTTGTGGAGATGGTCCTGGGATGTCAAGACAAGACTTAGTTAGAATTTCATCAAAGATCATTCATTGCTCTTACATTCTTAGTGTTAGGATTAGATCCTTTCCTCGCCCTCATCTTTTTTCCTTTTTTTTCAAATCTAAGTCAGTGAAATCCTATGTTCCAGCAATATTCAAAGCAAATCAGAAGTTCAGTCATCAAGTGTAAGTCCCCTTGTGATTCCAGCAAAATCACATCATACCACAGAGAGCTTCTCCACACGTAGAGATCCTACAACAAAGAACCTTGAAGTCACCCTGATTGATCCTTTTTGCGATATCTTCAGCATTCAGAGGCTTTACTCAAGAGAGGATAAGGTACCCTTTAGGTATTTTATTCTGTGTTTGATAGTGTACAAAAAACACGTCAACAGGACCTCTCCATAAAGAATCAAACTTTTTGTGCAAACCCTTTGGTTCCCTCCTTTTGTCCCATAACAAGACTTGATCACCAACTGCGAAGTCACGGGAAGTTGTTTTCCTATCAAACAACACCTTCACTTGGCTTTGGTGTGCAGCAATCATATCTACTACTCCAGCCCTTGTTTCTTCCAGCTGAGAAAGAAACATAATCCTCTTGTCTAGTGAATCTTGATATGTTTCGTCTTCAATGGCCTTGGCGAGCTTTAGTGCTAGAAGTTCCATAGTGATTGGAATCTTGGCATTCAACCCATACAAAAGTTGAAAAGGTGACATACCAATTGCTCTTTTTGGAGTTATAAGATCCACCCATAGCGCATCATAAAGAGCTTTATGCCAAATCCGTTGTTTCTCATCAAAAAGTTTCCTCATAATAGTAACCAGATTCTTGTTGCTTGACTCAGGCTGACCATTTCCTTGCAGATAATAGTCAGATGAGTGTGAAAGAGTAATACTATGATCAAAGCAAAAGTCAATTATCTCATAAGATGAAAAACATGAAGCATTATCAGCTACAATCTTATGAGGAACACCAAACCTTGAGACGATGTTCTCCTTTAGAAATTGAAAAACCACCGCCGAGGTAAATTGCTTAGTTGGAATTGCTTCCACCCACTTGGTGAAGTAATTTATTGTTGTGAGGATGTATACGTGATCTGCACTTGATGTTGGATTGAAAGGTCCAATGAAGTCCAATCCCCACTGTTTGAAAGGCTCTTCAATTATTACTGGCTTTAGTGGAAGTGCAGCTAGTTTAGGCTTGCCAACAAATTGCTGACATTGCTCACACTTACGAACCCAACTGTATGTATCTTTAAACAATGTTGGCCAGTAATACCTAGCATGCAAGATTTTGAGTGTAGTAACAGGGGCAGAAAAATGTCCTCCAGAAGCAAGATCATGAAAAGCTTGAAGTAATCTTACTTGTTGTTGTTTGTCCACGCAGCGCAGGAAATTGCCATCTAGACCCTTCTTGTACAGACCTTTGTCCCATAGGACAAAATTCACTGCTTTAAGCTTTAAGGTTCACTTTTCTTTCCTTGATAGGTGTGCAGGACAATCTCCATATGTTAAGAGATATGCCAGGTCAGAATACCACTCATCAATAGTGCTAACAAATAGAACATGAGGAAGATCTTGATTAACACCTTCATTTTCAAGCACCACTTCATCTATTGATTTGTTGTCAGCTATCAACTGACATAGACCTTTTCCATGAACCAACTTAGTGGGCTTGATTTCCATATCATATTCTTGAATCTTGGCAACCCAGTTGCCTCTTTAAGTCCCAAACTCTTGTTGCGTCAGAATCGACTTGACAACAGCATCAGGAACAAGAGCAATGACATGCGAATTCAGAATATAAAACCTGAAATGTTTAACCGCTTTCACCACAGCAAAAGAATTCTTCTCCATTTCTGAGTATTTCAACTCGTGAGCCTTCAGTGGATAACTCATGAATGCAATAGGTGATTCCACACCTTCCTTATTTCTCTGCATTAGTATAGCCAAACAAGTATGATCTGATGCATAGCTATACATAATGAATTCTTTAGTATAATCTGGGCATACTAAGACTGGAGCATTTGCCATGGCTTCCTTGATCTAATGGAAAGCTTGTTTCCCTTTGGGAGTCCATTTGAAGAGAGAATTACCTTTCATCATATTGACTATATGACGAGTTTGTTCAGCAAAGTCTGGAATGAATCTTCGCAGGAAATTAACTTTTCCAAAGAATGAATGAACGGCAATTTTGCTTGTTGGCAAGGAAAGGTCACGGATAGCTTTTACCCTTTCTGCATCAATTTTTATACCTTCCTTTGAAATAATATGCCCAAGCAATTTACCTTCAGTGACCCCAAAAACAGATTTCTTTGGATTGAGGGAAATTCCATGCTGACAGCATTTTTCTAAGACTCGTTGCAGGTGAGAAAAATGATCTTGACGTTCTTTAGAATAAACTGTCAAATCATCCAAATAGACCACAATGAACTTACCAAGAAAAATTAGGAAAGCCAAGTCCATTGCACGTTGGAAAGTTGCTCCCGCATTTATCAATCCAAAAGGCATCCTGCGATATGCAAAGGTACTCCAAGGTGTATTGAATGTGGTCTTATGTTGATCTTGCTCCAGCACTTCTACCTGATTATAACCTGAAAACCCATCCAACATGGACATCATTTCTGCTCTAGTAACAGCTTGTAGGACATGGTCCATGACAGGTAAAGGATAATTATCCTTCAAGGATGCTTGATTCAAGTTTCGAAAATCTACACATATCTGAATTTCGCCATTCTTCTTACATACAGGTACAATATTGGCTATCCAAGAAGAATGGTGGATGGGGAAGGTTATCCTTTCTTTCAACATCTTTTGTACTTTAGCAAAGATAGTGTCGGAGATTTTTGGGTTGTATTGCCTTTGCTTTTGATAGAAAGGCATAATACCTGGTTTCAATGGAATGTCATGGTGGAGCTCTTCAGGACGAAAAGACTTTAGATCTTCATAGGAGTATGCTAAGTCGTCAACATATTGCTGCAATAATGCAACAAATTTCTGCCTTTCTCCTTGTGAACAACACTTTCCAATGTTGATCATTTTTGGATTGTCTTCAGTCCCAATGTTTATTTGTTCATATTCCATTGACCCTGTAGTTGATCTTTGTTGCTTCTTAACATAGCGATCATGCTTGTCAAAAAGCTTTTCTAGCGAAACTAGACCCTTGGGGATCTTGTTTCCTTTTAATTGCATAAACTTCTCTCCTGTTTCTGCGTCAACACTTTCAATTGCATCCTTTGAAGGGCAGTGACTACCTTCAAAGTACAGATCATCAAAATTGTCAGAAGTCTGCAAGAAATTTATTACATGATGATCATCATTAAACACCTGCCAATGATCAGAGTTGTCAAGAACGCTTGGCCGGAAAACTAACTCAACAACATAAGTCGATCCTGAAAAATCTTTGTGAGGAACCAAAGATGTTGTTGATACTGCTAATGAGTTAGCCCTATCATTGAATTCACGAGAAACCACAGATATATCAAAAGCATCAAATGTTTCTATTAGGTCCCAAACAAGGTTGCGGTAATGTCGCGGCCTTTCACTCCTTGTTCGATATATGTTCCTGATCTGACAGACTATTAACTTGGCATCTCCTTGAGCATGCAAGTTCTTGATTCCCTTCTTCTAAGCAACATTCATTCCCAGAAGGAGAGACTCGTACTTAGCAGTGTTGTTTGTGTTATCGAACTGCAATTTGAAGGAGAAAGGGAAAAGATTACCCTTAGGAGAAATCAAAACAATATCGGCTCCTGATCTGGTAGATGAACAGCTGCCATCAAACTCCAGCGTCCAAACATCATCTGGACTACCAATGCTGACGGTATTAAAATCAAGAATTTCTTGTTGTGAAGTTGAAGATCCTTCTGATTCAATAACACTACTTTCACAACTACTTTCGCAATCAACTAGGAAATAATTGAGTGAAGTATCAACTCCACTCTCAGGAGTCATCTTTAAACCATCATCAGCATGCATGAAATAATTACCCATGCCTAATGATTCGAAAAGAATCTGGGCCCGCTGATCGTCGGACTTGACAACGGTATATTTTGATTCTTTTTCTGGAAGTAACCTTTGGACAACTCCTTTAACTGGGATGCGACCCCCCAGCATCTCTACAGAAATTTCTTCCCGACAATAGCCCATAGGAAGCCGGTACATCAGCTACCAGTACTGTCATCTTGATTTTCTTTTCTGGGAACGAAGCAAAGGCAAATTGTGCATCCTTGATTTGACCAATTACAGGAACTTGTTTGTTATCCATAGAGAAACACCTTCCAAATGTTTTGGTCAAAGTTAAACCAAGGGCATTGGCAACTTTTGACGGCATAACATTATCAGATGCCCCGGAATCAATTACATAGTTACTAAGCTTGTAACCATTTATTAACAAAGAAATGTAAAATGGTTCTATCTTCTCGACAGGAGAAGGGGAAGATACTAGATTGTTTTGAAGCAAGTTTGATTTTGGAAGATTGCTAGGGGTAGTATCTTTTTCTTTAACAAATTTGACCAAACGGTCAAATTGATCTGGGTTAGATCTCAAAAATTCAACTTCAGACATTTGTATTTTGGATTTCTTTGCATGATCTAAAATATCAAATGACTGAAAGGAATTTATCATCAAAGATGGGTTTGGATTCTCATTTTGAGAATTAAAAATATTTGGTACACTAGTCTTCATTGCATGTGTAGAAGAATTGACAGGTGCAGAAAAATTGATAGCAGTCGAAGAATCACTTACATTTTTATCCTTCGCAGCGTCCATTGAGATAGTGTTGTTCTTTGTAGGATTTGGTATGGGAGTCCCACGCTTAGCAATAGAAATCGGCAAACGTTGAGAGTCCTTTATTTGAGTAGAATCATCACCCTTTGCAATGACAGGTGGTTGAGCTACCTGTGTTTGCGAACGAGTGAATACTGCAAAGACGTCTCCATCATGTGTGTATGGTGTATCATCTTCTTGATATTGCATAAACCTTATATTAGAGTCGCCAGCCAACTCTGCATCACATTCTTGATGCGAATTAGCATCTTCTTCACCAAAAGGAGGAAGATCATTTTGTTCAGCTTCATATTATCTGGTAGCTGAACTTTGGGGTGGTGCTTCCAATTCAAGCCTCTCTGGAGCAGGAGGTAATTTGTTCTGATTACACATGGCGTAATTAGAAGCATTGTTTGGATATGTCCTTCTTGGAACATCACGATAAGAAGTATTTCCTTGAGAGGAAATTTGCTTCTTAAGCACCAACAACTCATTTGCTAGCTTCTGTATCATAGGATCAACAAAACTAGTTGAAGGGAGAGACGCATCGGCAACTTGATTACTCCTAACCTTGTTAGGATCTCTCCTTATTTTGCTAGCAAGGATAAGATCATCTTCAACCGATATGGCCATTTGTTGAGTTGCAGCCAAATCTATAGGATTGTTCCTTCGCAAAACAAAACTCACCTCTAGCAATTGGGAGTTGATGAAAAAGCATTTCAAGTTTCCAACAGTGGGTCTTGAAGCAACTGGAATACGATTATGTAACTTGTCAAATTTTGCTACAAACTCACGCATGGGTTCCTGAGGCTCTTTCTTCAACTAAGTTAATTGAGCCAATAAAGCATGATCATCTTCAGTGGACTTGAATCTCGCCTCAAACAACATTCTGAGAGTTTCACAATTTGTGATACAAGCGTTAGTAAGATGATAGAACCAATCAGCAACGGCTCCATGCAAAGTCTCAATGAATAATCTCACTGAAACATCTTCGTGCTCAACACCTAGGACTCCACATGCTATGTAGAAGGCAACAATGTGTTCGTCCGGGTGCTGAGAACCATCCCCAAAAAAATTGGGTAAATTTTTTCGCGTACCTTTGGGAAGTTCATGCAAAGGTGCGGTCAGGTTCAGAGGACCAAAAGCAGTGCCCCAAGGGCTAGCAGCAGCCATCCTTAATGAATTATAAGATGGTATAACAAAATGATTTGCATGTGGAACAACTGAAACTTGCAAACTCAACGCCTCACTTGGTAAGGGAGATCGTCGTTCAGATGGAGGAAAACTTCGTGTCCACTGCAAGGGAGAAAGCGTCCGTGGAGGTGTCACAAAGGGAAAATTAAACCACTGTAATACTTCAAAAGTAGGATCAACAATTCCTGCTAATCGTTGTCCACGAGTGTAACTTCGATCAGCCAGATTATGATTTGAAGAAAAACAACAATATGGAAATTACAATGAAAAAACACTGCAACCCAAAAGACAAACCGGTTGCACATCGCTCCCAAGCAAAGTCGCCAAAAAACTGTTGGGTGGATATATTGTCACCAGCATAGTAATGACAAAACATAAAATTCACACAATGCTATGCTAAGAAATTAATCTCTCCTCTCATCAAGGGGAGGTTCCCTATGAAATTTCTCCTCTAATTAATAAGAAATTAAATTTGTGGGTTGGTGTTGGGTATATAACTCTCTTTTTTCAGAGTTTATGTATTCTCCCTTCACCTAGTTACAATTTCTCTACCTCTTCAGATACTTAAAGAAAAGAACTATTAATCTAACAAACTACACAAAGAGTTACTTTTAAGCAGCACAAAGTCTCCTTTATGGTAACACTAATTCACACTGATCGTTACAAATTAAACAATTAGAAACTTAGCTTAAAGCTCAAAGTCTTCAAGTATAGATTTCTAATCCATTGAACTACAAACAACCACAGCAATACAAAGCTTACTACAAGTCACTTAATTTATCAGCAGATTTCTCAAGTATGCTAAGAGCACGAAGTCTATTGGCAAGATTTGAGAGCCCTTTAACCACGTAGCAATATCTTAAAGATCAAAGAAATAAAGGTAATATGTATTAAATGGACATAGGAACATTAAATAATATAAACAGCTTTCATGATACAACACAAAGTTTGCAATCAAGAAAATAGTTTTCTTTATTTGTTTAATTGAATTTTAACCATAAAAGACCAAAGTCTTGATTCGGATAAAAATCCAGCAGAGTTTTTGCTAAGCATGAAAAAGAAAATATTTACAAAAAGGTCCTCCTTATATAGGAAAAGAAGTTGAGAAAAAGGTGGGCACAATTGACTTGTTCAACCGCACAGTCCCATTTTACTACAACTACTACATAAAGAAAACGTGCAACTGCACAAAAATTTACAACATCTATCGGTGCAGCTACATGAAGAAAGAGTGCCAAAAGAGGGTACTTCATTCTTGATTCTCTTCTTCATTGGATTTCTGGAAAACTTCGAATTTAGCAAGGATGGTTTTGACCTCTACTTCATTCGGCATCAACGTAGAACTTGTGATGATCTGGACGCGGGACATTGCATCTTGAATCTTCACCTGTTTCTTTTTAACATCCTTCAACATGGATGTGAGGACTTCAAAGCTGACCTGAATTTCTGACAGTTTATCAAAGATATCAAGCAAGAAATCTTGTCCCATGCATTGGTCCATCAAGGAAAGGAATTCATGTGTGATGACTTCAGCAGTGACGAGATTTTGATCGCTATCATATAAATAGCAAGGAAAATCACCAACTTTAGAAAAAATAAGGTCAACCTCATCGTCACCTTCATTCTTCTCCCGGTCCAGCTCTACAATCATTAACTTCATTGTCTCTTGTTTATGAGACAATAATGACAAGATCTGAATGTACTTCTCCCTTGTGGGAATTACCTTGTTCTCAACTAGGACATCTATCCTGAAATCCTACATTTTGCTCCACAAGGTAGTGATTTTCACAACTTCCTCAATTTCTTGTGATAAAGAGGTTTTGAGTCTTTGCATCCGACTCTGGATCACTTCATAATCAGACAATAGTTCCACTGTTAAGCTCAGAAGATGAGAGCCTTCTGACCTTAGCCATGAGATCCATTCGTGCATGACCCGACCTTTAGCTCCTGCTTGATTAATCTTTTTGAGAGCTTCAGTGTCTATTGATGATCCTATAGGTTCAACCTCTTGAGAAGATTGTGTTACCTTTAAAAGGACGTTGGTCAGTTGTTCACACTTCTGCTCCAAGATATTTTTCTCATCCCTCTCTTGATCCAATCTTCTCAATAAAGAATTAAGGGTTGTCTAAGAATCTAATTTCACACTCTCATGTGTTTCCACCTCGAGCTCTATAACCTGCATGGTATAATCTTCTGATTGTATGTTGCCTTTGTCCTTGTCTGATGATGGCACCATAACTTCAGCATATTTCCTCTTGGAAGCAGGGTCTACAACCACCTGAGATACTGTCTTTGGCTTTTTCGTTCCCTTAGGCTTTGGAGGAACTAAAAGTTCAAAGTCAAATTCATCAGGAGATATTACCTCTTTTTTCCTCTTAGGGGCCACTACTTCCATCCAAGGGGGTAGTTCTGGATTGGATGATGGAGTAGTAGCTCCTTCCTGACTTGGAGTCGAAGATTCAGGGGCAGGTTGACTGGAACTTGGAGCAGTTGTGATTGTTACTGATGGTGTTGATATTGAAGCATTTAGTGGAACATTTGTTGCTTCTATCTCTTCAATTATAGGTGGGAGAGTCGAGGGTGTTGTGAGTGTAAATTCAGCACTTACCAATGGAGGAATTGTTGTGATGGTGGTAGTAGTGGCGGGTAAATCTACCGAAACCTATTTTGCAAGTGCATCTTGTAAGGTTTCATTAAAATCCATCATGGTAGACTCAAAAGCAGATGAAGGGATATCATCTAAATTAGAGAAGTTGGTTATTGTAAAAAATTGACCAACGGTCTCTGATTGCGTCATGCCCATACTTAGATCTTTGTCCTCATGAAAATCTTCATCCTCTTTGTCAGAGTCAGAGTCCGAGTCAACAGAATGGATGATTACCTGTGAAGTAATCGGGGCATCAACTTCAAATGGATGTGATACTTTCCCTGCCTGTACTTCCTCTTGTTGAGTAATTTCACCTTCTTCGACCTCTTTTCCCTTTCCAGCTTCAGTGGTAGGCAGTTGTTCTGACTCCTTCGTCACTGCTTCCTGTGGTACGGATGATGATTCACCCTTCTTTGACCCTTTAACTGTAAATTTGATTTTGGGCCCTTTACCGTTCAATTGTATCACAAGAGCTGAGGATAGTGCTTGTGAATCTGCCCTAGTCTTTGTTCTTGTTTCAGACGTTGTTGTCTTGCCCAATGGACCATCAGTGTTGTCATCATCTCCTGAACTAGTGGGAAGTTGTTTCATCCTGAGATTCTTTTTTAGCAACCAAGCATTGGTGTTTGCTAAGATGGGAGAGATCGTCTACGTAATGGACTATCTTTCCTTCTTGGACCATTACACAAGTGGAAGTGGGGAGTCTGCAATCTTCTTCTCATAATAAACAGGGTCCACTATGTCATCTATGTCTTCCATAGTCATTGGGATTTTAGCTAGATCCTGATTTTCAATTTGTTCTAGAGTAAGGCGACTGAAATCCATCCTTCTTATATCCTCCTCATTCTGACAATCCGCTCAAACATCCTCATATCTATAAACATGAGTGTAAGTCCTTTTGAGCTTGCTCTTTATACCTCGAAAATCAAAATCAGTTCGGGCCTTGAACCTTCTCATGGTATTCCACTGCATTTCCTCCTCCATATTTTTGGCCTTGGGGTTGGTTAGCACTGAATACTTGCCAATTGACTCTGGGAATTTCAGCCCAGTCTTATGTGCTTGTGATTGTTTCTCATGCACATTAATCAGTTGTCTGCACAGCTCCATAAGGACAATTTTGTCTGAAGGGAACCTTGGAAGAATGAAGGGCTCACCTGAGAAGCATCCAATCCGGATATAGGTGAATGTGGGAAACTGTAGAAATACACACCCAAAATGAGACACCCTGCTGTAAGCGGCCTCTGATATTCTTTTCTTCTGCAGGCCTTTATCAAAAATGTACTTCCATACAGCAAAGAAGGCGTCATTAACCCTCCTGTAATGATTACCTTGATTTTTGATAGTTAGCTGGTCATAGTACTCCCAAACAGGCACCACTCTTTTGTCACCCTTGGTTGACAAGCCTGGATATTGCCTCATTGAAGCAGCTGTGTAAACCAGGTATGAGGTCATATAGAACTTTAGTGTTACCTTGACCTCTTTCAATTGGGCACAAAGCGCATCACTGATCTGTTCTCCCCAATCAATTCTTGCAGCTCCCTTTCTGATTATATTTATGTAGTAAGTCATCCAGCTTTGCAAATAATGAGAGTCTTTTAATCCTCTCACTCTGGATAACATAGTAACCATGTCATTATATTCTTCATTAAAATCACTCTTGTGGAAAGACTTAGGCCATCGTGAGGTGAGGGAAGTTCTTGCAGTAGAGAGATAAACAATATTGATCACTTTTTTGCATTTATCCTCATGTTTCTCGTAGTACTCTTGAGCACTCTCTTGAGAAATATCAGCTACTTCTTCAATTGATGAACCTTTAAAGAGACTATTGAAGAATACATTGTCCAGAGTCATGATGACATTCTGATCTTCATCTTTCACTTGCCTTGTACTTGGATCAAAGTGAGCAGCTATTGCCAGTACAAATTCAGGATCACGAGTCGCAACTGGGAAAGATGCATACTTATGCAACTCAGATTTGATTAAACTGGTTAGACGTGCAGGAGCTTTTTGAACCCGGTCAACAAACTCTTGCATGTCAACATGCCCAATTTCGGTGTCCCTGATCTCTTTAATATTTGAGTCCACTGAGCTCTCTGGGTACAGATTCAAGTACCTATTGTACTTGTACTTCATCTTTTTTTATGAGGCTTTACTTGGAGAAGGTTGTCCTGAGGAAGACTCGGGCTTGTTGTGAGAGAGTTTTGACATTCGTGCACAATGACTACATTCAACACTGATGATTAGCATTTCATCATATTCAAAATCATTTTTTCTCAAACAGATCGAAAAATGAGACTCAAAATAGGCTTAGGAGTAAAACTGTCAAAAACAACAAGTCGGGGAAAAAAGTTTGATTTGCTTCTTTACAAACAAAAATTTGCACATCGGAGTTTAAAGTCTGACGTGCTAACTCGGGACATGTTAACAGCACATCGGACTTTAAAGTTCGATGTGTAATCTGGAAAAAACAACCTGCACACTAGACTTTAAAGTGCAGTGTGCAAGAAAAACAAGCACATCAAGTCCGATGTGCTATCTAGAGACAATTAGAGGCACAAAGTCCGATGTGCTTACAAGGGGAAGGACAACGGGTCGGCATGTCAGGTTTTAAAACCCGACATGCTGACCTACTCCCCTCCGCATATCAGATTTTAAAGTCCGATATGTGAAGGTCAAGATCCCACATATCGGACTTTAAAATCCGATATGCGTAGGGACGAATCTTCAGCTGCACACTGGACTTTAAAGTTCGGTATGCAGCTTTAGAAAGAGGGCTCCGGAGGGCAATCGGGTTTTGAAGTCTAATTGTCCTCTGAAGCAAGGGGGACAATCGGACTTCAAAACCCGATTGCCCTCCGAAGGAGAACCAAAGAAAAACGAAAAAACAAAAAGAAAACCAAAAAGATGCAAACCCGAAAAAGACATAAAATAAAACCCTACCTCTTCCGAAAGATGATTGAAAAAAATCCGACAAGGGGGCGATTCGATCGAGTCAAAGCGAGCAAAATCCGAGGAGGGCATGCAGAGGAGACAGAAGAAACAAACAATAATGAAAATAAAACGCAAAAAATTAACTTTAAAAAGCTTTTAATCAAAACCCTAATAGCAATTAATGTGGCATTAATACAACTTGCAGTGGCAGTTCAGGCTTTAAAATCCGAACTGTGAGCAAAGACCACCTGCAGCTCGGACTTTAAAGTCCGAACTGGAGGCAAAAGTCCGAACTGCAAGTAAAGAAGCCAGCAAATACATACCGGACTTTAAAGTCCGAAGTGTATTTGGCCAAAAAAGCACTGTAGTTAAGTCCGAACTACAGGTAAAACTGCAAACTTAAGAAACAAGGAAAACAAGAAAAATGAAAAGCAAAGTACGAAACGAACTAACCGACCAAGTCGATTGAGCTCTCCCGAAGACCATAAGGTACGAAACGGACTAGTTTCGTAGGGTTGCCTCACGATTTTGGATGTGCTGAAATCGAGGACAACACATCTCTTGTAGAGGATGCCCGTATGCTTATTGTTTACTACCCTATCTAATAAAATAAATACATGAGTTAATAATAGAGATGACAATGCATGCGAGATACAAGAGTAAAAAATATCTTTATTCACACATGAAAAAATTACAAAAGAAGACCAAAGATGGTCAACCAGGGATAAGTTGATCCGACTAGATCATACTAGTTTCCTTGACGATGCACAATCTATTTAAAGGACACAATGGTTGCTAAGAGGAGCACAAGAGCCAACCAACTGATGCTTATAGCTACCCAAAGCTGACAAACAATTAATACATAGTCGAATAACCAATATTATTGTAATATAATAATAGACATTGTAAACTAACTACATTATCCCTATTGCATATATGAAGTAGTGGGTTGTCATTGATGTCAACCCATGATGCATTTATACAAATACACGTGTATGACTAAGAGGGAGAGTGGTGCACATAACTTATGGCATGACTAAGGGGGAGGCTAGTTCAGTTATGGTATCCACATATTATCATTGATACCAACCTAAAATGGTGTATTTCTTCTTTGCAGTGATGTGGAAGACAAGGAGTAAGTATTAAACTCCACAATAGTTGTACCTTATCTTCTAATGTTCAAGCCCATACTGTGTATCAGTGTATCCTTGATTAGTAAATTTTTTTATGAGTTCCATATCAAAGATAATCAATTTTTATGTCTAAGGTAGATGCGACACTGATTTGCAATGATCTACTATCAGTTTGGTGTAACTCACATACTGGCAAATTGTTGAAAAGATGTCTAAGGCCTTAACAATTTATCTTCGAAGGCAGAGACACAATAATCTAGATCACATTCTTCCACATAGCAAGATATTGTCTTGCGGTTCAAAATTGAATGATTGTAGAGCTAAAAACGATGTGATATTCAGAGTTTCGAGCCATAGCTTCTTTCGCAAATAAATTTAGGGACGACAGTGTACCAGATTGTGCCAAGCCAGAGTAAAGGGTCTCTAAAGACAAGCCAGAATTCTCTGCATTCCACCGAACTGAATGACATGGCCAAGCAGTTTTTAGGACATGATCAAGGATGTCTAAGGTATGTTCTATTCAAGTTTTAGATGATTTGGCCAACCGCAAGTTAAATTTTCACAGTGTCAAAGTGATACAGTTGAACTGGTATGCTCTGTCTTCACTTGTACATGTGATTATGTACTTGTGCGAGCAAAAGGATGTAAATTTCAGCTATATAAACTTATGTGGACTCTCCACATATCTCATAAGTACTCAAGGTTTGAAGCGCATAGAGTTTCTCCATGATTCCAATACCGCAACCAGTTTAGTGTTGATTATCCCACATGACTAATGATTAACCGGCTGATAGGACATGGTCTTTCATACGTGTGCCATATTTCCAAACACTTGTAGTTAGTTAAATACGTTTGATGAATTGTTGATCTAATTCAAGAAATTGTTTAAGTACTAATTCAACCCCCCTCGCCCCTTTCAGTACTTATGTGTGTCCAACAAAAATTTCTTCCAAACGACAAGTAGACATCAAGTAACATTAGGGAAGACTATCAAAACTGATCATGATATTGTAAACAAGGACTTGTAACAAAATTGGAAATATACTTTGCAAACTTGGACTTGGAATTTATGGGGGTCTAGGGGCAGTGCCACTAGTCAAGTGGCACCTCTTGTGGGGTCTAAGGGAAACGCCCCCAGCAGGGTCAAGGAGAAATACCCTTTGTGAGGTTCTAAAGCAGTGCTCTGGGTGTGCTCCATGTCGTGATACAGGGTGGGTCGACGAGTGGAGCCCTTGCTACCAAGCCCAAATTAAGACTTTCAAAACCACATAGAACTTCATGATACGCATAATTTGCATGATCGTTTAAGAGGCAAAAATAAATGCTAACAAAGCCAAAAAATAGAGATTTTGGAGTGTTTAGCCAATGTATGATGTCAAACCGAGAAGGAAGTTGTATAATGGTTGATTTTTATGTGATGAATTGTATGTGCATGATGATGTAACTACCTCGTCGAGTGAAGGATGATTTCATTGTACATTGAGAAGAAACACTAGTCATACACTGCGAAAAAATTGTTGTTTAGCATGCGGAAACTCTATGTGAGGTTCGTACTATGAGAGGACACATTTGTCAGTGTTGTGTTTGATGAACAAAAACCTATTTTGTGGTGGATCTCTAGAAGGGCCATTGGATGATAAGTCACACCTTGAAGAGCCATATGATGGAGAAGTTATAGGCAGAACAGAGATACAATAAGGTGCAAGCGGAATGGAGATACCATAAGGTGAGCACAAGATACCATCGTCGTATGTTGTAACCATAAATGCATTTTATACTGAGAGGGAAGGGTTATCATATGGTCAAACACCAACACTTTTGCAACTCAATGTTGTATGCTCGAATGAAGAACAAATCATACGATGACCTTTTGTACTTTCCCTTGTAGATGGTGTGAAGGTCATTGTTTAAGAGTGGAGGATGTACAATGAAATTAAGATGTCATCATATGATCTAAAAATATCCTCAAATGAGATCTTTGTCTATTTGACAATGTCATATGATATGATAATAAAGTGGTTGTATGTTATAATTATCCCTCTTATAAATTTCACTAGAATTAATTTTTTTTTGTTCCGATATTTTTTATTTTCTAATTTTCTTTTTCTTTTTCTTTTTATTTAATTGCACTTAGTACTATAAGATGTACCATCAATAATTTTGCATTCTTTTGTAAAGATAGATACCTCTACAACAATTGATTTTTTGGAAACCATGGACTGCATCTCGCACACATAAACTACCCAACATTTTAAAATATTTTTTCATTAGTAGCTCTTCACTAGGAGTTGTAGCTTCAAGAATATTACTAGTTGATGCAAATGCCTCATAGTCCTCATTTTCTAATGAAATGGGCTTTAAAGGGAATTTGATTAATCATTTGAGCATGACTATAATTCTAGAATCCCTTCATTATTTGGATCTATTGAACCAAGATCGTTCTTTTTTGTCCATTCTTTTTCATAATGTGAATCTAAGGAATCGGAGAAAACTACTTCCTCACTTACGGCTTGGTTCCTTAAATCAATTGTGTACTTTTGTCCCTTTTTTTCAATGGAGATCGTATTCATTTTCCAATTGTGATCAGCTTTAGCTACTACCAACCAACCTCAACCCAACAATGCATCATATGATTTTTTCCTTAATGAAATGCCACATAGTTTAACTAAAATTACTCTCGTTCAATTAAGAAGCCTGCTAGCAATTGGTGGGCAACCTATTGATTGGTCAAGTTTCAATAATTACCTTTTGTCTCATTAAAACTCTAAGTACCTTATACCTTTTTAATAGAAAGAACTCTATGGCAAATTTTGACTTAACTAGATAGAACCTTTAATTATTACCTCTTTATTTGACACAAGTACCTCTAGCCTATCCCCTCCCAATTGAAAACTAGAAAAAGACAACTGATAATATACATCTCCAATGTTACTACAGTTGATCGCAATACATAGGGGATAACTACTCATTGACCATCATCTTTATTTGCCCTAGATCATTCCTAAGCTTCATCATGTCATCTTGCCCTATTGTGGGCAAATGGCTTTACATGCACTTTCATGATTACACCTAACTCATATTTGTACCTGTATGCCTATCTATTGGCATGATTTCCAATTTTCAATTATCATGTCATGTTTATCTAGCCACAAGGTCCATCCTACCTTATTGCTTAGGTGGTTTTACATTGCTTATAGTCTTTCTTATGCTCATTACACTATTGGTGCCTCATTACAATATCTTACCAATGAGGAAGCAATCCTTTCAACATATGCTCTCATGACCACATCTTATATTATTGTACTTGCATGCCTAAAAAGAGTCATATCATTGCATTAGGGGCATTGTGCATTGTACCCTCCTCTATCTTATCATGTGTTACACACCTATCATATACTAAGACTCGCACTAAGGACACCATAACCTTCCTTACATTATCTCAATATATCGCACTAATAAAGACTCTTTCTTTACTTAGACCATTATGCGCTCACGCTATTGGATGCCACAATGGAGGCATATGCCTAGCCTAGTGTATTGTGTACTTACATGGTTGGTCTTGGCCATTCAAGGCTGCATCACCACTCTCATTTGCCTTTACTAGGGGAAAATTATATTCCTTTAGTTTTATCTCCAATCAAATGACTTACTACACCTTTCATTCATGATATCTTACTTGATTGTATCACAATGTATTCATTTCATTGATTTACATGCTTACATGCTTAGATTACATTTCATGTGTCATTTTTACTCTCCTCCAATTCCTTTTATTTGACAGATGCAACCAATTGAAGGAGGTTGTATCCTATATCAACACTCGTATGTTGAGATTGAAAGTTTACAAGTGCCTACACAAGGACACATCACCATGTCCAGATGGATCATTAGCACATGACATAGTAGCACCCAATATGACATGTTATCCTATGGTTGCCACAAACCATAGAGCATAAACATACCACTTTCTTTTTAGCTAGATTGTTTCTAACCCTACTCTCTCTTTCTCATGATCATCAACAACAAAATTCAATTGCAATTGTGATTATTTTTTCTTGCATGATAGAACGTACTCATTGCTCATTCTTTTTCTATTTTGTAGGTTTTTATGGAGCACACACGCCAAAAGATGAGCATATACAATGAGATCTAATGAAGTGCATAACTTTGTATGAACTTAGTATCCGTTCCCATATATTTATTGAGTTTACATGCATGTTTGTGAGTGCTCCATTAATTAAGATGCATTTTCATGATAGAATTCACGTGCTCTTGCCCATGCCAATTCCCATTTACTTTTGGGCCATTATGAATGAATGGCTTTAGACAATTACATATTGACAAATGGCACAATCTTGTGCAAAATCAGGGTCATTCCCTAATCCATCACCCCTATCTGTTTATACACATTCAAAAATATCTCATCTATTTCTACATGTTTACCCATAAATTTTACATTAGTACAGCCCACATGTCTAGACATATATTCCCCATTGAAAAATTAATTTTTTGCTATCCTCAATCATGCAACGCAAGATTGATCCCACCCCTAGTGGAATTGGCCCATGAGATTTCAAATTTTTCAACCCCTGTCCATTTCTTTACTAGGAGCATCACTCGAAAAATCTTTCAACTATGAGCATTGAAACAAATCTAAATTGTATAATAGCATTTTAGGACATCAGCATGAATGAAGAGTGTTATCTTTAAGGATTTCCACAACCATGAAGTCATTCTAATTGAGGGTTGATATGAGAACACAACACTTTGTTATCTAACAATATCCCAAAGATAGTTTTGAATGCCATCAGTTCCTGATGATGTATAGAGCAAAGAATTTGGCAAATAAAAAACAAAGTACGCTATTGCCCAAATTAGATCCGTGCATCCCAAGGAATGTCCATGCCCACAAAAATCATCTTGGAACACAAGTTCGGCCCATAGAAAAGTTGATCAACTATTCCAGTTCTACGGGGGAAGTGAAAATAGAAAATATTATTTTCCAGTCCCAGAACAAGGATAATTTAGTGCACCATCAAAGTTATTCATCCACCCCTTAACCCCTTTCGCAATTACTTTACTCGATAAAGTGTTCAATTATCTAGTCCCAGCCGTCACATTAATTAATCTAAATTAATTTATGCTGAGTTGTATGCATTTCATTTCATAAGCCTGTATCAAGCTAAGAGGAAGGTTATTTTCCTATACAGTTTTTTTTTTCATGATAAAAATAGGAGAGTAGGGATAGCAAATGCATTTTTTCAGGTTTCCTGACTAACAAATGATCATACAAAGGATTCAAAATAAAAAAGAAACCCTAGATGCAATCTAACCTGAGACAATCAATGAATGAGTATACATCAAATGACGCAATAACATGAGAATAAAGGAGCTTTAATATGCTAAGTGGAAAGACCGTTTAAGAGTACCAATGGGATAATTACTGCTACTGACCTGACTCCTATAGTCTCAAGGCTCTATGATGTTGAGATGTTGGAAGGTGGGGATGACTCAGTTTAGCCAATGGACAGACATGAAACAGGGAAAAGTGAAAACAATGACAGATGGATGAAACTCCTAAATGTCGGAGACAAGTGTTGTCGGGTAATTAAGCATTAAGGTAAATTGTGTTAGCGTCGGCAGTTAACCCGTCGGTTGTCGGCAGTTGGCACCGGGTAACTGACCAGACTCCTTTATATTGCATCTGTTTCCAGTCTTTGGACATGCTATTGTAGTCGAACATATTGCTATCATTGTATGTACTGGCTTATTATGAATCAATAGAACACTTGTGAGTTCCATATATTATGTGTACTTCTGTCATTTATGCAATGTCTTAACCTGACACCCCAAGGGGGAAACAACAAGATTGTTCAAAATATTTACAATAAAAGTATAATGTTGAGGCAATCTGATAATCAGAGTCAAATGTTTATTGCTAGAAGGGCCCAAACATAGTCAGCTACTGTACGAGCAAGATGACTGGGTGAGGAAAAAAAATTAGCATAAAGACCTCTAGCCCTAAAATATCATCTTTATCTACTTCTAGTTATCAGCTCTCGTTTGCACACTTTCTCATTAATCTGAGAACCATTTATATTCTAAGGTTGCAATCAAGTAGAAATAGATTCAAGCCATTTATTTCTGGAAAGTTCTTTTGCCAAGTCCTAAGAATTATAGAGCAAAGCATGGATTGATCTAGACAAGTCTCTCAGCGTATCAGAGAGTTCATCTATACTTAGGTCTATTTTTTGAAATCCATATTAAAGTTTGTAAAAGATTGATCTCCCGGTATCCTTTTGTGGACCCTTTAGCTCTCTCAAAACACAAGTCTTTAGGGGCTGTAGTGTCTTAAGATCACTTCATTGCAAGACAGTTGAACTCAGCTTAAGATCCAAACAAATGCCCACCATAAATCTAAAATAGAATGGTTGCAGGCCCTGAAGAAATTGCGCCTTGTAGTTAGGAATGAACTGGAGCAGGCTACTGAACACGTCTTCATGACAGAGTTTTGAAAAGGGTTGAGTCCTGACAACCTAATGTTCCTACCACCATAAATCAACACCTGGGCAGGCAGTGCAGAATAAAGAGCATTGATGATACAAAATTAAATAAGTTAGTCAAGTGGTATAACTTATTCACTTATGTTCTCACTAAAACTAGCCTTTATGCCTAACCTATCTTGAAACACATTCTTGTGAAAATGACTCATTAAGTCTTTAAATTTATATAACACATCTCAGTGCATCTCATCTTTTTCATTTTTTCCGTCTAAGAATGACCATTCACATTTTCATAAATTTTAAATATATCCAAGCTTCACCATCCATCATAAGAGAAATGTTTGAACTCCTATCCTTACAACTCAAAACTCTCTATTGTTTTGTGTGTGAAAGTGACATGCCACAGGAAAAATAGAGAGAAATTTTGCATTTAACTAGTGATTTTTATTGAATATACTAATTAATACTGCCATGTGCTGCACGCATATGACTATAACAAATCTCACTGCTGTCAAAGCATTCAAGACAAACCCAACAAATATGTTTACCACACTTACAATTGACATGATTACAACCATCACTTTTCTCAATTGTGAAACCACAAACAGGACATCTTTTGACATCCACTTTGCCATTACACCATTCTTTAAGAGAAGCATCAGGATCTTGTTTAAATTCCCTATACTTCTCACAAGAGATGTATGGATGATATTCTAGATGACAGGTTGTACACAACTCTACTGAACAATTACCACATACAAAGAGTTTGCCAGAACTTGACACCTCATATACAGCTGGGCAATCTGGAGTGGTACAGAATCTGTATCTACCTTTACTGGAAGCCACAAATGCCCCCAGTGAAGCTTGAAATAACTCATCCAACTGTTCAATTGAAAGTAGAGATCTTAGATCAGAAATAATGAGCAAAGCATCACAGTTCTCACAAGCACAAACAAGTGGAAAACCCTCATGGCTCTTCATGGCTGAGTAACACTGGTCAACTAAACATGACCTGCAAAAAGCGTGCCCACATCGTTCAAGCCTGTAGCTGTCTTCAATCTCACAGAGGCAGATAGGACAAGCATTTTCCCTTTCCTCGACATTTTTTAGCATCTTCTCTGCAACACACTTAAGACTATTTGCAGTTTCAGTGATGACATGCTGAGCTTTACATTTTGCTTCTCTGCTACCTCGAACAGACAAAACATGATGCCGTGTGTTAAGGATAAAGTCTGCCTCAGGAATAATTTCTTTAAGTCCACATAGATCAACACCAAATCTTTTGACAACTTCCTTCATCAATCCATATGGGAATCCTTCCCCTCTAATGGGTATGTCATGATAACTGTTTTCAAGAAGCCTCATCAAGCCATCTATCACCACTGTAACAGCTTTCTCATATTTGTCAGGTGGACCAAAAATTTTGATACTAAGGCTACGCTTTTCGAAGAAAATGTAAGTCTTAGTCTTCTGTTCCGAATACCTTAGAAGCTGGACCCCTTCTTGAGTAAAAAGAAGCTGCATGGCTGCAGGATCAAGCCTATCATCTGTTACCACAACCCCTTCCAGTAGTCCTTCTAGTGAAAATCTACATTTTGCAACAGCTTCCATTGTGTTTGAAAGTATTTTGATTCTGTAGGATCCACGCTCAGTCTTGCTCATATCTATCTTCAAACCTACACAAGCAATTTGTCAAAAAGTATCAGTCTAAGACCAGAATAAAAATAGCGCTTAATCTTATAAGACATTAAAATGATCAATGCATCAGTAGTTAAAAAACAACATTTGCAACTGATCAAAACATATAGCACTCCATATACAAAACTGTACAGTGAACAGGCTCCATATACAGAGAGAAACACGACTGACACGATAAACACTATGCTTACTTTTTCTGCATGTAATTTCTTAGCTTTTCATATTAAAAAAGACATCTATGATCAAAGTACAATGCATTGCCTTTATGTGTTTACTAGCAATTGCACCTTGGTGTGCAATGGGTGCGCCAAAGAGGTGTGGAAGGTCAATTAGAGAAAATTTTGGGCTATTTTTCACATATATTTGAATTGGATGATAAGAAGTGTCGGTAGAGGGCTTGAGCTGTATGAATTGAACAAAAAATAGATTCACCTTTTTTGCGTTAAGAGAAAATAGAAATCCTTTACAGGAGGGAGCATTTTAAAATTGCCCAATATTAGAAGTAAATAGCATGCAGAGCCCTAAAACATTTAAATTAAAAAGAAGAATGGCAACAATATTCAGCAATTCGGCATATTGCAAACCCTAAGTGTTAATAAGTCTCACAAATAAAATAATTAACCATGTAGAGATCAATCATTTATCTGCAATATGAAATCATTCACATGAAAATATGATCAATGTCCAATAGATCGGTAGATTGGAGGCAATTCTATAGAAGGCCATTGTTTCAAACACTTCGTACACTCTGACAACATCAGATAAGTCTTTCTACATAATCTTTCAATGAACGATGACCATTTCCTTAAATCTTGTGTGAAGTCAATGGCCTCGATTTTCTCCCTGTGATGGGTCCAATTTAGTATTAGTCTGTTTCATTTTTTTAAAACTAAATTTGTTCATTATGATTCACTGATTCAAGTGTAGATGTTATCAATTGAGAGATACTATCTTTGAATCTACTAACAGAATCTTCAAAGAATGTTGTTGTAAAAAATTAGTAGAGGGGCATTAAAACATACACTAATAATAGGCCACGCTATTACATTACAATATTGACTATATACATAACCAAATAGTGACATAACAAACACATTACAATATGCTCTCAAAACATATAACAAACCACCTATTTTAGAATGATTGAACAACTATTACTTGTCCTAATATCTAATATTCTATAATATCTATCACTAAGACAAATCAATGTCATAGGCAATTACAATTGCCATTAAATACATTCAACATATAATTGGTGAAAGAAGAGAATAGTAAATGTAGGCTAAGTATTGAAATTAGGAACCCATGCATGACAAATCACACATCACTTATATATCAAAACATGTAAAAGTAGATGACCAGCAAAGCCATAGATTTGTTTGTCTGTAGCTTCCAACCAATTTTGATGCCTACAAATTTTGTTGAAACAACAGCATAAGTCACCCAGTAAGATAAGACTAAGTTCAATAGTTGACACAAAATTTGGTATTAAGTTGACCATTCTTATAGCCCAAAGTTTTAGCATTAACACAAAATAAAGATCACTTTAGCAAACCCATATGCAAAATGACATTCATCTTAAAATTTAATATCATAAACCAAAGTTTGCATCAGAAAGAAAGTCGTCAAATCCTCCTAAGACATAGCTAGTCAAAATAGGGATAAATGATAAACCAAATATAGATTTAAAAATTTATGGAGCGAGCCTGAATAAGGTAAAAAGGGATGCCTCACAATCGATATGATGTTTGAAAATTCAAAATACCATCTAAAGGTAACACAAAGCAAAGGATTTCCTTCCCTCCAAAAAGGAAATAATAAAAGCAGGCTACAAACATGCTTCCTTAATTAAAAATGGAATGATGATTAATGCAAGATCGTGATGCTTTGATGTATATGAAAAGCACACAAAAGATATTGAGAGGGGGGGGTGAGGTGAATCAGTATTTTAAACATTTTAAAAACAAAAACCACATAAAACATAGAGAGAGCAAACATCAAGATGCAAGCACCAAATTTCATGTGGAAAACTCTTTCAGGTAAAAAACCACAGCACACAATAACTTTCATTAACAAAATGGGCACCGACACATATCACACAAGTGAGCACCAACTCACTGAGAGCACCAATCCTCCTAGAAGCACCAACTTCAGTTTTAACATCAAATGCAAAACTAATTCGTATTTTCACTATGATCACATATATTCTCCATGAAGTCTCCGCTTCACTTGCAAAAACCAGTTTGTGATGGCTTGAATATTGCTCAGAAATTACAAATAATAATCTGCCATCGAGAATGTAATACTCAGAAATCATACAGCAACAACTATGAGGTACATTAAGCTCCAAGTATTTCCTTTATCTCTGTCCACATACAGGTCTATGGCCAAGTCTAATGACAAGAAGGGAAATAAGCAAAGAGTATCCTTCATATATGAATATCAATCATGGCTAGAATAATATTGCAGATATATTGAGCATGAACAACACTACGATAATCTTTGAATCCCAATGACCTCAAGAGTCCCGACTTGAATGCAAGATTAATTGCCACACCCAGGCAGAAACGTTCTGGTCATTCCCGCAACTCCTACCCAACTCCAAGGGGACCAGAGATAAACCCTCAACCAGCCAAAGAGAATACCAAGTCTTGAAATAGAGGAATAAGTCGTTCCCAAACTCTTTGAATGTTTGTTCTTCGTTGTGCATGGCCAACAGAATGCTCACATCCCAATCACCCTTCTCCTTAACTCTACGTCATAGATACAAGCTTTGCTCAATTTCCTTAGCCACAAGTATAGTTCTAGTAGTAATGATGAATGGAAACGCCCAAAATCCTGACACCCTCCATAAAGTCTTCTATGAAAACGTTTTTCTTATCCAACCAAGGCACAATAGGAATGATTGTTTAAAAATAGAGAAAGTGTTTCAAACGCAAACAGAGATTCACTGCCCCACTCACAAAGAATGTAATAACTCTGCAAACCATCGCACCAAGGTAAGAATAAAGGGAAAAAAAAATCAATTTCTGACACAAAATGCCTATCATAAATCTGACACCGTTGAACCACCATTTTCCAAGCTATCGCAACCCATGAATAAGGTGAATCCACATGCCTTTCAAAGTCAAACTTCAAATGCTGAGATGGCAGATAATTTGACTAAGCAGATGAAGTGAACAAGCAACCAACTCAGGCAAACACCCAAGCAGCTCAACCAAGCAACCAAGTAGCTCAAGCACACAACCAAGCAGCTCAACCAAACAACCAAGTAGCTCAAGTACACAACCAAGCAGCTCAAGCAAGCAACCAAGTAGGTCAAGTACACAACCAAGTAGCTAATGAAAATCTGATGAATAATTAGCAACTTAGGTCAAGTACACAACCAAGTAGCTAATGAAAATCTGATGAATAATTAGCAACTTGACTCGTATTTCATTCCAGTTCTCTTTTCAACAAACCTTTGACATCAATGACAAAATAACCAACAAACTCCCCCTTTGTCATTGATGGCAACTCCATCTGCAACCAACCTAAACCCAAAACTACTCTGAAATAATGTTGCTCCCCTTGACTTACTACTCCCCCTTTGACATCAATGACTAATATCAACCTGCATAACTGAAATGGGGCATAGAATATGACAATAAAAACTCCCCCTGAGTCACAACAACAAATAAAAGATGGAGTGAAATCACTCCCAACTTCTCCCTCAAAAATTCAAAAGTTTCCTTTGGTAAAGGCCTGGTAAACAAATTTGCAATCTATTCTTTGGTAGAAACATGTTCCAACTTAACCTACCCATTTCTAACTTGTTCTCTTAAAAAATGATACTTAAAGGAATATGTTTAGTCCTAGAATGCATAACTGGATTCTTAGAGATATTAATAGCACTCCTGTTGTCACAAAAGATAGATATAGGATGGTCATACTCTACCTTAATGTCCTTTAATGTTTGCTTCATCCATAGAACTTGTGTGCAACAAGACACTGTTGTCATGTACTCTACGACAACAAAAGATAGACATAGGATGGTCATACTCTACCTTAATGTCCTTTAATGTTTGCTTCATCCATAGAACTTGTGTGCAACAAGACACTGTTGTAATGTACTCCGCTTCAGTTGTAGATACTGAAGTAAAAGCTTGTTTTTTGCTTAACCAAGATACAAGACAGCCACCTAGAAAGAATGCACCTCCACTTGTGCTTTTTCTATCATCAAGAGAACCACCCCAATCTACATCTGTATAAGTTGTAAGCGTAAAATCATTACCTTTAGGATACCATATCCCATAATCCATAGTACCTTTAAGGTACTTGAAGATCCTCTTAACTGCATGAACATGAGTATCCTTAGGAGTTGCCTGAAATCTAGCAACTTAACCTACTACTTGCATAATGTCAAGGCAAGTGGTTGTAACATATAATAAAATTCCTATCATACACCTGTACAAAGTTTGATTAGCATTTGGAGACCCATCATTTTTAATTAACTTACATCTTGTCACCACTAGAGTGCTCATGGGATTGCAATCATCCATTTTAAACCTTTTCAACATCTCTCTAATATACTTTGTTTGAGAAATAAAAATGCCTCTATCTGATTGATGAATTTGCAAACCAAAAAAGAATGACAACTCACCCATCATGGGCAATTCGAACTCCTTCATATTAGTAGCAAAAACTTGACACATCTATTCACAATCGCTACCCAAAATCAAATCATCAATATAAACTACAACAATCAACATATGATTAACTTCTTTAACATACATATTGTTGTCCGCTATTCCTCTTTTGAAACCCTGCTGCTGCAAATAACTGTCTAGTCTAGCATACCAAGCACGTGAAGCTTGCTTGCGACCATAGATTGCCTTTTTTAACTTGCATACATAGCTTTGATTCTCTGATATAACAAATCCATCTAGCTTCTCTATATAGACTTCTCATTCAGATTACCATTCAGAAAAGCAAATTTAACATCCATTTGAAAAACTTTAAAACCTTTAAAAGAAGCAAAGGCTAAGAACATTCTAATAGCTTCTAAACATGCAACGGGAGCAAAAGTTTCTTCAAAGTCAATACCTTCAACCTATGCATAACCTTTGCACACGAGTCTTACCTTGTTCCTCACCACGTTACCATCTTCATTTAATTTATTTATGTAGACCAGAGTTCCGAGACTCGCGACGAGTCGCGCGAGTCAGCGGGCCGGGTGACCTCTGTCGGGTCACGGCGACCCTGACCCGGGCCCGGACGAGTCACAGGGTATGACTCGCCTGACTCACCGAGTCAGCGAGTCACCCTCTGACTCGCCGAGTCCGAGGGTCGTGACCCGGCCGGCGCTGCTTGCAAAAAGTGGACGCAAAATTAAAAAAAACACAACACAATTTTATTATGTTTTGTGCCATTTGCCTTTGTTATAACCCTAAAAGGGATTGCCATTTAGTTTTATGAGTGGAAGAGAGGAAAAAAGAGAGGAAGAGAGGAAAAAAGAAAACCATAGTTGTGCAACCAGCAGACAGGAAGAGGGGAAAAGCTAGCACAAATCACATTGGGGCAGCACTACAGTTGCATTGAGAGCATCAAGGAGCTCATTTCAAACACTTGTCAACAAATTTGAAAGAGGTAAGTGTTAATTTTTGTTGATTATGTTGGTTTTTTTTCTATATTTATGGATTTTTTCATTTTTTTGTTATTTTTTTTTAAACTTCAGCTTTCCAAATCTATATTGCTGCTTGCATACTTCAATGATTCAATCACAATGACATAAATAGAACAATAGCATAGCAAACCCTAGACTTTTTTTTTTGAAAAAATTGTATACATGTATTTATAATTTTTTCTAAAAAAAACCTAGGGTTTGCTGATTTTTTTGAATTGTTAATTTCTTTCTTTGAAATTTGAAAATTTTAAAGAAAAAACACAATGCACAAATTAGTCTTTGCTGATTTTTTTTAATTAGTTTAAAATTTTAAATTTAAAACTTTGTCAAACACAATGCTTAAATGGTGATTTGTAAAATTGTCTTATTGCAGCAGCCCTCACGTTTTGAAAACAATTTTTTTTCCTAATGGCTCATCCTAATCCTCGACCTAGGAAACGTGGTCAAAAAGATGAAGCATGGAAATACACTGAAGAATTTCCTGGTAGACAAAGAAATCAAACCAAGTGTATGTTTTGTAAGGAAATTAACCATGGGGGGATAAATAGATTAAATTATCATATTGCTGGCATACGTGGTCATGATACTGAGCCTTGTGACAAGGCAACTCCTGAAGCAATCCGTTTTTGTTACGTCTTATTAGAAAACTTTGAAATACATAAGCAAACAAAAAAAAACAAAGAGAGGAGTTATGTCATATTGGTTCCCCTCCACCCACATCCGCATCTGGCTCCGCATCCACAGTTGCATCCGTAGGTTGTGTTGGAGAGGGTTCTTCTATGCCTCCCTTTCATCCTAGTGCTTCTGCTAGTGCCAGTACTTCTATTCCTACTCCTAGTCACACTTTTGGTCCTAGAGTGCGAAAATCTAAGATAGACAATTTTTTTGTACCACGCACTACTCCTGGCGCACAGCCCTCGCTTGAGAGCATGTCTTGGAACAAGGAGGTCCATGATGCAGGAAGAAAAGCAATTTGCAAGTTTTGGTACTTCTGCAACATTCCATTTATTGCAGCCAGGTACCTTTTTATTTGATTGTTTTAAATTAAAATTTAAAATTTTATGGTTTGAATTTGAAAGTTGAAATTGAAATTGAACTTTTCTTATTTAATCTATTTCAATTTGTGACAGGTCTTCTTATTGGCAAGGCATGATTGATGCAGTAACCATTTGTGGGCCGGGGTTTAAAGCCCCCAATGATACTGAGTTGAGTGGCCCTCTCTTGTTGGAAATGGTGGAAGATATGAAAGTTGACCTAGAAGACCACCGCCAATCTTGGAGCCAGAAGGGTTGCACCATCATGACAGATGGTTGGACTGATAGGAGGAATAGAACACTCCTAAATTTTCTTGTTTCCAGCGGAGGTGATTGATCATTTTACTTCTCTATATGCATTGTGATTGAAATTGAATAATTTACATTCTAATTTATTGATAATTAATTTGTTTTATTTTCAGGATCCACCATGTTTTTGAAGTCCATCGATGCTTCCTCACATGTCAAAAATGCGGCATACTTATGTGAGGCCATTGAGGAAGTTATAGATGAGGTGGGGGAAGAAAATGTGGTGCAAGTGGTGACGGATAATGCAGCAAGTTATGTTGCTGAAGGTAAACTTTAAAAGTTTTCTTTTAAGTTTTAAGTTTTAACTTTTAAACTTTTAAGTTTTTAACTTTTAAATATTAATGGTAAAATTTCTTGATACTTATAAGTTATCACATCTAATTCTTTAACTAATTTAAAATTGTTGCAAGAAAACTTTTGATGGAGAGGCACCCAAAAATCTTTTGGTCTCCATGTGCAGCCCATTGCCTTGACCTCATGCTGGAGGATATAGGTAAGCTTGGATGGGTGAAAGAATGCGTTGAAAGGGCCAAGAATATATGCAAATTTATTTACAATCATGCATTGGTCCTTAGCATTATGAGGCAATACACGGGGGAAAGGGAGTTGGCTCGTCCTGGTACAACGAGATTTGCCTCAAATTTCCTCACATTGAAATCCTTGTTAAAATCAAAGGCATCTTTGAGGCGCATGTTTGTTGGTGAGGAGTGGACTTCCTCATCCTATGCTACGACCACTGCAGGGATGGATGTAGTAGATTGCATTTTTGATGAGCTAGGTTTTTGGATCCCTTGTGCAGAGATCGTGCAGGTAATTTCATAAATTTATAATATTACATGCATATTTTTGTTTTGTTTGTATTGTGCAACTTTGCAATTTTTCTTATTTTCATGCACACTTGTGAGTTAACTATTTTTGTTTAACATTATTTGCAGGTCACTAAGCCCCTAGTAGTTCTCCTACGAGTTGTTGATGGGGAGAAGCCCGCTATGGGCTACATATATGAGGGCATGGATAGGGCCAAGGAGGCCATTAGATCCATATATGCTGGAGTTGAGGATAAGTATAGGCCCATTTGGGACATAATTGATAGAAGATGGCATAACCAACTTCATAGGCCCATCCATGCAGCAGCTTATTACCTCAATCCATCATTTCGTTTCCGTGCTGATTTCAAAGCGGATGAGGAGGTTCTTAGCGGGCTATATTCAGTAGTACAACGGATGGTCACTGATACCACAGCTACACTTCTTGAGATGGATGCATTTAATAATGCATCAGGGGCAATCTTTGCCAGCCAATTGTGTAAAGAAGGTCGGACAAAATTGCAACCAGGTAGAAAATTCTAAAGTTTATGACATGCATTTTAATTTTTCATTTTATAATCTACCTTTAAAGTTGGAAATGAGACTAATGTTTTTTTCTTTTCCTTATCTCAGATAGATGGTGGCAAATGTTTGGGCCTTCAACCCCAAACCTTCAAAAAATTGCCATCCGCATATTGAGCCAGCCGTGCAGCGCTTCTGGATGTGAGCGCAACTGGAGCATGTTCGAGCACATCCACTCGAAGAGGCGAAATAGATTGTCTGTGGAGAGGTTGAATGATCTAGTCTTTGTTCATTACAACCTCCGTCTCAGGACCAGACAGATTTTGGACGATGACTCCTCTCCGATCACTCTAGAGGAAGTCGACCCCAAGTCCGATTGGCTCACTGAGTCCACCGATCCAGTCTTCACTGATGAGGACCTTGAGTGGGTTGACCAGGCAGACAGAGAGGCTGAGGCTGCGGCTATGGCAGAGGAGGATAGAGCACGATCAGGCACAACACCTATGGCTACTCAGACTGGCACATCACAGGCAAAGACTATGGCTACTCAGTCATCCAGGACCTACCTTAGACGCCTTTGTAGGAGGCAGATAGACGAGGCTGAGCCAGAGCCTGAGCCATAGACTTGTTTTTTTTTACACTTTACAGTTAGATATATGTTTGGGAACATTTGTAGTCATGGATTTTATATTATACATTGGACAACATTTATAACTCTATATATCTATGTTTTCTAATTCCTTCAACTACAATTTACATTTCTACGCATGTGATGGATGTATGTTTATGTATGTGATCAAATTAGCTTCTATTTGATGATGTTATAGTGTCTTTAAGCTTAATTCAATAATGGGTGTATGAAACAAGTTTTAAATAGTTAAAAATCTCTAAATTTCAAGGGTTTTTTTATTTTGCCGAGTCATTGCCGAGTCCGAGCCGAGTAACGAGTCGAGTCATCCTTGCCGAGTCAGAGCCGAGTCCGAGTCTAGGAACTATGATGTAGACCCACTTTGTGCCAATCACGTTCTTGTCTTTGGGCCTTGGGACAAGTTCCCAAGTTTCACTTTTCTAAATCTGATCAAGCTCTTCTTCCATGGCTACCACCCAATGTGTATCTTCAGTGCCTCCTCAAAACTTTTAGGCTCAATCATAGATGGCAAAGAAATATCTTCTTTTCAGAATAGTTAACCCTTCTTGTGGCTCTTGGTGTATCATCTTGCAAAATCTGATCAATAGGATAATTTCTTTGAACAAACTTTGATGAAGTCTTTAAAATAGTCCTCAATGCATTCTAACTTCTTACCTTGGTCATTTGTGTTGGAAATGTTGTCATTGATGTCAAGAAGGTAAGAAGATTATAGGCTTCGTCATTGATGTCAAAGATAAGAAGATCATTGTAATAAAAGTTATGAGAATAAATTACAGTCAAAAGTAGAAGATCAACATGGACCAGCAATTACAGTCTGCAAACGGTGATGTTGTTATGTTTAAACAATGATAAAAGACAACAGCGATTATTAAGGCAAATACACTTCCCATCCTATTTGGCACTCACGGGTTGATTTGTTCCATAGTTATTAGCATGGAGTATAGAGGAGGACGTGGACAGAGACAGATAGATCGTGAGTTTGAGGCACAATCATAGCCATAGCAGAAGACACAGCAACAGTGTGATTAGAGACAACAAGTATTCGACAGTAATTAAAGTCGATTACATCCATTGCATTGAACAACGAATAAAGCTTGTAGAGTGTACGAATTGTCTCAGAAAAAGAACACGTAAAAAATAATGTATAATAGTCATGGTTGGATGAGTCAATGGTCAACTTCATTAAACAGTGACATAATACTCAACAAATATGACAGTGATCTGTATTATAGTGATCTGTACACAGAGATTAGAGTACCAGACAACAATCTCATAAAAAGAATTATTTAGTATTGTCGACTTTATGAAGAATACACAGCATGGTGGCCAACTCAGCATTAGCATTGGAGCAGTAATTCTAAAGTGACAGAGATCTGGAAACAAATGATCGACTCTTTGTAACTTACAGCGATTACAAGAGAAACTCAGTTTGAATAGAGACAACAAATTTAACAACAGTGATTCATTATATTTATGCATCAATTGGTGGCTGTAATATGGATTACTGAAACTGATATCGGAGAACAGTGATTACTGAGTAAAGACTTTCAAGTCAGTGAAAATTTAAGGAGCCTGAAAAGCAAGCAATAAAAGACAACGATATTAGCATATGAATCCTCATGACAGCAACCACAGCGATCACGGAGAGGACAATGATCAATGAATTAATCAAAGACATTCGTGAAAACAAAGGCAGCGATATGTGCAACGATTAAATGACAAAGGATAGACAACAATGAAGAGAAATTGGTGGTGACTCGCTTAATAAGATTTCCGATCTGTCTAAGCAAATTCATAAGACGCCCAATGTATAGTCACTACTAAAAAGGAGAAGTTTCAGTATTAATGGTCGACTAATTTAAAATCTGACGCGACTGACATGCTATTAATTTACAAAGCAGATCATTATAATAAAAGGTATGATTTGAGTTGACAAAAAGGTAGTCAATGGAGCGGCCATCATCATATGACATGATGGTAGAATAATGACAACACTATGTTTTGGAAACAATAAAATCATATTAAAGATAAACTCAATATAACTTATTGTTTAATACACAAATAAAAAGGAGTAAGCCTGATTGATAAAAGAATGGTGTGATTTGTTATTCAAAAGATAGTGGTGATTTATTATGGTTTGCAAGGGATGCAATCACATAATATGCTGGAGTGATTAATGCTTATGGAGGGGCAATTAATAAAAGATAAGTCATTTGTTTTGAAAAGGTGTAACTTGTTTAAGGTGCACCCAATCCTTTAAAGAAGATATAAATAAAGGATCAAATAAGCAAGGAGTGAGTTAAGAATGTTTAAAGAAGAATAACATAGGTGTGAATGAGAGTAGATGTGGGTATACCTGAATATCAAGAAGTCATCCATGAAGAAAGCATTCTATGAAGATAATTACTGACTTATGAGGAAGTAAATGGAGAATATATTATAGATTTTGAAAAAGATGACAATGGTCATCTAGCAAAAAGATTCATGATCAGATTATAGAAGGTTTTACAGAAATATATTGGAGATTTTATAGTAAACCTGGAGACAAGACTATATCAGATTTGAAGAAGGAAATTATACCAAATTAAAAGAGGAGACTCAAACTATATACAAGTACAAGTTAATGAGGAGACATTAGTGAAGACTTTTGAAGAGGACTGCATGCAAAAATTGCGGTTGATTGTGCAGAGACAAAAGAAGATATATATGCAGATATAGAAGGAAGATATTCATATTATTTATCAGCAGATTTCGAGCTCGTTAGCAACTTGCGAATTGGAAGTCGCCAATTTAAGTTGAACCGGTGAGAAAGAACCATAGAATTTTAGGTTATCGCAAATAATAGATGCGAGGATTAGCTGCCAAGGGGATCTATCCAGCAGTAGATCCGTGCAGTAAAGTTGCAATTCACTAGTTATTCCGGCATTGCTGAGAGCTCTCACTCGATCTTCAAGGATCACCTACAAAATCGATATATTCGTTCTGTAGCAGATTTATTACAAGAGCAGTTATGATTCGCCCTAACTGGTTTCAGAGAAGCATTGAAACCGGGGGGGCGCCTGGTAGATTAAGCTAGCCCTTTAGACCTGCCAAGCCTACGCACTGGTCCTACTTGCTCATTCTTTAAAATCAGATTCTGTATTGGACGATTTAGAATCCGAAACTGCATTGGACGATTTAGAATCCGAAACTGTACTGGCTTTTCTGCCTAGGATTCATACTTAGATGGACGTAAACCCTGAAATCGCAATAAAGTTGGCTTTTTAGCTGTATGCATTGCGCGGTGAATGTGAAGAAGTAGGCCTTTATCTCGGCAATAATGAGCCAACGTATTATTTGCCGTAAAACCTCCAGTCAGATAGTCATGCATGACTATAGGAACTCCCAATTCTCGCAAAGATTGTAGAAGATATCAGTAGTTTTCCATTTCCTGATCTCTTTCTTTCATGGGATCAGGGCCGAAGGGACGAGGCCCACCCAAGAGTGCTCTCTAAGGAACACCCCTTCGGCGGCTGTAAGTGGTTTGAGGTTGTCGATGTTGCGAGTGATCCAGTTGAACCAGTAGCAGCTTCACTTTGTCTAGTTTCATATCCTCCAGATCGATAGCCAGTAGTGTCCCTTCCAGTCGATTCCGCTGATATGAGAAGATTATTTCAGACTTGACGAGAAGAACATGAAAAAAAATTATTACAGATTTGTGAAAGAAGTTATGTCAGATTTGTGAAAAGATTATAGCAGATTTGTGAAAGAGATTATAGCAGATTGTGGAAGAAGTCATCCATCATCCGTTGTCATATAAACATTGTCAAGGTGGAATTTTGAAGAAGTGGGTTGGTGCTCACGAATTCAATAGTGGGAGTTGGTGCTCACAAAAATTCAGATTTGGGAGTTGGTGCTTCCAGTGTGTTGGTGCTCACAAAAGCCAATTTGGAAGTCAGTGCTTCCAATGGGTTGGTACTCACAAACGTGTTGGCAAGAGACACTGTTCTAGAAGAGATAAGTGCTTGAGGATTGTTTAGGGGTTGTCATTGATGGAAACTCAGTTAAGAAGCGTCATCCGGTATTTTCGGAAGAACAAGATTATTGTGGTGTAGCGTGTTATGCGGAATCTTCAGGATGATTTTGTTGATTGGTGCCTGTTTGAGGTTGTTGTGCCGACTTATGTGAAGCATATAATCAATTTGTTTTGGTCCGCATATATATTTGTAATCGAATTGAACCGACTTCTTGTTACACGTTTCATCTTTTTGGAGCCAACGTGTTAGTGACCTAATCAAGTGACGTGGATATATAAGACCGATCTATATGAGCATTTTGGTATTCGATAGTGGTGTGCGAAGATTGTATGAGCGTCTGTGCAGAGTTTCACATGCGCTATCCTTGCATTTATGCTCCGGTATATGACAGAGCAATGCAAAACAGAGCAGGGTGCTAGAACAGTGGAAGAAGACTCTTTGTGCTTAACTGGAACTGCATTTTGGCATTTGTAAATGCTATTCATCAGTTCAAACAATCAATTATCATTTGTAATCATTTGTAGGACAGTGAGTCCTTTGGGGGTTGTAGCCCTCTCTTTTTGTAATTGAGCAATGAGCTCTAGGTAGTGTGCCTGAATGCATGTGCATTCCCCTTGTAATATTATTATACTCCCCAATCACAGTATTTTAATATTGTGGGTCTCAATCCCACCATGTTTTCCCTTTCTGGGTTTCCACGTAAAATTCTGGTGTTATGGTTTTATGCTTGTGTGTGTTGAGTTTCTGCACTTTACTTTTATTCATTTGCATCCCCAATGGTTTAAGAATCAATTAAAGAAAGTCATCAATCGATGCAAGCTTACATTGCCACCCGATACCAATCGGTGTTTAGTTAATCCGATAATCAATATTGTTCACTGTTAAATATATTAACCGATATAAATCGGAATACATTGGTTAGCCCGATTTAATAATTTGTGAACACAAATAATATAACCGATATTAATCGGGATTCTATGCTATAGGATGATTATCGATAGTTAAGCATTTGATCGAACTAAGTAGATTGATCATATACAAATGAAGAATGGTTATCAAATGAAGGATTAATAGCTTGAAGTTTTTCATTATAATTTATCGATAGGATAAATGATTGAATGAGAGACTTCATTTATCTCTCATTCAATCATTTATCTTACCGAAGCTATCATGCATTAACACTCCCTCTTAGCTAGGTAAGATAAATGAAAAACAATATATCAAGCATCACAATTCAAATGATGGTTAGTATTCTTTACACAATCTGACTCTCTAGAAAATCATATCATCTAATCACATGATATGAAGTATCACCTAAACACGTGATACAAATGTCCATCACATCAATCTTGTGATGACAGGATATCACCTAAGCATGTGATATCAGTATTGCCTAAACATGCAATACTTAAGGATATGTGCACCAAGATCTTATACAAATGTTTTACCACAACATAATCATGGCACATCCATGACACACCAAAGACCCAACATGATAACTGGTCTGGACATCATAAGGTCGTCACCTTATAATGTCTACATACAAGTGTTCATTATCTTAGGAGATCGTCACCTCTTTAGATGTGAACCCAGGGGATAAAATCCAAAAATGTCCTATCATGACAAAGAAGTTTACACATTAAACATCTTATTGATATGCAAATACAGATTACAATGCAAATTACCTTTCTATCATACCTAAACCTTTTCTGAAGTGATCAACCTTCACTCTAGAAAGAGGTTTGGCCAGAATATCTACAGTTTGATCTCCTGTACAAACATATTCTAATTGGATCAGATTCCTGTCTACCATACCTCGCACATAGTGGTATGGAATCTCAATATGCTTGGATCTGTCATGGAACACTGGATTTACTGAGAGTTTTATGCAGGCTTTGATTGTCACAATGTATAATAGTGGGTTTCATAGGCTCTCCAAACAACCCCACAAGCAACTTCCTAAGCCATACTACTTCTCGGGCAGCCATAGAAGCTACAATGTATTCAACCTCGATGGAGCTTTGAGCTACAGAAGACTGCTTCCTGTTGATCCAAGATATCATAGCTGAACCTAGACTGAAGCAACACGCTGAAGTGCTTTTTCTGTCAATCACACTTCCAGCCCAATCTGAATTTGTAAATCCATGTAGGTCTATATCAACTTTCCCATATTTGAGACCAAGGTTCAGGGTACCTTGTAGGTATCTCATAATGTGTTTTACTGCAACCAGGTGTATCTCCTTAGGTTCACACATAAATTGACTTAGAGCATTAACTGCATAACAAATATATGGCCTTGTATTTACCAAGTACATCAGGGACCCAATCATCTGTCTGTATTGAGTAGGGTCAGTGGGTTGTGACTCTGCTGCTACTTCTTTAAGTTTATGTAAATTGGTTTCCATAGGAGAGGTCATAGGCCTACAGTTTAGCATTTCGAATCTCTTCAAAATGTCCAAGGTATACTTTCCTTGGTTTAGTATAATGTTGTCAGAATTCTGCCATACTTCCAATCCTAGGAAGTAATGAAGGAGCCCCAAGTCCTTCATATCAAATTCTTTGGATAGATCTTTCTTGCATTGATCTATAAGGTGATCATTTCCTGTGATTAATAAGTCATCAACATATAAAATCAATATTAGCATATCGCCTTTATTTCTTTTGAAGTAGAGATTAGGATCTGCATCATTCTCAGTGAAGCCCAGTCCTGAGAGATAGGTGTCAATTCTTTCATACCAGGCCCCTGGGAGCCTGTTTAAGTCCATAGAGAGATTTCTTGAGTCTACACACATGAGACTCTGCATCATGAATTTTAAACCCTTAAGGTTGCTCTAGGTAGACTTCTTCTGAGATCTCACCATTTAGAAATGATGTCTTAACATTCATCCGGTGTACCTTCCACCCCTTTGTTGCTGCAATGGCTAGTACAGCTCTTACTGATGTATACCTGGCAACAGGTGCAAATGTTTCTTCATAATCTATTCCTTCCCTTTGTGAAAACCCACTAGCTACAAATTTGGCCTTGTGTTTCTCAATACTGACATCTGCAGCATGTTTGATCTTGAA
Source organism: Cryptomeria japonica (assembly GCF_030272615.1). NCBI lineage: Eukaryota > Viridiplantae > Streptophyta > Pinopsida > Cupressales > Cupressaceae > Cryptomeria > Cryptomeria japonica. The sequence goes on along the minus strand of NC_081407.1, from coordinate 888,057,018 downwards.
AAGCCATTTAGATGAAACAACAGATTTCTTAGTTGGCCTAGGAACAATCTCTCAAACATCATTCTTCATAATGGACTCATACTCTTTAGACATGGCATCCTTCCATACTTGATGTTCAAGTGCATCTGATACATTGTTTGGTTCGGCTTTAGAGAGATCATTCATAGGGGCAACATAGCAAGTGAATTTATTAGGCCTTTTGCTTTCCCTGAAGGTTCCTGAAGGAGCAACAAACTTCTGAGCTTCTGCTACAGTCTTGGTGGCCCATAGTGGTCTTTTCTTGAGGTTTTCTCTAGGTGGACTTTGAGTTTCACCTATAGTTTCCTCAGGATTCTCCCTTTGAAGCTCAGGAGTAGGATCTTCATTTATGCTAGGGGTAGGGATATAGACTTTAGGCTCTAGTGAGCTTTGGGCTCTTTTGAAGGCTAAGTCTTCTTCAAAGATCACATCCCTACTTAGTTCAATATTCTTTTGACCAGGTATATAGATCTTGTAGGCCTTGGAGGTTTCACTATATCCTACAAGTATTCCCCTTTTTCCAGAAGGCTCTAATTTTAATCTTTTCTCCTAGGTACATGAATATAGACAGGGCATCCGAATATCCTAAGGTGGCTGAAATCTAGTTTTGATTTAGTAAAGACTTCCTCAGGGGTCTTATCTTCAAGATGGGAGTGAGCACATCTATTTTGAATATATACAGTAGTGCTAGTTGCTTCTGCCCAAAGATTGACATTTAGATTCTGATCAAGAATCATAGCTTTGGCAGCTTCAACGATTGTCCTATTTTTCCTCTCAGCTACCCCATTTTTTTTAGGATTATAAGGTATTGTTAACTCCCTCTTAATCCCTGAATTTTTACAAAAATCTTTAAATAATTCTAATGTGTATTACCCCCCATTATCAATTCTTTGGGTTTTAATTTTATTTCCTCAGTAGTTCTCTGTTAGTGATTTGAATTCTTTAAACCTATTGAGGATCTCTTCTGATTCTTTACATTTCAAAAAGTAGATCCAAGTTTTCCTAGAGTAGTCATCAACAAATATTACATAATACAAAAATCCCCCTAAAGAAGGTACGGACATGGGTCCACATACATCAGAATGAACTAACTCTAAAATTTTACTTGTTTTCCTAGTACTATTTTGAAAAGCACCCTTAGTATTTTTACCTAGGGCACATCCTTTGCATGCCCCTGAATGATATTGCTTTAACTTAGGTAGGCCTGTGACAAGGTCTCCCATTGATGATAAAGCTCTAAAATTCAAGTGGCCTAGTCTTCTAAGCCATACTTCATTAGCATCTGTAGTTTCATGGATTAGAACTAAATTGGGCTCTGTGCATAGCTCATACAAGTAGCCTTGTCTTTGACCAATAGTTTTAGCTTTCTTGATGGATGAATTCTTTGGCCAAGCCAATACTCTGTTGTCCATGAAGGTCACTCTGTATCCATTGTCCTCCAGTGCTAATATTGAGACTAGGTTTCTCTTGATGCCTGGCACATATAGTACTCCTTTAAGTTGTAATGATACACCTGATTTTAGTTTGATGGTGTAGGTTCCAACTCCTCTGACTGGATGTGTGGAGTCATCTCCGATAGTTACTTCCTCATCATTCTCCTCTTTCATGGAGTATAGCACTTCTCTAAATCCTATAATGTGTCTGGATGAGCCATTGTCGATCACCCAGGAGTTAACTTTGTTTGATGCTTGGTTTGTGAGTGCTGAATAGAGTACATACTTCTCGGGGTCTTCTTCTCTTTTAGGTTTTCCTGCTTTGGCAAATGTGACTTGTTGTTTGGCTCTTTCTGGACATTTGGCAACATAGTGCCCAAATTTGTCACCTCTGTAACATTGAATCTATGAAAGGTCCTTCTTGAAGGTGTTCTTGCCGTGACGACCTTTTCTCTTTCTAAATTGTTTCTGCTTGCTTTTCTTGTTTGAGTTTGTATTTAAAACTTGGAGATCTTCATCTCTATTCTTTTGCTTGATACCTTTCTTATTTTGCCTTGATTCCTCTTGGAGACAGTCAGCCTTTAGCCTATCGAATTTTGGAAATTCATCCCTCGCACTGATGCCTTGGACGAATGTTTCCCATATGCTAGGCAACCCATCTAGAGCAATGAGTGTTAATTCTTTGCTTTGGATCTCATATCCAAGAGTTGCCAGTTCATCCCTTAGGGCTGATATTCGCATGAAGTAGGCATTGACTGATTCTCCTTTGATCATGGCTATGTGATTTATTTCTCTTTTTAAAGCCAAGGTTCTACTAGCATTAGATATCTCAAATGCATCTTCAAGTGCTTTGAACATGTTGTAGGTTGTTTCATGTTTCTTTATGATGGGCATAATATTATTTCTCACCCCATCAACTATGATTTTGATCGCCTTTTCATTTCCCTCTCTCCAAGTTGTTTTGTCAGGTTCAGTCTCAGGTTCTGCAGTTTCAATTTTTACAAATGATTCGACTTTATTTTCTTTTAGAATCATCTGAATTCTGAACTTCCATGCTGAGAAGTCATCACCTCCTCCGAGTCTATCTTCAAATTTGATAGCGCTAGCCATTAGAAGAATTGTGATGTTGAATATAAGCTTGTTTTGAATTTTCCACAAAATTGAACAGCCTCAGGTTCGATTTAACTATAGCTCTGATACCACCATGTAAATGATGTTCAATACTCAATTCAATATGCAAGTTATATTCTAGTGTATATTTTCTTGATCTATGTATTATCTATTTATATGATAAATCTGACTATCTTCTTTTGTATGGCAGCTGAGAGGAGCATTTATTGATTTCGATGTCCTTCTCACAAATGCCAATTGATATGTATATGCAAGCTAGATACGATCAAGCAATGCCTTGACCGGTCATGTCTTTTAGACATGACCGATAAAGACATTACTTGATCGTGCCCCTTTGCTTATCGCAGTAATTACAAACAGTGCATGTTTAACAAACCGATACCAATCAGTGTATGCTTAACTTAACAACCGATACCAATCGGTGTATGCTTAACTTAACAGCCTCATACCAATCGGTGCGTATTTACCTTGCCACCCGATATCAATCGGTGCATACTTAACCCGATATCAATCGGTGCAAGCTTACATTGCCACCCGATACCAATCGGTGTTTAGTTAATCCAATAATCATTATTGTTCACTATTAAATATATTAACTGATATAAATCGAAATACATTGGTTAGCTCGATTTAATAATCGGTGAACACAAATAATATAACCGATATTAATCGGGATTCTATGCTATAGGATGATTATCGATAGTTAAGCATTTGATCGAACTAAGTAGATTGATCATATACAAATGAAGAATGGTTATCAAATGAAGGATTAATAGCTTGAAGTTTTTCATCATAATTTATCGATAGGATAAATGATTGAATGAGAGACTTCATTTATCTCTCATTCAATCATTTATCTTACCGAAGCTATCATGCATTAACACCCTCCCCTCCCAGTATTCATTGATTCCAACAAAACGTAGGGGTTGGTGCCTCTAGTAGGTTGGTGCCTACAAATATTGTAAAAGAAGATATTCATATAAGCATTTATTGTCATGGTTTTCTCCCATAAGAGTTTCCACATATATACCTTGTGTTCATTGCAGTTGAATCTCATGTGAATAATAATATACAATGAATATGCTTACTATTTTAAGGGTTCCTCTTTGCTTTGGTTTTGTTACCATCTCTGCCTCCGTCACTGGATCTGCTACTGGGTCTCGATCAATTGGATATGGGTAAACGCGAGAAACTATTGCCTTTGTCCCCACTACTTCTGGGTCTCGATATCAATCAATGGGAATGGGATCTAGATCATCTGCGGGTGGATCCCCGTAGAATTGTAGGGCAACCGAACCGTTGCAGCCAAAAACAAATCAACTATAGCCTCCCACCCACCCCCTTCGAGTCTCCTCCTTCGTTGAGGTAAGTTATATGCTTGTGATTAAAGTTCAAGAAGTAAAAGTTTGTTAATATATTGATTCACCCCCCCACGCCCCCTCTCAGTATATTCTTGTGCTCTTCAATTTGTACGTACATTTTCTGTAGTTACATCTGCTGTCCCATGTTGAACACTTGAAGATGCATTTTCAGAATTTACATTTGCTATCCCATGTTGTACATTTGAAGGTGTATTTCCAAAAGTTTGCATCTATTGTCCCATGTTGTACATTTGAAGGTGTTTGTCAAATAGCACTTTCTTCTTCGTCTATTTGACAACTACCATCATCATCTTGCACCTTGTCATAGATGTTAGCATCTTCATGAACCTTCACATTAGCACTTTCAACAATCTTTCATAATCTTTTGTTAAAACATCTATAAGCTTTACTTTTAGAAGAGTATCCTAAGAAAATCCCTTCATCAACCCTAGGATCAAATTTTCCAAGATTGTCTTCATGTCTCTTTAATATAACAAGGACTACCAAAAATTTTGAAATATTTAACTGAAGCAGTCTTACTCTTCCGAAGTACATATGGAGTTTTGTTATACCTTGCTCTAATCAGCCCCTATTCCGAATGTAAACAACAGTATGAAACCCTATAAAATACCTGACTAAGTATGACTGCAAATGATAATATTCTGTAAAATCCTTGTCTAAGTCTGACTGCAATTAACTATTCTGTAAAATGCCTGACTAAGTATGATTGCAAATAATTATGAGGGTCTGTGTATGACTCTATGCAGTCGCTAATTATATCTCATGTTTGTGAAAACAATCAATTTCTAAACAGAATTCAACACTATAATATTCAAGGCAATTTTCAAACAGTTCTTAAGTAAATCACTGTGCACCTGTCAACTTGCAGCGGCTATCTACGCACATTACGCGGATGTCTGTTTATCAAAGATGTCGTCTGTCCATAGCTCTGCAGAATTAATGGACCACACGGTGTTCCAGAAACACACCTCCTCTCTGTTCGTATCACACCACACGTTTTGAAATACTCCTCTCTGTGGCGTATACTTGGCACAGCACGAAGTTCTGTGGTCTCACGGGAACACACAAGTGTCGGGTTGGCCGTTTGATGACTCGCCCGCTATATCAACCACGGCAGGAATGCTTCCACCATATACCACCTCTTACGCTTTGAGACTCCAATGGTCTCTTGGTGACTACGCGGTCAGGACAGGAAAAACCCGAAGTCCGATCTTCCCCTCACGCAACGTGGAAAAGAGATGTATTAACAACTTTACTCGATATCGGGTCCCTCTCTCATACCAGGAATAATCTCGAAAGTATTCAATGTGCCTCCTTGCCAAACTCCGGGAAGCTTTTCTGCAATCTGCACGTATGAATGATATTTTGAATGATATTTTCAACACTTCTTGTTGTATCCTACTCCTGGATTCTTCGTTCCACTAGGCCAATGAGGCTGGCGAAAGGAAACCATACATAAATTGGATATCTCACACACTATCCACCTTTATTTGAAACATTGCTTTGCATATAATCCGTTCCCCTTCTCCTATCGTGAGCCCATTCTTTATTTTGCAAGAGTTGGTTGAATTCCCGTAATTGTTAAGATTAATCACGGCTAAACTATTGCAACATATAAATATTAATATAATTGCAACGTATGGTTTATAAATATTAATTATTTATATAAGTGAATGGAACTTTATATAAGATAATTAATATTCCATATATTCATAATCACTTATTTAGGGTACATGACAAACCCCTCTCTCCAAAAGGAATCATTCACTTTAGACTCATTAATCATACTAAGAGACATTTCTTGGATTGATTTGTTCTTCCTCTCAACAACAGTATTTTGTTGTGGTGTTCTTGCAACTAAGTATCGTCTTTTTACACCATGTTTTTCGCAGAAATTTACAAACTCATTTGATGTGAACTCTCCTCCATTGTATGAATGGAAGCATTTAATTTTCGAAGTCTTCTTATTCTCCACTAAGGCTTTAAAGGCCTTAAACTTCTCAAGTGCCTCTGATTTTTCCTTCAAAAATGTAGCCCAAGTCATTCTTGAAAAATCATCAATTATAAGCATAAAATACTTCTCACCTTGCATACTCCTAGTTCTTGTAGGCCCACATAAATCAATATGAATCAACTCAAAAGGCTTTGTGCTAGAATACTCTTTTAATTTGAAACGATTCCTTGTTTTCTTTCCCAGCTCACAATCTCTGCAAACAATGTCTGAAGGTTTAGTGAGCTAACACTAAACTTCTTTTCTGCTGATTTGAACAAGACTATCAAAGTTCATGTGTCACATCCTCCTATGCCATAGCCAACTTTCATCCACCTGACTCAAACAACACTTCTCACTTTTAATATCATCAAGAGTGTACAGATTGTCAATAGCCTTACTTGCATCAGCAATATGTTTACCACCTTTACTAATTTCACAATAATCTGAATTGAAAACTAAATTGTGTCCTTGATCACACAATTGACTCACACTGAATAGATTGTGTTTCAGACCTTCTACATATTAAACATTCTCAACTTTGGTCTCACCTGTTAAGTTCTTTAAAAATTCTGTGATCAAAATACAAGAGATGGAGATATGATCTGAAAGTTGTATTTTATCTCATATCGCGTGTTTTGAAGATGCACAACACTTATTAATTTCGGTGTGTTCATCCTCCTCAATGTAAGTATGCTATATAAGTGGATGAGGGATTACGTAGTGAAGAGATATGTCTTCCCACGTGGGAAGACACATCTCTTCCCTACGTACCTCTTACCACAGTATATAAACTAGTCACCATTTACTTACTCGATCGGAAGGAGTGCGACTTGTTTGAGAATCGCTTTACCACCCGATACCATGAACAGTGTTAAAAAAAATATATATATATATATATATCGGAAGCATGAAATAGTACGACCGACGTTACAAAATTTAACACTCCCTTTTAACTAGGGAGGACACATTTCATGTTAGAGAAAACATCACAATTCATCCATTGATTGTGAAGAGAGGAGATATCACACCATAGTGATATTCAGAGATATGGCTCAACAATGAATATCAAGTCTCATGATACTCACCATAACTCATAGTTATCAAGTAAGGTATGTCCATTGGCATCAAGTCACATGATGCCTACCATACTGATAATGATTTCATGGCATGTCCACGAATATTCACCATGAAGATCTCTATTATAATTATGGTTTATTTAATGATATCAACCAACAGATATCTACCATAATGTCTTAGAGATATATATACTATCATGACATGTCCACAGATATCAAGTCACATGATATCCATCAAGATAGTTAAATTGATAATTGTAAAATCGTCACCTTACAATATCAATTTGAAACAAGTGTTCATTATTGAAAAGTCGTCACCCTTCAATAATGTTCACAGAAGGCCCATGCAGTCATGGAGTCACACACATGACAAATAAAAGAGTTTACACACTAAACATCTTTAAATATATTAGTATATCAGAATAAATGAGACTATCTCTCAAAATTAAATAACATTTTCAACCATACCAAGTTTATCTCTAAAGTGTTCAATCTTGATCTTGGAGAGAGGCTTGGTAAGAATGTCTGCAATCTGATCACCTGTACCAATATAATTCAGTCGGATCACATTCCTTTCCACCATATCTCGAACATAGTGATAAGGAATCTCAATGTGTTTAGACCTGTCATGAAATACTGGATTCATTTAAAGCTTGATGCAACTCTGATTGTCACAATAGATGACAGTAGGATTTACGGGCTGACCAAACAGTCCTACAAGCAGTTTTCGAAGCCATACTGCTTCTCTTGCTCCCATGGAGGCTGCAATGTATTCAGCTTCTGTAGAACTCTGAGCAACTGAAGACTGTTTTCTACATATCCATGAGATCATTCCTGATCCTAAACTGAAGCAACATCTTGATGTGCTTTTCCTGTCAACTACGCTTCCAACCCAATCAGAATTAATGAATCCATGTAGGTCAAGGTCTACATGTTTATACTTCAGACCAAAACCAATAGTTACTCGAAGATATCTCAGAATATGTTTTGCAGCAACAAGATGTATTTCCCTAGGTTCACACATGAACTGACTTAGTGCATTAACAGCATAACATATATCAGGTCTTGTGTTTACCAAATACATCAAAGATCCAATAATCTGTCTGTAGAGGGTAGGATCTGCAAACTCTGATTCTGCAGTTGCTTCCTTTAGTTTGTGCAGATTTGTCCCCATAGGTGTGGTCATGGATCTACAATCCATCATTCCAAATCTCTTGAGTATATCAATGGTGTATTTTCCTTGATTAAGGATTATACCATATGCCTGCTGCCAAACTTCCAATCCAAGGAAGTACTGAAGAATTCCTAAATCTTTCATATCAAACTCAAAGGCTAATTCTTTCTTACATTGAGAAATACAATTATCCTCTCCTGTGATTAGTAGATCATCAACATAAAGAATAAGAATTAATAATTCACCATTGATTACCTTGTAGTAGAGATTTGGATCTGCTTCATTCTTGGAAAACCCTAATTCCTTGTAGTAGAGATTTGGATCTGCTTCATTCTTGGAAAACCCTAATTCCAAGAGATAGTGATCAATTCTTTCATACCATGCTCTGGGGGCCTGTTTCAGTCCATATAGAGCTTTCTTTAATCTGCAGACATGTGATTCAGCCTTATGAATCAGATAACCTTCAGGTTGCTCCAAATAAACTTTGTTTTCAATCTTACCATTCAGAAAAGCAGTCTTAACATCCATTTGATGGACTTTCCATCCTTTAGATGCTGCAATAGACAAAACTGCTTGGACAGAAGTGTATCTGGAAATAGGAGCAAATGTCTCTTCATAGTCAATACCTTCTTTCTGTGAGAAACCTCTAGCAACAAACCTTGCTTTGTGCTTCTCAATGCTGCCATCTGCTACATGTTTGATTTTGAAGAGCCATTTAGAAGATACCACAGATTTGCCTTTAGGCCTAGGCACAATATCCCGGACATCATTTTTCAGAATTGACTGATACTCTTCTGACATAGCATCTTTCCAAACTTGATGCTTGAGCCCATCTCCAACACAGGAAGGTTTTGCATCAATGATCTCACTCATCAAGGCAGTATAACTGGAAAATAGGTTAGGTCTCTTACTTTCTCTAAAGGTCCCCTTTGGAGCAACATAATTTTCAGCTTCTTGAAGCATCTTTTTAGGGCCAAAGTGGTCTCTTCCTAGTTTCGGGATAATTTTCTTCTAAAAGTAAGCCTTGAACTTCATGCTCAGCATCTTCAGGAGTCTCCCTCTGAATCTCAAGGGTGGAATCCTCATCCAAGCTTGTAGGAGGATCTTGGTGTTCTAATTCTTTAGAGCTTTTGGACCTCTTGAATGCTATGTCTTCCTCAAAGATGACATCTCTGCTTAGTTCAATTTGTCTTTGACCAAGTATGTATATTTTGTAGGCTTTAGAGGTTTCACTGTACCCAACAAATACTCCTTCCTTTCCAGAAGGTTCTAACTTTGACCTCTTTTCTTTGGGGACATAAATATAGACTGGACACCCAAAGATCCGGAAATGATGTATGTCAAGTTTGTTGCCAGTAAAGGCTTCTTTAGGGGTTTTATTGTCAAGAAGAGAATGAGGACATCTATATTGAATGTACACAGTTGTCCTAGATGCTTCAGCCCAAAATGAGGTTTCTATATTTTGGTCAAACAACATAGCCCTATCAGCTTCTACTATAGTCCTATTCTTTCTTTCAGCTACCCCATTTTGTTGTGGGTTATAAGGTACAATTAACTCCCTCTTAATCCCAGCATTTATACAATAATCTTTAAACATATCAGAAGTGTATTCCCCCCCATTGTTTGTTCTTAAGGTTATGATTTTCTTACCTGTCATATTTTCTACAAGAGCTTTGAATTCCTTAAATTTAGAAAGGATTTCTTCAGAGTCTTTGTACCTCAGAAAATAATCCAGGTCTTCCTAGAATAATCATCTACAAATATTACATAATATAAAAATCCCCCTAATGAGGGTACAGACATGGGTCCACATAAATCAGAATGAACTAATTCTAATACATTTTTGGATTTGTTGTTGCTAGAATTAAAAGGCCCTTTAGTATTCTTTCCCAAGGTACACCCTTTGCAAGCTCCTTTAGATTTTTGACTTAGTTTAGGTAAGTCGATCACCATCTTCTCTATCTTAGGTAGGGCATGGAAATGAAGGTGCCCTAATCTTCTATGCCAAAGTTCATTCGAATCTGGAGTCTCATGAATCAAGGCTAGAGGTGGAGTGGTGCAAAGTCTGTAGAGGCTCCCTTGTCTTAATCCAATGGTGTGGGCTTTCTTGATGGTGGAGTTCTTTGGCCAAGCAAGTACCTTTCCTTCCATAAAGGTTAATCTGTAACCCTTATCTTCAAGTGCAGAAACTGAGACAAGGTTTCTCTTTATACCAGGTACAAATAGAACTCCAATCAGCTATAGGGATATGCCTGACTTTAGGTTGATATTGCAGGTTCCTATTTCCATAACTGGATAATTTGAGTCATCACCAATTGTCACTTCTTCATTTGAACTTTCCACAAGTGTATCTAGGTGCTCACGAAATCCAGTGATGTGTCAAGATGCTCCGCTGTCAATCACCCATGTGTTGAAACTGGAGGTGACTTGACTAGAGAGGGCTGAGTAGAAGACTACCTTCTCGGAATTACTCCCTTTCTTAATTTCTGCCATTGAAGCTTGTTGTTTGATCCTGTCTGGACACTTCATTGCATAGTGCCCATATTGGTCACATCTGAAACATTGTACTTCAGAAATGTCTCTCTTCTTCTTTGAAGAACTCTTCCCATTTGAGTTGTTGTCCCTCTTTCTCTTAAAGTTGTTCTTGTATCCTTTCTTGTGGTAATTAGAGTTTAGAACTTGAATGTCTTCATTACCATTGTTTTGTTTTATTCCTCTTGTGACAAGCCGAGATTCCTCTTGAATGCAACCGGTTTTCAATCTATCAAACTTGGGAAATTTAGAACGAGCACTGATTCCTTGAATGAACGATTCCCATGAGGTAGCAAATCCATTTAGGGCAATCATAGCAAGTTCTTTGTTGTCTACTAGATGTCCAATAGTGGATGGTTGATCCCTAAGCTCAGTGATCCTCAAGAAATAGGATGTAACTGTTTCTCCTTTATTCATCATTATATGGTGTAGTTGATTCTTTAGGGTGAGAGCCCTGCTAGTGTTGTTGATTTCATAAATGTTAGCTAGTGCTTTGAACATCTGAAAGGCCGTCTCATATTTAGAAAAAACTGGTACAATGTGGTCTCTTACTGAATCCACAATTATCTTAAGGGTCTTCTCACTGTCCTTGTTCCACTGAATTTTCTCTGTATCATCAGAGGGTTCAGGAATTTCACTTTTGACATGGGAGTCAATTTTATTTTCTTTCAAAACAAACATGATCCTGAATTTCCAAGATACAAAATTTGATGTTCCATCTAATCTATCTTCAAACCTAACTGCAGTTGCCATTAGGATTATGGGAATGTGATCTTAGTAAGAGCCTGGTGAAAGTTTATGAGATCGTTACAAAATTTTAATATGATCTTCCTTAACTTGGCTCTAATACCATGTTAAGTTCTTTCAAAATTCTATGATCAAAATACAAGAGATGGAGATATGATCTGAAAGTTGTATTTTATCTCATATAGCGTGTTTTGAAGATGCACAACACATTAATTTTGGTGTGTTCTTCCTCCTCAATGTAAGCATGCTATATAAGTGGATGAGGGGTTACGTAGTGAAGAGATATGTCTTCCCACGTGGGAAGACACATCTCTTCCCTACGTACCTCTCACCACAGTATATAAACTAGTCTTACCCGATCAGAAGGAGTGCGACTTGTTTGAGAATCACTTTACCACCCGATACCATGAACGGTGTAAAAATTTTTATATATATATATCGGAAGCATGAAATAGTACGACCGACGTTACAAAATTTAACATCACCATCATCCAAAACAAGTGTACTCTTACCTTTGATTTTTGTAGATGAATTACAACCAAATCTTACCTTTCTTCCATTAGTGCTTTTGAGAGTGAGAAACTTGCTTGTCTCCAATCATATGTCTAGAACAGCCACTGTCAATATACCATATGTATTTTTCATTTTGTGCAAAAAAGACTGTTTGCACAATGAAGGATTCTACTAAAACTTATTTCTCCTTCTTCCTCCAAACCTTAGTAACCTCCTTTGCATTGTCCTCTTTCTCAACCTTCCGGTTCACTTAGAGAAATCTGCCATACCACTTTTACAAATTTTTGCAATGTGACCATAGTTCTTACATTTATAGCATATGACATTGTAATTCCTTGGAGAAGCAAAGGAGTTCCTACTCGTAAATCTGAAAATCATTACTTGCAAACACTTTATAGTTGATTGCCTTGTGTCCAAAATAATTGCAAGAGAAACAATAACCATACACAAAAGAATTGCTAAGCCTTGAGATAGGAGGCCTTTTGAAAGCATTATTTATGATTTTTGATGGTGAGAACCTTTTGAAAGCATTATTTCTCATTTTTGATGGTGAATCCTTTGTGCTGTCCACATTGGTCTTTTGTTGTTCTTCTTTTGTAGACTTAAGACTTTGACCAACTTCAAGACCAACTCCGCCTTTATCAGTAGACGATTTTTGTGAGCCAATGACATTATCCAAGGATATGAAACTTTTCTAATTTATCTTCTCATAATTCAGTTGTGTCAAAGATTTATCAAACTTTCTAAGTGAAACAATTTCAGCTTCAAGTCTCTGATAGTTTTCTTCCTTGAGCTTAAGCTGATTTCTAATTTCTTCTTCTCTTATCTTTGCTTCTTCAACTTGAACCTTCAAATCAACTATCATTTTTTCTGCTTCTTCAAGAGCATGAGATATCTTGGTTTTTGTCTCATTCTCTTCTTGTAGCAGCAACTTTAAGTTCTGATTTTTCTTTCTAAGTCTCTTGATTTCACTTAGAGCACTTATTAGCTCTTCTTTAAAATCCACTTCTCCTTCTTCATCAATATGATCTTCATCTTCTTGATTTTCAGCATGTACTTCTTCTATAGCCATGAACAATAATTATTCACTTAAAGACTCTTCATCACTAACATCGGATGAAAAACTTTCTTCTTTTGAATAGACTTTTTGAATTTCTAAGACGACTTCTCTTTTCCCTTATACTTCTTATTGTTGAATTTGAGCTTCTTTTCATAGTTCCTGTCCTCACCTTTTGCATATGGACATTTAGCTGTAAAATGGCCTACCTTGCCACAATTAAATCCGCCAATTGAATGGCAACTTACCTTTATATTTATGAGACCCTTTCTTCAACTTCCTCAAGAAATGAGCTTCTTCAGAATCGGATTCTTCGTCAAGACTTTCACTAGATACATACTCCTTGTCTTTTCCTTTGTTCAAAGCTTTGATAGCTACCTCCCTTTTGGATGAAGAATTACAGTTTGTTCTCATCTCATAGGTTGTTAGAATGCCATGAAGCTTATCAACAATCAACTTATACAGTTTTGTCATCTCTTCAATCACTGAAACCTTTGCATCAAATCGCAATGGAAGAGACCTTAAAATTTTCTGACCTACAGTGGACTCCTCAACTTTTTCTCCTAAACCCTTAATAGAGTTAACAACTTCATCTACTCGCAAAAAATAAGCAGCAATGTTTTCCTCTTCCTGCACCTTGAAACTTTCAAAAATTCTTCTGTCTGAAGTTTTGCTTTCTTGACCTTGTCATCTCCTTCATATGCTTTCTAAAGTTTCTCTCAAATGTCATGAGTTGTATCACAATGCATAACTTTCACAAATTATGTCTCAGACAAGCCACATAAGATTGCATTTATGGCTTTTGCATTGTTCTCAAAATCCTTCTTCCCATCAGCATTGTTGGAGGAAATGAAGTAATTGTGTAACCGGACACCACACTTTTCCAAACATCAAAGCCGAGAGACATTAGATAAGTCCGCATTTGAACACTCCAAAATGCATAATAGTTGGAGCCATCAAATAAAGGTGCTCTATTTGTAGCAAGACCTTCAAGAGAACCCATGTGTGCAATCAAGATCAACCTCCAAGCGTTTAACCTCTATTTCTGAAGGAACCCTGCTCTAATGCCAATTGAAAAGAACATAGAAAATACTAAAGAGTGGGGGGTGAATCAGTATTTTAAGCTTTTTAAAAACAAGAAACCACATAAAACATAGAGAGAGCAAACATCAAGATGCAAGCACTAAAATTCACGTGGAAAACCCTTTCGGGTAAAAAACCACGGCACACAATAGATTTCGTTAACAAAACGGGCACCAACCTAGATTACACAAGGGAGCACCAACTCGTTGAGAGCACCAACTCTTCTAGAAGCACCAACTCCGTCCAGTTGAAGCACCAACTTCAGTTTTAACATCAAATGCAGAACTAATTTGTATTTTCACTACGATCACATATATTCTCCATTAAGTCTCTGCTTCACTTGCAGAAACCAATCAATGATGGCTCGAGTATTGCTCAAAAATTACAAATAATAATCTACCATTGAGAATGAATACTCAAAAATCATACAGCAGCAACTATAAGGTACATTAAGCTCCAAGTATTTCCTTTATCTCTGTCCACACACCGGTCTGCAGCCAAGTCTAATAGCAAGAAGGGAAATAAGAAAAGAGTACCCTTCAAATATGAATATTAGTCATGGCTGGAATAATATTGCAGATATATTGAGCATGAACAGCCTATGATAAGCTTTAAATCCCAACGACCCCAAGAGTCCCGACTTGAATGCAAGATTAATTGCCATGCCCAAGCAGAAACGTTCTGGTCATTCCCTCGACTCCTATCTAGCTCCAGGGACCAGAGATGAACCCTCGACCAACCAAAGAGAATACCAAGTCTTGAAATAGAGGAATAAGTCGTGTTCCCGAAATCTTTAAATGTCTGTTCTTCGTTATGCATGACCAGCACAATGCTCATGTCCCAATCACCCTTCTTAACTCTACGTCATGGATACAAGCTTTACTCAATTTCCTTAGCCACAAGTATAGTTCCAGCAGTAATGATGAATTGAAATGCCCAATAAAAAATCCCGACACCCTCCTTGTTGATGTGCATTTTATGACACCTCGAACACAGAATAAAGTACTAAATACTTTGTCCTCTCTTGAACAAAATCTTCCCAAATGCTGAGTGCTAGGATCACTTGAGATGACTCCAAGGTTTATATATGTCACGTCTTGGCATGTGGATAGCTTCAATGGTTTGATGTGATTGTTGCTCTTCCAAGGGGACTTACATAATTGTTCTTTAGGAGATGAATTTCTTGATTAAAAGGAATGCTTTATTCTTTCGAAAAATACGCAATCAGGCTTTTTACTTACTACTACTAATGTTTAATTTGATTTAAAAAATGCAAAAGAGTTAAAGGGCTTGAGGAATGCTATACTAAGCCGAAGGATGCAAGACAATGGACAATTTCAATGAAATTCAACCTTGCTTTGTTTCGTCATACAATAGAACAACTAGGCAAAGCTTGTGCAATGTTCTAAGGATAGCTAATGATGTTCAAATCACCACTCACAATCATTAATACCATCAAAGGAATGCATATCGATGAATGAATAGCAATTGAAGTTAAGATTAATTATAGAGTTCAGTTGACCATGCAAAGTATTTAACTGTAATATGGTGAAAAATTAGGGTTTCACCAAATGATGTGGTAAAACCATTGATTTTTGCTTAGGAACCAATTACATCAAAGAGCGGTGGATCCAATAGATCTAGCGTCAGTTCAGCGAAGATAGGGCTGAGAAGTCTGATTAGATCCACTAGTTGGAGTTTGATTCCCTCTTTTTAAGTTGAATTGTGAAAATGCTGAAATTAGGGCAAGTGTGCTGAAATTGAAGTAATTATACATAACAAGTGAGCTACGGTCGTCAAACGGAACCACGAACCTAGATCTAAGCAATATGTGAATGTTCGGATCTGTTCCCAAAAGGTCGACCTGAATTGTCGGGACCAGAATGCCTGTCCATCACTTTGGTCCTACGCATTTTTCATCGTCCAAAGGGGAATTTGTTCGTCTTTGTAAATAATGTTGATTCTGAGAATTGCAGCTCCATACCCGTTCCTACACACAATGGAGAAGGGAAAATTGTTGAGAATAGGGGTTTGCCTAAGTCAAACTCCAGTTTAGGAATTAACCTTGAATGATTGCAAATACTGATATAAATAATGGAAAGGTATACCTCAGATCTGCAATTGTTGACAATGATGCTTTGCTTCTTGAATGTAATCACATATGTTGTATGAAAAGGCATGACAAAACCCTAATCACACACACATGCTTGCATATGAAAGATGTAATTTTGTTCCACAATGGATGAATGAAGAATATGCAGCCTTGAAGATCTCTGAAAATGTTTGATGATGAATGCTTCACGAATGCAAAAGTGCTTGGAGATGATTGGAATACTTGTTCGTATGAAATTAGGTTTGATCAAATGTCATTATATAGGGGTATCTAGGTCATTTACCAATTAGGATGACCTCCAACAGTCATGCGGAGCCATAAAATTGAATTCCCACTAGAGAAGTGAGGCCCTTGCCCCATTTTGAAATAGGCCCCAACTAAGAGGGACTAGGGCGTGGGTGCTCTGGTCCTAGGACCAAGGCTCCTTCTCAGTTAGGGACCTCAATTTAGCCCCATGGAGGACACCCCTCCAGGAAATCAATTGGCAGGTGTACATGGCATCAAAATTGGAGATAAGGCACATAGCGGACCTAGATAGGAGATGAGGAAGGGACACGCTAAAGTAGGGGCACAAGCATGAGGTGTAAATTGGCCCCATGACAATTTACAACGCTACATTAACAATCAGCCAAATACAAGTAGTGCGAACATGCAAGTTTCACCATCAATCATGCACAATGACTTCCATTTAATTAAAACACTTAGCAATTTTTTTAGTTTTTAAACTTGAGAAGATAGATAACCATGCAAGTACTCCAAGATAGAATATAAAATCACCAAGCTTCAATGTCTTATATTAATCTAGCAGCAATGTAGCAATAATTATCCAAAATCCCTCTTATTATTGAGTACAAATGAAATGAGCTAGGTTATATAGAGCTCTTATTACAAATGAAGGGCCAAGATTGCTCCAAAATCGAAGGCCAAGATTAAACCACCTATGCCCTAATTAGGGTTTATAACAAAATTATTAAATGCTATCCAATAAAAGTGGAACATTCTCCTCATCACCAACAACGATGAGCAAGAACCAATGAGAAAATTAGATGACAACTAATCATATAACAAACTATCTTCTAGAACCATGTTTCCCTTATCTTTTTCCCTGATTCCATATTCAATGAGCTTGGTCATGATCAATTCAAGCTCTTTTGTGGTGACACTAGGCAAAGCATCAAGCTGTAAGTCTATCACATCCAACTGACCGGTGCAAGCCTTGAAAGTCTTCTCCCATTTCGCTTCTCTTCTAGAGCTGATTCTTGAAGATCATGAATGAAAGGATATCATTCAACTGGCTCTCTTGGATAGACTCCAACCCTTGGTAGTAGACCCCCTTCACTTTCTCTTTCAATTCTTCAAAATCCAAACCATCTTCTTCACTCATTTCTTGTCCCATTAACTCTTCCAAAGATACAAGAATCTTTGATTGAATCCCCTTGATGGAATTTCTATCTTTTCACATTCAACCTTCACTCTGTCAAGTGTAGTCTTCATCATCATTAAGGAGGTATACCAACGATGGAAGTCATAAACTTCATCAATTACACCTTTCTATGCCAATGTTTGAGTAGGAATATCTCCCAATACACTAAGACGAGCAATCAACATGTCTTGTGCCATCGAAAAGTCTTCCCACTGGTTTTCCATGCTTTGAATTCCTCCTTTGAATAATGTCATTTCATCGTACATCCTTACCAACCCTTGTAGAAACTCTTATGCCTGCCTTGAGATGTTCTCTATCCACTTCCTCAATCCTTGGTTCGAATTCCTCATTGCTTCAAGGCTCTTGAATGACTCCTATGTAATGGAGGGAGGTGGAACAAACGTTTCATCTTCCTGTCTCACTGGCTTTATCAACTGTTGTACGAATTCTTTGAATCTTGTATTCTTTGTTTCCAGTTTATCTTTCTTTTCCTCTACTCTGTGGAGCTGTTGTCGAATTGATGTGATGGTGTCACCCAACTCTTGGATTTCTTATTCCTCTGTTGTTGGCCCAAGATCAATTGTTCTAACTGTTGTGACATTTTCACACATCGCCCCATTGCAAATGGGGACCCCTACTTTTTGCTTTCTAGAGTAGTTGGTTTAGTTTAGTCGCTTTCTTAGCAGTAGTTTTGGAGCTTTTAACCTCTTACTTGAGAAAGGATGCAATGCAATTTCCAGATCGTATCCAGGAAAGAGTTCCATGATGAAGGTTTGGGGTGATTGAATAATCCTCAAGCAAATCTGTATTTCAATGGATAATGATAACTGATAGGTAAGGGTTGTGTGAAAGAGTGAAATTTGGAATATCAATTGCTTTCCTTGGATTTCCGAAAGGAAATTCAAGGATAAAATCTTCACATGAGGGAGTCTGCCTCTCCATCCTTCCATCAACCATTTCAATCCTTCCTTCCTTTCGCCCACCCATCCTTAATCACCTTCCCATCATCCTTTCATCTTTCATCCTTCATCCCTTATAATCCATATCCTTTACACCTTCACTAGTTGCGGCATCCTTCATGCCTCTCTCTATTCTCCCTTCCTTCCATCCACCTCCATCTTGCCTCCATTTTCCTTCATCTCCTTCCATCTATCCTTTCCATCCATCTGCCTTCTTACCTTAACCCACCTCCCCCTTCACCTTCCATTACCCCTTTTGACTTCCCACATCCCTCATTACCTTCATCCTTCACATCCCTTATGCCTCCCTTTCCACCTCACATCCTACCATTCCTATCCTCCACCTACCTTTCACATCCACACCCACTTACCTTCCTATCCTATCCTAACCCTTCACCTTCCACTACCCCCTTTTATCTCCCACATCTCTCATCTTTCATCACCCCAACATCCCTTATGCCTTCACCATATTCTTCATATCTATCCATCTCCTTCCATCCTCCATCTTCCATTTTCCATCCTTTTACCTCCCTTCCTTCACTTTCCTACCTCCCAACTTCCATCCTATCTTAACCTACCCTTTCATACCCCATTCCATTCTTTACTACCCTTATACCTCCTACATCATCCTATATCCTATATCGTAACCCACACCTTACATTCCTAAGCCCCCCTTTCTTCATTTAGCCTGACACTATCCCATCCCATCCTACCTTCTACTACCCATCCTTATGTCTCCCTTTATCCACCAATACCCAACCTTATTTCATTCCATCCTCCATTTACCTCACCTTTATCCCCTTACCCCCCCTCTCACCTTCCTTACCTCTCTCTCACCCCGGCATCCTTTCCCACCGACTTTACTGTTGGTGTACGTTTTACCATTCACCGAACATTAGAATAAAATGTCAAGGACACTACCCTCTCTAGAACAAAATCACTACATATTCCAAGATTGCAAAGAAAGACCACACGACGACTCCAAGGTTTATATGGGCGAACAGGCAACTTTATGTTGAATAGCTTCCTTGGTTATGTATGCTGAAATACAAGGGAGACTTACGCTTAAAAATCATTCACAAGCTAGGACTTGGACAGATTTGACAAGACTTCAAAAAAAAAGCATAAAAAGGATAAGGGTTCAGAAGTTTTATGCTACTCCTAAGAACTCAAGAGACGATAGAAATTAGGTGAAACCAATAACAATACTCTGCTTCGCCACACTAAGGACAACTAAACAAAGTAGGTGCAATCTTCTAAAGGTTGTGCTTGAAATTTTCAGACTATGAATGATACCATCCAACAAACAATATTCATCCACAGTAGAAGTTAAGCATCCACGATATAAGCTCAAGCTAACTTTACACATTGAATAAAAATCATCTATTCAAAGAAAGTATGAGCAATTGTTTCACCAATCTATATTGTCAAATCCTTCATTCATTTAACAACTTTTATAGCAAATTTACTCTAAGCAAATCTATTCTATTGTTCAAGAAAATATGCAACCATGCAACCACGTGATAACAATAAAGCTTCAAAGCATACTGCAAATAAACTTGTATTATCAAAATAGCTCTAAGCAACAATTTCATAAATCTCTCCACAATGAAATTAGAGAATTAGAGTTTATATATAGTTTCTGAAAACAAATGAAAGGCCGAGATCAATCTAAGATCAACGGTTGAGATCAAGACAGAACAACCCTAATTAGGGTTTCCCAAAATAAAATCAAGAACGAGTGCATGAAGAACAAGCGGCGCAAGGAGCGATCTTCTAGGAAGGTGCATCCTTATCCTCCTGAGTGGCAGCATGTTCAATGAACCTAGACACGATCGGGCTGACCTCCTCCATCGTGACATGTGGCAGCATATTGACCTTGAATTCCAACTCGTCCAAGTCATCTACACACACGGCAAAAGCAATCTCCCATTCCAACTCTTGTCTTTAGGAGGCATCCTGGATGGACAAGAAATGCGATGCCTTAGTCAAATTCTGCTCCAGGACTAGTCCAGTGATGGTGAAGAAAATATCCTGAGTTCTTAGCTTTAGACTCTCCACCTACATATCATTTTCTCGGATGATCTCCTTCTCAAGTAGATCAGCAGTTACAAAGAAAATCTTGTTTTGAATCTCTTTAATCTACTCCTCAGCCTTAATACTATCAGCCTTCACTTTTTCTAGGACTTCACTTCGTGCAACCAATGCCCAGTGCCATGTGTTGAAATCATATGCAGCTCTCCTAATGTGATTACTTTTCCATCAATCAATTCCTTCTTTGGAATTCCTTCAACACCCTAAGGCACAGGATAATTTTGTTCTGGACATCATGAAGGTCGTCCCATGCTTTTGCCATGTTCGCAATTCTAGAAAGCAAAAAGGAAGTCTGCCCGTATACTAACATTAATTTTTCTACAAATGTGGTTGCTTCTTCACTTTTGCTCGCCATCCACTCCTTGGTCTCTCTGGCTGTTACCTTTTCTTCTTCAAAATCTTTGATTGTTTCCTGTAAAGAATTCGAAAGTGGAGGAGCAACTGTATCGCCCTAATTGATAGGCTTGGTCAAGTGTTGAATATATTCCTTCAGACGCTCA
Organism: Cryptomeria japonica; assembly: GCF_030272615.1. Lineage (NCBI taxonomy): Eukaryota > Viridiplantae > Streptophyta > Pinopsida > Cupressales > Cupressaceae > Cryptomeria > Cryptomeria japonica. Next base: position 888,035,790 of record NC_081407.1, on the reverse strand, counting down.
ATTTCTTTCTTGTATTCTCTTTTCTTTCCTATCTCTTTGTCCAGGCTTGCCTTCATGGAAGCAACTGAATTGTCTAAAACCTCAACCTCCTGACCCTTTGTAGTTGGTCCTAAGTCGATAGTGGTAATTTCATACTCCCAAGGAGTAAATCTTCTTTTGACTTGTCCACTTTTGGTACAGAAATCTAAACTATACAGCAGCCTACTTCATCTCTCTGGATTGTGGAAAACTTTTTGGTCGGCTTCTTTGCAGCAACCTTCCCTAATCTGGCCAAGCAATCGGTCGTGTCATATTCTTCTTGATCTTCCACTGGTGCTTTCATTTTCAACCTTTCTTTCAACCAATCAGGAATCGTAGGTTGTTCAATGCCTTCCTCATCCTTATTACTTTCTTCACATGGAATATCCTGACCTCCTCGAAAAGCGGAAATCATTCCCTCTTGAAATTCCTCGCCCAGAATATCCATTTCATTTTCTGATTCAAGTATCTTCGTGCCTGTAGGAAATGGGGGTTCTTCGTCTTCTTGTTGAATTGACTCCATATTTCCCTCATGGATTGGAGAAGGAATCTTTATTTCAGCCAATGACTCACCCTCAATAGTTAATACCTCATTCACATTCCTGGATGTGGCGGAATGGGATGGCTCTGATCTCTACTTCTTTCTTCTGAATAGGTTCCTCATTCATAATTTTCTTACCATTTGACCTTGTAGAGTCATCAACCGCTTCCTTCCTTTTCCTAGAATTAGTGCTTTCAATCAACTCGGCACTTTGGGACGCTCTTGCATTTGAAGAACATGATTCCATTTCGCCCATCAAGTTATAAGTGAGGGTCAAATTTCTTCACTTTAGCACTTGAACTTGCTGATCAACCCACCACTATGAATATTTGACAATTGGCCGCATCGAGGTGGCTATATTTGCAAGCTCTGGTTCTGACCATTTCATAGTAGGGAGAGGCCAATTCTCATCAAAGTACGGCTGAATATATTCTCCATCATCCTCGAACTGATCAGGCACATGGAAAAGCTCGGTTGTTCTAATCAAGCTTACTGGCAATCTAGACTATATTCTTCTCCTAATATCAAACTCATCTGTAGCATTTGCCCAAAAATCTTCCAGGTCCATCCTATGTTTGTACCTCGCTCCATTCACCTTTCCAATACGGTTGTAAGGATCGTAATCAGCTCGAGATCAACAAAATGTGAACGGATACCACTGCATTTCTAATCTGGCACCTTCAGCTACTTGTGTCGTCCGGCAAGACTCCAGCATATTTCCGATGAAAAACGGAAAAGAAATGGCCGTCTTTTGCTTTGTTCATTGGAAGCCTTGATATGTTTCCAATTGTCTAAGGACTTCGAGCAAGATCATTCTGTTGGTAGGATAAATCAAAAGTCGGTATGGACATCCGATAAATCCTTGAATTCTTATATACGTGAATCTTGGATACTGGATAAACCAGGATCCATACTTGCTTATCAAGCTCTTGGCCTCCCGAGTGAGCCTCTGATGAGTTCCTCCCTATAATGTCCTAGTGATGTACATCAAAAAGGCATCGTTTACCCATTTGAAGTGGGCCTTTTTGCACAACTGCAGCGGCGGATAACAATCATAGGACTTAAATTCATTCTCGCCATTGCCTACTATGCCCTTGCAAATTAGTTGCATATATCTATAATTTCTTGCTAGTAGGTAGACAATGTAGCAGCTCATTTAAAAGGACTTCGTCCTTTCCAAATTATTTAGTTGTTCATACAAGTTGTCGTTGATTATCCTGGACCAATTGAACATTCAAACTCCAGAGGTTATCTCGTCGATGAAATAATACATCCATGTTTCAAATGGTGCACCCTGAGGACTACCCATTACTCTATTCAATAACAAAATGCTATTGTCATATTCCTCCTTGAAGTCAATGCGAAGCAATCTCTTTGGCACTCTCTTGAGGGTGGGCCTTGGCTTCTCCAACCACAACTTGTTGACATTTGTTGCACAAAGCTGAAGCTAGTCCTCATAAAGTTTTTTAGCTTCTTCCTTAGTTTTATAGGAACAACTGTTGTAATTTGGTATTCCAAATGCTTCCTGAATGGCTAACTCTCCAAGATGAGCCAATACTCTCCCATCTAGTGCAATGATTTGTCTTTCTTGTGCATTGTGATGTATGGCACATTCAACCATAAGCTCAGCGCACTCCATGGCCGGTGGAAATCCAACTGCTTGCACAATGCCATTTCTTATCATCTGGCAAGCAATAGGTGTTGGCAATAGTCCATCTTGCCCATACATTCTCCTTTTGAAATCTTTGAAGTCCACGTGCCTGAGGTTGGTATCTGTAACATTTTTCCATTTGAAATTAATTTTTGACTCCGGCTGCAATCCTTTATTGGAGAACTTCATCTGAATTTTTCTTAAAGGTCCTGCTTTGGTGGTCATCAACCTGCAATAAGCATAAAAATTTAACATTACTATGGTGGTCATCAGCCTGTCAAAAAGCTAAATTTCTGTAAAAAATCAGATTGAAAATGGAAGAATTTGACCAAACACTTAGTAAAATTTATGAGAATAAGTGATTAAGACAGAAGAAGGATGAAAGAAGTCAGTCAAATTCAGATTTTGAACCTTAGAAATTGCACTCGTGACTGAATTCTTGACGAAAAATCTGACTTCAATTCTGAAAATTATGTCTTTAACTCAGAATAATCACTTTATCTTCTGGAAATTACGTTCTTCAACTCAAAAAAATCACTTTATCTATGTCCTCCACTAAGGAAATTTACTTTATCTTCAAAAATTCTCCTTCAAAAATCTATCTTTGCAAACCTTGAGAGAGAAAACCTTTCGCAATCAAAGAATGAATTGAAAGTGACAAGTTAAACTTATTATAGAGTTGAAGAGTTCAATGATTTTAGCAACTTCATGTTTTTTTCTTATATTCATCAAACCTAGACTCTTCCAAAATGGAAACTTAATCTTCTCTTTGAACGAGTTGGCACGGAATCTTCTAGATTCTTCTTGAGTTTGAAAATTTTTCTAAGTGTTGGCTTTTCGAAAATTGTTCTCTGTGTTGAAAATAATTCTAAGTGTTGGAAACATATTAAAATATTCTAAGTGTTGGCTTTTCGAAAATTGTTCTCTGTGTTGAAAATAATTCTAAGTGTTGGAAACATATTAAAATATTCTAAGTGTTGAGTTTATTTTTCCAACTTCAAATTTGTTTAAACCTTCGTCCATGGTGGATTTCATGTATTTCACACCAGGTTTGTCTATTTCTCTAATCATTTCTTCCTTTCTTCATGATGAATTTGGTCATATGGTAGGCTGAATTGATCAAATGTTAGTTCGAATTGTGCTTGCTAGCTGGGCGGTCTTGTTGACGTATGTATCTACGGGAGTCACCTTGGATCAATTCCACTAAATATACAATTAGCCTTCAGCTTTGTATATTTGAGGTTGACCGATAATTAAAAGATGTGCGATTTTATTTGTTTGGAAACTATATACATTTATTAAGGGGGCTGACTTTTGGGAAAGTCCGCAACCCTATGAAAAGACCACCTTGCATCGCATGAAGAGTTGTCTTGGTTCGAGGGAGCCGACTCTTGGTGAAGGGTCACCTCCGCTAGGATATAAAAGGAGATCAGCTCTCTCCTCACTTTGGATCGATTATTATTACCTGCCGTTTGTGTCTCTCCTACAGCATATCGAATATCTTCTATAGCAATTTAGATACACACAACACTTCGTGTCATAGTTGGACTACTTGCAGGGTACTCGGTGAGATGTAAAAACTTGCCGAGTTTTCTACCCTGGCGAGTTTTTTTGACTTAAATTCGCAACTAAAACTCGCCGAGTTTTTGACAAAAACTCAGCCGCTACAATAGAAAACCAAAAACGTCAAAAACACGATTTTATTCATCATTTTAGCTTGGGTTTTTTGCTAAGAAAGGGGAAGAGTGATTCCAACACTCTTGCAAGGTGATTTTGAGCAATTCTTGTGAATTCCAAATGGATTTGAAGGGGATTTGAGGTGGTTTTTCAAGAAAAATCAGATTCCTAGGTTGGTTGGTTTTTTTTCCTATGCTTTTTTAAAACATTTTGTTTATTTTTTGTAGAATCTAGATGAGTTAGAAATCATTCCTAAGTAGTCTAAAATCTTTTTAAGTTATTTGAACAAGATTTAACACTAGTTTTGACAAGTTTTGTTGATTTTTTCACTATTTTTTTGAAGAATATCTAGTTTTCCAAAAAAAATTAAACCCTAATAGTTTTTTTTTCTTTTTAAACTTTGAATGATGTCTAAATTTTTTTCAACTAATTTAGATAGTTTGCTAAATTGTTTAACTAAATTGTAAAAAAAAAAATTCACTTTGTGTGTGTAGGTTAACTAAGCATTAATTATGGCAAGTTTTGATTGGCCACAAGAACCATGCCCATCTGGATATATAGGCACCCGTCCCAAAGGTGCTATAGATAGGGCTTGGAGGTATGCCTATGAGGGACCGGATCCTAGGACTGTTATTTGCATAAAGTGTGAAAAAATACTTCATGGAGGCATCAACTGCCTCAAATACCACCTTGCAGGCATAGACAGGCATGATGCTAGAGAATGCATAGGTGCCATGTTGATGTTATAGCTAGATCAGATCCCTTCTAGGGCCGACCTAGCACGTGTATGTGACTAATTGGCCCTTGGCCTTAGTCACGCCTTGTATGCAATAATCTCAATGTAACTTGTAACGTGTTGATGGGGCATAACCTATATTGGGCGCCAAACTTACAGCATTATATTGTAATTAAATTAATCTTCTTGTAAGCCGACCTAAGGTGATTTGGGAGGCTAAGACACATATATATACAAAGCCTAAATCATTGTATCTACACACAATCAGCGAATGTATTCACTTACACAGCGATCTTACACCAACAGTGATCAGCGAAGTACATAAGGTCAGCGAATATCAATCAAGGGCGGCGAACCATACTCAAGGTCAGCGAACTTCATTCCAAGGGCAGCGAACCAATTCCAAGGGACAGTGAATCCATTCGGAGGCTGCAAACACTCCATTATCAGCGAATGGTGTTTATGATCTGTCCTCCTTGATCAACAGATAAGTAAATTGTGTTGTTGTGCCCTAGTTCGGTTTCATCTGTTCTAAGTGCTTCAAGTATTGAAGCAGATTTATAAAGATACCTACTGATTATTGCATAATAAGATTTGAGATTTATAGTCGAATCTCAAAGGGAGAGAGCAAAGGGAGATACCTACTGATTACTTGCGGTTGGGGAAGAGAAGAAATTGCAAAGGGAGAGAGCAAAGCTAGCCATAAGATCAGCCATAGTCGAATCTCAAGGTGCTTCTATTGACATTGAAGAAGAACAATAAGCACTTGAGGGCATAGTCGGCTCTCGGCATGGCCCACGTATCCGCAAACCCACCACCACCTCGCCCATTGCTTCTGCTTCCTCTAGTAGAGTACCTGGCACTAGTAGTGGCACTGTAGCATCATGATCAGGGTCCATAGGTGATTGTTTTGTGCCCAAGAACACACCTGGAGCACAACCATCATTAGAGACCACTTGATATAATAGGGAGGCACATGAGAAAGCCGACATTGCATGTGCTGATTTTTGGTACTTCAACAATATTTCATTCAATGTGGCAGACAATTCTTTTTGGCTGAATTTGCTGACCGCAATAACAGTTGCAAGAAAGGGGTACAAGGCCCCCTTCTCACAAGGATTTGAGTGGGAGTATAGTAAATTACTAAATAGTCCACTTGATTTCATTTTTAATTGTTTTTTAGATTTCTTGTTTATTAAATCAAAATTGTGTACTAAGAACTAATTTCACTTTGTTCTTGTAGGTGTCTCACAAATGCAGTTGCTAGGGCAAAAGAAGTGGTGGAGGAACAAAAAATTGAATGGGCAAAATATGGCTGCACCATTCTTTCTGATGGGTGGACAGATGGCAAGAACCGCACCATCATTAATTTTTTGGTTACTTGCAAGGAAAATGTAGTGTTCTTGAAATCGGTTGATGCCTCCAGCAAAGTGAAAAATGTAGAAACATTGGCTGGAATGTTGGAGCATGTTGTCATGGAGGTTGGAGTAGAGAATGTGGTGCAAATCATCACAGATAATGCAGCAGCATATGTGTCAGCAAGTAGAATCCTTTTGAATTATCACCTTTCGCAATATTTTCATTTGTTGTGGCTTTGTTTTTCTTGGTTGCATATTTCTTAAGAATAACTTCTTTTGTAGGTAGAATCCTCCAAGAGAGCCACCCCACTCTTTTTTGGACACCTTGTGCAGCACATGTTCTTGACCTTCTTTTGGAGGACATAGGAAAACTTGAGTGGGTGACTCCAGTTGTGGAAGATGCAATGAGTTCAACCAAATATATTTACAATCACCCTTGGGTTCTAAATTTAATGAGAGAGAACACCGAAGGGAAAGATTTGGTGACAGCTGGTGTCACAAGGTTTGCAACAATTTTCTTGACGTTGCAAAGCCTTCTTGCTGCATTGACTTCTTTGAAACAAATGTTTGTGAGTGGAGCATGGCTAAACTCACCATATTCAAAGAACCCTGAAGGAGAGGTTGTCGCATGCATAGTTTTCGACAGCCAATTTGCACAAAGGGCTGCAGAGAATGTGAAGGCAACTTCAAAACTTTAATTTTTAATTACTTTATTCAAGTCTCTCATTACTAATTTGTAACTTCATTAATTAATCTTTTTGTAATTGGTATTTTTCAATTCTAGGTGTCGGAGCCATTGGTTAGAGTTCTCCGCTTGGTGGATGGGGATAAAACCCCAATGGGGTATATTTATGAGGCCATGGATAGGGCCAAGGAGTCTATCAAAAATTTCTACAAGGGGGATGGGGGATAGACTCAAATTTGATCCCCATTTGGGAAATTATTGATAGGAGGTGGAACAATCAGCTCCACCAACCCATTCATGAGCAGGGTACTTCCTCAACCCTCGTTTTAGGTTTGGGGGTTCTTACAGGGTTCTTACTCGGATCCTAATGGAGAGGTTATGGAGGGCCTCAATACATGCATTGAGAGGATGGTACCCGATGTTAAGGAGAGAGAGCTCATTGTGGGCAAACTTCAAAATTATGAGCAACCAAGGGGTAATCTATTCTCTTCAGAGTTGGCTAGGAGAGAAAGAACCACTCAAACCCTAGGTATAACATTTGCAATTTGGATTTTGGGATCTAAAGTGATTGATAAATTGATAAATTATGTTTTCTCGTTTCTCTTTGCTTTCTAACTTTTCAATTTTATTTTTTTTGCAGATGCTTGGTCGCAAAATTGGGGTGGAAACACCCCACATCTCAAAAAATTTGCCCTCAAAGTCTTATGTCAGCCTTGCAGTTCATCCAATTGTGAGCACAATTGGAGCTTGTTTGAAGCAATCCACACGAAGAAGAGGAGCAAGTTAGCACAGAAACGCCTCAATGACCTTGTCTTCGTGCAATATAATCTTTGATTGTGCATAAGGAAGGTAGAGGAAGTAGAAAGTGGTCCGATTGACTTGGATGATATAGATCCTTACAGTGATTGGACATCACAGGAGCAGCCTCCATTATTTTCCAAGGATGACATCACTGATTTCGAGAGGTAAACTATGGAGGAGGAGGGGGGTGGATTTGGTTTCACACTAGATGACATTGAGGATGAGGATGAGGACAAGGAGTCATTGCCAGTGCCACAAGCAAGTGGAGACATAGCTTCAGCCAGGATGGAGGATGAGCAAGCCATACCGAACGAAGAGGCACAGTCATGCGAGTCACGCCCACTGCAGACTTTTAGGACTAGAACCTCTAGTTCTACCTCTCCCCCAGTTTTTGCTAGAGCTAGGAAGAGGAAGTTGTAATTGTAATGATGAATTTACTTTTGGTTTTACAAAAACTATTTACTATTTTGCTTCCGAGCTTCCAGCCATTCGCATTCCTCATGAGGATGCGATTTTGTAGATACTTTGCATTTAAATATATCTAGAATCAGCTTGTTTCTTTTGTGTTCTCATTTATTGACTCGTTGGATGCATCTTCTCATTAAATTTTGCAAAAAAATGCATTTTTAATTAAATTTAAGCGTGTTTTTAAGTTGTCGAGTTTTTCATCGAGTTTTTCCGAAGTTTTTTTCCAGGCCTTGGTGAGTTTTGCCGAGTGGCGAGTAGTTCCACTTTGGTTTGCATAACACATATAGCAGCTCATATACCTTCACCAACAAGTTGTGTATTTTCTACAGCAGTTCGTGAATCATCTAAGGAAGATTGATTCACACAGCAGATCATATTTCATCTAGTGTGGATTGTTTCATTCATCTAGCTTCAAGGAGTGAAGCGATTTTTGTAAAGACATCTTGTTGTTTGATAAATATAATAAGAGACATTTGTTGCTGGATTTTTCTCCCTCATGTTGGAGGGTTTTCCCAGGGTATATGTTGTGCAAATTTGATTGAATTGTTTTATATCTGCATGTTATTAATTTGATCATAAAAAATAATAACATGGTATCAAAGCGAGTTTAAGAAGATCGTGATCAAATTTCTCTAAAGCAGTGAAGTTCACTATTCTCCTCCCCATTCTAAGGAGTAATTCTTAACATCAATATGGTGAACGGACTCAAGGTTCAAGATAGGCTTGAAGGTGCAAAAAACTTCATTTCATGGAAATATAGAATTCTAATTGCACTTGAAGAAAATGATCTTCTTGAGTTCATAGAAAAGGATGATATATCTGAACCAACCGATGAAGCTGAGAAACTTCAATGAAAAAAAATGGCATAAAGGCCAAGAAGATGTTGATTGATTCGGTGAAGGATCATTTAGTGCCACTTATCTCCAAGATGTCCGCTAGAGATATGTTCAAGACCTTGGAAGGACTCTATGAGATCAACAACACTAGTAGAGCCCTTGCTCTAAGGCAACAACTTCCTCAAATCAAGATGGCGAAAGGAGAAACTGTCATATCATTCTTCATGAAAATTTCTGAGAAAAGAGATCAACTATGCGCCATTGGAGATCAAGTTATGGATAAAGATCTAGTCATGTTGGCATTGAATGGTCTTCCTCAATCTTGGGAACCATTCACTCAAAGTATTAGTGGGAGATCCAAATTTCTCAAGTTTGATCGTCTTTGTGCTGATTGTATCCAAGAACAATCTAGGTTGGCTACAAGAGGAAATAGCCGAAGTTCTCACAATGAAGACAATCATGTTCTCGCCTCTCAAACTTCAAAGAAGAAAGGAAGAGATGGGAGAAAAGGCAACTTCAAGAGAAATAGAGATAGAAGTTCAATTTCCACACCTAATTCTAAGAAGAAGAAAGATCTTTCTCACATCCAGTGTTTTAGATGTGACAAGTATGGTCACTATGCAAGATATTGTTTGACAAGGCCAAAGCAACATGCTTCTATGGCGGATGTTGGTGAGGTATCTCCTCAAAAGGAATCTAGGAACAATCAAGAAGATTTTCTATTCATTTCTGCCCTATCTAGCAATGTTCCAACCGATAGCAGCACTTGGTTGATTGATAGTGGCGCTTCTCGACACATCACAGGTTATAGGGAACATCTTTCAGACTTGGTGGAAAGAAAGACCAATCTTCAAGTGATAATTGGAGATGATGCATGCTACTCAGTGAAAGGTTCTGGATCTACCTCTCTCAACCTAGAATCTGGCATCCCTCTCCATCTAAGTGACGGCTTGTTCGTGCCAGGAATCAAGAGGAACCTTGTCTCCATTTCAGCCCTGGAAGAAAAAGGTTATCAAGTTAAGTTTTCAGAAGGGAAAGTTCTTGCTTGGCCAAAGAACTCTAGCATCAAGACGGCACGTGTGATTGGCAACCGGCATGAGAGTCTATACAAGCTTTCCATCCATCCAGTTCAAGCTTTTCTACATGACACTACCAATTCCAGCAGGCTATGGCATAGAAGATTTGCTCATTTGCACTACAAGGCCCTCCCATCATTGGAGAAAATGGTTAAAGGTGTACCTAAGCTCAGTCATGAGCATGATGGCACTTGTAAAGGTTGTGCCATGGGTAAAAATACTAAGAGTCCATTTCATAGTAGTAAAAGTAGGTCAAAAGAAATATTAGACCTTGTACATTCTGATTTAAGTGGTCCAATGTCAATGGCATCCCTAAGCGGATTTTTGTATTATGTAATTTTCATAGATGATTACTCTAGGAAAACTTGGATTTATTTTTTGAAGTCCAAAGAGTCTGAAGAAGTCTTAGATAGGTTTAAAGAGTTTAAAGCCCAAGTAGAAAGGTGAATACACTTCAACAAGCTTTTGTAATTTCTGCATTGAGGCGGGAATTAAGAGGGAGCTTTGTGTTCCTTACAACCCACAACAAAATGGGGTTGCAGAAAGGAAGAACAGATCCATAGTTGAAGCAACTAAAGCCATGATTCATGACCAAGACTTGCAAACCTTTCTTTGGGCAGAAGCTTCCAGGATAGCAGTATATGTTCAGCATAGATGTCCTCATCGGATATTGCAAAATATGACTCCAGAAGAAGCTTTTACAAGGGTTAAACTTGAAGTCAGACATTTGAGAATCTTTGGTTGTCCAGTATATGTTCATGTACCTAAAGATAAAAGAACCAAGTTGGAACCTTCTGGCAATAGAGGAATATTTGTAGGCTACAGTGAAACTTCAAAAGACTACAAGATTTACATTCCAAGTCAGAAACAGATAGAGGTTAGCAGAGGTGATACATTTGAGGAAGATGTTGCATTCAGAAGATCTAAAGGTTCATGCATGGAGGTAGATGATGAAGATCAAGAGAATCCTCAAGACATGGACATTGATCATACTCCTGAGATTCAAAGGGAGTCTACTGAACCAGTGGAGGCCATTGATCCAATTGAGCCATTGGAACCTACTAATGGTCCGAGAGACATTGTCGTAACCAAGAAGAGAACTCTTTAGGCTAGGAAAACTAAGCAGGAGGCAAAAAAGTTTGCAGCTCCTAGAGGCACATTCAGAGAAAGCAAAAGAGCTCAGAAATTTTCAAGCTATGTTGCATTAATGAGTAATATCATTGAATCTGAGCCTTCTAGTGTTGAGGAAGCCTCAATTCCACATGTCTGGAGAGATGCTAAGAATGAAGAATATCAATCCAATATTAAGAATGATGTTTGGGACATCGTTCCAAGACCTGAAGGAAAATCAGTTGTTTCCTCCAAATGGTTGTTCAAGATCAAGCATGCAGCAGATGGAAGTATTGAGAAGTACAAAGCAAGATTCATGGCTAGAGGATTCTCTCAGAAAGAGGGAATAGACTATGAAGAAACCTTTGCTCCAATTGCTCGCTATACTTCCATCAGGACCATTATTGCCATTGCAACAACTAAAGGATGGAAGCTACATCAGATGGATGTGAAGACTGTTTTTCTCAATGGTGTAATTGAAGAAGAGGTCTACATTGAGCAACCTGAAGGCTTTACGATCCATGAGGAGTCTCATGTATGTAAATTGAAGAAAGCCTTATATGAACTTAAGCAAGCTCCCCATGCTTGGTATGAAAGGATTGACCGATACTTGATAAGTCTGGGTTTCTGCAAGAATGATGTTGATCCTAATCTTTACTTCAAGGTAGTTAATGGTGAAGCACTAATCTTGGTTCTCTATGTTGATGATCTATTTCTTACTGGAGAAGAACATCTCATCTTCAGATGCAAGGAGTTAACCTCAAAATTTGAGATGAAGGACCCAAGACTTATGCATTACTTTCTAGGATTGGAAGTGTGGCAAAGAAAGAATGAGATCATCCTAAGTCAAGGGAAATACACCATTGACATCTTGAAGAGATTTGGAATGTTGGACTGCAAATCTATGTCTAGACCTATTGAGAAAAAATTGAAGAAGTTGAGTGAATCTGCAACTAGTTCAGATTTGGTAGATCCTACCATGTACAGACAGCTGATTGGTTCATTGATGTATCTAGTCAATCCTAGACCTGACATTTGTTATACAGTGAGTACTCTCAGTCAGTTTATGTGTGAACCAAGACATATTCATCTAGTTGCAGAAAAACATATATTGAGGTACTTGTGTGGCACTGTAGGATATGGGTTGAGATATACTTCAAGTGCAGATCTAAATCTGCAAGGATATTTTGATTCTGATTGGGCAGGGAGTGTTACTGATCGGAAGAGCACCTCAAGTTGTTACTTCAGTTTGGGGTCTGCTATGGTTTCTTGGTGTAGCAGGAAGCAGTCTTCAGTGGCACTAAGCACCGCAGAAGCAGAGTATATTGTAGCATGTGTGGCAGCCCGAGAAGCAGTGTAGCTTCGGAAGCTCCTTGCAGGATTGTTTGGGTAATCGATGAAGCCTACTGTCATTCATTGTGATAATCAAAGTTGTGCGAAACTTTCTGTCAACCCTGTGTTTCATGACAAGATAAAACATGTGGAGATCAAATACCACTACATTCGAGATATGGTTCTAACGAAAGCCATATAGCTGAGGTACATTAGCACTGATGATCAGATGGCTGGTATTCTCAACAAGCCCCTTGCCAAAGTGAAGTTTGTGCATTTTCGAGACAAGCTTGGAGTTGTGGAGAAAGAAGCCCTTGCTGAGAGGGAGTCTCAACATCAATGATTTCTTGAGATGTACTATAATGCATTCTTCTCTATGAGAGAGAAGTTTGAGGTGCAAGCCCTTGTTAATGCATTCTTCTCTGTGAGAGAGAAGTTTGAGGTGAAAGCCCTCGTTCCACCCTTTGGGAGTAGCCAAGGTAGATGTCATGTTGAGAAATACCATGACAACATCACTTGTGTTTGATCACCCTCTGAGAGTAGCCATGGTGACCATCATGATGAGATGACGACATCACGTTGAGTGACTTCGTGATGGGCACTTGTGTTCATATTCATTTCCATTCATGGGAGTAGCCATGATGGATGTCATCGCGTTGAGTGACTCCGTGATGAATTTTGTTTCACCCTCTGGGAGTAGCCATGGTGGATGTCATTCCATGACACAGATATCAGCAAGGATTCCTCCCTAGCTAAGAGGGAGTGTTGACGTATGTATCTACGGGAGTCACCTTGGGTCAATTTCACTAAATATACAATTAGCATTCGGCTTTGTATATTTGAGGTTGACCGATAATTAAAAGATGTGCAATATTATTTGTTTGGAAAATATATACATTTATTAAGGGGGCTGACTTTTGGTAAAGTCCGCCACTCTATGAAAAGACCACCTTGCATCGTATGAAGAATTGTCTTGGTTCGGAGGGAGCCAACTCTTGGTGAAGGGTCACCTCTGCTAGGATATAAAAGGACATCAGCTCTCCTCACTTTGGATCGATTATTATTACCTGCAGTCCGTGTCTCTCCTACAGCAGATAGAATATCTTCTATAGCAGTTCGGATACACACAGCAGTTCACATAATACATATAGCAGTTCGTATACCTTCACTAGCAGGTTGTGTATTTTCTACAGTAGTTCGTGAATTATCTAAGGAAGATCGATTCACACAGCAGATCTTATTTCATCTAGTGTGGATTGTTTCATTCATCTACCTTCAAGGAGTGAAGTGATTTTTGTAAAGGCATCTTGCTGTTTGATAAATATAATAAGAGACATTCGTTGCTGGGTTTTTCTCCCTCATGTTGGAGGGTTTTCCCAGGGTATACGTTGTGCAAATTTGATTGAATTGTTTTATATCTGCATGTTATTAATCTGATCATAAAAAATAAAAAATAAAATAACAAGTCTTTCATGTTCCTATGTCATTTGCCACTCATGGCATGGCAGAGTTCACACTTGTTTTGCCATCTACACCCCTTGTCATGGCAGACTTCATGAATAGCATGTCACTTGGTAGGGCGAACTTCATACTTAGCATGCCCCACTATGCATAGCGGACTTTACACTTGACATGCCACTTTGTGGCGGACTTGGAGATTGCTTTGCATCTAATCATGGCGGAGTTTAGCCTTGGCATGCCGCTTTGTGGGGGACTTTGTATTTGTTTTGCATTTGACTTTTTCTCTTTCCTTGGCAAACTTCATAGCTTGTTTGCCATCTTTTTCTTTGGCATGGCGGACTTTGACAATGTCATGCCATTCTCACATTTGCTAGGGCGGACTTCTGGACTTGCTTGCAACTTCCTTAGGCAGAGTTTACATACCCTTTGCCATGTCAAATGTGGGCGGACTTCAAGACTTGTATGCCATTGTGCAAGGCGGACTTTGCGCACGATCTGCCGTCTTCACCTTTGGCATGGCAAACTTGGTAGTTGTCTTGCATATGCTAGGGCGGAGTTTATAGTATGCTTGCATTTGTGCAGCAAACTTTGAGATTGTCTTGCCATGTGCAAAGCAGACTTGACACTTACCTTGCAATGCTTGGGCAAACTTGGCAACTGACTTGCAATGTTTGAGCGGACTTTGCACTTACCTTGCAATGTCCCTTGCATCTTGACATGGCAAATTTTGCACATGATCTGCCATCTTCACCTTTGGCATGGCGAACTTCATGTTTGACATAACACTTCGAATTTCTTCCATTGCTACCTCCATTTGAACTTGTCCTTGGCGGACTTCATGGTTTGCTTGGCATTATTCATGTTTATCTGGAACATCTGGATGAACATTTTGTCCGAAGATTTTACCCTGCTTTTTACACTTGGAGACACAATTTTTTTATTCTGAAGATTGGAATGTTGTTGCCATGACCTGAGGGACCCAATCCTAGGTCAACTTTCAAAAAAGCTAGAAAAAGCAAAAAGCAAAAAACAGGCCAAAAAAGCTACTTCCCCGATTTGTCCCAAAGTGCCACAAATCAAAAAAGCAAAAAAAGCAAAAGCAAAATCCCACAAAAATAGGAAGGTGTCAGAATTGACCCTAAGCAATTGCGATTTTCGTCCTTCGGGCCTTCTAAGGGCTTTGATGGTATCCAGACACTGTTTCGAGCATGATTTCCCTAATTAACTTGGATGACCCCTAAAAAACTCTAACTCCAAACTCTCCAAGAAATGGACTTATGAAATTGCGATGGTAAGACAAAACCCTAAAAAGCAAACAACCGAGGGTCCCCATTTGCAATGGGGTGATGTGTGAAATAGGTCACAACACTTCCTTACTCCCTTCCCACCGCGGCACATCCTTCTTATTATATCCCTTACCTTCTTCTCACCAGGGCATATGCTTACTCCACATCCCGCACTCCTATCTTCCTTGCGGCACCTTTCCCACCGACCTTCCTTACTCCCTTCCCACCGCGGCATCTTTACTTCCCCACATCCTTCACCCCTCCTCCACTACCGCAGCATGTTATCTTTTATTCCAAACACCCAACAAGCATTGAAAAGAAGTCAACGCCAGCAAGGATGAAAGAGGGGCCCACTCTTAAGAGAAATCTTTCATTTAAAAGACAAGAGCGTTGGCACTTTCACTCATTAAAATCCATGATAAAAGGTGAATAAGGTATAATGTAACATAAGGATGAGGTGGCACCAATAATGGAATGACTAACTTCCAAAGACATTGCATCCATTTAGAACAAAGCCATTGAAAAATAAATAAAATAAAATAACAAAAAAGTTAAGTCAGCTATAGCGAAGGAGTGTGTCTTTTAGATTTGCATTTATATAAATAAGGTAATTGCAACCACTTTAAGGGCAATTCGAAATCAATTTAAAGTGCAGGAAATCACACCTTTTAAAGACTGTATTTTCAACATTTATTTAAAAAATTACAAGCCCACAAAGGGTGGAGCAAGGGCAGAAATTGAACCAGACCTGAAAGAGGATAGTGGAGAAGAAATTGAATCAAACCTATAAAGGAAGACAAATTCAAAACTACGGATCAGATTTTTTTTTAAATCTGAGTTCTTATTTCATACTTAACGGTTTACGATGTATGATTTGCTATGTGTTCTTTCTTTTTGTTCATTTCATAATGTTTTAATTCAGTATCTGTCTGTTTGTAGGTCTAAGACAAGAAGTGAAACGTCAAACTCAGGCAGCATTAGGAAATTTACCATTGTAAAGGAGGATTGTGCATTGATGAACAAGTGATAGAAAAGGATATCCTACAGCTACAAACATACAAGGAGGCTGCTCAAAAGGAAAGATTTCACAAGATTATACAAGGCAAGGAAGCAGATTGCTCCACATAACGAACACTCCAGCATTCATCAAGTACTCATGATAAGGGAGGAATTTTACAAATATCTTCAATTTCCTCCGGAAATCCAAGAATCATTGCTAGTATAGCATGAAGGTTATCCAAGATGGAGGCTTCGAGTGAAGATGATCTGTTTGAACACCATGAAATAATTTAGGAACAGGCCTTCATCATCATCACTGCTGAAGCTTGTGATGTTGAGTATCAAGTCTACCAAGCAAATTGAGGTGTCATCCTTGTCATCACCAACCAATCAAAGGATTCCAAGTCAAGATGTCCAAATACGATGCACTTGACTCACCCATGGAGGAACAAACTTCGAGATACCTAACCTCAATTTCTATGGTTCACATTCAATATGTGATATATGTCAAAACAAATGCAATTTTCTCATTGGCCAAAGGGAGTTGTTGTAACAAACCCTAATTAGGGTTTTCATCTTGTAATTCGGCCATTGATTGTGAATCAGTCTAAGCCTTCCAATTGTAATAAGATCTCTATAAAAAGCTCAAACTTCTCATTTGTAAG
Organism: Cryptomeria japonica; assembly: GCF_030272615.1. Taxonomy (NCBI): domain Eukaryota; kingdom Viridiplantae; phylum Streptophyta; class Pinopsida; order Cupressales; family Cupressaceae; genus Cryptomeria; species Cryptomeria japonica. The sequence continues at coordinate 888,019,090 of NC_081407.1, read as the reverse complement.
GGTTAATGTTATTAGAAGAGTAGAAGAATAGATAGACTAGAAGTTAGAAGTTAGACTAGAGTAGGAGAAGAAGAAATTGTTGCTAGGGATTGTAAATGCATATACTCTTTTCATTGAAGATATGGTGAAATGTGTTGCTTCAACAAGTTATATGGTTTCTACTTCTCATTTGCTTTCATGTTGATTAAATGAATGAAAGGAATTGTGAATGATTAATAGTGAAATTCATTTATCCATACCACTAGCGATTTGCTGATTGTAAATTTGCCTTGTGTGGTCAACTGGAATTCTTAAATGAACTTAACTTCAAATGCTATTCACACTTTGATATGCATTGCCTTGATGGTATCTTTGTTGTTGATGGTGATTTGAACATCACGTGATTACCTTAGAAGATCGCACTAGCTTTGTGAAGTTGTTCGTTGATGGCGAAGCAGAGCTTGGTTGAGTTTCACCTAATCTTTCGCTGTCTCTTGCATTCTTAGGAGTAGCATAGTCTTCTTAAACCCTATGCTTTGTTTTTTCTAATCAGGTAAGATTCCACATTCCAGCAACATTCCAATCAAGTGCATGCATCAACGTAAGTCCCCTTGGATTACCAACAATCACATCAACCAATTGAGCTATCTACACGTCAAGACCTGACTATAGAAACCTTGCAGTCGTCTTGGTTGATCACATCATTTAACATCCAAGAAGATTTTGATAGAGAGAGGATAGAGTACTTTTGGGCATTTTACTTTATGATAGAGGTGTCTAAAAAACACATCAACACTAACCTCATAATCCATGGAGTAATCTGCTATCGTGGTTTATCAACAGTGGGGAGTACCACTTGTAATGTGTGTAACACTGAATTGTCTCTTGAGATGTGGGAGAACTTCTTTGTCCTCTTTTGCACTTTAGCTTTGTCAACCCTTGCAAAGAAATCATCTATATCATCAATGAGTTAGACTTCTACCACGACTTTCTTATTCATTCTCTCTTTTAGCCAATCAAGAACTGTAGACAACTCCATTCCATCTTCTAATCTACTATCGCCACTGATTCCTTTCAAGGCTGAAATGATAAATTCACCTTGTTCTTCATTTGTGTTTAAGCCAGGATCTCACAAATCCTCTATCATGATTGTCTTTTCTCCTTCAAAGTGATTTCGAATTGGTGACGTCCGGTCTTGAGAGTGTGTTACCCTATTCCTTGTTCATCTGCCAAGTTGTTCTCTTATATTGATGTTTGATTTATTTCCAACTCTCTAATTGAGGAAGTACTTGTGACTGATCCAACTCTCTAATTGAGAAAGTACTTGTGATTGATGCGGTTGTATTTGTCCTTGATTTCTTTCGTCGAGACTCAGCACTAGCAACTTCCTTTCGGACATTTCTCCCATCTTGAGGATTATCAATTGTACTCTTCCTTTTTCCTAGAGACTTAAACTTCTCCCTCACTACTTATTTCTTCATTGCTTTTTATTGCTTCAACTTCTTCAAAGGAAGAATCCTCTTCATCCATCTTACCATTGGTAACTGATACCCCTTGACTTCTCAACTTGCTAATTTGTTCATTGATCCACCACCTTGAATTATCTAACACATCCTTCATCAACGTGTTGATATCAATGAGTTCAGGTTGAGACTCGTTGGATGTTAAAATAGGTTTGTCCTTTTCTTGCTCATATTGTGGCAACACATGATCTCCATTATCCTTGACTTGATTTGGAATTGGAAAGATATTGCATCTTTTGATGAAATCAACTAATATCCTCGACCACATCTTCCTTCTCACTGCAAACTCATCAGTGAGGTTTGCCCAATAATCCTCTATGTCGACTCTATGTTTGTACCTTTTCCCTCCAATGATAGGCATCTTATGATGAGGATCGAAGCATGATCTTTGTTTGTACATGCCAAGTTGGTAGAATTAGAACTCTATGTTTGTTGTCTCAGTGGCTTGAACTGAGTAGCAAGTCTCCACCATTTTACCAATCGAAATAGGGCATGAGACTTCGAGCCTATGCTCTTCCCTCTGAATGAAATCAAACTCGGATAATTGCCTCACTACCTCAAGTAGCACCATCTTGTCAGTTGGGTATCATGGAAGACGATATGGATGGTATGAACACCCTTGGATTCTGATGTATGAGGAAGTGGGAAACTAGATGAACCATGAACCGAACTTTTCCACAAATGCCATAGACCCTTTTGACAATCTTTTGTGTATTCCCCCTTGTAATAACCGGGTGAGATACATTGAGAATGCATCATTGACTCTTGAAATGTTGCTTCTCATGCAATTGTAGTTGGGGGTAGCAATCATATACTTTGAGTTGTCCTTTCTCAATACCTACCTCACCCATGCATATTAATCCCTTATATTTTATGTGCCTTGCCAACGCATACACCACATAGGAACTCATGTAAAATGTCCTTGTTCTTTCCAATTCTCTCAACTGAATGTCTAGGTTGTCATTAATCACCTTGGTCCAATTTATCATCTTCAAGCCTAGACAGACTTCCTCTACAAAGCAAAACATCCATGTTTCAAATATTGCTCCTTGTGGACATCCCATGATTCTATTTACCATGAATACCATATCACCATATTCTTCCTTAAAATTGGAGTAAGTAACCTCTTTGGTAGTTTGGATTGTGGTCTCTCTGGTCTACTTACCCAATCCGAAGTGATGAGATTCATACACCTTCTGGATGCCTTCTCAAAAAATGCTAATGACTCTTGCTTAGTCATGTCCACCATCCCATCCTAACGAGGAATGCCAAATGTCTCTCTAATTGCTTCATCTGAAAGGTATGTCAAGACCATTCCATTAGGTGACACTATTGACCTTGCTTGGAGGTTGTAATGCCTTGCACATTCAACCATCAATTCATTGCATTGAACTACTGGTAGAAAGTCAACGGCTTAATAGATTTCGTTCTTAATCATGTTGGTTGCTAAGGTGGACGGCATTTGATCTTGGGTACCAAACATTCTCCTTTTGAACTTGGTTAGATCCAATTGCTCCAAGTTAGTGTCTCCAACTTTCTTCTATCTTGATGTTATTTGAGATTCTAACATATTCCTGCACGAAGCTAGAAGTCAAAAAATATTGATTTGGAAATGGGATGCTCAAGGAAATACTTCAAAATTAAAACTCTGATTTTATTCATAAATTTTGGATTTAATTTTAGAAATCAGAATAAGCATTCAAATGACAATCTTAGGAACACATCATGATCTTCAAAATGACATTTCTCACAAATTATAAAAAGAAAATTTGGTTCTCTGTCTGATTACTGAGTGTTGTTTCAGAATCTGTCTCCTCTTCCTTGATGGAAAACGATTTGAGCTTTTGATCAGTGATCAGCCCTCTTCCTTCCTTCCACAATTTTCTTCCAACTCTCACTTTGTCAATCGAATCTTTGGATGTTATAGAAGTCTGGTCAAGCCTTAATCGCTTTGACTGGCTGAGCAATTCATTTCTTGTGTGAATTTGTCTTCCAACTCTGCCTGAATACTTCAAAGTCCTTTGTCTCTTTAAGTGATTTCGGGATGCTCTTCCTTAGAGCGAATTTGAGAACAATTCCCCTTGCTACAATTTTTGTGTCTTTCTTTTCTTCACATGAATTTGGGAGGGCAGATTATAATTTAGTTTGAATTTGATCTATTGAAATACTTCTCTCCTTTCATATATATGCCTTATAGGTTGATAGTTGCACTCTTTCATTTCATTGACATGGCCAGCTTAGGAATAAAAAACGTCTTTTTGTTTTCTTTAGATTACCAAGGGAATCGCACCCCTTCACTTAGCATCCTAGCCGACTTGGCAAATAAATGAAACAATTTTTTTGTTTTCCTTAATTCAAATCGCATCACTTCATCTAGCCACCCAGCCGACTTGGGTTTAATGAAACGTTTTCCCTTGCTTATCAAATTCGCATTGCCTTGATTTTCCAGCCGACTTCATCCTTCTTCATAAACATTTATAGGTTTTGCCTCTTAAAGTTCGTCTTCCTCATTTGTGAGGGTAAATTCATATCATGTTTCTTCTTCTTTGATTTTTAGAACGCAAATTTGTCGGTGTAAATAAGCCACACCCGGACCGACAATGGACTAGTCCAAGAAGGGTCAGTAGCTCAGTGGTAGAGCACTCCAGCAGCGTATGGAAGGTCCTAGGTTCGAGTCCTAGCTGGTCCTATCATTTTTGACACAAAACGCCTATCATAAAATTCTGATACCACTGAACTGCCATTTTCAAAGCTATTGCAGCCCATGAATAAGGTGAATTGACATGCCTTTAAAAGTCAACCTTCAAATGCTGATATGGCAAATAATCTGAATAAGCAGGTGAAGTGGACAAGCAAACACCCAAGCAGCTCAAGCACACAACCAAGTAGCTCAAGCACACAACCAAGTACCTCAAGCAGGCAACCAAGTAGCTGATGAAAATCCGATGAATATTCAGCAGGTTGACTAGTATTTCATTCCAATTCTCTTTTCAACAAACCTTTGACATCAATGACGAAATAATCAAAAGTATTAAATATTTGATATTAATAGTAGTGGAAAAATATAATCATTTCCATTTCATTATACCCTTAGGCTCCCTTTATTTGTTGACTGTGAGCATACACAAATGTGGGCTCCGTCTTGCCAATTCAACACATATTCACCAATAGTGGAGATCTTTCATTAAATTTCCAGGGAAAAGCTTAACGGCTCATAAATTGGAGGATGAAGATGATCAATGACCTGTGAATCTTTGCCTTTTAATAGCTCAAAAAAACCTTCTCAGCTCTTGCAAACTTCTGGATTGTGGTTGACCGATGATACTACTTGCGTTAAAACTGCAGCCCTATCTAGTTTCTTTTCTAATTTCCCAATATACAAGCAGTTTTGCTGCAGAAACACAATCTATGGCTTCTTTCTTTATAATTCATTTACCCATGGCACTAAAGCATTATAATGTTTGTTTAGGCTTGTATTTTATTTTTTGTCTGGAACAATTTTAACTTTAGCTATTTGTGCAAAGATTTAGTCCGTAAATCCTTTGACTTAACATATCTATACCTTTAAAATGCTTAGGCCATGGCTTTTGAGAGAATAAAGATTGTGACCTGCTCCTTAGAACTTTTCAAACATCTGTGGCTTTTTAACTGTCACATGTTAGAATTGAATGCGGGGCTTTTCCTTACACTAAGGCCTTCACTCTATGTTTTGTTTCTACTAAAGCAAAGTCTCTGTATAATTATAAATGTATATGCATGTGGGCTTCTATTAAAATGATGAGCAGTCTATGCCAATTTCTTATTGGTCACACTGCTTATGAAAGTTGGACATAACCTTGGCATGGTGTGGATGCTATTTATCATATCCAACAAATCATGATATATTTAGACTTGGTGACTATAATATATCAAACTGGAAATGTAGTAATTCAGTAGCAAATTCAGAATGGCCTTCACGCAATAAATAACAATGTCAAGTTTTATCAATCAAAAAAAGATATGCCATTGCAGCAGAAACACATGACGTATGGCTGCTTCAAGCTCATCTTGGGCAATTGATCTTCTTTAAAATCCAATATCTTGTAGGCATTTTTAGAGTTTGCCAGAACTATTTAAAGTGATGTGCCATAGCTATTAACATGTTGACATGTGAATGAAGCTAGCCACATGCCTGGTTGCTATCTATATTAATGGATTTACTCTAATTTATCGTGACAAAACTGAAGTACCGATCTCTAAGAGCTTCTGGATCTGCCTGTATATAATGTTTAAAATCTGGACATTTCTACTGGACCCATAAAGACTTCAGAAATGGGTCCAGAAGAGAGGCCTAAAAATTTTGATTTCCAATTATACTGGCTATAAACAGACAATTCTTAAAGCAAGGTAGTATAGAATATATGAATATTTGTTCCGAGTTTTTTCAGAAAACATCGGATAAGTCTTTCTACATAATTGAACCAATTGAACGAGGCAGTTCTCTCTGTATTTCATTTGGGTGTAGTATTGTAGACCTAGATAATTACGTCAAAATATTGTATGCATACCATTCTAGTGAGATCATGAGATGATACCTACTGTATTGAGATGGCATCTTTGAAAAAAAACGGCATACAGATATAAATGTATTCAAATAGCATACCGGTAACAAACACTTACCAGTAGATGATACTGTCTTACCAGGATATTGTATGCAAAAACATTCTGTACTTGCTAATGTTTACTATTAGGCCTAAATGTTGTATGCATACTGTGACAGAGGTCATTACTACACTGAAAGACAGTATACATACTATGACAGAAGGCGAGGGACCGAAACAAAATAATATCTTCCTCTAAAATTAGCATGATGGTTCGTTGCTTCAGCCATTGAACACGACAGTTTGCCAATTTGACCCTAGTTCAGTGGGATGATGATGAACGGTCCAGATGACTTGAATCGTCTTGCATTGTGTTGGAGATGATATCAATCATGGATCGTGAAAATGAGCTCGCCCATTTCAAATATGAATGCCTTCAGCATAATTATACACCCCATAACTTATACAAGGTTGGTTGCATAAATCTCACCAGATCAGCAGCTGATATATAGTAGCTTTAAGCACTGAAAATGGTTGTTTACGATTGTTCAACAATAGCTAATATTGTTAAAAAAGTGCTGATCGTATGGGCTAATCATACAATTTGAGTAAGGCACACACCAGAGTAGTAGTAAGACTTTGAGATTAACTCATGTCAAAAACTTAAAGCTGATAGCAAAGAGTATTACTAAAACTTAAAATGCTACCAGTAAATTCATAAATAAACTAGAAGTCTTGCCATATACCTGGAATTTTATCTTGAAAAGACTCGATCAGACTATTTAATTCCATCTTTAGTACAGAGTAAATTGGAGCTGGGCAAAGAATGGTGCTACAAAATGTCTGTTCACAAGTTATCTTTTGCCAAGGCATACAGACAGAAAGAAATTTTCCTTGGAGATGAGATAATGCCATTGCTGCCCTTAGATGTATGCTACCATCAAATGTAACTAGAGCACGTGTACTTATATGTTTTGGATCAGATTTAAATACAAGCACCTGGCACTTGTCTCGAGGCACAAACTTAGTGAGTTCCTGTAACAAAGCTGCCTCACACTTAGCATCTGATGGCTGTATACCAGCAGGATGTCGAATAATGTAGAGATCCACAATTTTCCTGTTGGTGACACTTCCTAAAACCTGCCTTAGTTCGTTTTCAGTAAACTCAGTATCTAGATTGGTCATAAAAACAGTACCATTCATTTTCCCACGTCTACAGCGCACACGAGATCTTCCTATAATCATTTCTGAGCAGGTAAATGCAATTCGATCAACATCTTCATCAGCACAGATTATGATAGCAACTCCCTTACTCTGCCTCCTAGGCCACATAATCATTGCTTTGACAGCTGGAAACCCAGGTCTTTTATGATCTGTTACAGGAGATGCATTGAATGGACAGACAGTTAAGCAAGACCCTCCTAGTTTCAAACTTTTAGACTTGCAAACTGCAGCCTCAGCTGATTTTGATGTCAAAAATGTTATTATACCCCACTTTCCAGTACCTGTAGTTTCTTGTCCTATCCCCGAAAATTTGTGGAAACCAGCTATGCCATCAGTACAATTTTCAAACAGTAATATTACTTCTCTATCATCAAGCAAATGTACATTTGGACAGGAAACCTCAACACTTAAGTATTTACCCTCCAGTTCAAGATGCTTAATTTCTGCCCCAGCACCAAAAAGTGCTGCAGGAGAGTACTTACCACTACATGCATAGAACAAAGGCATTTCCATGCACTCATTAAGCATCCACCTCCGCTCACACTTCAACACATTTTCCAACAAACCATATGCTTGTTCCATTTCCTCTGCCACAGAAAAAAGTTGAATTTCTTGATTATCATGATCTACCTCTATACCACCCCTATGGCTATTACATGTTTGCTGAATTCGATGAACAAGTGCATGTAGATTGCAATTAGCCTTTCCACTGAACCTTTTTAAGAGGCATCGCCCAAGTCCAGAAATTACTTTTTTCTCCAATGCAATTTTTTTCAATTGGAAAACATTATATGAAGGAGGAGGTTGAATAGCTGAGACCCATTCCTCTTCCACAACTGTCACACAAACCAAAAACTTCCTTGTTGTACATAGAAGTTCTGAAAAAACCACCCAGGTAGGCTTGTTACCAAAAGCTAACAATGAACATGAAGGATGTAGATGTGCTTGCTGTCCTGTAGAAGCTATATCATAGCCTAGACGATCATACCCAGAAAACATACCTAGGTTTTCTACCATTGAAGACAGAATAACTTTCCTCAAAGCTATGCTATGTTTGTTAGAAGCAAGTGGTGACCAAGACCAGTAACTTGGAACAATTATGTTCAGTTCATTCTTAAGACACACTTCCATTTCTGCTATAGTATCTCTACATCTCAACATTGACTTAGCATTGATACTATTGTCCCAGCACCATATGTTTCTCTTGCCTGGGGGTTCATCCTCCCACTCCTTGTAAACTGCAAGAAGAGTAAAAAGGTCTCCATACTGATTACAGAAACGGAGTTTTAGACAATCAGATTTTGACTTATCTGCTTCTGTACCAACCCTACAAAATATACTACCTGCATTTGCCATCACGGCAGCCAACACAAGGCCTTCCCTACCCAATCGCTGATTAAAACAATCAAGGATAATCTTTCCCAAACGAGGTTCTACTCCCAGCTTTACAAGTTTCCAACCAAAATCAGTCAATTTTAAATATCCCTGACTAAAAACTACCGCACCTAGTTGGAATAGATTCTTTACAGCCATGTCAATTGCCTCTTGGCTAGGGGCTTGAACAAAATCAAACGATTGAAGATCTTTAACACCTAATGCTAGAAGCTTTAGAATAGCGATGCCAACATGAACTCGCAAGATTTCTGGATCCTTATGGGGTGCAATAGCCTTGAATTCCTCCTCTGTGTAGAGACGATAGCACACTCCAGGCTGAGTACGACCAGCCCGACCACACCGTTGAGCTGCTTCACTTTGAGTTATTCGGCACACACTCAGCACATTCATGCCAGTTTTAGGGTCAAATCTGCTCTCTTTCACCATGCCAGAGTCCACCACAAATTTTACACCAGGAATTGTTAGAGATGTCTCTGCTACATTTGTTGCAAAAATAACTTTCCTTTTTCCCAAAGGTGCACTCTCAAATACACAATTCTGTTCTTCAATTGAAAGCTTTCCATGCAATGCAAGTGTGATTGCTGAGGAATTCTGGAATTGATCTCGAGCCCACTCGACTTCCATCTGAGAAGTTAAGAAGGCAAGAATTGCCCCCTCTTCTTCTTTGGCATGAATCTCGGCAACTATCTTCATCACTTGAGTTACATACGAAGGAACACTCAATTGCCCGTATTTGATAGTAGAGCTTTGTGCAAGTTCTACCTCATCATTTGCAACATACTTAACATCCACAGGAAAATTTCTTCCTGGCACATACAAAGTTTGGCAACCAAAAAAATAATCCGATAATGTCTTTGCGTCTGCTGTTGCAGACATTATGATAAGCCTCAACTCTGCTCTCTTCAACAAGCATCTCTTGAGCAGGGCTAATAGTAGATCTGTACTTAAGCTGCGCTCATGAGCTTCATCTACTATAATACAGCTAACATGTTCTAACTCTGGATCTGACATACATAGTTGAAGGAGTGCATGATCAGTCATATAGGTAATCTTTGCTAAAGAATTATCTCTGGGATTAGTGGTGAAACAAGAGACAGGGTGTGTATCTTGATAGCATCCTTTGCATTCTCCTGCAACTCGTGCTGCTAGAGACATGGTAGCCACTCTCCTGGGTTGTGTGCATACCACAGCACCTTTCAAGGCAAACCCTGAATCTGCCAAAAATTGCACTATTTGGGTACTCTTTCCAGAACCTGTTTCTCCAATTAGTACCATTACCTGTCATCAAATTGATATTAAACCTACTGAGAAAACAAACGTCCACTTAAAATAAATCATATTAACGAAAAGAAATCATAGTATGAAACTATATTTTCTGTTTCCACAGAGCCCGCATCCAATGTAACGGATTTTATCCTACATATTGCATAATGCAGCAAAGCAGTTATAATTACAAAAAATAATGAGGTAGTCATGAATAACCTAATATTGAGCTCAGTATAGCATAAAGTATATTAAAAGAGAGAGGAATAAATCAGAAATCACAACAAGAGCACAGGTAACAATAATTCAGCTAAACTGGGGGCAGGAGATGACGAATACTAAAATTTTAAGAAGTAAACCTCAAAAAGTTCAACAATTATCTTAGACGACAGTAATTAAACTAAAATAATAAAATAAATATTTAAAAGGACAGAAAACATCAGAATGTTCATCATTTAATTCGGTTAAGAGTAATTCAGCTACAACAGGAGGTCCGACACTAAGAAACGACACTCGACATTCAACCTAGATAACTGTAATTCAATTACAACCAAGGAGAATACTAAAAAAATCGCAGGATGATGTTAAAAACATCAAGATTAAACTTGAGTAGCGGTAATTGAGCTAGTGTTAGGGGTTAAATTAACAAAAACCTGTTTCATATGAACTTGTGTCAGGATATCCCGTCTGCTAGAATACATAGGCAAGGACGACTCAAAACGTCTGCACTCCCTAACAATTTTACACTGTAATTGCTCCCACTTCCAGTCGTTTCCCAGCACAAAAACAGGCCTTTCCTCACCGGAGGAATCAAAATAATCATAATCCTGAATAGGATTCTTCAGATAAGTTTCCAAGCACTGCAAAGCTCTCTTGAATTCCAGAAATTTCTTGCGAAGAATCTTCCCCTGCGCATCCAAACCCTGTTTTAAACCATCCAACCTATGCCACTCATACACTCTGTTGCGCAACCTCAATAACCTAATACACTTACCATACTCCTTGTCTACTTCGTCAATTTCTTTCTTACATTTGCTCACGACCTCCCCGTGGCGCAGTTCTTCTAAATAATGCAAAAAAGCATCTCTCGTGCGCTCTTGTGCCTTTCTCTGTACGTCGCCAGAGCCCGAGCAAATTTCGGGGCTCCATGAATGAACACCTGATAAACGCTGCTTCCAGAGAAAAGCAAAGCCTTCCACGGCATCTTCTGGAGAACTGAAAAAGAGTCTTGCTAGTAAATGCCCAGGGTTCTCCAAAATTATCCTCTGTTTCACACCCGGGCATGAATCTATTAAATTTTTCAGCTCGCTGTTTGTGTTTTCACCGTTATCACAAGCCCCTGCCCTCGATAATTTCACTTCATTGCTGGTTCTTCTCATTTGCTGCTTACCTGGATATTTCCTCATGGCTGCCATTAAAAAAATCTACAGTGCCTTCACACCCAAGGTTTATAGATTGTGTATATCTTCTGTAAAGTTCAGCTCTTTCCCCAGTCACAGTGGTCCGTAGACATACTCTGTATTCCAAGCCTAGAGATTGCTTGCTCTTCAATTCAATTAAAGCGAGACCTAATTTCCAATTAAAGAAATACCTAATCTGGACTTTTCTGCAGATCGTGGAGAGAATTTATTTGCTTCGGTTAAAATCAAAAAGCACGTCGTGGAAAACACCAGATTTGCTTCAGACCTAGTACCTAGTACCTAGGCAAATGCTTTCTTTTTATATTTTATTATAAAATGTGGAACTCGTCCGCCGCCATGATCCACCGTTGTTTTTATAAAGAGAAGAAGAAGATAAAGATGAATGGAAGCTTTTTCCCGTGAAGGCCTCGAAAAAGCCCCACAATAAGCGGCTGAAATAACTCTCGGTAGATACATTTCGTTCTCACCAGTTCTTCACCAGTTCTAAGTTTTTCAAATAACTCACGGTAGCTACATTTCGTTTTCACCTAGTTTTAGTGTTTCTTCTTGTATCTGCATGCTTTATATCCATGCTTATTTTTCGAAGTAGAATGAACTAGATAGCTTTATATATATATATATATATATATTTATTTTGAGAGAAGGAGAAGTAAGAAATAATAATAATTAGTAAAAATAAAAACTAGTATATTTATATTCTAAAAATATATACGTAAAAGAGCTATCATATAATTGTCTTGCATGTTTATTAGTTGTCAAGAAGGACATGGAGCTGAATAATGTTGCACTCTTTCACTTTCATTAAAGATATAACAGTTTCATATACTTAGAGACAAGTGATAATAATCTTATTTTATTCAAAGTAATAAAGTGATAATAATCTTATTTTATTCAAAGTAATAAAATAATACTTAAGAAACTAAAACATGCATGCATTTACCTGTCATCTACACGTCAAATTTATTCAAAATCAATTTTTTGTTTACAGATATTTGTATGTCATTGTAGATGCCTCTCGACATAATAAAAAAAATTAAAAATCTAAAAATTAAAATTTAATTTAATAAAAAGTGTACAAAAATTGCTTTATGCAAAAGTTATTAGGCTATATAGTTCCCTAGATTGTTTAGTTTTGTGGATATTATTTTTAAAGTTTTTCTTCATTTATTGTGAGAGTTATTATTACTAGCAATTGCACCTTAATGTGCAATGGATACGCGGATCACAAGGAAAATGGCAAAAACAGTGAACATGGGAATTAGAAGAATATTGGTAGAAACAAATTGATAAAGTTGCATATTATAAATCATAATTCTTAAATAAGTTAAACAAGTTCAATAATTTGTCGTATATAGATAATTCATTTATTAGCAAAATCAAGTCATTGAAATCAAGGATGGGAGGATTCATATGTTAGAATTTGTAGTATATATAAACATATAAATATGATCAATGCAAAATAGTGTTTCAAGCAAACATGTGCAAAATGTAAAATATAATAACAAACATTATGGAATTGAATATATGATTTATATTATTTTTTCTTGAATACAAGTTGAAATGGTGCAAAAGTGATTGTGCAAAGGGAAGAACTATGTTCCCTTGAGAGCCAATTTCACAACATACATTCAAATATCTCCAACTGATGAAGCTAGTAAAGATATCTAATTAATAGAAAGAGAAGACAACTGAGAGTCTTCAGTTTGAATTTAAGCGTCTCGGTCAAGGACACCAGCGCAATGCACGAACGGCTATGTGGTGCGTTGTAGTCTTGTATGGACCGTGAACAGAAGAGACTTAGAAACACGAAAACTCGACTTTGTGTTCTTTATATAACCTGCAAAACCCAAAAGTTAGAAATAGAATAGCAAATAGAAGATAATAAATAGAAATAGAAATGAATATGAATGAAATAAATAAAGCACAAGCAAACCCTCGTGCGTTTGAATGTTTCTAATAAACCTACACACATGAAAAAGAGGGAAAATGTTGGAGGTTGTGTTTAGAGGCCTACCTCAGTCAGACCCCCATTTTGGTGTTTTCACCTCCACAAACAACCCAGATAGATAGATAGATCAAAAGATAAATAGTTAAAATGATCAAATGATCAAATAGATAGGGGATGTGATAAATCTCAAGATGCTCAAAGACGAGATATGTAGAATGATAGAAAGATATTACCAAAGAGGCTTGAGAAAGCCAAGAGAGTTGCAAAATATTATTGTGAGAGCTTAAGAGTGTTATAGCAAACTAGAGACTGCCGTAGCAAGTGAGAGAGAGAGCAAGAGAAAGTTGTGAGAGCCAAGAGAACAAGAGAGATTGCTTGAAGAACTCTGAGAGAGAGAGAGATTGAAGAACCAAAGAGATTGAATGGAGAGAAAAGATGGATTTAAAAGAGAGAAAAGGAGGGAAAAAGAGGGTTGTCGAGCCGTTTAGGAGATTTTGAGTTGTTTCCACCGTTCAAGATAGGTGACAAGTGTCGAAATGCGCAGAATTGACATTTGAACGTTAAGATGTCACGAGACGAATGCACGACGCACGGACATTCGCGCGGACGTTCGCGCGATGCACTAGTGTCCATACGAAACATGCTTAAAAATGCCAAGGGGCAAGAGAAACACGAGGCTAATGCAAAACTGAAGTTGAAGGATAGTTGTTGAAAAGGGTGTCCTGAGCATCCTAAGAGGGGAAAAGGTTGATACAGGGGCTCAAATAAGCCTACTCAAATGCTAGGGGAATGGACATTAAAGTGGCTACAAAAGTGTAGGTGGAATTGCAAAGGGGTATGCAATTTTCAACTCTACACAAGCATTTGAAATGTCCTTGGAAGTTCTCAAGAAAATGCAAAATCAACATGTATTGACCAAATCCTAAAATTGTTTGCATATCTTCCTCATTCAGAGCTTTTACTTCAATTGCATTTCAATCCTTGTAAGAGGATAAATAGTTGCATAGTTGATTTTAATCTGCAAAGAAGAACAGTGACCAAAATAATAATTGATAAAATGACATATTGCGAAATGAATTTTTTTATAAATTGAACAAGTTTAATAATTCACCATATAGAGATCAGACATCTATTACCAATACCAAGTCTCTTAAATCGAAGATAGGAAGATTCATATGTTAGAATTTGTAGTATGTACAAAATGATCATAACCAAAACCATTATTTTGAACACTCGCACATTATTACAAAACACTGTAAATTTGTCAAATAGAGTTCTATAAAACATCTTCAATATAATTATAAATACTATGGAACTGAGCATATAGATTACATTATTTTTTATCAAATATAAGCATTTATTTTATCAATTATGTAAATGATCTAATTGCAGGTAATTTAGATTAAATAAATTTTAAGAAAATGAAGTTTTAAAAGGATGGGAAACATCAATTTATTTGATAAATTAAAAAAAAACATAAACGATTGATGTTTTATTTAGTACCCCTTCTTGATCGAACTTATTAGACTGATATTTTTTTGTAGTTTACTTTTCAGCTGATACATTCTGCTAGACATTATTCAGACATATTGGATATTATTTCATGTTTATCTGGATATGAGATGTATGAGTTATTTTCAGTATTTCAATACTTGTGATTGCAGCATTTATGGATTATTGCATTGTACTGACACTTTATTTTATCTATGCGATGTGTCATATATATGTTGCATGTCTGCGATTGTATTGGATGCAAGGGGACGATTTTCCTTCACTCACTCCGGTGAGACAGGGAACGTCGCGATTCTCCTTCATCGGTGTGTATGTCGTGTATTCTATATTTGTGTATAGACATGTGTGGTTTGATGATGCAAATATTGCAGGTACAAGTACCAAGTAGGTATGGGGTATCGTCTCCACCTGACTTCACAGGTCTGAGCATGCCTTATATGTCCGATGGGAGTGGAGGAGATAGTTGTTGACCCTAATTCTTACCCTCAGTCTACTCTTGTGAGTGTCGTCATTCGGTCGTCTGTTCCTTTTGTTCAACCTTCGAGTCTTGTTCGTTTGGCTTTATCAGAATCTTCTTGTATTTTTCTCGATTTGTGTGCCATAGTGGGTGTGATTATTTATTTGAGTTTAAATCATCATTTCATAGTTGGTATAAGTAATTTATGCATTATTATGCCTTTGTGTTATAAACCTAGCTTGTTGAGTTAATTGATTAGATTTAAATTAATAATTGTCTTATTTAGGAAAAGTAACTATATTTAAATCATATAGAAAAATAAAATATATAAGGTTAATCCTATTGATTTTGGATTTAAAGAAAAACAAAAATAGAGTTAAAATTATTGATTTTTACTTTTGTTGAAAAAGTAATTAAATTCCATTATGAGAGAAATGTATTGTTTTCAAAAAACAAGAAATTCCCATTTACTTTTGAAGAAAATAGAAAGAGTCAATTTGTTTGTTAAATGTTTTTCATGAGAAAAATATTTCAACCTAAAAGCTTAGGTTAAGATATTTTTCGCTATTTATCCCAAAAAAAAATTTTTGGAAGAGGAGGCTTGTTTTTGGAAGAAAATGCTTGTTTTGGAAGGAGGAAAATTCTAGAAAAATTGTTTGGAAGAAGCTTTTGATTTGGTTTGGAATTTTGTTGAAGGATTGAAGCTCACAAATCTCTTCTTGGAAGCTCCATAGGTTGGTTGATTTCTTCTTGTTTATTTTTTAGAAATCCATGCTTCTTCCCAATTTTTGGATGTTGTTAAAAGTTTGATTAAATGAGTGTTGGGTTATGGATTTTGTATGCTATGAGGTTATTGAAAAATCCCAATCAATTTTGCTATTAAATTTCAACTTCAAACTCTCCCAAATCAACTTCATGAAAAGTTTTGGTTTAAAATCATTTTCTTCATTTTGATTATGCAAGAAATTTCATTTCCTGGTGATTGTAGTTTTGTTTATTTTTGTGTTTTTGGGTAGAGTCGTGCTGGTAAAATTTTGCCAAGAAATTCCCCTTATGTCTTCAATTGTAAAAAAATAAGTTCTTCCTGGTAATTTCCAAATTGGGGAAAAATTTTGAGTTAAATTCTTCTTGTTCCAGTCTTGTTTGGGCAAAAATTCCAATTGGGGGATGGCAATGAATTTATTTCCCAGCCAATTTGAATTTGGAATTGAAATTGTTTGATTTGGGAAACAAATTCTTATCTCTGTTTTGTCTCAGAGATTTTTCTTGCTAGTAAAATTTCATTACCAGTCATAAATTTAATTTATCAATTTTGTTCTTTTTTAAAAAAAAATTAATTTGACTTTGTTTTATTTAAATATGTTTTCTCAGAGTGGGAAGGAACGAAGATTTAAATCTCTGTATTTCAATTTTTATAAATTGGAATTATCAAAGAAATTTAATTTTAAATTTAATTAAAAAAAAATGGTTTAGGGGCGGTGGCGAGGAGCTGGGCTCAACCCAGCCACGCACCTCCCTTGGCAGCAAGTTGTGTCCCCATACATTGGTTAGCAACAGCGCTGCTACCTCATACGTGGGGTAGCAGGCTGCTACTGTAGCGATGGCCATGGGCCCCACAGTTTTTTAATCGCTTTTTTTTTAATATTTTTTTTTAGTTTAAAAAAAATATAAATGTTAAAATAAAATAAATGTTAATTAATATAAATATTAATTAATAATAATTATAATATATATATATATATATATATATTATTTTGAGTTATTAGTTATATTTATATATATTGGAAAATAAATGGGTTTGGTGAAATTTTTTGGATATAAATGCGATTTTTAAAATTAGATATTATATTTTAATATAATTTAGTCGTATAATATTATATTCATTAAATATATATTATATTGAGATTAATTTATATTATTATATATATATATATATGTAAAATTGGAATTGAATATAGACTTGGCTTTAGTCAATTTGGGTAAATTATAATTTAATCATAATCAAATGATCGAAGATTTAGATTTTAAATGTGGTTTCAATTAATCTTATTAGACATGTGATTTCATCATTTCCTTATGTTAAAATAGATGTGGTTTCTTTATTTCTAGAAATCTTTATTGCAAGTATTTTTATGTTGTCGACTGCTTAAAGAAAGATTGCCTATTTAGGATCTTGTGTTAATAATAATTGCAGTCAAATTTCAATGTCGTTGCAATTTTGGTGAGTTGTCATTAAGTCGTATGAAGTTTACTCCCTTAGTCGGGTGTCATTGTTTAAACCCTGAGGATGTAAGCCATTGTGAGTCATGTTTCCATATGGTCAATCTTGGGTTAGTGATTGTGAACCCTTCACTTGTGTTATGTCAGGATTATTTATGGCTGTCAGTTTCGCCATAGAGTTCTCATAGTGAGGTACTTTTTCTGTTAGTGTCCTAGGAGAGAGAGTGGCTTTCGAGCAGGGGCCGCACCCAAAGTGGATGACAGGATAACCCCTCAGAAGTCAGATAATAAGTGATAACCTAACAATTGATTAGGGGGTGGGTAGTTATTAAATTAATTAAGATATTGTACCCCGCACACGGTTGAGTACTTGTATAGGCTCAAGGTGTGTGGGAAGGCCTGGAATGGCAAACCTACCACCTTGTCTTCACGAAAGGTTGGTAGAGTCCGCATGATGCTTAGGTGGAGCCGGGGGTTCGGGAAAGGTTACCAGGATAACCCAGGAAGGGGGTCGGGACCTATGGAGACCTACCTAGGGTAACCATCTTAAGCCATGTGATGACACTCTCTCTTTAGGGTCACTAGTGTTTTGTGAGTTGAGTCACTTGAGTTCTGCAGAGTCATGTGTACTGTTGTACTTGCCTTATTGCTTGCTTGAGGGTCTTCTGCTATCTCCTAGCACGGTGGGGTGGTTCCATTATGGGATCACATGGTCGGGTGGTAGTGCCACTTCCCATCGGATATCTTGGTTCTTACCTTCTTGTGAGGATCGGCTTTGCTAGTGGTTCTTGGTTTGTGATTCTTGTATCAGCTCTTGTTCGAGATTATTGTATAGTTGTGACCATGTGGTCATTGTATTATTAAACTTTGTAACCTTGGCTTTGTAACCTATGTACTTTTATTGTTCTATTGAAGCCCTGTAATTTATGGAATATTTTAATTTAAGTTCAATGGATTGTATGTTATTTCGGTTATCCTTCATCTTATGTATAAATAAATCATTGGAAGTATAAATAATGTAACTCTTTAAACCTATCTATTTGGAATTAGTTTTTGAGTTTGAGTTAGCTAATCGTAATTGAATTTCCCTAATTTAGATGGATAATTGGATTAACATTGTGATGTAGTTTTATATGAAGTAATCTTCGTTGGTAACCCTTTAGGATGTAATTGTTAGACTTCCTCTTGTGTTATTATTCGTGCAATGTTTAATGTTTGTGCTTAATATTTAAAATAAATAAATAAAAATTATTGCACCCTTTAGTTGCCTTGTATTGTGGTTTTCCTTTAGGGTTTCTGGCGGGGCATTACATTTTACGTATACAAAAGAACGAGAATATAATAGAATTGATAATGTTTGACAATACATGCTTGGTAAGATTTTGAAGATAGGTAGTTTTAAATGAACTATGTGATAAGATTAAATACTTGTTTTATTGATTGAATAATAGACTGTTAGGATTCCCACAAATACTGAGAGGGGGGGTGAATAAGTATCTAACCGATGTATTGAATTTCTTAACTTAAAACATGTAGAACATATTATAACTGACGCCCTCCTAAATGGCACAAGGTTAGTCTAAGATCAAAGAACACAAAACACACAAAACATTAGTGTTAGTCAATCTAAAACTAAACATATGAAGGCATTCCAAAAGAGACACAAAGAGACATGCTAATATATCTAATAAGTAAAACAAAGATCATGAGACATCTCCAACTGCCTCTTAGCATGGCCTTAGCTTCTTCTCCCTTGTTCCTCTCCTCTCCAAGTTCCAAAATAGTGTAGCTCTCAGCAGCTTTTTGCACTATGGATGCTTATGGAGGATTGAGATTGTAGTATAGCTCTAAATGTGAAATAAAAAGCTAATACTAATGCTAAAATGATGTATTTTAACCAAAAAGACAAGATGTTAGATTGCTTATGCTAAAATGCTCTCTAAAATGTCTATAGCTTAGATGCATACAAGTTTTCAGGATCTGGATTATGAAGGAATGGGCTCTATTTATAGGAAAAATGGAGCAATGGATGGCCAGGATTGAAAGGTTTAATCAAGGGTCAACCTTGAAAGTTGGGGATCCATGTGCACAATTGGCACCAATAAAATAGTGACAAGTGTCAACACAGGATTGGGTTGAGAGAAGAGGTTGGAGGCATTAAAGGCCTGAGAAGACCTCGTGGTTATCTAAAGGCTAAGGGTCAAGTCTAAATTAGGATTACCCACTGGATTAGGAGTTAATGCAAGGATAAACCTTTGTGCAAATGATTAAGAGATAATCATGGTCAAAGTTTTAAAGGCTTGATGAGACCCTTGGGTTGGGTAGAGGTTGAGTCAAAACAAATGTTTTAACCATGTGGGAAGGTTTGGGTTAACCATTAATGGTTATTGGAGACTTTGTGGATTAAGTGGTTGAAGGTTGAAAGCCTTTAAAGGTTATCCAAGACTTTGAGACATTTAGTGGTTGAAGGTTGAAAGCCTTTAATGGTTATCAAAGACTTTTAGGCTTTGAGAAGTGACTTCCCTTTGCTTAGGAATGTGACAATATTTAGGGGATGGATTAGGCTAATTAGGAAGGGGTTTAGAAGAATCTAGAAGGGGATTAGATTTTGCAAGTGGATTTGGTGGGTGAGGGAAAATAGGATTTTATTTAAAATAAAAATTCATTTATTTCAAAATGTGTGTAAGTTGCATTTGTAGGAAAATGCAAGTGGGGTGGGGATAATGATTTAAATAAATGTTTTATTTAATTTATTTAAAAGAGGAATAGGGGGATTTAATTAAATAAATAGATTTTATTTATTTAATTGATTGAAATTTGATTTAATGAATTAATTAAAATAAATTGAATAATTTATTTAATTAATAGAAGAATGTTTGGGGATGAATTAATTAAATATTAATTTAATTAATTGATGGCTAGTGGATTTTTAATCAAATAAATAGTGAATATTTATTTAATTAAGATGGACAGATTTATGTGACTACAATAACAGTGTACTGGTATGCAAGAAATAATGTAACAAACAGAATTAAAAGCATCCACATGAAAAGCACACCATGACACAAAGATTTAACGAGGAAACCCGGTGTGGGAAAAACCTCGGTGGGATTTGTGACCCACAATATTCACTTACTGGCCAATAAGAGAATACTACTGCTACAAGAGGGGTCTGCACATGCAAGAAGGCCAACTGCCTAGAGCTCACTACTCAAATACAAAATGGGAAGTCTCACTGACTTACAATGATGGATTATATAAATCCAGTATCTTGTACTACTTCATAATAGTATCTATAATGCTAGATCCAATACCGGTTTCTGCTCTGCTTCTTACATAAACCCTTAACCTATATTTCGCATAATAGGTCTACCTTAATTCACCTAAATACAATCTTCTATCTTTCTTACTTCCTTTCTTATGTTCTACAATGATCTCTCTTATATAAGAGTCATTTTACAATGATGCCAAGTCGACTTACAAAGACTTTACAATAATAAACAAAATATAATATAACAAAAAACTTGTTGACCTCTGTGCTGGTATGCTTCCTTTCTCTGTCGGTGTCGGTGGTCTGAGTGCCAATGTAGAGTCTGATCTTGCTAGTGTTGGTGAACTATCTTGCCGGTGTAATGCCTTGTCAGTGCCATAGGATTGTAAGGTTGCCATCAATGATAAAACCTTCAATCACCTACAATGTCTCATTGGAGTGTGCATATGCCAACAATCTCCCCCTTTGGCATTGATGGCAACACTCATGAGAAAATTCAAAAGTGTATCCAAAACTTGTAATCCAAAAAAAATGTTTCCAAAAATATGTTACCAAAAATATAAAAACTCCCTCTGAGTAGATAAGTCTTTTGCCGGTTATTTTCTCATACTACTACTCCCCCTTTGGCATCAATGATAAAGGTTGTCAAGATGTCAGTAGAGTTGTAGTCTCAACCTTGTAACTGGTTGGTTACAATTTGAAAAAGATCTCCCAAAATCAAGTTTATACTTTCCATAAAATTCTTGTTGTCCTTTATTGTTGTCTCTGTTCTTTTAATTGTACCGATGAGGTGTTGCATATGCTTTATCGGTGTTTTATGTCCCTGTACCAGTGCCTCAGATATTTCCTTCCTTGATGATGCTAGATAGTACAATCTTGGACTCAATTTTAGTCTCAAATTCTTTGCCTTATTTACTATTCTCTCCTTTTCTCTTTCTAACTTAAGTAACTCTTCCTCAAAACTTGTTATCCTTTGTTCAAAAACTGATAATGAATCAGGTGAGTTAACAAAATTATCAGCAAGGTTATTGATTTCATCCTATACCTTGCTCATTTTCTTATCTGTCTCTACTATCAAAAAGTTTGTCTTGCAGGTGTCTTTGTACAGAGTTTTGTATTCCTTCAATAAGTTACATAGTTCCGGTAGAAGTGTGTCAAATTCCCTAGTACACTTCTTTATCTGATCTTCAAAGAATTTTTTCTTTTCAATTTCTAACTTATCCTTTCAATGCCTCTTCCTTTATTTGCTCGATAGTTACTGTGTTCTCAGTGATGTATTTACAAAAAGTGTCAAGTTATCTTAAAAAATCCTTATTGTCCATGTTACAGTTGGGAGCTATCATCTTCAAAATTGGAATTGTATCATCTATAGCTTTATAAGCCTGTGAACTACAATCTATTATCCTTTTGATGGAGTCCAAAAGTACTTCAGTTACATTTGTTGATTTGTAGCCTGCTGAGGAGGAACCAACATTCTGAATTCCGCTGGTAGAGGAAGTAACCAAGCTTGTAGTGACCTCTGGTAGGTCAATCTGTGTTTCCATTTCTTTAAGCAATGGCTTTTGATCTTCTCCTATTGTCGGTGGCACTGTTTCCACATGAATCTATTCCTATTCCGGAGCCTGTTGCTCTGCCTATTTCTCTGTTTGTTGCTCTATGTTATCAACGTCAACTTTTCTTTCAGTATTGTCAATGTTGTCAGTTGTCAGTGGCTCACTAGCCGTATTTGTCTTGTCGGTTGAATCTTTGTCTATCATAATGTTGACTTTTTGTGTATCAACATCAACTGTGTATAGTACCTCAGGATTAGGATTAGTATCCTTTAAGTCCATACTCTCATTTGTCGGTTGATCTTCAATAGTTGTTACTGGTGATGTAATTGGATGCAGTGGGAGTAAGTTGTCTTTTACTTTGATGCTCAGGGGTCCACCAACCTTTCTTTTTCCTTTGTCCCTTTCCTTTTGGTATACCTTTATTGATTTGGGGTTCCTGTACTCTTCTTGTTTTTCCTTCTCAACAAGGAATATGTCTCATGCATTTTTTGTTTCCTCTGTTACTTCATTCACTCTTCCAACCATTAATGCAATGTGCTGGTGTGCAATAGAGAATACTGACTGGTTGGCTTGTGCAATTAAGTCATCTATCTCCTTAGGTGAATTTACTGGGTAAACAGCAAGTAACTTTTCAATTTTGATTTTCTTATCAAGCTGTTGTCTTCTTGCTTCCAGTTTTTTGAACAATTCATCTGGTAGTTCATCTACAACTTCCATTAGAAACTTCTTGTAGATATCTAGGTGTAAAATGACACTATTTTCAATTTGTTATTTTTCATCTACTGACAGTGTATCATAGACCTTTCCTATGTTCTTGAGTTTCCCTTCCTTTGTGATTTCATTTAGCAATTTGTCAAGAGGGGCCAAGTTTTGTTTAGTCTTCTTCTTCTTTGGTGTCAACTTTTTCTTTGGTGTTGTCTTTCTAACTGGAGACCTCACTGCCTGTTGTTTTTGTCTAGTCCTTCTAGGTGAGGGTGTGGATGTCGGTGAAGGATCCCTTTTCCTCACAACTTTTTTGAAATTTGCAGGCATGTCACTCTCTGAAGAAGTAGCTACCGGTGATAGGTGAGTCTCAGGCTGTAGAGTTCCTAACGCATCCTCAGTGATACCGGTCTATTTTAGTATGTCTTCTTTAATAGCCTTAGCATGTTTAGAACCTCTTCTCACAACTACTTCAACCTTTTTCACTCTCTTTTTAGATTGAATTTGATTTTCTATGGTCTCAGCACTACCAAATATTTCTTCCTTAGGTTCATTTGGTGCTTCCAGAAGTGCTTTAGCATAAGTTTCAATAATATGATCATCGGTTTCATAACCCATCTCTGTTACCCAAATTGTTCTAGGGACGACTGCTTCCATCCAGATCTCATCCTTTTTTATTACAAAACATATATCATCCTTGTATTTGTTAACAATTTCCTGTGATAGTCTGATCCTTTTGTTCATCCTAACCTTTAGTGCTTGAAAGTGGTCATGAATTTTATTTTTTTTGTTTTCACCCATATCGTTGAATAGGTCTGTTAACTATTTTCCTACCAGTATATCAAATCCACGGTTCTTATGACCAATACCGGGAACCTGTTTAGTTATGTGTAGCATCAAACATACAAGTAGATTTCCAAATTTGAAGGTTCCTTTCTTATCCTTCTTGATTTTGCCTAAGTTATCAATCAACTCATCTTTTAACCATTCACATACATCAATTTTTGCACTGTCTTTAACCATATCATAAGCACTCTTAATGCATAAACTGGAAACTGAGTTAAGTTTGTTTGCATGAGTTGCTTTGTACCCTAAAATCATGCTAACAAATCTCAGATTTATATCAGTCACATCATTGACCCTCAGAGACCTTCTGTCTGATGTTGCACCAGTTAAGTTCATTACTAGGTCATTGGAGACCTTCTTAGTCTTGTCTAGTCTGTTACCGGTGGAAGGTAACCCTGTTACTGCTTTCATAGATTCCTTTGTAATTTTGTGAATCGAATCAAGCCAAAAGAATGAACCATGTACCCTGCTTAAAACTATCCTAATCACTTCCTTGGGAAATTCAGGAATGCAGAGGATTTTTGTGAATCCTAGGGTTTCAACAATTTTATGTTCAGGTTTTATATTTCCAAAATTGTCACATATAACAGTCTTATACATGTTTTTAATTTCTTCATCTCCTAATTCCTCTATGTTGCAATGGATGTATATTCTGGGATCTTTTGCAAAAACAACTCCTTTTGGAATTTGGGAAAAAGCACCTACATTGTCATCTTTCTTAGCTACCTCGAGAACCAGTTGAAATACGGGCCTAGGGCGTTTTATAACCTAAACTACTATAGGGTTTTCTATGAATTCAAGTGCAGAGGAGGATGCCATGATAAATACCTTTTTCTACCTTTGGATGGATTGATTTCTGAAGTGCTTTGCCTCTTTGCTCGAAATGCCTTAGCTCTGGAGATTTCACCCTCTTCGAATGTTTGAATGCTTGGTGAAGTGAAATGGAGCCAAAAACATTAATTTATAGTGTCGAACTGCCAACTACCACATTTAATGTATGTCAGTTAAGTAGTCACTTAACATTGTCTGCTGGTATAGAAGTAATTTCCAACTTCTCACAATTAACCGAGGGAATTATAGCATATGTCGCATTGATTGCCAAACCCTCAAGAAAATTTTCTTCAATTTGATGAAGAGCTTCCTGCCAGTGGAGTATTACTGTGTCCTACCGATGAAGCACTACTCTGTCATGTCGGTGAAGCACTACTCTGTCCTGCCGGTGAAGTGATGATTGGTTCTACCAGTGGAGGAGTATTCCCAACTATATTTAGGTCCGACTTTCTGATCCATTGTTTTGAGAATTCTTGCTTAACCTCTTCAACTTTTTATTTTCCTTTCAAACTAGGACCTTTGTTGTCTATTGGTGATCCTTTACTTCTACAGAATTTTGCAATATGCCCAATCTTGTTACATGCATAAGAAATCACATTATTTTTCTGAATAGCCTTTCCATAACCTATGCCGGTTTGTGTTCTGCATTGATTAGATAAATGTCCAAATCTTCCACAAACATAACATCTCACATTCATTCTGTAATTTTTCAGAGTTGTGACCAACTTTGATGCATTTTGAACATTGACCGGTGGGTGTGTTGATATTCTGATAATTTCTAGATCTACATTCATTTGCTCTATGACCATACTTATTACAGTTAAAGCATTTTCCATTGAATTTATAAGCATTAGGTTGCCTTACCGGTTTGCTTTGATCTTGAGTGTTTGTAGTACCGGAGCTTTCACCAACTTCAAAGCCAATTTCAGAAGTGTCACCTTTAGGTTTTTTATTCTTCAGCAAGTTACCAAGTTCCTCTGAGCTTTTCTTGAATTTTTCTTTATGTTGATTTGCAGTAACTAGTTCTCTTTCTAAGACTTCTTTCTGCCTCATCAGTTCATTGGAGTCATTCTGAGTGTGCATCAGATCTGTCTTCAACAAATCATTTTCATAGCTAAGTCTTGTGTTCTCATTTGCTGCATCACTTAGTCTTATAGTCAGTTCTTCTTCATTCTTCTTCCTATCTTCAATTTCTTTACAAAATCTCATAGTCATATCCTGCATCTCATTCTTTGTTGTCATGTTCTCTTGTTTCAGCTTGTTTATCATATCATTAAGTGATTCCTTTTCATCATTCTCATTTTGCATCTTTTCACAAAGTTCTCTTCTCTTATTTCTTGCAATAGTAATATTCTCTTGAAGTGCTTGAATGATATCCTGAGCTGCCTTTAGATCATCTTCGAGTTTGATATTTTTCAAATTCTCTGCATCATAGTTTGAGAGAGCTCCTTCAAGTTGCTTCATCAGGTTTTCCATCTCTACCGGTTTCAAGATCTTCCTCAAGTTGTTAGGCTTCTGAAAATAGAGGACCAAGCTCTGATACCAATTGTTAGGATTCCCATAGATACTGAGAGGGGGGGGGGTGTGAATCAGTATCTAACCAGTGTATTGAATTTCTTAACTTAAAACATGTAGAACATATTATAACAGTGTACCGGTATGCAAGAAATAATGCAATAAATGAAATTAAAAGCATCCACATGAAAAGCACACCATGACACAAGGATTTAATGAGGAAACCCGGTGTGGGTAAAACCTCGGTGGGATTTGTGACCCACAATATTCACTTACTAGCCAATAAGAGAATATTACTACTACAAGAGGGGCCTGCACATGCAGGAAGGCCAACTGCCTAGAGCTCACTACTCAAATACAAAATGGGAAGTCTCACTGACTTATAATGATGGATTATATAAATCCAGTATCTTGTATTGCTTTAGAATAGCATCTATAATGCTAGATCCAATACCGGTTTCTGCTCTACTTCTTACATAAACCCTTAACCTATATTTCGCATAATAGGTCTGCCTTAATTCGCCTAAATACAATCTTCTATCTTTCTTACTTCCTTTCTTATGTTCTACAATGATCTCTCTTATATAAGAGTCATTTTACAATGATGCCAAGTCGGCTTACAAAGATTTTACAATAATAAACAAAATATAATATAACAAAAATCCTATCGGCCTCTGTGCTGGTATGCTTCCTTTCTCTACTGGTGCCGGTGGTCTGAGTGCCTGTGTAGAGTCTGATCTTGCTAGTGCCGGTGAACTATCTTGCCGATGTAATGTCTTGCCGGTGCCATAGGATTGTAAGGTTGCCATCAATGACAAAACCTTCAATCACCTACAATGTCTCATTGGAGTGTGCACATGCCAACATAGGCATAGTAGAAGTATTGAAGAAAGAGAAGAAAGAACAAACCTAGAATTTTGGTAGCTATGGCTGATTGCTTGAAGAGTTTATATTTGATAATGTTGTCAAGTGTGCATCTTCTTCTTTTTGTTTTGCAACATATGGTCTTTGTTGTATGTGTGCATATGTTTGGAATGTGAAGGCAGGGTGTATGTGAAGACTTTCGAGTTCAAAAACCCTTGAATTAGCTATGAATGTCAACCCTTATTGGTCAATGTTGTTGATGTCAATTATTGCTCTTTGAAGTGTGATCCCTTTGTGATTTGTGTATTGTTAAGGCCCATGCCATATTTAGTGGTATATGATGCCAAAGACCATGACTTATTGGAGTTACAAGGATATTTTTGTGTTGTTTTGATCCCAAGTCGGGCCTATGTAATTTTTGAATTAAACAACAACAAATAAAGGAAGTTGAGGTGGTTTTTCACCATCATTGTATACAATTGCTTTGACTTGTCCAAGTGCACCATTGACAAGTCGTGTTTCCACCCACAAATTCATACATAACATAACCTCCTGGCCAATACAAAAGAGGATCTTATATTCAAGATGTTTTTCATGTGGATTTGGGCATGTGAATCCCCTAAGTTGTTCTATAGTAGATAACGCAAGGGACTTCACTAAAGACAACAACATGTGTTTATTATACAATGATAGCATTTCATTTGTTGCAAATAGATACATGAGGACAATAAGAAAATAGATCACTCCACAAAGGTGAGTGAGGAACTTGAGCAAGACATTAGAAGTTACTAGTCTGCAATTATAGAATATGTATTTCATAAATTTGAGAGAAGTGCATGAAAGCGATTTGGGCAAGCTACTCCCCAATTTGACAAAATATTTTAAATATTAAATGTTATAATTGTTGTGAAGTTATGCCATAGTGTCCCCCATAGGAAGTTGAAGCATACATATTAATATCCTTCACAGGTAGTAGTTGGCCTAAGTCACCAAAGAGCATGATTGAGTGCCCTCTAGATGGGATTTGGTCATGGATAGGGAATGCCTCACATAACCTAATATCAATGTATTGTATCAACTTTGGATCAATGAAGATCATTTCATCAATTATAATGTACCAAATGAAGTACATTGTTTCTTGGAGGGTTGCCAATGTTTGTCCTTATAGAGGGACCATTTCTTTGACTAGAATTCAAAGGGTAGAATGAATTATTGATGCTTGTATGTTGAACATTGTGACACATGTTGGTACAAGGAGCAATAATGGTGATTTTCCATTTGGTGTTGATCTCATGAGTGTAGACTTTATGCTTGTTATTAGGTGTGACTTTCTTGTGCCTACAATTCCTTGAACAATAATTTTCAAGGGTGGTTGTAAAGTATTGGTATGTAGATGTGAATTAACTATATCATATTCCTTTTGTTGTTGTATAGATAGGTTCTTTGAATTTGTTGATTGAGAACATGGTGGGCTTCAAATGCGCAATTAGAGTGTATGAAAGTAGTAGCTATTACTTTTTGTTGTGGGTTTAAGTGGTGTTATCACCAATCATAGTTCAAGTCAATATCACATTGGCTAAGCATATCAAGTTCATCTAGGTGAATAGGAAGCCTTGGGTATAAAGCTGACAGGACTTGCCATTCATTAACGATGTTTTCTTTCATTTCTTGTGGCTCGCTTGAAGAAGTGCTAGCATCAGTTTCTTTGACTGCTTCTGAAGGTGTGTGTCATACATGTCATGGATAGTAGTTGTGTGGGAACCTCTCCCATTGGGCTTTAATTTCATCATCTAATGAACCAAAATCCATTTGAATGATACAAAATAGGTGGTAAAGTATTAGTACACTCCAACACAAAAGTTGAAAATATTTTTTGTCCTTTGTAGGGATGGTTTTGAATCATGGGGATACTCAAACTATGGCTAGTGTGGATCGCTCTTTCCATTGATAATGCTTCTAGGATGCATTGAAGGACTATTTTTGAGTTACTTCAATAAGAGACATTTTGTGTAGATGTGTAGGTTGTTCCATGTAAGTTGCAATAGAATTTGGATATGTGGCTATTGACCTGTGGGTGAGATTGATACACGTTGAAAGTTTTTTTGGTTCACATTTAAAGAAACAAATGTTTAGCTAGAGAGGAAGACTAGTAGCTTTAGTAAAAGGTGGCAGCTCTCTTGCGTACCTATATCACAATCCACAAGGTTATCAAGAAACATTTTTCAAAAAGCATTAGGAGTTAGCTTATCAGACTCAAAGTTGGTTGAAATGTGATTCGACATTGCATGGTATGCTTCATATTTTTTTTAGCTTTAGCTACCTGTTTTGCAATATATTTGATCACAACATTAATTGTGAGAGTGTGTTGATAATCTACATCAACCATCCATATAGAGAGTATAAATAGGTTGTGAAGATTTAGGTGGTCATCATTGCGAATAAGGGTATGCTTAGGTTGGTCATTTTCAATATTAGAAAGACTTGAGTTTGCTTGAATGCTCCAAGGGGATTTATAACGGTGTATAAGAGATGCCCATTTCATTCTAATGCATGTTTGGATAGTACACTTTGTATGTTGTTGAACACGATTTACCAATTCATAGTAGTCAATGGAAGGATTAGTTGACAGTAACATTCTTGTGTCCGTCAAGCAAGCGTCATCAACAATAGATCCATGAAATATTTGGTTTCTCAATTCAAGAGTTTGTTGGTTCCATGCAAAGACATATCTAAAAATGTAATCAAGTGTACTTTGTACTGACTGAATGTTATTCCATTGTAATTTACCAATGTCAAGTGCTTTTTGTAGCTAGATGAAACCATGGATATTTTCAAAGTCTCCATGTTGCCACTCATACCTAGGAAAAGAGTTTTTTTGTTTATTTTGTTTTGGGTATCTCCGCGACCCAGCTCAACGCCCAAACTATCTTACCTTGGACAAGTACATATTGCCAAGTTGGGATTCAAGAAGGGGCGAGTTGAGGTGAGACTAATCCCCTAGGGATGTACCAAGCGGCCCGCAAGCCAAGTGCCAAGAAAAAAAAGAAGGTGTGGTGGATGACATGATTTATAGAAAAAAAGAGTAAGAGTTCAATGTAAAATCAAAAGGTTGCAAGAAGGTAAGTGCACAAAGATGGGGGACCAAAAAGGGGTCTTAAGATGCCACTTTTTTTTTTTTTTTTTTTTTCTGAAATCAACAAAGTCTGAACTTCGACAAGAAATTGAAAATAGGTGCACTCAAAATTTGAAGATGCAATAAGAACAAAAGTTGAAGTGCTCTGAATCTACTTTCTAAACTACTAATTTATTTTTAAAATGGTGAAGATTAAGGGTTTCAAAAAGGGGCACCACATTTATTGGTCCTATTTTTTCCAGAAAAACATAACATAGCATAGAATGTGGTGCTCCTAAAACATCAACATTTTTTTCGGAATTTTGCAAATCGCTCCAATGAGAAAGTAGCTAACACATTGAAGTTTATGTCCTATTTTTTGGCTAATTTTTTTATGAATATTTGAATTTTAACAAATTTTCAAAGTGGACACATCCTGAAAAGAAGAAATTTGAGTGTGCTCCCCCCAAAAATTTATGAAAACTAATAAAAAATCATGTTTTTTTAAAAATTATGTATAATGGAGTCTAGTTTCTAAAAATGTAATGTATTTCTAAATTCGATAAAGGGGTAAAAATCTATGTCTGAAATATGACATGTTGGTTTTTAACAAAAAATATGGACACACTAACAAAATAAATTATGGATGAAGACCTTAACATTATCAAAACTTGAAAAGAATTATATGGTTGGATAGCTAAGAGAGAGCTTGACGATTTTGTGGTGTTTTTTTTGTTTTCATTGAAACACATGCAAACCTGACGAAGAGCACGAACAAAAGAGAAAATTTCTGATATTTGTTGGAAAACACGTCTCAGGCTTGAGAAGGGTGTCCAAGCATTTGGGTTGGATGCCCAAGGAAAATCCAATCCTTTGGCTTGGTGTTTTCCAAGGAAAAAAGTAAATGGTGCACGCTAAATATGACGTACGCCAAATAAAAAAATGCCAAAAAATATTTGGCGAGCGCCTTATTGGGCGTGCGCCATATTTGGTGCATGCCAAATAAGGCGCTCGCCAAATGTATTCCATAGGAATTTTCATTTAGGAAAGCACAAATTATCTTTCCCTTTCACTCTTTCTCTTAGAATATATACATAAAATATAACATTCTTTCTATTTGTCTTTTTTCCTTCTTATACTTTAAGTTATATTTTATGTATATATTGGCAGGATGTTTGAGAGTAGTTTCAGATCACTAGGAGTTACAATGCAAATTCTAGTTTTTAGAGTATTCATATAAATTTTAGACTTAGTCAAATTTCAGTAATCAATATGTTCATATCAGCATTCTCTCTTTGGTCTCTTCCATGCGTCCCCCCTCTCTCTTTCTCAACCCCTACCTCTCTCTCTCTCTTAGGTCTCTCCCTCTCTTTCACTTGGACTATCTCTCCCTCAACCCCCACCTTCCTCCCTCTCTTTCTCACTCTCTCCCTCGCTCCCTCTCTTCACCTCTCCTTCTCTCTCACTCTCTTTCCATCCCTTCCTACCTCTCACTCAAGTTCTCTCTGTCTCTCACTCTCTCTTTCTCTCTTTCCCTCCCCCATCTCTTTATCTTGGGATCTCTCTCTCTCTCTCTCTCTCTCTCTCTCACACACACACACACACACACACACACACACTTGGACTCTCTCCCTCACCATCCCTCCCTCCACCTATTAGGTATCTCCAGGTATCTCACTCCCTCCCTCTCTCCCACATGGTCTCTCTCTGACCATTCCTCCATCCACCTCTCAGGTCTCTCTATATCTCTCCCTCTCCCTCTCTCTCTCACATTCCACTCCCTCTCTTCACATGCTTCTCTCTCTCTCTCTCTCTCTCTCTCTCTCTCTCTTTGGTCTCTCCCTCTCTTTTCAAACCCCTTCCTTTCTCTCTCTCTCTTAAGTCTCTCCCTCTCTTCCAACCCCTCCCTTCATCTCCCTCTCTATCTCCCCATCCCTACTTCTCTCTTAGTCACACACACAAAAAATATCTCCCTCCGTCTCCTTCTTCCTCTCCCTCTCTTCCTTTTCTTTCCTTCCTCTCCCTCTCTATCTTCCCATTCCACCTTACCCATGTCTCTCTCACATACACTCCCACACACACCCACACCTTCCCCCTCCCTCCCCTTCTTCCTCTCCCTCTCTTCCTTTGCTTCCCTTCCTCTTGCTCTCTATCTCCCCATCCCTCCTTACTCCTATATCTCTCACACACACAGAATCTCTCTCTCTCTCTCTCTCTCTCTCTCTCTCTCTCTCTCTCTCTCTCTCTCTCACACACACACACACACACACACACACACACACACACACACACACCTTATCTCTCACTCCCCTCCTTCTCCCACTCTATCTCTCCATTCTTCCTCTCTCTCCCTCCCTCTCTCTCTCTCTCACCTTCTTCCCCCCTCCCTTCTCTCTCTTTGTATCTGTAGTACCCCTGCCCTAATCAATCTCTAACCTTGGTTTAATCTTGATTAGTTTATCTTAATATGATGTTTCAATCAGATGTTTGATTTAACGCATAGCTGTTGATGTGGTTTTCACACTAGTTGTATGCAAGTTGTTTAGTGTTCCTATTTCGTGGTATTAATATCAGGCTAACGCTTTCATTAAATTTTATATATGTATGCACGTATGACTCTTGGTTGCAGGAGATTTCGGGTACAACGCCGTATGAGTGCGAGGTTCGTCTTCACCTGGATTGGAGGTTTGAGTGTACCTTTTTAATCCTTAGAGTTGGATTAGGTGGTCGTAAGACCCTAGTTGACCTTAGTCGTGCTCAAGTGAGCATCGCCAGTCGTCGTCGGTATCCCCTTCTTGTTTGGGTTTGCGAGTCGTCTGTTTGGTTGGCTTTCTTGATTTGCGTGCTTGGTGTACATGGTTAAATTGATTAATTAGTCCTTAGTAATTATTTTGATTATTTATGCGTTTGTGCATTGAAGATTAATGGGCTAAAGTAATCGGGTATTTCGTTATGCGATTTTCGTTGATTTTGGATTGCTCGTTTTAAATTGGGAGTAAGTTCGATTAAATGACTGATTTTGAATATTAAATGCATTTTGAATATGCTGTTGAAAAGAAAGTTTTGTATTTTATCGCAATAGATTTGATAGTATTCTGATGGCTTTTGAAATTAGAAAGGTTAAATTAAATTAAAGGAAGAAATCGATTTTTGATTTGAAAAGCAAGTCTATTTGTTGCTATAGTTAGAAAAGTATTAATTTGGAGAATTATTTTTAAATGAAAATTTTAATTCCAAAAATAGAATTTTTGGTCAACTCTTCCATATAACCCAAAATTTGGGGAAAATTGGAGGGGGACATTTTTGGAGAATTTTTGGTTGGAAAGAAATTTTGGGGGTTTTGGGAAGGAATTTTGCTGGATCTGACAGGTGGGCTCTCCTTCAGCTATTCCAGGATTGCGTATGAAGGTAGGGTTTATCCAAATTGTTCTTCCTTGTTGTTATGAAAATGGTTGCTTGTTGCCAAAATCCAATCTTTGATTGCTTTCAGTTTTAAATTGGAGTTGTGGGTTTAAATCCATGCTTTAGTTGTGTTCTTCAAGAAGATTTTATGGCTGTATCATTGTGCTTATATGATTCTTTTTGCCATACCTGGTTTTGTTAATAAAAATCAATAGTATCAATGGAGGTGTGTTATTCCTCACAGCTGGTTGGGTGTTTGAAACCCTTTTTGTTTTTGGGAAGAATGTATTTCACCAAAGAAATGGAATGCCAAAACTCAGTTCGTATTAACCGAACTTTTTATATCGAAATTTATTTTAGCAATTTGATTTGGGGTGTAAAAAAAAAAGGGGGAATGAATCGAACTGTGCGTTTTTTTTTTAGTTTAAGCGAACTGTTGTTTTGGGGTTGGAGGGCGGGGAGCGGAGCTCCACCCGCTCCTCCTCCCCTTCCCCCGCACGCTCCCCTTACTCCTCCCCCGTTCCCTTTCCTTATGCTCGCAGACCGCAGTGACTGCGGCTCACGGCGGTGGCCGCAGGGGCCGCGGCACCTACGGGCACCACTGTGGCGCCGCCTGCGCGAGGCCTTCCCCGGCTAGGGTTAGGGCACGGCCCGCCCTTGCCCTATTTTTTTTAAATGCGTTTTTTTTTTTTTAAAAAAAACATAGTTTATAAAATGGTTTTGTTTAATGTATTTTTTTTTTATCATTAAAAAAAAAATGAAAATGCATATGATATGTAATATCATTTTAAGGTATGTTATTTTAATGTTGAGTTTTAATTAGTTCTTAATCTTGATTAAGGTAGCATAAGAATGATAAACGATAACTTGATATTGATTAATTCTATAATGGAGTTTGTAAGTTAATCATTATTCAATCTCATTTCATGACTTATGTTCTTTTTCCTGATTAAGTTCTAAAACTGTTAACTTCGCAACTGAATATCATGGATTATATTCTGATGGATCTTGGATTTATAAATCTAGATCTCACCTTCTAGCTGATTATAGCATTTGGCTAATTAAGGTAGTATTGTTTAAAAACAAAATAGAGAATAATATGTTATTGGAAAATCGTTGAAATATGATGTAATTTCTAATTGATGATGTTAAATATTATCGTAGAACGTATCATTTGAGTAATTGAGAAGTAAGTGAAATATTTATCGTTGGGTATTTGAATTTAAACGATATGCTTTGGAAATGATTATCTCCATTTAGATTCTCTTTCTACATTTTTATTCCGTAATCCGTATAATGCATCTGGGCTTGAGAAATAATACGAAACTGTAGAGGTCGGTTTAGACTAGTATGTTAATGATGTTTTGTTGGAGATTAAATATCTTATTTATTTGATTAATGGTTGTCTGAGTTTAATTAATATGAATTGGTTTAAAAAATCATTATGGCTTTATATGTCTGTTCGATGCTTTGAACCTTAGAGAGTTAGAAAACCAAGAACAACTTATCCCTTGATGAGGTAGATAACTGTAATCTGTTTTAGATCTTGTAGAAAACTTGATCGACTTTTAATGATTAGATCAATTCAGAAAGATTGCATCTGTTGAATATTGTCTTATCTGTTTATTGCCCTTGCGAGTTTAATTTCTGTATTCGCCTTTAATTATGAAATGGCATGTTTTGCTTTGTTTAGTAGGACCCTGTCGTATGGATTGACTTGGGGTACCTGTTTCAGTCCTCGATTCCGAGTTGACTGTTGTATTGTGGTAGTGTTGTTTTGATCATATCCTCCTTGTGTGTGAGTCGAATGATGATTGTGGTTGACCGTTGTTGGTCGGGTCTCTAGTTAGAGTACCGTTAGTAAGTGTGCATCTATGAGTCGTGTTTGACCAGATGATTGTTTCTCCTTCTTGAACTCCGTTCGTCTGACCATGTCTATTCCTTTGGTTTTGAGTTCGTCTGAGTTTAGTCTAGTGTCGTATGGGAAAGTGGCTTTCGATTGGGGGCCGCGCCCAAAGTGGCTGCTGGGTAACCCGTTGAAAGTGAGTCTAGTAAGTGATAACCTAACGGTAGATTTGAATGTAATCTCTAAGTAAGATAAATGTGCCTCACACATGGGACGAGTGCTATCATAGATTCGACATGTTGTGAGAAGGCCTGAAATGGCAAACCATCATCCTTGTCTTCACGAGAGGATGTGTGGGTCCACATGAGGCTTGGATGGGCCGGAAGCTCGGATTAGGTTGCCAGGGTAACCCAGTGTATGGGGCCGGGACCTATGAAGACTTGCCATGGTAACCATACCAGGTTGTGTGATGACACTTGTCCCTACGTTCGCTAGTGTGTGGTCGTTTT
Organism: Cryptomeria japonica; assembly: GCF_030272615.1. Lineage (NCBI taxonomy): Eukaryota > Viridiplantae > Streptophyta > Pinopsida > Cupressales > Cupressaceae > Cryptomeria > Cryptomeria japonica. The sequence continues at coordinate 887,983,117 of NC_081407.1, read as the reverse complement.
GTCCTGTTAAGAGCACCTTTGTGGGTCGTCCTTTTTGTCTCTGCCCTTGTGAGTATCGGTTTCATGTTTGACCTTGGGTGGTGATGGCTCAGTTTTATGGATGCTTTCTTGGACCTTTCTATTAGCTTTGATTATGTTCAGTTGGATCCTGTTCTTTTCAGGGATCGTTTATGTATTGACCGATGTGGTCGTTGTATATTGTTTATATTTCGCCTTGATGGCTGGATTGTAATTGGTGTAACCTCTTGTATTCTTAACTTTATTAATTATCAAAGGGGTCTTGCAGTTGAGCAGACCCGGAGATGTAGCCCTTTAGGGGTGAACTCCGAGATCATTATGGTGTTATGTGATGTATTCTCTTATGTTCCTTTATTCAGCTTTATCGTGTATGATTAGCTTATGTTAGAATGGTTAAGTGGATAAATGGAATTAACTTTAAATGTCTATATGCAGTTCTTTCTTGAATGTCATGTTGATCGAATGCGTAAGTGGTTTAGATGAGATTTATCGTTGATGCTTGTATGTAATCGTCTTTTAAAATGCAATATGATGGAATATGAAAGAATGTAACTTAGAGTAATGGAATATATTCTGTTGTTATTAAAGAAATTAAGAATGCTTGAAAAAGATCTCTTATGTTTATGATGAAATTCTAGTGTGTTAGAATATTAGATGTATGGCTTGAAGTTTTAAATGAAAAGCTTGAATGAAGATTACGAATAGATCTTAATGGATGTGTCATTGCTTGTGATTTACACTTCCATCTTTTGAAAGAAATTATCCTGAATATGAATTATCTCGTAATTAAGATAATCAACTTATTGGATTCATTGTGTGAGTTAAGTGAATTGTGAAAATTAAGTAATCTCGTTGGGGAACTCTTTAGGTGTTAGTTGAAGTCTTCCGCTATGTAATCTGAATCTTTGATATCTCGTTGTATCTTAATGTGGTGTAATGTTAAAAAATAAAAAAATAAAATTATTGCACCTTATTCTTGTGTTTTGGCTTAATCCCTTCGGGGTTTCCTGGCGGGGCATTACAATATCACACACACACCTTCCTCTCTCTCTCTCTCTCTCTCTCTCTCTCTTACACACACACACACACCATCTCCCTCTCTATCTCCCCATCCCTCCTTACTCCTGTCACACACATCATCTCCCTCCATCCCCCTTCTTCCTTTCCCTCTCTTTCTCCCCCTCCCTTCATCTCCCTCTCTATCCCCCCATCCCTCCTTACCCCTCTCTCTATCTCTATCTCCCCCCCACACACACACCTTCTCTCTCTCTCTCTCTCTCTCTCTCTCTCTCTCTCTCTCTCTCTCTCTCTCTCTCTCTCTCTCTCTCTCAGACACACACACACACACACACACACACACACACACACATACCTTCTTACTCCCTCCCCTCTCTATCTTCATCTCTCTCTCTCACACTCACACTCTCACACACACACACACACCTTCTTCCTCCCTCCCCTCTCTATCTCTCCATTCATCCTCTCTCTCTCTCTCTCACTCTCTCTCTCTCTCTCTCTCTCTCTCTCACACACACACACACACACACACACACACACACACACACACACACACACACACACACACACACATCATCATCATCATCATATCCCTTCCTCTCCTTCTCTATCTCCCCATCCCTCCTTACCCCTGTCTCTCTCACACACACATCATCTCCCTCCACCCCCCTTCTCCCTCTCCCTCTCTTCCTCCCCCTCCATTCATCCCCCTCTCTATCTCCCCATCTCTCCTTACCTCTCTCTCTATCTTTATCTCCCACACACACACACACACCTTCTCCCTCCCCTCCTTCTTCGTCTCCATCTCTCCCTCTCTCACTCTCCCCTCCTCCCTCTCACCCTCTCTCTCTCTCCTCTTCTCTTAGGTGTCTCTCTCTCCAATTCTCTCCCTCCTCCCTTTATTTTTTTCTCCATCTCCATCTCTCCATTCTTCCTCTCTCTCCCTCTCTCACTCTTCCCTCCTCCCTCTCTCTCTCTCTCACCCTCTTTCTCTCTCCTCTCTTAGGTGTCTCTTTCTCCAATTCTCTCCCTCCTCCTCCCTTTCTCTTTTTCTCCCAAGTCTCTCTCTCTTTCCCTCTCTCCCTCTCACTCCCTTTCTCTTTCTCTCTCAAGTTTCTTTCCCTCTATCTCTCTCTCCCCCTCTCTCAAGTGTCTCTCTCTCCCATTATCTCCCTCTCTTTCCTGCTTTCTATCTCTCCCTCCCCCATCCTCTCTTCCCTCTCTGTCTCCCCCTCACATTCTTTCCCTCCCACCTCTCTCCCTCTACCTATCTCTCTCCCATTCTCTCCCTCCCCCTCCCTTTCTCTTTCTCTCTCAAGTCTCTCTCTCTCTTTCTCTCTCTCTCCCTCCCACTCCCTTTCTCTTTATCTCTAAATTATCTCTCCCTCTCACCCTCTATCTCTCCCCTCTCTCAAGTATCTCTCTCCTATTCTCTCACCCTCTTTCCATCTTTCCCTCTCTCCCTCCCCATCTTCTCTCTTCCCTCTCCCTCTCTCCGTCCCATTCTCTCCCTCCCCCCTCTCTCAAGTGCCTCTCTTACATTATCTCCTTCTCTCCCTTCCCCTCCCTTTATCTTTCTCTCTCAAGTATCTCTCCCTCTCTCCCTCTCTCCCTCTCTTTCTCTCTCAAGTCTCTCTCCATCTCTTTCTCTCTCTCCCTCCCACTCCCTTTTTCTTTTCTTTCTCTCCCAAGTCTCTCTCCCTCTCTTAGGTGTCTCTCTCTCTTTCCCATTCTCTCCCCCTCTTTCCCTCTCTCCTTCCCCCATACTCTCTCTTCCCTCTCCCTCTCTCCCTCTCATTATTTCCCTCCCCCTTCTCTCTCAAGTGTCTCTCCCTCTCCCTCTCTCCCTTCCAAGCCTAACCTAAGAGATAAAGAGAGAGACCTAAGAGAGAGAGAGAGCCTGTAAGAGACTAGATAGAGAGCCCAAGTGAGAGAGAGGGAGGGAGGAAGGGAAGAGTTGAGAGAGAGAGGTTTATGGAAAGAGAGAAAGAAACTAGAGATAGGGATAGAGAGAGCCCATGTGAGAGAGAGGGAGGAAGGAAGGGAGGGGTTGAGAGAGAGAGAGATGAAGTGAGATAAAGGGAGAAAGGGAGGGACTGAGAGAGGGAGAGAGAGAGAGAGAAAGGGAGGGAGGGAGGGAGGTAGGGATATATCTCTCCCAAGTCTCTCTCTCTCTCTCTCTCACTCTCTCTCACCTAGGTTCTCTCTCTAGGCTCTCTTCCTAGTATATCCCTCTCTTTCCATCAACCCCTCCATATCTCTCTTGACCCCTACCTTCCTCCCTCTCTCTCTCTCTCTCTCTTACTTGGGTTGTCTCTTTGGTCTCTTTGTTTCTTTTTATCAGCCCCCTTCCTTTCTCTCCTCTCTCTCAGGTCTATCCCTCTTTTCATCAAACCCTACCTCCCTCCCTCCATCTCTCTCACTTGGGCTTTCTCTTTGCCTCAACCCCTCTCTCTCTCTCTCTCTCACTTAATCTCTCTCTCCCTCTCTTTCCATACCTTCGTCCCTCTCTCCCTAATATATCCATCTCTTTCCATCAACCCCTTCCTTCCTCATTCCATCTCTCTCTCTCTCTCTCTCTCTCTCTCTCTCTAGTCTCTCCCTCTCTTTTCATCAACCCCTACCTCCCTCCCTACATATCTCTCACTTGGGCTCTCTCACTTAATCTCTCTCTCACTCTGATCTCTCCCTGTCTTTCCATCCCTTCCTCCCTCTCTCCTTGATATATCCCTTTCTTTCCATCAACCCCCCTCTCTCTCTAAGATCTCTCCCTCAACCCATTCCTTCATCCCTCACTCTCTCTTTTAAACTTTGACTCTCTCTCTCTCTCTTGAGATCTCTTTATCTTTGGTATTTTCCTTTCTTTCCATCAACCACTCCCTTCATCTCTCTCTCTCTGGTATCTTCTTTTCTTTACATCAACCACAGAGAGGGAGGGAGGGAGGGAGAGAGCGAGAAAGAGAGAAGATGGAAGGCGAGGGTTGAGGGAGAGACTAAAGGGAGACAAATCCCAAGTGAGTGAGAGAGAGAGAGAGAGAGAGAGAGAGAGAGAGGAATGTAGGGAAAGAGAGGGAGATACTAGAGAGTGAATGTTGATTACTGAAATTTGACTGTCTAAAATTTATATGAAATCTCTAAAAACTAGAATCTGCATTGTAACTCCTATCGATCTGAAACCACTTTCAAACATATTGCCAATATATTGCTCGCAAAAATGCAACAAACTGAGAGGGGGAGGTGAATCAGTTTATTCTCAAACTCTACACAACTCAAGCTTAAATTCAGATTTGTTAATGAACAATAAAAGCATAAATCAACACCACATCAATAACACACATAACACCAAGATTTTTGACATGGAAAACTCGGTTAAGGGAAAAACCACGATGGGAACCTACCCATAATGAGATAATACCCTATTAGGAGTAAATGAAAATATTACAATGGAGAATGCACATGCATTGAGGCACGTTGCCTAGAGCTCACTACTCAAATCATAAAACAAGAAGGGCTACAACCCTTGGAAATGCTCGTTGCCTTACAAAAACATTCAGATTACATCCAAAGGATCATGAACTGATAGAATAACATCTTCTCATGCCTGGTTATAGTTTTGGTTAAGCACATAACAAAAACTTTCCTCTTTCACACTTCTCCACACTTCTTCGCACTTCTCATTTGCTACCGAAAGATCAAATCAATGTTTTCACATGCAGATACATCTCTTATATGAATATTACATATATTTATACAAATGATCAACCTATATTTCAATGTCGGTCAACCCTTAACATAAATTGCAAAACAATAACCTCACAAGCTACAACAATACATGTAGACCAAAACAATATTAGCTAAGATATAGTATGGACCTAAATCAATACTGTCATGCCCAAACTTTTGGGCTACAAACGAAACAATTTTTTTTTTTGAAACACTTACACTCTCAAAATAATCTACATATAAAGTGGAATCAAATAAGTCTTGTCTTAACTAGGATGTAAATAGAATTGTTTTCTAAGGTTGGATTAATTAACCAACTCAAATAAGCGACATTAATTAATGGAGATTAATTAATCCCAAGAGGGTTGTCGCAATTTAGTTAGTTAATTTAATTATCTTAATTAAGTTGTCGTTAATTAAAATCGAGGGATAATTAGATATCTCAAATGCATATAAATCATTCCCGACCTAAATAATGATAAAGCTATTTAAAATTAATTAATAATTTTCGTTTACAAATTTTCCCAAAATTAATTTCCAATTGACGTCCATATTTAATTAAATACAAAAATTAGCTAAGAAATGTCCGTATTAAAATTACGTCAATAATGCGATAAGATAGCTATATAAAATTTAATATAATAAATTTAAATAGGTCTTCTACTTAACCTCAAATATGTATAATTAACTGTATATATATTTATATGTAGAAAATATAGCATATATATAAATTATATACATATAAATAATTTGGTAAACAATTTTTATATTTTATCCTATTTATGCATGTAAATTTCTTTTGATAAAAAGAACCAACTATACCCATTAATTATTATCATGCAACTATTAAATAACCTTAAATTTTAAGTTACAATTTAAAAACTTAATTCAAATTCCCCCTCATATTTTTACATGCAAACCCTAAGTTTAAAAATTATAATAAGGACTAAAATTCAAATCCTTCTTTTATTTTTCTATGCTAACCCTAACCTGAATATGAGCTATTGCATTACTAAAATACTCTTATTATCAAAATGCTAACCCTAACTCGGAATTGGGTTAGGGTTGCATATTCTTTTTATTTGAAATCATTTCTTTCTCTTTTCCTGATTGCTTATACCCTAACCCGAACTTGGGTTAGGGTTTAATATTTTTTTTTTTGTGAGTGTGTGTTTGTGAATTGTGTGTTATGCAGGGCCGAACTAGGGCATGGTAGTGACCAAAGGAAGGGCGGCCAGATGAAGGCACGACGCCATCTGAAAGGAAGCCGCAGAGGAGAGGGGGGGTTGCAGAGGGTGGTGGCGTTCATAGGGAAACCACCGTGGATGCCCACAGTGGCGGCCCCGTGCCGCCCACTGTGGTTATCCACAGTGGTGACCCCAACGCTGCCCACTGTGGTGGCACCGACACCGCCCACTGTGGTTGCCCATAGTGGCATACACGGCTCCGCCCACTATGGACACCCACAGTGGCGGTGCCAACGCCGCCCACTGCGGATGCCCGCAGTGGCGAGCGCGGCCTATGACGCCATGGGGAGGGGTGAGGGTTTCGGCCCTCCCCAATTCTTTTTTAAAATTTCTTTTTTTGTTATATATATATATATATATATATATATATATATATATATATATATATATATATATATATATATAAGTCTCTTAGGGTTAGAAATCTCTTTTTTTTTTTTTTTTCATTTTTCCTAAGAGGAAACTTAGACATTAATATGCTGGAAAGTAACAGAATGTATAGGCTGCTCATAGATAGATGTAGTTATTTAATTTTTTTTTTGAAATGATTTATCTAATCACGAATTGAGTAGCTTAAATCCTCATGCCTAAGACTTATTCTGCAATTCTCTTTTTCTTTTAAAAAAACAACAATACATTTTATGACAACAACAAGCTAAAAAAAACTTTAAATAGGTTTTATTATTATTTCTTTTGTTTATAGATTAATTTTCTGCATGTACAAACAGAATAAAAATGACAGAAATAAATATGACTATAGGGGCATTTTCAACTTCATTTAGATAACTATAGTAAAAGTAAATTTCATGTTTCTACTTTAGCTCTCTGTTTATTTTATTTTTCTCTAAGTAAACTAAAATGACAGAAAACAACAACATTTAAACATTGCAGGAAAGTAGTTAAAACACATTTCAGTTCCTTTTTTTCTGCATTTCCCTTTCTCTTTTTTTTTATCTATAAATTGCAGAGATAAATAAATATTAGATTTCAGTTTAAGGCAGATTTAAATAAGAATAACAGCAACAGTATATTATAGGATTAAAATAAAAATGCTTTCATATATTAATGCATGAACTCAAGTTGTCAATCTTTACAAATGGGTAAGATACCCAAATAGTCTCCCATTCCTAATGAATGAGGACTTACTAAATAACACATCTCTTTCCTTCATAATATTTACAATAATTTACATTTTTATTTCTCACTTTCTGCAACTAAATAAAATCTGCAACCAAAGTAAAATCTGCATCTCCTAGCTTTCCTTCCCAAGCAACCTGCATTTAAAAATTCAAGGTTGTGACCATGGGGTGCTCACCTCCCAGCCTAGGCTTACTAGAAGCCACCCCCGAGCTTGGAGAACCAAGTCCTAGACAGGTTACACTCAAGCAAACACATACAAGCAAAGGGGGAAAACATAACACAACAAACACATTCCCTTCCCAAGCTGAAACTTCATCACATAATGTGATGTTTTACTAGGGTGGAAGTGGACCAAGTACCCTAGAGGAGATCTGCTAGATAGTAACTCACAACCAACTCGTGGCATCCAAGAAAACACAACAAACTCATCTTAACCCCCATATCCTTATGACCCCCAAAAGGCAAACATACCATATTTTCTCCCCTTATGACCCCCAAATGAAATAACACAAATATGCAGCAAGGGTCACATGGACAACCCTTGAGATCACTCTCCTAATGAGAGCCTCTCACTCTAAGGCTGTCAAACGCCTTCCACCCCCAAGACCATTTTGCCCTCCCAAGGGTAAGATAGTCTTGGATATTCCCAAACACAAAAAAATGCATAAACAGAAATAGAAAAATAATCACATAGAGCTTTCACAAATACAATGCAAGATACAACATATACATTCAAGCATCCTACATACAGATTTTCAAATAAACAAGATAATGCACCTACCTTGAATCTGCCAAGGGTATTCTAGGGAGAGCTTGGAGAAGAGCAGCCCAATCCACAAAATTTTTTTGCAACACTTAGCCAAAATCCCTATTCCAAACTGGTTTTTAAAATTTTTTTGCAAGATCTCCAAAAATGGAGAGTGGGTGATTAGCTCACTAAGCCTCAATCTCTAGCCTAAGAAGGCTTCTCTCACTCCTTCCAACCTCTTGGTTAGAGTGAGGGACTCCTATTGGTTGGTCTTCCCTAGGTCTTACACACTCTCTAACCAAGGCACCTCAAGAAGAGGAATGAAATGGGGAAGAGGAATTACACCTATCAAGAAGGTTATCTAACCAAGGATGGCACTCCTATAGATGGAATTCATCCATCTTAGGAAAACCACTTTTTTGGGTGGTTAAACAAACCCTAGGGGAAAGACACGTGGCCAAATTTGGCCTTCACCCATAGGTACCCCATTAGTTAACCTACGGGTCAACTCTGAGTTGACCCTCCTTGTGGCTCACTATCTTAGATTTCTTGGTACCTTCAAGGATAATTAGGAAATATAACAATTAAACAAAAATGAATCTTTCCAAAAAGGTGACATGACAATTGCCAACACAACATACAGCATAGATGTCAAGTGACACTACAAAATAATTCCGAGTCACAAATACACACATGGCAATTGTCCCTTGAATGATTTAAACAATTCAATAAATACAATTTACACTCATGCAAATATTTTACGTTTACGAATAAAATACAATACATACGGGGTGTTGTCTCTCCAAATAGACAACCCTTGGTTTTACAAACACACATAGGCTTAGGCTTGATTCTCCATATTATTTCCATGGTCACATGGATAATTTTCTACGCATCTCAATTTAAACATTAGTATCTTCCAATAGCCTCATATAATATAAAACACATAACTAAGAATACAATTCAATCATTCTGCATAAAATTGACATTATACAATACAATTTGCCACATATCAAAGCAATTCATCATAATCCTCATATTTTAATCCATTTATAAGATATGCAAACATATTTCTAGCATCATAATAAAGTCCTGCAAATCAAATAATGACATACATCATCTCAATGTTACCTTATTCTAGGATCATATAAAATTCTATATCTACAAAGCATAGAAATGAAGCATCAATATATATCAATGTTATCAAATTCATGGGATCATATAAAGTTCTATATCCATAATGTATAAAAATAAAGCATCCATAATAGTTCCAACATGAAAATCACTGAAAAGCTAGGATGGGTCGGGATAGGGAGTCACAAATACCGCACACAAGAAACACCTCCAAAGATCGTGCCTCAAATATCCGCAATACGCTACAATCATTATGAATGTCACATAACACGAAGAACATGACTGGATCAAAAAAATGATCAATAACGCACACAATGATCAATTTGGACCATCAACATAGATACAACACAATCTAGAAACATCCACAAGTAATGTGAATCACCATAGAAACAACCACAACATCACCACTTACTAGAATCTTCATCATAATTATACTAAACCTCAAGAAAATACGTTGAATTGACTGTCAAAGTGAAAGATTCACTTGCGGATCTCCAAATCATGAACCATCTGAATTGAGGACACATGTGAGCGTCCCAAACACTCTACCAAATTCGCAAACCAAGATGTTGCAATTCTGGAGCAAAGCAGAGCACAATCCAGAATACCAAATAACACAAACAACTAAATATCAACCATAATATCGAATCACAACTCAATCAAAACATCATGCGAATCATTGAAACTTCTACTAAAAAAACTAGAGATAAGTATTTTAAACCCATTAAACCGCAACAACTCATCTGCAACACACTGACTAAACCAACCTATTTAATCTGACTGCAACACTGGAATACACAGAAGAATATGTTGCATCAATGACAACACATCATTCCAACAAACTTCTCAACAATATCCAATAATATCCCCCATTGGAATTGATGGCAACATATGAATGTGAAAAACAATCAGTGCAAAGAAATAAATCAACAACCAACAATTTTTCATCTCTCAACAATCTCCCCCTCAGATCAACACAAGATATAGTAGTTTTTCACATGTTTGTCTCCCTCTTTGACATTAATGCAAAAGGCACATATGACACAAATATTGATTTTCTCCCCCTTAGAACAAACTCTCAAATCTGAACAACTGAACCACACACTGACTACTCCGCCTGAGTAGCAACCTCACTTATCAATCTTGATCACAAGATATCTCTATGAAGTCCATTGGACTAATGCAAATCCATGTATCTTATTTCTCATCAAGAGGGGCAATTACCCTTAGCTTCTCTCTGAGATACTCAAATGTATCTTTAGGAAAATGCTTTGTGAAGATATCTGCACTCCATTCCTTTGTAGATACATACTCTAATCTAACTTCCTTCTCATTCACCTTCTCTCTTAAGAAATGAAACTTGATTGATATATGCTTAGTCTTAGCACTTAAATTGTCACAATATATAGTAGTAGGCCCATCAAAAATAACTCTGATATCCTTCAACATATGCTTCATCCAAAACAACTGAGTACAAGTGCTAGCAGCAACAATGTATTCAACTTCTGTAGTAGACAATGATATAGCATTCTTCTTTTTACTTATCCATGAAACCAATCTCTTACCCAGGAAAACTGCACCACCACTAGTACTCTTTTTGTCATCCACATCACCTGCCCAATCAACATCAGTAAAAACACTCAAAGTAAACTCATCATCTCTAGGATACCACAAACCAAAGTCAACTGTCCCTTTTAAATATTTAAAAACTTTTCACAACAACTACATGAGATTCCTTACGATCTGCTTGAAATCTAGCAACAAGACAAACAACATTCATAATATCAAGTCTAGTTTGAGTCAAATACAACAAACCACAAATCATTGATCTGTATCTAGTCTAATTTTCTTTCAGAGAGTCATCATCCTTTGTCAACTTACATTCAACCACCATAGGTGTACCAATAGGCTTTGCATCATCTAAACCAAACTTCTTCAACAATTCCTTCACATACTTAGACTGAGATATGAAAATACCTTTATTCCACTGATTAATTTGCAATCCCCCCAAAAAATTCATCTCACCAATCATGGACATCTCAAACTCATTATGCATATCATCATCAAACTTCTTGCACAAACCATCATTTCTACCAAAAATAATATCATCAACAAAAAATTCAACAATCAAGATGTTATCATTATCAATCTTGAAGTACATATTACTATTAGCAGTACCTTTATTGAATTCAAGCTTCATTAAATACTTATCCAATGTGCCATACCAAGCTCTTGGAGCTTGCTTCAATCCATATAGTGCTTTCTTCAACCTTCAAACCATATCTTTCTGATATGTCAACTGAAAACCACCTGGTTGCTCAATGTAGACTTGTTCTTTTAACTCACCATTAAGAAAGGTTGACTTGACATCCATCTAATACACTTTGAAATCTTTGTAAGCAACATAAGCAAGAAATAATCTAACAACTTCAATTCTAGCTACCAGAGAAAAAGTCTCCTCAAAATCAATATCTTCCATCTGAGAATAACCCTTACAAACAAGTCTTTCTTAATTCCTAACAACTTCACTGTGTTCATTCAATTTATTCTGAAATGCCCATTTAGTTCCAATTACATTTTTATCCTTATGTTTGGGAACAAGAATCCATGTATTATTCTTTTCAATCTGATTCAACTCTTCTTCCATTGCTTTAACCCAACTTTCATATTTACAAGCTTCATCAATATCCTTAGGTTCAATCTTAAAAATCAAGCAATACTCTTCAACAATCCTTCTCCTAGTCATCACACCTCTATTCTTATCACCTATGATTTGATTCTCTGAATGATTTTACCTTACATACCTGGGAGTCTTAGGATTTTCATGATTTTTAGACTCTTGACCTCTTTCTTCTGCACTAGCACTTGCACCTTCTTCATTCTCAAGTTTTTCTAAGCAATCTAAATTTTATTTTGGGTCTGCACTTGCTTTCCTTTATCTGCACTGACATCCTGATCATTTGAATCATATCCGCAAGATCTAATTTTTCTCTCATTTCCTTCATCAACCTTCACATTAGCACTTTCAACTATCTTCCTCAATCTCTTGTTATAACATCGGTAGGCCTTAATCTTAGTTGAATAACCAAGAAAGATTTTTCCATCACTTCTAGCATCAAACTTTCCTAGATCTTCATCTTTTCAGATATAACATTTACTACCAAAAATTCTGATATCTAACTATAGGAACATGACCAAACCATAACTCATAAGGAGTCTTACTGGTATCATCTTTGATATGCACCCAATTAAAGGTATATATTGCAGTACTCATAGCTCCTCTCCAATAGATATGTGGAACATTTCCTTCAATCATCATGGTTCTAGCAGCTTCCTAAATTGTCTTGTTCTTCCTCTCCACAACATAATTTTGTTAAGGGGTCTGCGGAGTAGATAAATTTCTCTTTACCCCATGCTCTTCACAAAAAGAATTGAACTCACTGGAAGTGAACTCACCACCTCTGTCAGATCTCAGACACTTCAACTTCAAACCAGTCTTTGTCTCAACCATAGCTTGGAAAATCTTGAACTTCTCCAATGCTTCAGACTTCTCCCTTAAGAAAGTAACCCACATCATCATTGAATAGTCATCAATCAACAACATGAAATACCTACCACCTTGCAAACTTCTCACTCTAGAAGGACCACACAGATCAGTATGCACATGATCCAATATTCCATTAGAAGTATATTGTTTGCTTTTGAAAGAAACTTGTGTCTACTTCCCTAACTGACATTCCTTACACACCGGATTAGAAGGCTTTACAATCTTAGGCAGATCTCTCATTACTTGAGTAGAACTTATCTTAACCATATAGTCAAAATTCACATGACACATCCTTCTATGCCATAACGAACTTTCATCAATCTGAGCAATCAAACAACTCTTACCACTAGCATTCAAGTGAAAGATATTAGCTTTAGTCTTTGTACCTAATGCAATATCTATTCTAGAGCTACTCAAGATCTTACATTTTCCATTCTCGAATTGCAAATCATGACCCTTATCAACCATCTGTCCAACACTCAAAAGATTATGCTTTAGAGCTTCAACATACAAGACATCATTAGTGTTATGCTTACCATCACGAGAAATAGAACCTCTACCACAAATTATACCAACTTTGTCATCTCCAAATATTACTACACACCATCATACTTTTCCATACTCACAAACTTACTCTTATCACATGTCATATGATGAGAGAAACCATTGTCAATAACCCATTCATCTTTCTCTTCAATCTTAGTAGCTAAAGCTTTCTCTTCATTAATGCAGCTAGTAGAATCAACAGTCACCAGATCATCTTCCTTGATAGAAATGAACACCCACTCATCTCTTGAATTTCTTTTCTCAGACTCATCATTTGCCACACCTTCATCAGCAACAAAATAACACTTCTTCTAATATTTAGGCTTATATGTCTTCATTGGCTTCTTAGAAACTCTTTTCAGACACCTTGAGGCAAAATGTCATGTCTTATTGCATGAAAATCATTTAAGAGGAAACTTTCTTTCATATTTACCAACACCCTTAGGCAATATTCTAGCAATCAGGGCTTCAAACTCTTCAAGCTCTCTTTCTTATTCTTCAAGCTCTTTCATCTCCTTCTCATATCTAGATACCCTTTTAGAACTTTCTCCCAAATCATATTTTTGCTTCCCGGATACAGTAGCTTTAAATGCAGATTCAGATTTAGGAGGGGCTTCACCAAACTCGCTCAACTCAAAAGCAGCAAGATTACCAATCAACATGTCTCTAGTCACATTTGTCACAGTCCAGATCTCTTCAATAGCAACAACCTTGTGCTTGTAAGCAGGATCTCAACACTTTAGCCACAATCTCAGCTTCTTTCAACATTCCACTGACACATATGATGTTCAACACAAGCTCATTCACTTTCTATATAAAGGAGGTAATGTTCTCATCTTCACCCATCTTCAACATTTCATATTTTCCCTTCAAGCTCTACAACTTAGCAACTTTCACATGACTGTCACCTTCATACAAAGTTTCCATCTTCTTCCAAATCTCATGAGCAGTTTGCAAATCCATCACATTAGTAATCTTAGAATCAAACAAGGCACACAACAATGCTTCCTTAGCTCTAATATTGAATTCAACTTCCTTAATCTCATCTGAAGTAGTAGGACCATTCTAAGGAGCATTATACACATTCTTAGTAATCTTCCAATAGTCTTCACCGATGCATCTCAAATGACATTCCATCTGGTTCTTCCAAAGAGTGTAATTTGTTCCATCAAATCTTAGACTATCCTTCTTAAAAGCAAAGGTTGTCATATCGGATCACCTCAAGCGCTCAAGCGTCTTCCAGAGGATCTAGCTCTGATACCAATTGTTGGCAACAATGCAGTAAACTGAGAGGGGAGGGTGAATCAGTTTTCTCTCAAACTCTACACAACTCAAAACTTAAATTCAGATCTAATAATGAATAGTAAAAGCATAAATCAACACCACGTCAATAACACACATAACACAGAGATTTTTGACATGGAAAACTCGTTTAAGGGAAAACCCATGGTGGGAACTTACCCACAATGAGATAATACCTCGTTAGAAGTAAATAAAAATATTACAATGGGGAATGCACATGCATTTAGGCATACTGTCTAGGGCTCACTGCTCAAATCATAAAACAAGAAGGGCTACAACCCTTGGGAAGGCTCATTTCCATACAAAAACATTTGGATTACTTATGGAGGATCATGAAATGATAGAATAGCATCTTCTCATGTATGATTAAAATTTTGATTAAGCACACAACACAAACTCTTCTCTTTCGTACTTCTCCACACTTCTTCGCACTTCTCCTCTGCTACCGAAAGATCAAATCTATGTTCATGCGTACAGATACATCTCTCATATGAATATTTTATATATTTATACAAATCATCAACCTATATTTCAAGGTCAGCTCAATCCTCAACACAAATTGCAAAACAATAACCTCACACACTACAACAATACATGCAAACCAAAATAAAGTCGACTAAGACATAGTCTGAACCTAAATCAATACCGCATGCAAGAAACACCTCCAAAGATTGCGTCTTGAATATCTACAACATACTACAATCATCATGAATGTCGCATAACATGAAGAACACCACCAGATCAAGAAAATGATCAATAACACACACAACGATCAATGCAGACCATCAACATGGATAGAACACGATCTAGAAACATCTGCAAGCAACGTGAATCACCACAAAAAAAACCGCAACATCACCACTTACTAGAATCTTCATCATCGTTATACCGAACCTCAAGAATATATGTTGAACTAACTGTTAAACTGAATTCACTTGTGGATCTCCAAATCATGAACCATCTGAATTGAGGACACATATGAACGTCCCAAACACTCTACCAAATCTGCAAACCAAGATATTGCAATTCGACACTCGCCTTATTTGGTGCACACCAAATAGATTTGGCATGACCAAACCTTAGGTTCAGCACACCTAACCTATTTGACGCACACCAAATAGGGCACACACCTTATATGGGGCCAAAAACATTTTTGTCATCATTTTGGTCCCCCATCTTGGTGCACTCACCTAAGAGTTATACCTATACCAGTAATCAGTTGCACCAAGAAGTTTTTCCAAGACCTCTTCATGAATAACAATCAATTCAACCAATACAAAATGCACAAAATCATGTAGACTGTCGACTTCATCAACTGCAAGAGATCTATTCATTTTGCATGCTATCGAATATCCGCAAACACCTCTAAGAGATAGGTCCCTATACACTCCTTTAATCCAAACCAAAATATGATTATCATATATTCTAAAAACACATCATGATAATTTTACTTGACCTTCTAAACCACATTAGATAGAATATGATCATCCGAATAATATCTAACCCATATATACATAAACTGTACTTAACTGAACCAAGTTGAGTGATACCAGACTACTTCTAGACCTGCGAGTTAACATTAATGATAAGTTGAGGGCATATTATAAGAAGCCCATAAAGATGATTTAAGTTAGGCACTTTCATTTAAAGTTTAAATAAATAAACATGTAAGTATAGGCTTATACCATATACAAATAATCAATCTAAAATTAAGAAAAACTATAGTGTGTTGGAGAAATTAAATCACAAATATAAGAATATATGGATAAATAATAGATATTTCATTATTATCTAAGATGGAATTAATATGTGGAGAGTTTGTAGTGGAAAATTTTAGTTCTTGTTGATGCATTATTTCATATGCATAATATTTTTTTATTGGTGTCTATAACCCTTTTTGTCTATTTTTTCAAACCATGAATTGGATTATAGATTCTTTTTATTTCTCTTAGTTGATAGTGTAAATAATATTTCATTGTTTATTTAATGAATAATTATAAGATATATTAATTAAATTAGATGCATAAATTCTGAAGTATTGTGCAGGAGCTAGTATGAAAAAAAAAATTAAATTAGATGCATAAATTCTGAAGTATTGTGCAGGAGCTAGTATGAAAAAAAATAAGTATCTTCCATCACATAAATATTTCATATTAGAAACCAATTTATCCCTACTAAAACATCACAAAACCAAGGAGTTTTAAGTCAACATTAAAAAAACAAGAGGAACAAATAGAGACAATAGTTCTAGGGTAAATCTAGTGTGTGTTGAAGGAAAGAAACCGTACAAAAATTTGAAACTATTGCTTTCCAACCAAAAATTCAATTTGGTTAAAAATTTCTACAGCCCTTTTCAACAAGCCATTTTTAACATATACTATGATTATAAAATTCCTTGATACTACATTTCCTTGAGGCATTTCGGCAAATAGCTCACATGCCATGCCTTCGTAGTATATTTTATATACATGATTTTCATGGTAATGGAAACTACAAGGTCTCAAAAAGTCCCCTATACTTTATTCTTAGAGTTATCTTGTATTAGCTAATAATTATTTATTTAATTATTAGTCTATTATACTCTACGCTTAAGCTAAACTTAGGCATTTAATAATATTGTAGGTATTTAATAATTATTAAATGCACTTTATCCCTTTAGGGTTTATTTAGGGTTGCACACCTTTAGGGTTACTAATATCCCTTTATAAGGATTGTATTGTACTTTTTCATTAATTGATTCCCTCTTTGAATGATAATCTTCTTCTTTAGAGCCATTATTTCTTTTTGCCTCTATTCTTCTCTTGTGACAGGTATTTTGCTTGCAGGTGTTCTTGGGATCTCTGAAGTTGTATTTTCTCAACTTCTTCACTTTATGAAATTATATATACTCCAATGAAAGAAACTATGGTTTATCGTCATAATTTCACCACAAAATTTAAGACATTATATGCTACATATAAAAGCTAATGTGATATTCAAAGAATAACCCCTGAAGTATATGGTTTCTAAAGCAATTCTATCAAACATGCTACCTATTAGGTTATGTTTTTGATATAATTTGATAAACATACCATTCTCGTAAGTTGAATAAATTTTTAATGCATTGATAGCATTTGTCATATATGAAGATTTAACTGTGGGATTCTAGATAGGATTATCGTTCGAGGTTAGTCTATAACTACACATAGGGATTCACAACTACTTGCTAGGCATATAATGCTATACTATAAAATAGAGATTCTAAACTTATTTAATAGCATGAGTTGGCTATGCAGTTGTTTAATTCCTTATATGTATAATGTATCAAGTTAACTTAGCTCTTGGTACATATAATATGGACTATTTCTATATTTTATTATTTCTAAAATATTTTCTTGATCTTCCATAGTCAATCTCCATTTTTGTTAGCCACATTCGTTTGTTCATAAAGTTTCCAAATTTAGTCTTGATATTATAACTAAGGGATTATAATATAGATCCTTTTGTTCTAACAATAAATTAATAAATATAATACCATTTTATCTATCTTTATTTATTTATAATAGATGCCTTCAATAACAGTTGATCTAGTAGAATACTTGTTAGTGTAGAAAAATCCATGATATATTTTCTCATAGATTTTTCCTTTGTAAGAGATAAGTTTTCTTAGGTGTACTTTTTAACCTTTGTCTTGCATAAAATTGTATGTTTCTTTTTAAGGTGACAGATAGCTCTCCTTTGCACTATAAAAATGAACATCTTCCTATGAGTTTATCAATATAGGTCATTGGGAGTTATTGCATTTCTCCATTACCTCTATTTGTAGTCCTTGTGTATCACATACTTTGGTTTTATAAACTTTTCTCCATTACCTCTATTTGTTCTTGTTTGTATCACATACTTTGGTTTTATAAACTTTTGTAGGAGCGTTTGATTGTTCATCTTTCACGATTCAACCTACTGCCATCATTCTTGTAGAAGATATCTATTCTCATAGGCATTTTGTTTCACAACAATTTTTTGAATCATGAAGGGCATCTTTGAAGTCTCGTGGTTGTCTACAGAAGCCATCATTCATTCATTTTGTAGGTCAATCCAATCATATTGGATTGCATGCCCCATTTAGTTGTGTCTTGATGTCAAACAAAACTTTGGTAGATGTTTCTTTCATGCATTGATTTTTAGTAGTTTTTGCATGTGATTTCAAAAAAGACCAATCCAGTTGGGAAGGCACAATCCAATCTGAGAAAGGAACAAAATTTAAAGCTTTGAAGGATCTACATATTATGAGGCCGATCTATGCTGTGGTGTTTGGAGAGGGCATCATAACTCGTAAGGAGTCATTATTTCCATTGCATGCAAGCAAGCCAAGAACCTATATATCTTTAGCAACAGTTTCATTATAGAATGGTGGGGAGGTAGGAAATCTATAATTTTATGAGTTTTTATATTTTCAATCCATAAACATTTTCATTCTAAAAAAAAAATCTCATTAGGGTTTGGTTGGTGATTTTCAATCCATAAACATTTTCATTCTACAGAAAAATCTCATTAGGGTTTGACCTACCATCTTTACTAGAGGCGTATGACATGTGGCTTAGCAACAAAGTTTTGATCTATCCTTTTGATCTTAGGCGTGTGCATGCAATGCTACATAGGCTGAGGCCTTCTATTCTCGCACTGCCCATATCTTCCCTTACTCACTGCGTGCCTGTTTTCTTACTCGGAGGAATCTTTTGAGTACATGTGGGTAGAGATTTCTCAATAATGTGTAGAACTTTAGATATTTCGTTGTTGAGTGTATCTTAGCTAATGCTGCCAAATCTATTGCATAGACTATGGTTAGTTTTGCAGGCGTCAAGGGTTTAACCTGTGAATCCCTCTTTGCAACGTGTTTTCTTTCGTAGGTTGTGAATGAATAAGAAGTCGACGTTAAACCTGCAATGTGAAGTTCCTACTCTTGCCATGCCGAAATGCTGTATCTTTTCTTTAGAACATGTGGTGAATCCATTACATATAGAAAACATTACCGATTCAATCCAATACCTATTATTGTTCTCCCTGGTACGACAAATTGGTAGCATCTTTTCAATCTGCAAGTCACAAATTATAGTTGCAGTTCATCGTATCTCTATTGGAGGTCATTACATGTGACGTTTGAGGTTTTGCATGCCACACCCCTATGGCTTTGCATGTACCATTAGGGGCATCCAATAAAAAAAGTGTAAGTCATAGTGTGACCTAAGCTAATTTTCTAGGTATTTCTCTCGGTTGTCCATTGAAGCATTATTGCATGTGATAGGCCATTTCACTTTGTAGGCTGTAACCAAAATCATTTTCATGTTCTTTGAGCATTGCATGTGCAGGTCACAATGGCTTGTTTGGCTTGTCTCTTGTTTTGTCTTTCCATGTGACACTTTGGATTTTGCCAATCTCTATTTTGATTTTAAAGGCAACTTAAATTTGTAAGTGTAAAATTAGGTAACACTTCTTTAAAGACTCAATTTATAAAGTGTCATTTTATGTGTCATTCTTTCGGGATTATGCATAGCATTTTGGAATAATGAATTGAGATAAAGTTTCGAATTTGTTAAGGGGTTAATCTATCAAAGTCAATAATGGGGATAAAAAATTCTCTCTCTGTCATTACTTTGGAAGAAGGAAACTACAAATCTTGATATGATGGCATCCTAAAGCCAGTAAAGCACTAATGATGAATTCATTTATTACCACATTCGTATGGAATTATTCTTGAAATAAGTACATGTTGGCAAGAATTTGCATGGGGAAGTAAAAAAGGTCATATATTAGGATTAACATGGTTAAGTGTTGGGGACCACAGATCATGGGCTCTATCACACATTGAGTTTCCTCACTCTTTAGACCACACTATGGGCAAATAATATCATTATGGACTAACTAATTTCATTTGATGATGTTGATAATCCTTTGTATGATGACGATACTAAAGAGGAACACACTTATTAGGAAAGTCTTGAATGGATTGATGACACAAAGACACATGCTCTCACTTTTCCTCTTTCTACACCTCTAGCATTGATAGGTATTGTAATGTTGTAAATCATATCCCTATGCAATTTCTTGCTCAACTAGGCCTTATTTTAGCATGTATGATCTTTTGCATCCAGTTCCACTCATCACAACCTAATTCAACATATCATTCCAGCATCTCCTCCTCATTTAGGACCTTAGGTCCCAATTTGAGCCTTCTTTGGATGGAGCATGGCACCTAGGGCGTTTGAATCCCCTTAGTTTGGCCTCAAATTTAAAACACAATGCTTGGACTCGATGAGAAAGAAATATTTTTCCGTGTCGGCCTGCTCCAAGTTTTGCATCCCAAAATGCTTGGGAGAGATACATAAGCAAGGTATCCTCCCTCACTTTGGTACAACATGAATATACAAAGGATAAGGAATTCAAGCATTCAACATTCACTTGAGGCATTTCATCCCACCATATTCTTCATTATGGCAACCTTCAACAACCTTTATGCAAGCATGTCTTTTGTGAAGTCCTTTTAGGTCTTTTATGTGGAATCATGCTATTGCATCAACATTCATGATCATCTTCAAAGAAGCATTTGCATCATCAAGGTATAAGATACTTCTATTTTTATATCTAGCCTATACTACTTAACAAAACACTTTCCTTTCAAGTTCATTTTAATTATATTTCAAGATTAATTTCAAAACTGGAGTTTGTCTTACACAAACCCCTCTCTCCTCAATAATTTCCTCTCTTTTATGTGTGTAGGAACATGTATGAAGCTACAGAAAGAGGTGCAAACTCATCAGATAGAGATCAATAGTCTGCAATTCGTCAGAGCCGAAATTGAGGGGGTGGGGTACCTAGGGCGACTGAGTCTCGAGAGTAGATTGAGTTGGGCAACTAAGTCCTTGCAATTTTGTGGGTAAGTGCACCAAGATGGGGGACCAAAAAGCTGCCAATTTTTTATTTTTTTCCAAAAAGTAGTCATTTGGCACGTGCCAAACAAGGCGCTCATCAAATTTGGCGTGCGCCAATACGTTTTGTGTGTCGAACCTAAATTTTGGTCATGCCAAAGCTATTTGGTGTGCGCCAAATAAGGTGGGCACCAAATTTGGGAAGCGCCAAATAATGCGAGTGCCAAATTTGGTAGTGCATTTCCAATTGGCTAGCACCAAATTTGGCACTAGCCAAATGTGCAGTGTTGGCAAATTATCTTATTCTTTCACTCTCTCTTTCCCAACAAGAATATATACATGAAATATAGCATTTAAGTATAAAAAAATAAAAAGACATATTCTTTCTTATACTTTAAGTTATATTTCATGTATATATTGATAGGATGTTTGAGAGTGGTATCCGATCTAGTTATAATGTACATAGATTCTAGGTTTTAGATGACCATTTAAATTTTCAGACTTAGTCAAATTTCAGTAATCACAATGCTTCTATTAGCACTCTCTCACTCTCTCTATGACACTGTCTTTATCTCCCCCAAACTTTAAACCTATAGATCTCTCTCTATCACTCTTCCTCTATCCCATTTCGACCTCTCTCTATCTTAGTCTCTCCTCTCAACCCTAAGATCTCACACTACCTCTTTAACTCTTTTTCCTACCCTTCACTCTTTGCTATATGTTTTATCTCTCTCTTTACACACCTCCCCCCCACTACCCTTATTTCTCTAGGTCTCTCCGACCTTCTCTCCCTTTGTACCACACCTTCATTACTTACCCCCATCTCTATCCCTTCTTCCCTTGCTCTCTCTTCTCTCTCCCTCTCTTACTGTTTCTCTCCCCTCTCTCTTTCTATCCTCTCGACCATTACTTCTTCTTCCCACCCTCTATCTCTCCTCATCCCTAGGTCTCTCCTTCCCTCTATATTTACCTCTCTACCTCTCCATCCATATCTCATCATCCACCTCTCTCCCCATCTATCTCTCTCACCACTATATTCTCCCCTAGGTCTCTCACCCCTCTTTCCCTAGGCTCTAGTTCTTTTTACTCTCTATTTCTTTACCTCCCTCTCCATCTCTCTCCCTATCTCCTTACCCCTCTTTCTCTCTTTTTGAACATGTCTCTCCCTCACCTATCTACATATACCCTCTCTAGGTCTCTCCCACCATATCTCCTTCTCTACCTTGCTTTCATTCCTTATCCCCATCTCTATTTTCATGCCTCCCTTCCTCCCTCTTCCCTCTCTCTCTCTCTCTCTCTCTCTCTCTCTCTCTCTCTCTCTCTCTCTCTCTCTCTCTCTCTCTCTCTCTCTCTCTCTCTCTCTCTCTCTCTCTCTCTCTCTCTCTCTCTCTCTCTCTCTCTCTCTCTCTCCTCATCCCTATTTCTCTCCTTCCCTCCATATATGCCTCTCTCCACCTCTCCCTCCCCATATCATTACTAATATCTATCTATCTCACCTCTATCTCTCTCCCTAGGTTGTAAGTTTGTCACCTCTAGACAAAAAGATCCCAAGTGAGAGAGATGGAGGGAAAGAGAGAGGGGGGGAAGGGAGGGGTTGAGGGAAAGAAAGAAAGAGAGAGGGGGGGTTGATGGACAAAGAGGGAGAGACTAGAGAGGGGAAAGGATGGAAAGAGATAAAGAGACCAGAGAGAGAAAGTGAGAGAGATAGAAGGAGTGAGGGGTTGATGGAGAGAGAGAGAGAGAGAGAGAGAGAGAGAGAGAGAGAGAGAGAGAGAGAGAGAGAGAGAGAGAGAAATGGGTTGAGGGAGAGAGAGAAAGACAACCTATGTGTGTGTGTGTGAGAGAGAGAGAGGGGGGGGCTTGATGGAAATAGAGGGATATATCAGGGAGAGATCCCAGAGATAGCCTAAGTGAGAGAGAGTGAGAAAGAGAGGAAGGTAGGGGTTGAGGAAAAGAGAGGGAGAGACTTGAGAGAGAGAGAGAGAGAGAGAGAGAGAGAGAGAGAGAGAGAGAGAGACCCCTACCTTCCTTCCTTCCTCCCTCCCTCTCTCTCTCTCCCTCAATTTCTCTCTTCCTCCCTCTCTCTCACTTGGGATCTATCTCTCTCTATCAACCCCTCCCTCCCTCCCTCCCTCCCTCCCTCTCACATAGTCTCTCCCTATCTCTAGCCTTTTCCTCTCTTTTCATTAACCTCTCTCTCAACCCTTCCCTTCTTCCCTCCCTCTCTCTCACTTGGGCTCTCTCTCTCTCTCTCTCTAGGCTCTCTCTTTCCCTCACCCCCTCCCTCTCCCCTCTCTCTCTTAGGTCTCTCACTCTCTTTTCCTCAACCCCTACATTCCTCCCTCCCTCTTTCTTTCTCTTAGGTATCTCTCTTTCCTTCTCTCCCTCTCTCTATCTTGGGCACTCTCTCTCTCTCTCTCTCTCTCTCAAGTCTCTCCCTCTCTCTATGAAGGGGTTGAGAGATAGAGAGTGCCCAAGTGAGAGAGATGGATGGAAGGAAAGAGAGAGAGAGATCATGAGTGAGAGGGAGGAAGGGAAGGAAAGATATGAAGGGAATAGAGAGAGAAGAGCCTAAGAGAGAGGGAGGAAGGGGTGGAAAGAGAGGAAGAGACTAGAGAGAGAGAGAGAGCAAGTGAGAGAGAGGGAGGGAGGAAGGGAGTGGTTGAGGTAGAGAGAGAACCAAAGTGAGAGAGTTGGATGGAGGAAGGTAAAGTTTGAGTGAAAGAGAGAGAAAGACTTAACAAAGAGAGAGAGAGAGAGAGAGAGAGAGAGAGAGAGAGAGAGAGAGAGAGAGAGAGCCCAGAGAAAGAACCTAAGTGAGAAGGGGGAGAGAGAGTGAGAGAGAGAGAGAGGGGAAGGTAGGGGTTGAGGAAAAGAGGGAGAGAATTGAGAGAGAGATCCCTACCTACCCCTCTCTCTCTCAACCCCTCCCTTCCTCCCTCCCTATCTTTCATATGGGCTCTCTCTCTCTCTCTCTCTCAACCCCTACATTCCTCCCTTCCTCTTTATCTCTCTTAGGTCTCTCTTGTTGGCAATATTGCATTATAACAGACAATGAAAGATTGTTGACATTTCAATAAGGATATTGAGAAGGTTGTTGATGATTATGGACATAACTGATTAAAGATGTTTTACTATCTTGATATTATTATTTTGTCATTGATGTCAAGAAATTGATTTTCTAATTCAGTATGATGTTGCCATATCTTGAGAAGTATGATATGAAGATTATAAAGAAGTCGGTAAAGACACAGGAAAGAATATGATGAATAAGGGGATAAGTTATTCAATGGGCAACTCTATCGAGTCAGACAATGATGAGATCTTGATTTTTAGATTGTTTTAACATCATACATATGTTGTAAAATGCAAAGGTTAATACTATACTATGCTATCAAGTAAAAAACCTAGTCGGTAAACCCTAAGGTTATGGCTATTGGTTAATGAAGGCAGAATGTCTACCGAGTGAAGTTTAGTATTTACTAAGTTGTAACCGAGCTATAACAGAATGCATTAAATGTTTACATGTGATATTTGATGAATGATGCTGATGAGCTGGAACAGATCAATGATTGGTAAGCTGTGGAAGTAGTTTGTTAACGAATCTAAGGCAATGGAAAGTCAGCAAGAAGATCTACAACTCAGATTGAACCGCATTACCCTAACACAAGTTCCAAGGTGAATATGCAAGTTCCGAGGCGGGGTAAAACATTTTCAGATCGAAAGATACATTGAACCTGGACAAGATTGAAGATCTGATGGCTATGATTGATCATGGGAAATGTGATCAATGAGATTAAGCGGTTAGAAGATTGTTTATAAATAGGAAACTATTGATAAACAATGTATGTGGGCAAGTGTATGCACAGGGATGCTACATAGTGATTACCGAGCACAGAAGCTTGAAGACCTGTTAGAATAACAGAGTATTGATGCCCAATAGATAGACAAGATTAGTTCTATGTCTAGATTGTATTAAACAAATAGGAATCTGCTTTAGCATTTTAGATGTGAAGTTGCAGATAGATTTTTATTACTGTTATTTTGTGAAAGTGACAGAAAATCTCTTAACCGAGTGGACTTAACAGTCTTATATGTAAATCCTCTAGCAAGGTGACATTCTGATTGAGTGTTTGAAATCCTTTGACAAGGTCACTTCTAACAAAGTGAAGATCCTAACAGATCTGAGGGAAATCCCTTAACCGGGTCACATCTAGCAATGTGTTTGTAATCTTTAACAGGATTTGCTTTTAACCGAGCATACTCTAGAAGAGTATATTTCTTAGTGGGTCCGAAATCCCATAGTGGTTTTTCCCTATTTGGGTTTCCACGTTAAATCTGGTGTTATGAGGTTTATATTGTTCATATGCTTTTGAGTTTGCATGTTTGACAGTTTTTGGTTATATGATTGATATATGTGCTACCGAGGTTGAATCTGATGTTTTTATGGATGATTAAGTTTGTATGATTCACCCCCCCCCCTCTCATCTTGTTGGCTATTGGATCTGTACTTATATTAAGTATTAGAACTATCATCTCTTTCCCTCCCTCCCTCTCTCTCTCTCTATCTTGAGCACTCTCTCTCTATGAAAGGGTTGAGAGAGAGGCATTTCCCAAGTGAGAGAGAGGGAGGGAGGGAAAGAGAGAGAGATCATGAATGAGAGGGAGGAAGGGATGGAAAGAGATGGAGAGACTAGAGAGAGAAGAGCCTGAGAGAGAGGGAGGAAGGGATGGAAAGAGAGGGGGAGAGAGACCAAGTGAGAGAGAGGGAAGGAGGAAGGGAGGGGTTGAGGCAATGAGAGACAAAGTGAGAGAGATGGAGGGAGGAAGGTAGGAGTTGATGGAAAGAGAGGGAGAGACTAGAGAGAGAGGGAGAGAGAGAGAGAGAGAGAGAGAGAGAGAGAGAGAGAGAGAGAGAGAGAGAGAGAGAGAGAGAGAGAGAGAGAGAGAGAGAGCCCAAGATAGAGAGAGGGGGATGGAAAGAGAGAAAGAGAGAGTGAGAGACTAAGAGATAGAGATAGCTCGAGTGAGAGGGAAGAAAGGATGGAAAGCGAGTAAGAGACCAAAAGGAGAGAGCCCAAGTTAGAGAGAGGGATGGAGGAAGGGGGAGAGAGAGAGAGAGAGAGAGAGAGAGAGAGAGAGAGAGAGAGAGAGAGAGAGAGAGAGAGAGAGAGAGAGAGAGAGAGAGAGAGAGAGAGGGAAAGCGAGGGAGAAACCAAATAGAGAATGTTGATATGAGCATGTTGATTACTAAAATTTGACTACCTAAAATTTATATGAATATTCTAAAAACTAGAATCTACATTATAACTCCTAGAGATCCAAAACCACTCTCAAACATCTTGCCAGTATAAACATTAAATATAAATTTCTTGTATACTTATTTTATGTATATATTACATTGACGAATAGAGAGAGAGATGGATTGAAAAATTGTTAATGCAATACATTTGGTGTGTGCCTTATTTGGCATGCACCAAATAGGGCACACACCAAATGCAAAATTTTCATTTTTTGAATTTGGTGCATGCCATATTTGGCATGTGCCAAATTTAGTACCTTAGGAAACACAAAGCCTTAGGCTTGGATGTCCTTCTTAAGCCCAAGACATGTTTTTCAGAAAACATACAAAATTTTCTTACATTTTTGTTCGTGCTCTTTGTCAAGTTTGCATGTGTTTCAATGGAAACAAATATAAACACCACAACAGTGTTAAGCTCTCTCTTAGCTACCCATCCATATAATTCTTTTCAAATTTTGATTATGTTAAGGTCTTCATCTCTAATTTCTTTTGTTAGTGTGTCCATTTTTTTGTCAAAAATCAACATGTCATATTTTGGGCATAGATTTTTACTCCAAATTTTAAAACAAATTACATTTTTAGAAACTAGAATCTATTCTACACAATTTTTTTTTAAATAAAAATTGATTTTTGATTAGTTTTCACAAATGTTTTGGGGAGCGCACTCAAATTTATATTTTTCAAGATTTGTCCACTTCGAAATTTTGTAAAAAATCATATATGCATAAAAAAATTAGCCAAAAAAATTGGCATAAGCTAGATGATGTTAGCTAGTTTATCACTAGAGCAATTTTCAAAATTCGTAAAAAAAAAGTTAACATTTTAGGGGCACCACATTTGGTGCTATGTTATGTTTTCTAATAAAAATAGGACCAATAAATGTGGTTCACCTTTTTGAAACCCTTATTCTCCACCATTTTCAAAACAAATTAGTAGTTTAGAAAGTAGATTCAAAGCACTTCAACTCTTGTTCTTGTTTCATCTTCAAATTTTGAGTGTACCTATCTTCAATTTCTCGTCAAAGTTCAAACTTTACTGATTTTAAAAAAAATGGCATCTACCCCTTTTTGGTCCCCCATCTTTGTGCACTTACACTTGCCTAAAATTTGGACTACAGGTTAGTTATAGTTTGTACCTCTGTCTACTTGTTTGAAATCAAGTTATTAGTCCGTTATAGTCCCATACACATAGAAAAGGGTCAGTTCCTCATCCTAACTGTAATTTGCATAGTCACTTTCAACTCATAGCAAAGGACCATTGCATCAACTTTGTGCTTGAATTATCTTGAGCCTAGTGGATCACCTTCCTCTTCACATAAGAGTGGAATAGGCCTAAGATTCTTAGTTTGCATGCAAAAACAAGTGAACCCAATTTCACCACCTTACATTTTGGTGAACCTGACGCTTCTTACATTGCATTAATTTTGATTTTCCTTTTTAGATTTTATTTAGTTGTCTTACATTGTTCATAATGGAGTTCACTAAATCTGATTGGTTTGTTATTTCACATATGATTACATTGCTTCTTAGTTACATTTATCAAAATCATCTGTTGGATAATGGTTTCTTTCACTTCACATTGCTTTTTCCATTCATTGTACTCTTGCATATAGTATTATTAGAATTTCAAAGGTAATTCCTACTTGCAAATCATTTTTCAAAGTTTTTATCCATGTTGTATGTTGTTTTATGATGATTTTCTTAAGGAAATGCATAACATATATAGATGACATAAAAGCTTTTGTACAAAGTAATAATCCTAGATGACATTGAAAAGGCTAACACTTGTACCTCTCCTAGGGTATCTTATGAGAAAAAGGAAATAATTAATACTAATACTCCTATCAATGATCTCTCCAATGGAGAAGAAGCATTTAAGAGCAACATGACACCATCTTCTTCTCATATATATACTCTAGTGCATGGGGTGCAAGGTCAAAATGTTGGTATATCAATCCCTCTAGATCCTCCTTATTCTTATCTTCACTATCAAAACATTCTTAAACAAGGTGATTTTATGCATTTTATTTATGATCTATCTCCTCACATAACATTAAGTGAAGATGACCCTCCTTCCAAATCTACCAAAAAGGACATGAGTAATGATGATATAAAGGAGAATATCCTTAGAAAGGATTATCCTTCTTCATCTAATCATCTCTTCGGCCCTTATATGTGTCCTTACACTACAAATTTTAATGAAGTTCATGATAATAGCCATTCTTCTTCACAATTCAAACATTCTTATAGGGTTGGTTGTGATATAATCTCAAAACAAGGCTATAATGGACAAGGACTTGGAAAACATGAACAAGGAATCAAAGTCCCTATAAACCTTCCCCCACAAGCTAGTATAGAATGTCTAGGACATCCCCATCACTTGCCTATGGATAATCTCCTTAAAGTTCAAAATCTCAAGGAATACTTTGCAAGACATAGAAACTATTGTCTATCTAGACATGCTTCTTCATCAAACAATCCTTCTCCTCCTTTCCGAAAAGAAAACAATCCTTCATCTTCTACTAATGTCTCTTGCCCTATAAATAGAGATAATCAAGATAAACTAACTACAAGAATATTTTGGAGATTCAAATATGATAAGAATGTGGTTTTTACTTTCATAAAATATAACAATAACTGCAAGAACAAAGGTGGTGGTGTCTATTGTCTCTTCCATCATAGTTATTCTCATTCTCTTGGAGATTGGAAAGCTTTCAAAGAATTTGTTGAAGGCCAATATGATCAAGCCTGTATTTACTCTTACAATTGATCTTATACATTTTCTTGGTATACCAGAAGTGCCTTAGCACTCTTCTCATGCTATTATGTTGCTTCTCACCCTACAACATTGATAATTTACCTTTATTTGGGGGCTTTTTGTCATGGGTGGTGATGCAAGTTCAATTCCAATCATATTTGGACATAAACATAATAGTCTTCCTTCCTTTCCATTTTATTTCTTTTTCCAAAATTGCCTCTTCCTTTGAGTGGTATATTTCATAACTTGAGGTCTTTTTTACATGCATTGGTCCTCCATGTGAGTAAAGATATGTCCCTTGGTTGGAATTGTTCTTTATTTGCATCGGTTCCTCTTTTTATGAATTATCTACCCTTAGTGAATGTGTTCAATCCTTTTTTTCCTAGTCCTTCACACTTGGTGGGTAGGGGTTCTATTGCTACCTTATTTCTATGGTTTCACTTTTTCATTGTTGAGTACATCTTTCATAACTTGATGTCCTTTATTGCATCAATTTATCCTTTATGTGAGTACATGCTGATAGTTCTGATACTTAATGTAAGTACAGATGCCAATAGTTAACAAGATGAGAGGGGGGGGGTGAATCATACAAACTTAACTTCCATAAAATCAATAGATTCAACCTCGATAACTTATACTTCAGCAATGTAACCAAAACTGCCAAACATACAAACTTATGAACACATAATCATAATAACACTCATAACACCATATTTAACGTGGAAACCCAAATAGGGAAAAACCACTGTGGGATTTCGGACCCACTAAGAAATATACTCTTCTAGAGTATGCTCGGTTAAAAGCAAATCCTGTTAAAGATTACAAACACATTGCTAGATGTGACCCGGTTAAGGGATTTCCCTCAGATCTGTTAGGATCTTCACTTTGTTAGAAGTGACCTTGTCAAAGGATTTCAAACACTCACTTAGAATGTTACCTTGCTAGAGGGTTTACATATAAGACTGTTAAGTCCACTCGGTTAAGAGATTTTCTGTCACTTACAAAATAACAGTAATAAAAATCTATCTGCAACTTCACATCTAAAATGCTAAAGCAGATTCTTATTTGCTCAAAACAATCTAGTCATAAGACTTATCTTGTCCCTCTGCTGGGCTCTCTACTCTGTTATTCAAATAGGTCTTCAAGCTTTTGTGCTCAGTAATCACTGTATAGCATGCATACACTTGCCCGCATACATTGTTTATCAACAATTCCTTATTTATAAATAATTGCTTAACCGCTTAATCTCCTTGATCACATTTCCCATGATCAATCTTAGCCATCAGATCTTCAAACTTGACCAGGTTCAATGTATCCTTCGATCTGAAAATGTTTTACCTTGCCTTGGGACTTGCAGTCCTTTCTTGGAACTTGCACAAGGTTATTGCGGTTCAATCTGCACTGTAGATCTTCCTGCCGATTTTCCTTTGCCATAGATCCTTAACAAACTTCATGCACGACATTCCAATCATTTATACATCTCCAGCTAATCATTGTCCTTCATTAAATAATGCTTTTATCCATCCCATGCGCACTATCATAACTCGGTTGCAACTCAGTAAATACTAAACTTTACTCGGTAGACATTCCACCTTCATTAACCGATATCGATAATCTTAGGGTTTACCGACTAGGTTCCTTAGGGTTTACCGACTAGGCTCTTTGCTCGATGACATAGTATAATATAAACCTTACAACCAATCAACATATGTAGAATATCAAAACAATCTAAACATCATGATCTCATCATTGTCTAACTCGGTAATAGTTGCCCATTGAATAACTTATTTCTCCCCTTATTCATCACATACTTTCTGTGTCTTTTACCGACATCTTAATTCTCTTCAAATCAATCTTCTCAAGATATGGCAACATCATACTGAATCAGATAATCAATCTCTTGACATCAATGACAAAATAATGTTATAAAGATAGTTATCATCCTTCTTCAGTTATATCAATAATCTTCAACAACCTTCTCAATATCCTTACTGAATATCAATAATCTCCTGATATTGAAATGCCAACAATCTTTCTTACTGTAATGCCAACACATGTGTGTTCCTTGTTAGGACCTATTCTTTGCTTGAAACAGTACATCTATTATGCATAATCTCTCCTTAGAAGGTGTGCAATTCTTCTCTTTTCCCTTCATGCTTGGGGAGAAATGATTTTATTTTCTATCTCTTATCCTCTCTAAGGATCCACTTCTCCTTGGTTAGGTGATATTTTCTTGTGTGGAATTGTTTATTTGCTCAAGGATTCTCTCTTATGCAAGAGGTGTGTATACTTGGGTACAACCTCTTCCTTGCTTGACAATGTATGTCTATTTTAAACAAATCACTCACTTAGGATCAAAAGTGTGTTATCTTTCATCAAGAATCTATTTACCTAACAATAGGAGGAAGGTGAATTATTGTTCTCCTTCCTCTCTTTTTCAATGGTGCTATTTTTGTTCAAGAACTCCTCTTGGAGGTATATGTCTTTGATCAAAGATCTCTTCCTCCTCCTCCAAAGTATCCCCTTTACACTTGTTGTAAGATATCTCACAATTATTTTTTCCTTGAAACATAAGAGTTATGCCTTTTGGGCTAGGGTTGCCTGTACATTATTATCACACATATCTCCTTGTACTTAAAGGTGTGTATTCTTCTTCTTCTTTTTCTTTAAGATGTCACCATAACTCTATGTTGCCATCTTAAAGAAGGGCGCATATATGCAGCTTCCTCATGTGATCGTGTTGATGGTGATCCAAATTTCTCTATTTACTAGATATGGTATTGATCAATTGTATTAATGAGTATCTTGGTTCCATTCATATTTCTGCTAAGTTGAGTAGTGCTATTTTGGTTCGGTTTGATCTGAAATTGGAGAATGAGTAATGAAATTTGTGTAGCATATGATTCATGTTTTGGGTCTAGTATTTGTGATGGATGTAACATGTTGATCTATCCAATGAAGTGCATTGTGGTATGGTCTACTTCTCATTCCCTTCCACGACAGGAATGTTTAGTGCTAAACTATTTCAAATCTTTTTTTGGCTGACTTAGAAGATTATGTTGTCCGAAGATCAGTATAAATAAAAGGATAATATGAATGAATAAATGTAATGGATGTATGGAAGATGTGTGAGACTGAAAAAGAAAATTCTGCTTGATGTTGATGTGTGTTATTGTTGAGAGGCACTAGAAGCAGTTTTGATATTGCAGATTATGTCTTAGCGGTGGATTCTCTTTTCTTCCTTCTTCCTTTGGCAATGAGCCCTCCTATAGTGAGCATTTTGGCAATGAGCCACCTTTTGGTAAAAATTACCTTAACTGATGTTATATATTGAAAACTAACATTCTCTGTGGTTTTTTCCCTTCTTAGGTTTTTCACGTCATATCTAGTGTTCATTGTTTGATCTGATCTGTGTGTGTGCTTTCATGTTACATTTGTTCTAATTAATTTTTTTGGAAATTCTGGATCTGTGAAAGAATTAAGTAAAAATTTTGTTGTCAACTAATTCACCCCCCCTCTTAGTTGCCCAAATATTTAACAATCAGTATCAGAGCTTTAGTTCCTTGGAAAAGAGCTTAACTGCTTGAGGTAGATACTGATCCGATGGCACATAAATTATCTATTCCTATCTTTGAGGGATCTGACTATAGCTTTTAGAAAGTACAAATGAGAGGTTACTTGATCTCCTTGGGCTACAACACTTGGAAAGCAGTAAAAAACTAAGTATGTGCAACTGGCAAATGGTCTTACCACTCTGGATGAGATTCAGGCCTATGAAGAAAATGAAAAAGCAAGGTATGCTATCTTTAGTGCTTTATCAAAGACTGAATTAATAAAGGTTATTTCATTGAATACTGCTCATGAAGTTTGGGAAAATTTAAGGAATATCTATGAGGGAAATGACAGAATTAAATTATCAAAGAAGTTGACAACTAAACACAAATATGAGAACTTGAAAATGGAGGAAGGAGAAGATATAACAAGCTATTTTTAGAAGGTTGACAGTGCAGTAAATGAAATCAAAGAACCTGACGATGCCCTAACAGATGAAGACACAATTGAGAAGATTCTAATGTCTCTACCGGAAAGCTACATTGATAAGATCTCTTCTATTGAAGAAACTTATGATTCAAAGAAGTTTACTAGGGAGCAACTATATGGCACTTTGTCTGCATTTTAGATAAGGAAGTTTGGAAAAGACAAAGCTAAATCTGAGACAACCTTTAAAGCCTCTGAGGATGACCCAGATGATGAAAGATCAGATGAGATGGAAGCAAACTTTGTAAGGAAATTGAAGAAAAGGCATCGACAAATATAAAGATATGTTACCTCTTAAATTATTTAGATGTGGAAAGATTGGTCATATAGCTACTAGATGTCTAGAAAAAGGATCAAGACAGAAATTTAGAGAGAATAAATGGAAGTTTAATAAGAAACCCTATTATATTAAAGATGATGTTGGTATCTTAGATGATGAATCAGACTATGAAGAAGGTGACTGTTTGTTTTTGGTAGAAAAGGATGTACCTAGGTTTGATGTTTGTAAGATTCTTGCTACTACCTTACATGATAGAATATATAGAAATGAATGGTTGATTGATAGTGGATGTTCAAATCGTATGACTGGTGATAAGAGTAAATTCATAAAACTTGAGAAATATGATGGAGATTCTGTTAGGTTCGGAGATGACGAGACAACACAATTTGTAGGAATTGGTTCTAACACAATTTGTAGGAATTGGTTCTATTACTTTTGATGGAAAACATAATACTGACAATGTTTATTATGTGAAGGGTTTGCATCATAATCTTGAGTGTTGGGCAAATGTGTGAAAATGGTTACAATGTTGTTTTTCAGGATGGTGGTTGTGAGGTCCGGATACGTTATTGTAAAAGGAAAAATGACAAGTGGAAACATGTATCAACTAGAAGGAGATACAAGACACTGTTTGTTATCTTAAATCAATGATAGCTGGCTCTGGCACTAGAGGACGTGTCATATCAACTTTGATAATTTGGTAAAGATCAGTTCATCAAGTGCAACGAAAGATTTTTCAAGGCTGACCAAACTGTATAACAATATTTGCAAAGAATGTCAAGTAGGAAAGAAAACAAAAGGAACATTTAAAGGAAAAGAACAATCATCCATTGTATTGTTGGACTTGGTGTACACAAACTTACGCAGTCCTACCAGAACAAGGAGCATACAAGGTGAGAGGTATTTCATGTTGTTAATTGATGATCATTCTAGAATGTCATGGGTTACATTTTTAAGAGAAAAATCACAAGCATTAGAAAAGTTTAAGATATTCAAAGCAAGAGTTGAGAATGAAGTTGATAGAAAGATTAAGTGTTTGAGATCTGACAGAGGAGGAGAATTTATTTCTAATGAGTTTAACAATTTATGTGAGAAACATGCTATTAGAAGGCAATTATCACCCCCTAGGACACCACAATAGAATGGTGTAGTGGAAAGGATGAATCAAACTATACAAGAGGTAGATAGAACAATGATCAAAGGAGTGGGACTACTAGAAGATTACTGGAGAGAAGCAATTAACACAACAATTTACACTCTTACTAAAATTATATACTGAAAAAGATATGGGAAGACATCATATGAACTATGGCATGGTAGAACTTCGACAGTGAAATACTTCAAGGTATTTGGAAGCAAGTGTTATATCCAGAGGGATGAGGATAATCTTGGAAAATTTAACAACAGAGCAGATAAAGGCATATTCCTAGGATATTCTACAAGGAGCAAGATATACCAATGTCACAACAAAAGACTGAACATGATTGTTGAAAGTGCAAATGTGAAGGTTGATGAAGACATTTCTAAATACTCTAACAAATGGGTAGGATATGAATCAGATGAGTCCGCTAATAGAAAAAGAGAAGAGGAAACCATAGAAGAAGAGAAAGAAAAATAAATTCATGATGCTCTGACATCTTCATCAAAAACCCCAAGATATGTATAAAGGAATCACTCTAAGGATAAGATTATTGGAGATAAGAATAAAGGAACTATCGCAAGAAGCAAATCAATTCAAGAACAGGTTTTGTTATGTTTATTGTCTGAGACTGAACCAAAAATAGTAGAAGAAGCTTGAAATGATCAAAATTAGATAAAGGCAATGAGAGAAGAGATAGACCATATTAAGAAAAAATAGACATGGGAGCTAGCTCACAGATCGACACACAAGAATGTAATTGGAACAAAATGGGTATTTCAGAACAAGTTGGATGAAGATGGAAAAGTTGTGAGAGACGAAGAAAGGTTGGTTTTCAAGGGTTACACACAAGTTGAAGACATTGACTTTGAGGAGACATATGCCCGTGTTGCCCAGATGGAGGCTATCATGATGTTTTTGGCTTTTGCAACCTTTAAGGATTTCAAGGTTTATCAGATGGATGTAAAGTTAGCATTTTTGAATGGAGAACTAAAAGAAGAAGTTTGCATTGAACAACCAAAAGGATTTAACTTGAGAGATGATTCAAACAGTGTTTGCAGATTGAAGAAGTCTCTATATGGATTAAAGCATTCTCTTAGAGCTTGGTATGAAAGGTTAGACAAGTATTTGATTGATCAAGGTTTTCAAAAGGGATAAGATGATAGTAATATTTATTTCAAAATTGACTCAAGCAAAACCTTAATTGTTGTAGTTTATGTTGACGACATAATATTTAGAGGAAATGATAACATGTGCTAAAGTTTTGTTGGTGAAATGCAGAAGGAATTTGAGATGTCCATGATTAGTGAGTTAAATTTCTTTCTTGGTTTGCAAGTAAATTAAAATAGCAAAGGAATTTTCATTTCTTAGTCTAAATACATTAAAGAATTGTTGAACAAGTTTGGGTTGGAGAATTGTAAACCAGTGTACACCTATGGCCATCAGATGCAAGTTAACAAAAGATGATAAATCCCTTAAAGCCAATGCAAGTCAGTACAAATCAATGATTGGAGGACTATTATATTTGACTACTAACAAACCAAATATCATGTATGTAGTATGTTTAGAGGCTAGATTTTAGTAAGAACTAAAAGAATCACATATTGTGGTAGTAAAAAGAATTTTCAGATATTTAAAAGGAACATAAGAGTTTGGTTTGTGACATCCCAGAAATTTAGATTTCACTCTGACAACTTATATAGATGCATGTTGGGCCAAAAGTGTCGATGATTGGAAAAGTACAAGTGGTGGAGCATTCTTTCTTGGCTCCCAATTGGTTGCTTGGTCAAGTAAGAAGCAAGATTTTGTGTCTCTATCTACTACTAAGGTTGAATATATTGCGACATCTTCATGCTGCACATAGATATTGTGGATGAAGAAGAATTTGAAGGATATCAGTGTATTGTTTGATGAACCCATCTCAATTATGTGTGATAACACCAATGCCATAAACATTTTTAAGAATTTGATACAACATTTCAGAACAAAGCATATATCTATTTGCTATCACTTTTTGAGAGAAAAGGTATTGGACAACGAAGTAAAGCTTAAGTATGTACCTACAAAGGAATAGATTACAAATATCTTCACAAAGGTGTTGTGTATGGATACTTTTGAGTATCTTTGGTAGAAGTTAGGGGTATTACCCCTTCCTAATTTGAACTGATGTACATTTGGATGTGGATTGATCCAGTGAATTGCATAAACATTCTTTTCTGGACTGATACTTGGAGACTTCTTTTTTGGGGAGCTGAGTAAGTTTCATAGGGGTAGTTATGCTCGTCTTTGTCCTTGATGTCAAAGGGGGAGAGATGTTGTAAGATGTGATGACATTGTGATCTAATGATGTAGAGTAAGTTGTGTGTTTGTTGTTGATGCATGTTGCCATCAATGAAAAAGGGGGAGATTGTTGCAAGTATGATGTTGATGGTTGTCATTGATGTCAACATATTGTTTTGGGATTGGTTCCTTATGTTGGTAATCCGAAAGATGTGTTTCCAAAATGTTTGGTGCTTCAAAAGATGTGCTATAGCTGATATTCAATCTTGATTGATCATGTTGATGGTGATCAAGATTTCTCTATTTACCAGATATGGTATTGATTGATTGTATTCATGAGTATCTCGGTTCCATTCATATTTCTGCTAAGTTGAGTAGTGTTATTCTGGGTCAAATTTGATCCAAAATTGGAGAATGAGTAACGACATTTGTGTATCATATGATTCATGTTTCAGGTCTGGTATTTGTGATGGATGTAACATGTTGATTTGTCTGATGAAGTGCATTGTGGTATGGTCTACTTCTCATTCTCTTCCACCATAGGAATGCTTAGTGTTGACCTATTTCAAATCTTTGTTTGGTCGACTTAAAAGATTATGTTGTCCGAAGATCAATATAAATAAAAGGATGATTTGGATGAATAAATGTAAAGGATGTGTTGGGACTCATAAAATTTGTGTCAATTTGAGAGGCCCATTTCAAAGGCAGGTAAAATGAAGCCAGCAATCCTCCCCTGCGTGACCTAAAAGGCAGACAATAAAAATTGCCAAGCAAATGTGATTGTCAGGTGTGAAACCAAATCTTTGCGGCCCTTGCTAGCATTCTCCCCTGCGTGTAGTGAAGAGGGTTTTAAAAGGCCAGAGAAACTTCCAAGTAAGTGTCACTAGGCATAAAAATTTATCCCACATTGGTTGTGGGAAGGGAATATTTTGTATTTAAATACAAACCCGCATATATCTATAGTGTCAAAATCTTAAAGGCTTTTGGCAAGTGGAAGCTCAACATCGGTGCCCCCCCGCGTGCGTGCGCATCTCAAGGTGTCCAAATTTTGTGACAGGCTGGCAACAAAGAAGCTAAAGGTCGAGCTAGTCAGGCAGATCGGACGGTGATCACAGATG
The DNA here is from genome assembly GCF_030272615.1 of Cryptomeria japonica. Taxonomy (NCBI): domain Eukaryota; kingdom Viridiplantae; phylum Streptophyta; class Pinopsida; order Cupressales; family Cupressaceae; genus Cryptomeria; species Cryptomeria japonica. The sequence goes on along the minus strand of NC_081407.1, from coordinate 887,944,880 downwards.
ATCCAATAGTGGTTGTTGATCCGCGATTGGAAGATGCATGACCTAAACTCATCACGGATCAGTGACAAGGCACGTGCAAAAATGGGGCGAGTTAAAGATCATGCAAATTGAGAAGATCCAATGAAAAATCCAAGGAAGATCAACAGTGGAGTAAAATTCTGGGACTATCAGCGGCTGTCGCTGTACCGAGGTTGTGAGGTGCCCGAAATGTTATCCCTCGCGACATGGCGACCAAGTGGTGGGACCCGACAGGAGAGCGACTAAGGCGAGTTAAAGGCCGAGCAGTTTGAAGGTGGATCAACAACCATTGCTATACCGCAAGATGAAGATGCTCACTAGTTATCCCCTGCGACATAGCGACTGGCGAGGTGGTGCCCAGATGGTGGCCAGCTGGATGCGCAGACAAACCATAGAGTGACACGCAGAAGAAGGGAGCCGCTCAAGCAAGGTAAAAGTTGAGAAAGATCAAGGAAGATCTGACGGTGGTGTGAAAGATCCAATGGTGGTCGCTAGGTCACGATGGGAAATTGCTCGTTAGAATATCCATTGCGACCCAACGACAAAGAAGAGCCTCATTCCGACGGTGAGTCCAGGTCATGCTGAGGTGGCAAAACAGGGACCCCAGAGCCAATTAGGGGGTGCCACGTGGTGGAGCGCAGAAGGAGGATCAAGGAAAAAGTCAAGATTAAATATATAGTCCCGACTATAGTGCAGAAAATTAAAAAAATTAAATGAATGTTGTGTAGAAAGATTGATGGCTGACGGGTTATTTTTTGCCCAGATATAGACATGTTATATATCATTGGAAAGATCTCGGAACGAGGAGTCCTTTTTTGTAGTCAGTTGTAGCACATGTCAAGTATCTCAAGAGCAGTTTCCTCAGGATTTCAGAAGGATTTTTCAATTTGTCAGAGAAGATTTTCTGTAGGCCAAGTGTGTGAGCAGTTAATGCAGAAAGATTTGGGACAATGGTCATTGTCAGAGATGAAATCCGAAATTATTCTCTCTTCCTTCTTATTCTGAGTTTCTTCTCATTGTAAGGGTTCCAATTTCTGAAGAAATCCTCTAAGGGAGATTTCCAAGAGGGGTTCCATTTTTGTATTTAATTTTCTTAGTTGTAACTGTTGATGTTCCTCTTCTTCTATCATTGAATAGATACATTTTGCAGATTGTTTTTTAGTTGCAGATCACATATATGTAAGACATATATACAATTGCATTGGATTGTCTTTAAGCATTCTCTTATTTTCAATAAATCTAATCTTTAAGGGAGTTTTTGTCCTCTCAAGGTGGGAGTGTAATGGGCGTTCTTAGGTACTCTTCAAGGAAGAGTTTAAATTCCGTGAACAATCATTTTGGATTTGGGTCAATGTTTGGATATGTATGATCCTTTGATTGAGTCTAGAATGTATTGATGTCAGGCATTAATATAGGGATATCTTTTTCAATGAATCTGATGTGCAGCTTGCATTCTATTTGTGGTTTTTGTATTGACTCTATGCCCAAGTTAAGGCATCGATCTGTTATAGCTAGAAGTTACTTGCTTCTTCTTTTTAAAATCAAATCAGAATATCTTTTGTTTTCTATTCTGTGGTAATGTTCCACCTATCTCATGCCCCAATCTAGTTGAGATGTCAATGTAGATCTAGCCCATCTACAGTAACCTCTTTATTGTTGAGCCTTTTGAGATTCATCTGCTTTTGTTGATGCCATATGTCTGTAACTGGTTGTATTTTATGCATCAAAGGGTGTCCCCCCCTAGGTCTAGCAGAACCTGAAGTGTAGGAGGATCATTAGGATCCTATGAAATGTTGTCCAAGCCCCCTGAAGCATTTCATTGATTGAGATTGGCTATTTCATAGATAGATTAAAAGTGAATTTGGGTTTCTCATTTTTGAGAACAACAGGATGTATGGAAGATGTGTGAGAGTGAAAAAGAAAAATTCAATTGATGTTGATGTGTGAAGTGTGTTGTTACTGAAAGACACCAGAAGCAATTCCGGTATTGCAAATTGTGTCTTAGTGGTGGATTCTCTTTTCTTCCTTCTTCCTTCGACAATGAGCCTTTCTGGGCAGTGAGCCCTCCTACAGTGAGCATTATTGAAGTGAGCCACCTGTTTTTAAAAATCACCTTAACCGATGTTATATATTGAGAACTAACATTCTTTGTGGTTTTTCCCTTCTTGGGTTTTCCACATCATATTCGGTGGTCATTGTTTGATCTGATATGTGTTTGTGCTTTCATGTTACATTTGTTCTAATTAATTTTGTTGGTAATTAGAGATCTGTGAAAGAATTAAGTAAAAGTTTTGTTGTCCTCTGATTCACTAACAGTTCCATTCTTGAAATAAAACACAGTTTTTTCAAATCGCACGTCTTATATAGGTTGTTGCATGATTGAAACTAGATCGAAAGGCTTAGATGAGTTGCTTAACTCTTCAAACTAGACAACATTTTTAGGATAGGTTGACTAGCATAACATAACTTGCTAGAATATTTGATTTTTTCTTTGCATCGATACATTCTTTTATGAGATGAGTTGACTAGCATAACACAACTGTATAGACTATTCAACTCTCTCTTTTGCACCAAGCTCTCTTGGGATGAGTGAAACTAGCATAACACAACTTTCTAGACTATTTCCTACTCTTCCTCCTATTTCATAGATCACCTAGAATAATGCAACATTCTAGCCTATGGAATCCATCTCTTTCTTTCTCCTCTATGATCCGATAACATACCTCTGTTAGTTGATTGAACCATAGAGTTTTGTCTTGTCTTTGATGTCTTCTCTTTCTCTTTATAGATCATTATTTATGCTCTTGCTCTTTCCAACTGATCATTTATTCTCTTGCAATATAATTCCAAAGGTGATATTAGTGGTTGAGACATTTTTGATTGTCAAGGTCTCTTCAACTAGTTGACTCGGAGCCTTTTTTTTTAGTACTAACCCCTTTTGTGTATCTTTTATGTTTGTGTTTGTTTTTCTTTGTGTGTCCTTGCACATGGATGTACGAGTCGAGATCCTTTGTTTGGGGGTTTATTCCCTTGAACTTAGTGACGTCTTATCCCTTTGTAGGATTGCCCAATGCCTCTTCTCTTTTTCTTCTACTTTATCATGAGTATATTTGTAGGCTCATACTCCCGCTAAAGTGGGGGTTAAATTTAGCATTTTAAATTGCATCTCTATGAAATTTATTACTTAAATAGGCCTTATTTTAGCATGTATGGCCTTTTGCATTCAGTTCCTCTCATCACAACCCAATTCAGTATATCATTCTATCATCTCCTCATCTAGGTATGCGCCTAGGGCACCGCGCTCCCCTTAGTTTGGCCCCAAATTTGAATCACATGATGTTTGGATTTAATGAGTGGGAAATCCTTGTTGGATATCATTGGCATATGATGAACTGGTATGTTGATATGATGATAATGTATGTTGTCATTGATGTCAATAAGTGTAAGTGAACCGGTATGCAGATTGAAGAAGTTGGTGAACTGGTATGAAGAGGCATGAGGAGATTCAGTGAACTGGTGTCGGGGTTTCACTAAGTGTGATTACCGGTTGGTAGTCTCAGCTCTATGGTTATTGGTTTGGTGATCCAGCTTGTGTGATGAACTGATGATACGCTGTGATGAGTTGGCTAAGAGATGCGATCGAGGTGCCATGTCAGCTTTGTGCGCGTGAAGGATTGAGGCATAAGAAGATCGACCGCGTTTGAATTCTACCTCGGGAATGATCATTCTTCTGAGTGGTATGAGAAGAGAGCGTGATGGGTTACTGATTCCCATGTGCGATGATGAATGAATAATGCAGATTGTCTTGTGATCTGTTTGAAATTGTAATGCTTTATGTAATATGTTTGGACGGTCAGGATTGGACCGCCCATGTTGTAAACCTAAGCATCTTAGGGTTTAGGGTTTATGTTACCGACCTATCTGTTGTTTATAAGGTCGATGATGTTTGTTATTGTAAAGTTGTTGGCAAATGTTGTGTGTATGTATCTGAGTGAAGAGATAATTGATACTTGCCAGACCAGTAAGAGGTAAACTGTAGAGTGTGATTGCAGAGTAGAGGATATGAAAATGATCTGCCTTGGCATGTAGTGCTATTATCAGATCACAGTTTTTCCTGTTGTCTTCTAATCATTTCTACAAATGGAAAATCCCTTTATCAAGTAGCTTTAATATGCTTATTGTAAAACCTATAACCAGGTGACTCAAGATCATTGAGTTCTTTAAATCCTCTAGCGAGGTAACCTTTAATAGGGTTTCAACCTTTAATAGGGTATATAACCATCCCTTAACCGGGTGATCTCTAACAGGATCGGTTCCTAGCTGAACCTTATTGTAAAGTCTTTATCGGACTAGGCTCCTAACAGGGCGAGCTTCAAAAGAGTTCAAAACAAGCTTGTGGGTAATCATCCCCACCGTGGTTTTTCCCATTTGGGTTTCCATGTGAAAAATCTATGTGTTATGTGTTATGCATTTTTCATGTGATGTTTATGAAGTATTTGGTTGAAGGATTATGCATGCAGGGTTAATAGGTTATGGTATTTTTAGTATACCACATGCATATGTTTATGGGTGAAGTTGATGTTGCATAATTGATCATATTTGAAGTATTCAGACCTATTAGTTTATGGTGTCTGGTGTCTTACTGTGTTTAACTGGTATTGCCATGGTTAAGTTCAGTAATGGTGATAACCAGTTGGTTTTGCTTTAGCTAGATAAGTTGTTAAGATAATTTTTACTTGTATTGATTCACCCCCCCCCCCTCAGTACCGGTTCGGGTATCTGTTGTTCATAATTATTCATCAATCCTTTCCCGAATCGTCCTACTATAAGTTTTTCATTTCAAAATGGTTGGGAGAGGTATATAAGTAAGGTATCCTCCCTCATTTTGGTAGAACATGAATATACAAAGGATAAGATATTCCAGCATTAAACATTCAAGGCATTTCATCCCACCATATTCTTCATTGTTGCAACCTTCAATGACATTTATGAAAACATGTCTTTTGTGAAGTCCTTTTAGGTCTTTTGTGTGGAATAATGATATTGCATCAACATTTGTGATCATCTTTAAAGAAGCATTTGCATCATCAAGGTATAAGATACTTCTATTTTCAAATCTATCCTCCGCTACCTAATGACACACTTTCCTTTCAAGTTCATTTCAATTATATTTCAAGGTTAATTCCAAAACCAGGGTTTGAATTAGGCAAACCCCTCTCTCCTTAACAATTTCCTCTCTTTTATGTGTCCAGTAATAGGTGGAAAAGTTGGGAAAAGAGGTGCAGAATCATCAGATAGAGATCTACAATTTGCAATTCATTGGAGCCAAAACTGACGGGAGCAAGGTGCCCTGGACGACTGAGTCCTGGGAGTGGGTTGAGCTAGGTGACTAAGTCCCTACACTTCTGCCTAAAATTTGGACTGCATGTTAGTTACAGTCTGATGCCCTCCTAAATGGCACAAGATTAGTCCAAGATCAATCAACATAAAACACACAAGATGTTAGAGTTAATCAATCTAAAAACCAAACACAATGAAGGCATTCCAAAGGAGACACTAAAAACATGCTAAATATATCTAACTAAAGAAGTAAGACAATGAGACATCTCCAACTGTCTCTTAACATGAGATTAGCTCCTTTCTCCCTTGTTCCTCTCCTCTCCAAGTTCCAAAATAGTGTAGCTCTCAACAGCTTTTTGCACTATGGATGCTTATGGAGGATTGAGATTGTAGAATAGCTCTAAACATGAAATGAAAAGCTATTTTAATGCTAAAATGATGTGTTTTAACCAAAAATACAAGATTTAGATTGTTTATGCTAAAATGCTCTCTAAAATGGCTATAGTCTAAATGCTTACAAGTTTTCAGGATCTGGATTATGAAGGAATGGGCTCTATTTATAGGAAAAATGGAGCAATGGATGGCCAGGATTGAATGGTTTAATCAAGGGTCAAGCTTGAAAGTTGGGGATCCATGTGCACAATTGGCACCAATAAAATAATGACAAGTGTCAACACAGGATTGGGTTGAAAGAAGAGGTTGGAGGCATTAAAGGCCTGAGAAGACCTCATGGTTATCTAAAGGCTAAGGGTCAAGCCTAAATTAGGATTACCCACTGGATTAGGAGTTAATCCAAGGATAAACCTTTGTGCAAATGATTAAGAGATAATCATGGTCAAAGCATTGAAGGCTTGATGAGACCTTTGTGGTTGGATAGAGGTTGAGTCAAAACAAATGTTTTAACCATGTGGGAGAGTTGAATTAACCATTAATGGTTATTGGAGACTTTGGGAATTAAGTGGTTGAAAGTTGGAAGCCTTTAATGGTTTTCAAAGACTTTGGGGTTTTTGGTGGTTGAAGGTTGAAAACCTTCAATGGTTATCCAAGACTTTGGGCCATTTGAGAAGTGACTCCATTTTGCTTAGGAATGTGACAATAATTAGGGGATGGATTAGGCTAATCAGGAAGGGGTTAGAAGAATCTAGAAGGGGATTAGATTTTGCAAGTGGATTTGGTGGGTGAGGGAAAATAAGATTTTATTAAAATAAAAATTCATTTATTTTAATAAATATGTGCAAGTTGCATTTGTAGGAAAATGCAAGTGGGGGGGTTTTAAAATGATTTAAATAAATGTTAATTTATTTAAAAGAGGAAAAGGGGGATTTAATTAAATAAATTGATTTTATTTATTTAATTGATTTGAATTGGATTTAATGAATTAATTAAAATAAATTGAATAATTTATTTAATTAATAGAAGAATGTTTGGGGATGAATTAATTAAATATTAATTTAATTAACTGGTGGCTAGTGGATTTTTAATCAAATAAATACGAAATATTCATTTAATTAAAATGGACAGATTTATGTGACTACATTTGCCCCTCTTTGAGATGGTGCAGTTTATCGCATCGTTTCAAAGAAAGAAAAACTGGTGTGAAGAAATGCCCCATAAAATGTAAATTTAATGGGTGGTATGCCCCCTCGAGAGATGGGCCGAAAAATTGCGAAAAATCGGGCGAGCTCTCGAAAAAGAATGAGAAGTGGAGGGGAGGTAGAATAGAAGAAATTAGCAACAACAGTGAAAGAATGGAAGAAAAATAGAGTGAATACGGAGAAACAACAAGCCAGCGAGTACCTTGAGGTCATGCAAGAGATACATAGCAGATGTAGTGTGGGGTTTGGATTGATGCTATACAATTGATCAAAATTGGTTAGACAATCTGGTGCAATCGGTTTAATTGCCCCGGTCAAGTCAAAGCATGACAGTTGATGCCAGTTGTTTGCTTGGACAAGATAAAGTCTGAGTAAGTGAAGCAAAGTGACCTGATGAGACTTAGGCAATTGATGCAATTGCCCGATGAAGTCAAGGTATATGAAACAAAAATACTCGTTGAGACTTAGACAATTGATGTAATTGTCCGATGTGATTGTGTTTGATTGGTTGATCAATTGATGGTGTGTGCATGTGATGGATGGTTGTGGGGAATCATGGCAACCCCGTTGAGACTGGGTCATTATGATAAATGCCTGATGTAGTCTAGGATTACCATAATCGATTACCTGTTGAGACCCGAAGATACATGATCAGAGTATCTGTTGATAGTCTAGGTGTGTGTGAGTCAATGTACCTGTGCAGACAGAGTAACTTGCTTGGCTTATGGGATGACTTAGGATAGGAAACACAATCCCTCCTATTTAGAGATGGATGGTGATGAACGTGGCTTGATTGGGTTGATTGAGAAACGATGTAGGGTATGTGATGCTGATTATCGAGATGGGGAGGGTGAGGGGGGGTGGGTTCGATGTTAGATAGAAGAAAGGGAAAACCTATGACTCATTCCTATGGAAGAAGAGGAAAATAGAGTATGCATTATTATGACTATGTATGCATGATATGTAGCTATTATGAATGTATGGATGGGTGGAATGCAACGAAATGCAATATATACAGATGAGATGGAATGACGATCCATAGTGCTCTATTTTCATCATTGAGCTTTAAAATGTTGGAAGAGAATACAAGCATCTTGACATAATGATTCAAGATGACCTGAGTATTCCTTTCATGGATTTTGATATAGCAAGTTAATACAAGCAACTTGATATAATGGATCAAGTCGACCAGAGTATTGCTTGCGGAACAGACAAGGATTATCTCCTTTCGTGCATGACTTGGATCGTCCTCCTTGATCTTAGGCTTGATCAGATCCTGAGACAAGTACATACCGTACTAAAAAATAAAACCTTTATCCAATTTGGAGGAAGAGGAATCAAAGGATGAGCATTGTACCTGCAACCAAACAGTATATATACATAAAGAATAAAGAATATGGATCCTTGGTAATGGTTCATGCTCATATGGTCGAGGTATACGCTGTGGTCAGCAAGCCGTAGTGATCTATGACTGCATTTTGCATAAGATCACGTAGCTTGGTGAACTTCCCACGTAGACACCATTAGTACATGCCCCAGAACTTCATCGGAAATAATGCGCAAACAAATACAAAACAATGCTAAAAGATCCCGATACCGATAAACGAACGATTGTACTCACGAATCAACCAAGCATTTGATAGCTTAACAGAATTTTCTTGTCAAAGAAAACGTCATTTTGTCTTTGTTTTGGTAAGGAAGGATACATCCTTGGTTAAAGACAGGTTTGGATTGTTGATGTCGATTGTTTTGGTTTGATTGGTAAATGGTCATTGTGTGAGTAGTTTGTCAATGTTTGTTTTGCATCTGATTGGATGAATATGTACAAGGTGTTGCCATGTTTTTGTGTGATTTTTGATGGTTTTTCGATGTTTTTGGATTTTGAATTGTTTGAATGAAGAACTTAATGAATCATAAGACAATGTAGAATCCACTTCCATCAATAGGTTAAAGGCATTGCCCCCAGTTTTAGACATGACTATGAAAAAGCGGGATGCAAGATGTATGGAGTACTATCATAATTGCAGAGGAATAACAAGCCATGGTTGATGGATGGATGGATGTATGTATGAAGTGATCGCAACAAGCTTTGAAAGATAATGGAGCTATTGCCTTTACGAGTAGCGCCTGTTTGCCAGGTTTTCACCATCGCACTTACCCAAGGTGCCACCGGAGTGTTTGTTCACCGTTTGGATGCATGATTTTTCTTTACTTTTTTTGAATGTTTTTGTATTTTCTTCAGGACATTTTCTGAATGTTTTTGGTATTTTTCTGATATGCTGGGGACCCTGATGCTCTTGTACACCTTAGGTATAAAACCTTTTGAGGTGCATGCTATTGATTGGATCTGCGAGCGGTTCTCCGTCTGATGTAGCCAACTGATATGCCCCAGACCCGAATACAGCAGTGACAACATATGGGCCCAACCAGTTTGATTCAAACTTGCCTTGATGTTCTCTGTTTGGTTGGTTGCGAGGATTCTCTCGTAGAACAAGATCACCTACCTCAAATGTACGAGATCTAACTCGGTGATTGTAGCTTCTACTCATGCGCTGCTGATAGGCTTTGAGGTGATTGTATGCAGCTTGTCGTTTCTCATCAAGTAACTCTAAGTCCTGAAGACGGGATACTCTGTAGGCTTCATCATCAATGAGATTATGCAAGGAAACTCGTAAGGATGGTATCTCGACCTCAATAGGTAAGATAGCTTCAGCACCATAGACCAATGAATAAGGAGTTGCACCTGTAGGGGTTCGAATGCTAGTTCGATATGCCCATAATGCTGGATTCAATTGAACATGCCAATCATGGCCGGCATCATTGACTGTCTTCTTTAGGATTCTCAATATGTTTTTATTGGATGCTTCGGCCTGACCATTGCCTTGTGGGTAATAGGGAGTGGAAAAGCGGTGTTGGATATGAAATTTCTCACAAAGTTCACGGACATCCTGATTTTTGAAAGGAAGACCGTTATCTGTGACAATGGACATGGGCACACCATACCGACAGATGATGTAATTGAGGATGAATGAGGCGATCTGCTTGCCGGTGACTTGGGTAAGTGGAACAGCTTCGATCCACTTGGTGAAATATTCGGTGGCGGTAATAATGAATTTATGGCCATTGGATGAAGATGGATGGATTTTACCCACAAGGTCAAGGCCCCATTGACAAAAAGGCCATGGTGTTGTGATTGGTTGCAGTTCCTGGGCCGGTGCATGTATCAGGTCGCCATGAACTTGACATTTCTTGCATTTCCTGACAAAATAGTAGGAATCCTTTTCCATAGATGGCCAATAGTATCCAGCTCGCATGATCTTCTTGGCTAGTGATGGACCACTTGAGTGAGTCCCACAAATTCCTTCATGTACCTCTTCCAAAGCCTTTGTTATCTCATCTTGTTCCAGACATCGAAGAAGAGTACCATCAAGACTACGTCGGTATAGGGTTTCGGCAATAATGGTATATCGAGCAGTTTGGCGAATGAAGGTTTTACGTTGGTTATTTGATTGGTTGGGAGGAAGGGTATGATTGCGGAGATAAGTGTAGAACTCACCGTACCATGGGGATTCGGAACCGACAAGGCGACATATCATCTCGGATTCGGGGATATCATAAGCGGGGATCCAAAGTTGTTCTACCAAGAACTCGTAGCGTGTTGAATTCTGTGGAAGATCTAGTAGAGATGCGATGGTAGCCATAGCGTCAGCAGCTCGATTCTGATCTCTTGGTATCTGCTCAAAAGTGATAGTAGTAAATGATGTCTTTAGATTGTCCACCATTTGCTTGTATGGCATGAGTTTATCATCTTTGGTCTGATACTCATCTGTTGCTTGTCGAATGACTAGTTGGGAGTCGCCATATACTTGTAGTTCTTGTAATTTCCATTGTATGGCTAATCTGAGTCCTGTGATCAAGGCCTCATACTCTGCTATGTTGTTTGTGCATGGAAATGTGAGCCTGTAAGACTTCGGGATGCTATCACCTTGAGGTGTGATAAACAAAATGCCTGCCCCCGAGCCGTGCCTAGTGTATGAACCATCAAAATATAGCTTCCATGGTTGTGCTGTTGTAATCATGAATATCTCTTCATCTGGAAAATTGGAAATGAGAGGATGATCACCTATGAGAGGTGCATCGGCCAACTGATCTGCAATGACCTGCCCTTTGATAGCTTTACGGTCCACATACTCAATGTCAAATTCACTTAGAATCATCACCCATTTGGCCAAGCGACCTGTCAATGCTGCTTTGCTGAGTAAATACTTGAGTGGATCAATCTTTGCAATGAGTTGTACCTTGTGTGTTAACAGATAGTGCCTCAGTTTAGTGGCTGCCAAGATTACTGCTAGGCAAGCTCGCTCAATAGGTGTGTAATTGAGTTCATAGCCCACCAGTGTACGAGAGATGTAGTATATAGCACACTCTTTTCCTTCTGCATTATGTTGTGCCAGTAGTACACCCAATGCCGTACTTGTTGCCGAGATATAGAGTAACAACGGTCTACTTGGATCTGGTGGCATCAACAATGGTGGATTCACGAGATAGTCTTTAAGTGCCTGAAATGCTTGCTGGCATCTATCATCCCACTGAAAGCGGATGTTCTTGTGTAGCAGGTGTGTGAATGGGTGACACTTATCAGCCAATTGTGCAATGAATCTGCGGATGGATTGAAGCCGTCCTTGTAATGTCCTTAGCTGACTGATATTCTTTGGAGGTGGCATATCCATGATTGCCTTAACCTTTGCTGGATCGACCTCAATACCTTTGCTTGAGACAATGTATCCTAGAAGCTTCCCGGAGGTCACTCCGAAGACACATTTCTTTGGGTTGAGTCGAACATGATATTGTTCCAGTCTATCAAAGATTTGATCTAAGATATGGAGATGTCCTTCTCTAGTAAGTGATTTTGCTAGTAAATCATCCACATAATCTTCCATTATAGTATGCATCATGTCATGGAAGATGGTGGTCATTGCTCTTTGATAGGTCGCTCCTGCATTCTTTAGACCAAAAGGCATTACATTCCAGCAGTATGTGCCCCATGGACATGTGAAGGCTGTCTTATGTTGGTCCTCTGGTGCGATCTTTATTTGATTGTATCCTGAAAAGCCATCCATGAGTGAAAGCATGGCATGTCCTGCTGTCAGATCCACTATGATGTCGATATTTGGTAGGGGAAAGTCATCCTTAGGACATGCCTTATTCAGATCTCTGAAGTCAGTACAAATGCGGATGCCCCCTTTTGGTTTGCCAACTGGCACGATGTTGGAGATCCATTCTGCATAATCAATTGGTCTAATGAAACCAACATCTAGGAGTTTCTTGAGCTCTGTTTTGACTAGCACTGCAATCTGGGGATGCATCTTACGAAGCTTCTGCTTGACAGGTTTGGCTCCTTTTGCTACTGTGAGATGATGCATAACTAAATCCGGATCAAGCCCAGGCATGTCTGCATATGACCATGCAAAGTTGATCTGACGCTTCTGGAAGAACTCTATGAATTGAGGCTATTCCTCTGGAGTGAGAAGAGATGCCAGATGTATGATATGAGGGTTTTCAAGAGTCCCCACATTGTATTCTTTAGTCTCCTCAATGAGAATCGTCGATCGTTCCTGTTGTGTACTAGCAGGGAGAATGTCAAACCCTTCATCCTCAAGTGCCTCAGAGAGGTTTTCACCGTTGGATACGCTCTTTCTTTTTACTTTTGTTGGATCAAACAGTGCCACAGTGTGGTTTTCACTAGAAGATCCATGTTTTAATGTTATATTTTTGCAGCTGAAGGGTTTGGCATCCGCCCCGAAGTATGCTGCGCTATTAAGTTGAATGGCGAATCCAGCTTTGTGATCCCCGCTTGGTAGATTATCCCTTAATTCCAAAAAGTCAATGATAGCCTCATCGTTCTGGAAGAGGTCAAGACATGGGGGATTTGGTTGGTTCCATTCAATGAGTTCAGGGTGGATAATGGGCATTACTTCATCGATTAGGTTAAGTGCAGGAGATGTATCCGTGAGGGTTAAGACGTTATGGTGAAGGTCATTGATGGTACTCTCCCTGTCAGAATCAGGCGTAGGATGAGACGTAGGGTCTGTGGAAGATGTTTCCAGCTCAGGTACCCAAGTGGTCTTTATCTGTGCTTCTCCATAAACAGGGATGTCTTTGCGGGGTGGAGGTGGTGATGTGTCTTCCTCATCTGAAGTGTTAAGTTGCACTGAATCAAATTCCCATTCATGTGAGTCGGTCTCTGAATCACTTTCCAGCATCCGATTGCTATACCATACTGGGATGTCTTTGGAGTTAAATACTGCAGGCGTGATTGGTTTATGTACTTTTGTGGTGATCGATGTTGCAGGAACCGTGATGGGGTTTAATGGATTTGTCATTGGAAGTATCGGTAGTGTTGATTTAGTGGCTTCTGTGGGAACGGCTGGTGCCATAGATGTTGCTGTAGGTTTCCATACAGTTGTTGCTACAAATGGTGTTGCTGATGGGATTACTGGTTCATTTGGTGGGATGATTGGCATTGTAGATGGTTGTGGTAGGTTTGTGAGCCTCGATGGGGCAGTGGGGATAGTGTTTGATGGTGCTTTGATTATGAAAGGTGTCCTCTTTGCAGTAGGCGGGCAAAATGGTTTGCTAGGTTTTCCTTTGAATCTGAGTTTAGGAAGGATCTCTTTTTCAAAACCTAGGCCTGTATTACCTTTGGGCTTGAATTCTGGCAGCAGCGGTTCATGTCGTCCTTGTTTGCAGTATCCCAAAGCACTCTGACCATCATATCCCATTCTTTGCATAATGAGGAGGCCTTTGCCATATTGTTCCGTAGGAAGTGTAACTCGCGGTATGTCAGTGGTGATGGGATCTTTATAGATCCAGTCCGCTAGGTCCTCATCTTGTGTCTCTTCCTCTTGACTCTTTCCAAGAATGAAAGGCGTTAAGGCACATGGAGGCGTGATTAGTGGTTGCTGGAGCAACTGCTGTGGTTTACCATGTGTTCTAGGAGAAGTGGGCATTTGTCCCACACAAAAGAGCTGACTCAAGTTATATTCTCCAGGACCTTCCTCTGCTACTTTCATCTTTAGCTTTTCTTGCTTGGGCATAGGAGTGTTTGAACTGGCAAGAGAGGCGGGACTTATATATGATGTAGAGGAAATGGCTTCCCGATTATTAGGAACAGTAATCTCTGGTTGATGGCTGATATTATGGCAAAAAGCAAAAGGATTTGCATCACCCAGGATTGTGATCTCTGCACCATTATGTGGGAACTTGATACATTGATGGTAGGTAGATGGAACAGCTTGCATGGCATGTATCCAAGGTCTCCCTAATAACAGATTATATGGCAGAGGAAGGTCCAGAACCTGACAAGTGATGTGCTTTACCACAGGGCCCACTCGGATTGGTAGTACCACAGCTCCTTTGGATGAACGCTCTGCATCATCATAGGCCTTGATGGTGATCTTCTTGCGAGGATCCACTGATTCTACTGCATATCCCAATGCTGTGACCAACTGGAGTGTACAAATGTTTAGGCCTGCTCCATTATCAATCAAGACTCGCTTGATCCTGTGTTGGTTGACAAAGCCTTCAATGTGGAGTGAGGCGTTATGAGGTTGCTGGAAGGAAGAGTTGTCACTTTCGGAAAAAGTGAGACAAGGTGAGGACTTTAGATTTCCAACCATGGCTTGAAACTGGTCCGTATTTAAGTTTGCAGGGACTGACGCTTCTTGGAGTGCTTGATCCAAGATAGTTTTATGAGATGGTGACAGGCGTAATAGCTCTAAAATGGATATAAGTGCCGGCGTTTTGTCTAATTGTTCCACAAGATTGTACTGCTTTGGGATGGAGGTGGTGCCTTGTGGAGCTGCCTTGATGGTGACCTTGCCACGACGTGTAACAACATTGCAATTTGAGGTGGGATTTTTGAAGGTGATAGTTGCAATTTGTTCACTGGCATCATACAGGTGATTGACAGTGTAGTTATACGCAGCTTGCGTATAATCAGTGGTATCAGGACCTCGTCTGGAAGTGGAAGGACCCCTTTGATCTTGTGATGGAAGTGGATTCTTGAACATCTGATGATCATTATTGGTTGTTTTTGGGTCATGTCCTTCAATTTCAATTTCTCGTTGCCTTGACCGTGATCGAGTTTGAGCCATTTTGTTTACAAGTTTGGTTTTGAAGTTGATTGAAGATGATGATGAGTGGTGATGAAATGCAAGATTGATTGGTTGGTGATTTGTGTTGTATGTAGATCTCTAGCACTCTAAGGTAGATGTAACCGAAATTCTTTTTTTTTGAATTGCTTGTTTGTTTGATAAGTTTGGATGTGATAAGGTGTAGAGAAATCTGAGATGTGTTACAGATTTTGACTACCTAGTAATGAGAGGATTCACTCATGAACTAGTTTTAACCTGCGTAGATGTGTCTCTTAGGATGAGCTTATCCTAGATGTAGAAACAATCTAAAAAGTGATGTGATGTGTTTGATTCAAGCAATATCTAAAAAGGAATCTTGGGACAAGAACCTCTGAATGTTTTGAGAGTTTTGGGATGAATTGATGATGAAGTGATGATGTATGAGTGGGATGATGGATGAAAATGTTTTCAACTTCAATAAAAACTTTGTGTCACAAATGGGAAAAACTCTTCTTCTTCCCTTTCAGGGGTTGGTGGCACTTCTCGAGCTGTGTTGTAGGTGATACAGATGTTTGGGAAGAAGTTGGGATCAATTTTTCCTCCTTGATTTTTGTGATAACTCAGAGCTCTATATTGCATAAAAGCTCTGCGGTTCAATGATTCGGAATCAAACTCGTTTGTTTTACCTTGAAGGTATAGACGCATGCGATGTAGAAAGACTCTGTGTGAGACAAAGATTTGTCTATTGAGATAGAAGAATTTCCTCCTTTTGATTAAAGCTTTTGAGCTTAATGGTCTCTTTTTCAAGGTGATACTCTGATGACACTTCTTCTTTCGCAAGATGTGAAGAATGGTCATAAATTTTTGACTCTTTGTTTGTTTGCACTTTGTTTTTGGTATTTTTGGTTGTGTTGACAGATGTTGGATGAGTACTTTGTTTTTGGGATTGATTTTCTGATTTTTCTTTGACAAGAAAACAAAGCAAGCACACAAACACAAAATTGTAGCCTCAAAGGCACAAATGAGTATGGGTCTAGATCAACCCAATCCTTGGACCTGTTTTTGACCTTTCCTTTAGATTTATTTTAAGGTGTAATTCCAAAGCCTGAAGTCGGCTCAATTTGCACTAGGTCTGTAAAATGAACACACTTCAAACACTCTTTATCCCTAAGGTCAAATGGCCAGTTGTGATAAATTTAGCCCACATCTTGATATTTCTTCGACTTTGGTACTACATACCTTATGAATCCCGCCGTGGCAGGTAAGGATGTGATATACTAAGTCTTGCGCGAGCAGAACAAATAGATGATCCCTATGATGGGGGAGTCACCACTTTTATCAAGCCACAAGTGACCTTTCAAAAAGCTATGTTTCTACTCAAGGAAATATGTATGGTGAGTATCTTGGGAGCAAAACCATCTATGCTCTTGCACTAAATTATACCTCAAATATCCTCAATCAATAGAACAGGTGGGCTACTACTTAAAAGTGTTTAGTCATGTTCGATGGCTTTGGACATAAGTTCATTCTGCAGTGACTCACTTAAGAGCCTTGTAACTGGTGGTGGGGCCCATTTGTCCTTTCGGCCAGTTACACTGTAGGAACAGCTATACCCAAGGCTACAGCTTTCGCTCTCACCTGATTTCTATAGCGGCTCGAAGGATTTACCGCTCGAGGTCGTTCCCAAGAGTATCGATCCCTTGGCAGGCCTCTCTTAAAAAGATAAAATTTTGAGTGTTACTAACACTTTTCTCTTGCACCTAGGACCACGAAAGCCAAGGGAGAGGATAGTGTGTGTTAGAAGTAGGTCCACTCGACTGACTTTTGTGCACAAGCGTGCCAAACACGAAATTCACTTGTTCTTTTTTAATCCAACATTTGCAAATGTGTTCTAACTATTTGGAGATGTTGCTCCAACAGCCATGGTGTTCTTTTTAACTTCAAAGCAATATGTTTTGTAATCTAGAAGTTGAAAGTCCTGGTCAACTTAATGAAAAACACGATTGCATGAAGGAAAATTTGTTTTTGCCAAAATAAAGACAAGTGGATTGTTCTTTTTACTGCACCAAAAAAATTTGAAGTGTGGATTGTGATTTTTAAGTCCCAATTGATGCAAGAAAGAAAGTTTGTTTTGTTGATTTTAAGCACCAAAACAAAATGTATCCCTAACTAGAAAACAATGAAAAACTGTTTGTTTTTTTTTTTTGTGTGTTTTTAAGTTCTTTTTAAGCACTAAATGAATTTTTTTTTTGTGATTTTTGTTGTGTTGTTAACCTGCACAAAGAAAAGAAACAAGTTAATAAAATCAATGCTCAAAGGGGGGCTTCCACAAGCCTAATTTTTGATTTTTTGGTTACAATTTTTACAAATCCTGATCCTGAAATGCCCTGAAATTTGACTAAGTCTGAAATTTGGAGGATCTTCCAAAAACTAGATTTTGCATTTCAACTTCTAGAGGTCTGAAACCCCTCTCAAACATCCTGAAAGTATATATGGAATATAACTTAAAGTATAAGAAAGAGAAAAGATAAGAAGAAATGTCACTTATACTTAAATGTTATATTCCATATATATTCTACCTCCTACAAGCCAAAAAAAAAAAAATTTATTGGTTACAAGGCCTTTTTTTATAACGTTCTGTTGCAATAGCGCTAATCTGTGTTTTTGCAAAAGCGCTGATTCATGCAATAGCGCTGATTCATGCAATAGCGCTAGTCTGCATGAGCAGAAGCGCTAATTTAAACGGTAGCGTTGAAAGAAGAGAAAAATCTGAGAAGACAAAAGCGCTAGAAGTGTGTCAATAGCGCTGAAACTGTGACAATAGCGCTAGAATGTTTCCAATAGCGCTGAAACATTTTCAATAGCGCTACTTTATGGTCAATAGCGCTAAAAGAAATTTTTCAATAGCGCTAAAACGCGTTCAATAGCGCCGAAGCGCGACCTGTGTGGCAATTTCAACAAGAAAAATGTTAATTTCAAAAAAATCAATCAGAAGGTTGCGTGTTCGATTCACGTCGGGTTCACCAAATGATGCCCTCCTAAATGGCACAAGATTAGTCCAAGATCAATCAACATAAAACACACAAGATGTTAGAGTTAATCAATCTAAAAACCAAACACAATGAAGGCATTCCAAAGGAGACACTAAAAACATGCTAAATATATCTAACTAAAGAAGTAAGACAATGAGACATCTCCAACTGTCTCTTAACATGAGATTAGCTCCTTTCTCCCTTGTTCCTCTCCTCTCCAAGTTCCAAAATAGTGTAGCTCTCAGCAGCTTTTTGCACTATGGATGCTTATGGAGGATTGAGATTGTAGAATAGCTCTAAACATGAAATGAAAAGCTATTTTAATGCTAAAATGATGTGTTTTAACCAAAAATACAAGATTTAGATTGTTTATGCTAAAATGCTCTCTAAAATGGCTATAGTCTAAATGCTTACAAGTTTTCAGGATCTGGATTATGAAGGAATGGGCTCTATTTATAGGAAAAATGGAGCAATGGATGGCCAGGATTGAATGGTTTAATCAAGGGTCAAGCTTGAAAGTTGGGGATCCATGTGCACAATTGGCACCAATAAAATAATGACAAGTGTCAACACAGGATTGGGTTGAAAGAAGAGGTTGGAGGCATTAAAGGCCTGAGAAGACCTCATGGTTATCTAAAGGCTAAGGGTCAAGCCTAAATTAGGATTACCCACTGGATTAGGAGTTAATCCAAGGATAAACCTTTGTGCAAATGATTAAGAGATAATCATGGTCAAAGCATTGAAGGCTTGATGAGACCTTTGTGGTTGGATAGAGGTTGAGTCAAAACAAATGTTTTAACCATGTGGGAGAGTTGAATTAACCATTAATGGTTATTGGAGACTTTGGGAATTAAGTGGTTGAAAGTTGGAAGCCTTTAATGGTTTTCAAAGACTTTGGGGTTTTTGGTGGTTGAAGGTTGAAAACCTTCAATGGTTATCCAAGACTTTGGGCCATTTGAGAAGTGACTCCATTTTGCTTAGGAATGTGACAATAATTAGGGGATGGATTAGGCTAATCAGGAAGGGGTTAGAAGAATCTAGAAGGGGATTAGATTTTGCAAGTGGATTTGGTGGGTGAGGGAAAATAAGATTTTATTAAAATAAAAATTCATTTATTTTAATAAATATGTGCAAGTTGCATTTGTAGGAAAATGCAAGTGGGGGGGTTTTAAAATGATTTAAATAAATGTTAATTTATTTAAAAGAGGAAAAGGGGGATTTAATTAAATAAATTGATTTTATTTATTTAATTGATTTGAATTGGATTTAATGAATTAATTAAAATAAATTGAATAATTTATTTAATTAATAGAAGAATGTTTGGGGATGAATTAATTAAATATTAATTTAATTAACTGGTGGCTAGTGGATTTTTAATCAAATAAATACGAAATATTCATTTAATTAAAATGGACAGATTTATGTGACTACACAGTCTATACCTCCACATACTTTTTTGGAATCGAGTTATCAGTCCATTACAATCCTATACAAATAGTAAAGGGTCAATTCCTCATCTTAATCCTAATTTGTATAGTCACTTTCAACTCACAACAAACAACCATTGCATCCACTTTGTGCTTGAATCATCTTGAACCTAGTGGATAATGTTCCTTCCAATGTAAGAGTGGAATAGGCCTAATATTCTTAGTTTGCATGCAAAAACTAGTGTACCCTATTTCACCACCTTATGAATATTTTGTCACCTCCACTTTCCATTTTGATAGAGATCTTGTCTTCTTCAATTGCTACAAGTTATATTCTTTATAGAAGGTTCACACTCCTACATCTAGCATGAATAGTTCACTGAGGGCTCAGATTGGTCACTTGGAACTTCATGTTCTTAGAACAAGTCTGACATCTCTTCCACCATCACCTGTTGCTACTTTAGACTTTTGTGCTTATTCTTAGAGAGATTCTAATGATTATTTATGTTAGGGTAATTTATGTCTTTTAGATTACTTTATTGGGACCAATTTCTACCAAACATTTTTTCTTTTCTTGTAGAATCCCTAATTTTGAATCTAGATGACACTCTTGAGGATATTGTCTTTCTCTTTGATGAAAATTATTTTATCCTTGCACCTGTTACTACTATAGAGCTCAAAGAGGCTTCACGAAGGGCACCCAAAGATTATTTTAGGATGATATCTTATGGCATTTGAATTGTATTCCACATCCATACTCACTTCTTTTCATCCTACTCTTCATCACTTTCTACATGATTTTGAGAGGTAAATTATTTTAATTAAGCCTGGTACTCCTCATTTGATCGTGACTCTTTTGAATATTAGCATGAATATAGTTGAGAAATATTTTGAGATAGGGTACATCATGATAATTTTCACCTCACTTTACTTCTTTGAGGTGGAGTTACTTTAGCATTCACCCGTGCAGTTATTTCTTCCTATAGGGAGAAATGTCATTTGCCACAAATGGATTATTTTTAGCATTGGCATAAGGACTACTTCATTGATGGAGGATTACATAGTTTTATTATCCTCTTTTATGGTGGGAACTTTTCTTTAAATGGGTTTTTTTCAGAGACTTTTTTGTAGTTTCTCTCTTTTTAGAGGAGATTTTTTCCCATTGGGTTTTCTCCCTTTCTCCAATTTATGTGAGATTGGATTGTACTTACATACCTCATTATGCCTAGTTGTAGAGACCCAAATTCTCTCTATCCACCTAATTTATGCCTAAAAGGGGTGTTAGTATAGAACATTCTATGGTATATTTTCTCATAGGTTTTTCCTTTTTAGGAGACAAGCTTACATAGGTGCACTTTTTATCCTTTTTCTTGTATGGAGTTGTATGCTACTTATCAATGTGACAAATAAATCTCATTTACACATAAATATGTGCATCTTCTTATAATTTTATCGATCTAGATTATTGACAGTTATTTCATTTCGCTTTTTCCTTCATCTGTTCTTTTTTGTATTGCATACTTTCATTTTTTTAAAAATCTTCTAGGATTTTTTTATTTTTTATCTTTCATGGCTCAACCAAGTGAAATCATTCATCTAGAAGATCTTGGTTCTCACATAATACTCCTATCACATCACCTATCATGGATTGTATCAACCTATATTCTTATGATGCGTATCTTAGTAGATAGTAATATACACCTATATTGAACTAGGATCTACAACCACAACAAAAATATCTCCTACAAAAAGTATACATGTTTGAGCTAATTATTCAAATATTTATCACTCAATTTAGACAATATAAAATTCTATTATAATAATTGATATGTTATCACTTACATATAACAACTAAATAGGATACATGTTTGTAATCCTCTGAATATAGAGGATCATGAACATCTATAATGTCATTGTCTTCATAAGGAGAAATTAATAATTGTAGTGTCATAAATTATCACCAGTCCAATTTACACCTCATGTTTGTTCTCCCACTGTAGCGTGTCCTATCCTCATCCCCTCTCTAGGTCCATTTAGGCCCGATGATCCAACTTTGATGTCACGTACACCCTTTGGTGGTTCCCATAGTGAGATGCCTCTCTCTTGGGCTACTTATTTTGGTCCTCTTTGCAGAAGGACTAGGGCACCCCAAAATGCCCTAGTCCCTTTTAAAGGGGCCCCAATTTAAAATGGGGCAAGTGTTATATCTCCCCAACAATGTTTGATCCCCGAGACTACACATGACCATTGGAGGTCAGCCTAATTGGTAAATTGCCTAGGGAACCCTATATAAAGACATCCTGTCATTTCATTTTGAGATCCATAAGCTACCTAAAGTATTTGTGCATCTATGAAGCATTCATCATTAAGCATAATCAGAGATTCAAGGCTGCATATTCATCATTCAAGCATTGTGGAGAAAATTTACATCAATGTTCTTGTAAGCATGTATGTGTGATTAGGTTTTTTCATGTCCACGTGTTTGTCATCATGTGTCATTACATTCAACATTTGTGATTACATTCAAAGAGAATTGCATCATTGTCAACAATTGCAAATCTGAAGTATACCTGCTTAATATTTATTTCAATATTTGTATTATTTCATTAATGGTTAACTCCAAAACTAAGGTTTGACCTAAGGCAAATCCCTATTCCCAACATCTTACCCTTTCTCTTTGTGTGCAGGAAACAGGTGTGGAGATGTACTTGGGAAATCTAACAGAGTCAATAATGACAAACAAGTCAACTTTCAAGGACGAAAAATTCAGAGGACTAGGGTGGATTTGTACTACCTGGTCCCGAAAAATTAGGCCGAACTTTAGAGGACAGGTTTTAAACATCTCACTTTGCTCTGATCTAAGTTGGTGGCTCTGTGGGACATTTGTAGCTTACCATTTTCATCAGATCACTTCAATAATTCCTCATTTTACCCTAAGTTCATAATCATTACAATTCAACTTAGAAAGATGCTTAATCAACCACGACGTCAATTGAATCCAATCGGAATCTCAGTCTCCTTCCCCATCAAGGATTGAGCTTACATCTATTGGGTTCGATCCTCTTTCAATTTATGTGGGTTAATTGGGCTAGTTAATGGTTCTAGTATATTAAACCCTAATTCCTAATTTCTACACATTACATTTTGGTGAACCTGAATCCTTGCATGCTTATTTCTGATTTGTGGTCTCAGATTTGATTTTTAGGCATTTGAAAATGTCACATCTCGATCCTATGCTACTTTTGTGCATTAATGTTATTGTTACACATGAAATCAAATGCCTATAAATTTAATAAAAATTCTTAAATATATGCTAAATTCATTCTTTTTATTTAAAATGTATTTATAAATAAAATAAAATAATATACTTTAATCAAATACATGCTTTCTTATAAATAAAATTTCACTATTATATATATATATATATATACATTTTCTTTTTAAATAAAGAACATTTTTTTTTTATAGATGATGGGTCATTGGTAGAATAATTTTATTAATAAAAGAAGATTTACATAAATTTACAACCTGATTCAGTGTGGGCACTGGTAGGAAAGAATCGGGTGAAGAAAACCTCTAGTCTTTCCCATGGAAATTTATTCCTGGATTTATACAGAATAATTACATAGAGTGGCAAATTGCCAATAAGGAGCTATACATTTGAGAAATTGCTTTAATTACATCGATTCTGCATATAGTAGGGTATAGAATACTTTGCCAAGTCGGAGCCATAACATCCTATGACCGATATAATCCAGCTACCTGCAAATACAAATCTGCCTTCCAAACTATTGTTCTTATCACACAGTTAGCAAACCACTCCATACAATTAATTTCGAGTATAAGTCAAAAATAAATCCATGACAAACCTATGAGTGCCTATCAATAAATACTGAACCCTGCCACTCATCTGAACCGGGTTTGTGTTTCCTAACTACCTTAGCACTGGAAACAAAATAGAAGAGTTCCTTGCCAACTTAACATGTCGCTTGAACGAAAGAAAGGAATTGCTAATCTGAAGTGAAGGAAGGTATATATATATATATATATATATATATATATATATTTGTATCCATGAAAATGCTTGTATATATAAAAGATGCAAATAAACATCAGACATAAGCTAGAAAGGAAGCAAAGCAAATATTTCCAAGAAAAATTTTAACCGCCACTCCGTCAGGCATTATTTCTTTGCTTACCTACTCCAGAGGCTATTCTACAAGAACCAGGTCAGTTTAGTATAACTATATCATATATATCATCCATTAAAATAGTAACATATCTTGTCCTAATCACATAACAAAAGACACTATAGTAGGTTCTAACTTTAGTAATCCGTCTGCTTAAGGGCTAATAAAGCAAGTCTGTCCTATATAAACCATCATTTAAAAACCAAAAAGCGAAGAGAATCCAGTCCATTAGTTCAAAAGTAGTTTCCTACATACATCAAAACTCCATATCTAGCCACTAAACAAGAGGAAACACAAAAGACCTATCTCAAGCCCTAGAATTCTATGGACGCGATCTTCCCCTTCTTTCGAGGCATGCCCTCCTCACTTTCTGCATTAACAGAGGGTTCACCCTGGCTTAACGCGGAGGCATTTGGGATATCCTCTTCCCCTAACTTAGCTACAATTCCTTCCTCCTTCAGGGAAATGGCGAACCATTTCTTGCAAACTGACCACTTAATATGCAAAAGCCACATTAGAAAGTGGAGATTGTGTTGCATGACCGGCTTCCTTGCTGCAAATTCGCCCTCATCTTCAACCTCCAGGATTGGAAATCTTGACACTGGTTTATTTTTCCACATAAACCTATCATAATGCTTTGGTTTCGACACGGTAAGATCATCCACCACATTAACTACCACCCTATCCAATTATCCCAAAAGGTCTTTCTTGAAAACATTACGACATAATTTTTTCACCAACTCTCTGTCATGCTCAAAATGCATAGCCACCGCTAGAAACATGGTTGCTATATCCAAGTTATCCCTAATCCTATCCTCATTATTGATATACTCTTCCCCTAGAGTTTTCCTAACTACCCTAATAACCAGATCATGAGGAAAAACAAGGATGCCTTTCAACCTTTCGTCCTTAATTTCTCCTGAGAATGCCATTTGTCTTTTCAAACCTCTCAACCTCAGTGGAGTATCCGTACTGCAATTTTATGACAGACACTTATTTAAGACTCATCTAAGGCTCAAGGAATTCACATTATGCTAGAACTAAAGTATTTCTTACTCTTAAATAGAGACATTTGAGAGAAATTCGCTGCCTCTACAATCGTGCGAACTAAATTCGCAATAAAAAATGCTACCACATCATAATAAAAGCCTGCAGAGTAATCATCCTTTCCCATCTAGTTTAATGTGAAGTGTTAGAAGAATTGATGTGCAAGACATATATTCAAATAAAGAACAATTATTCTTTTAAATATTTTTATTTTATATATATATCTCATCCACTTAATAATACATGTAACTAATAAATAAAAATAAATGAATAAAAACAATAATACATGTTTTATAAAGTAAATGAATCTTTTTTAAGAAAATACTTTTATAAGAAAAAAGTTAGTATTGCATGCCTTTAATAAAAAGTAAATCTAAATACTTTAAATAGAAGTAAAAGTAATACTTCTTAACGTTAAGGACAAGTTAACTCTCAAAATCAAGGACTCACATTTACGGACAAGCATGCAAGATAATTGTGTTGTATGTAACTGTGAGATTATTTTCATACATTTTTTACGCTGAAGGCGTATCTCTCTATGAAAAGGATGGGCTGATTTTTTTAATCGATGGTTGGCAACATTCTAAAACAATGCAAGACGATTGAAGGACTTACAACCATCGATTTTTTCGTGAACACTTTATTCACCGCATCGGGAAAAGGCCTCCTCTGCACTGTTTTTTCCATAGAGTACTACTATAGAGCAACGAGTGGTGTTATCATTGCGTGTGATAAATTTGAAGAGCTAGGTGAAAATTATGAATTAAAAATACTTTTAGTACAAAATGTCTACAATAATTTAAATTAAAATATCTCCATCTCACTTTATTTCCAACCGAAACAAGATTCCCTTATAAAGTGATTAAAGAGATGTGTAATTTTAATTTTTTTAAATTTAAATGTTTATGTTATTTGATGTAGTTAATATGAAGTTGGAGGCTTTTTTTTAATATACATTATTCAAAATAATGTTTATAGTTCATAAATATTGTTTAATTTTTTTTGTTTTAATTTGTATCACTTCAACTTCTTATCTATTAAATTTTAGAGATTTTACAGGTTTATATTGTTAAAATAATAAAAATATAATATATTGATAATTAATTTTGCATTTGGAATTTTCAACAATAAATTTATGTTTTAATACTTTTTACAATTTTTTATTTATTTATATTTTAATAATTATTATTTTTATATTATACTATATAAATAAGCGATATTTTTTTTTGATCGATAAAAGGCCGAGGCCAAAGAATTTTATTAATTTTAAAAAATAGATAGAATTACATTTACACCTCCATTCGGTGTGGGCACCGGTAGGAAAGAATGGAGGGAAGAAAACCTCTGATCTAGCCCAGATCCCTCAAGGATAAAAAAAAAACTAAGAATGCGATACAAAATGGAGACACAAGATCACAAAGGGAACATGTCCAGAATAATGAAGATTGTCTGTAGAAATCCTCTGTGTAAAGTTGAGCAGCAGATTGCCCATTTCTTGGGGTGATGCTGCCATTTGTGGGTGATAGTTCTTGCTATTCCTGAAACACAGGGTTAAGCATGCTCTGCTCCATATGCTGCACAAAATCTTGAGAAAATCTCTCACCAAAATGTTAGGAAAAGGAAAACCGAACAGGTCAACTTATACAATATATCATACCTGCCTGGATGGTCACCCTGATAGGATACACAACTCAAAATATTAGTCTCAAAAAATCTCCAGAAACATAATGCAAGAGTGATTACCCATCGGAGAGCATAAACTCAATAAATATTAACGAGGCAAATTCCATAAGTATTCCTGCAAAGAGATCATGGGGAGCTACCATCTTAAAGAATATACACAGCTTAACAAGATTACGAAGCTAAGTTAAAGCAACCTAGAGACATTAAAGCCTGAAAGCTTCTTAAGAACAAAACAAGAGACAAAACATCAAGAATATAGGGGACCGAAAAGGTAAAATAGAGATGAGGATAGCTAGGTAAGTGTTAGTCCTAAAAGAAGGCAATATCTACATAAATAATAATACCTATATCTTCATGTTCACATATATCCGGGAGTGAGATATGCCAACACATTTATATACCTATGCTCATTAATATAAGGTATTGCCTCCTTCTAGTCTTAAAGATTATCCTAGCAGAGCGGCGATGAACTTCAGAAAAGACTCATCAAAGACAGTAATTCCATCAAGGAAAGCGGAATGGTTTACATCGATGGGAAAAGGTCTTTGAGGAGATAATACCATCGGTGTAACATAAAAAGGGCTCATCGAAAGGAAAGTTCTCATCGAAAGAATAATGTCGATCAGACAAAAGGAAGCTACATCGATAAAAGATATTGATGAGGAAATAGGTTTTGAGGACGCTAAAAGGCATGCCTCTAATACGCATGGTTTCACCGATGCGCCTTTATCGGTGGAAGATGATAAGGGAGGATAAAGAAAGGCTTCGGTGAGACAATAGATCCATTCATTGACAGGGCATGATGATTTCGATGGAAGAAGTGTTTCGGTGGAAAAAATAAAGGAGGTCATCAAAGCCCAAGGTTTCTTCGACATAAAAACCCAATGGATATCAGATAGGTATCGGTGAGGAAACCACCATAGTGACCGAATACAGTATTTCGATGAAAGAAGGATTATCTGCGAAGTTAATTTATAAAAGCATATAAATAAGTGATATTAAGATTATATAAATTTTTTAATAATATTTTTAGTTAACTTTTTTAGTTATAATATAATATTAATTATTATAATTATTCATATATATAAATTGAGTTAACTAAATAATTTTGAATGGCATTTTTTTTTTATAAGTGTCATTTTACTTTTAACTTTTCAACTTTGGTTTTTTACTTGTAAATTTTATAAGTTAAAATTTAGCTGAAACAATGTCAATGTAATTTATTTTTTGTTTTATTTTTGATCAGTAGTTTATTTTTTATTTTTTATTTTTATTTCAAATACGATTTAAAAAATTTAATTTAATTAATATTTTAACTTTCTAACACTTAATTTAATAATATTTTTTTATTGTTAATATTAAGTTTATCTTTCATTTAACTAATATTGTTTGTAATATATTAAGTAGATTTATTAATATTTCAATAATAATAAATTAAAAAAATAGTTTTACTATTTTATTTAGTTGATACATTTAATTTTTGGAATTATTATTTTTATTAATATTTAGATTTTGATATATTTTGACTTTGCATTTAGTTTATTCTATTTTAATATTTAATTTAGATTTAAGTTTGAAATTATTTTAATTATTTATAAGATGACAAATAATAATTAAAATTTATTAAGATAATTAATTTGTAATTATCCGTCTTTTTAAAATTTTAATAATTATAGAATAATCATATTTTTTATTTTAATTTATCTCTCTACTTTTCCTCTATCTCCTCTATATTTACATCCCTCTATCTATTTATGTATCTCTCTCTATGTATCCTTCTCTCAATCACACACACATTGTTTCCTCGTCCTTGCCTCTATCTCTCTATCTTTCCCTCCCTACATCTCTCTCTTCTTCTCTATTTGTTACACATCTCTATCACCTCCTTTATATCTAACTTGGACCCCCTCTACCTCTATCTTCGCAACTCCCTCTCACTCTCTAGCTATATCTCATTATCACTATCTCTTATTTAATCCATCTCTCCATTCATCTCTCTCTCTCTCTCTCTCTCTCTCTCTCTCTCTCTCTCTCTCTCTCTCTCTCTCTCTCTCTCTACTTATCTCCCTTCCCCCGTTATCTCTTCCCTCCCCATCTTTTCCCATCTCATTCCCTCCCTATTCTCTTATCTATCACTCATCTCTACATCTCTCTCCCTTTATCTTTCTTTATATCTCTATTTACCTTGCTCTGTCTTCTTATTTATCTATCTTTCCCTCTCTATATCCTAACTATTTCTCTCACTTTCTTCATATCTATTATTCTATCTCTACATCTCTCTTCCTTTATCTTGCTAATATATCTCTATCTACCTCACTCTCTCTTCTTATTTATCCACTCTCCCTCTCTCTATCCCAACTATTTCTCTCTCACTCTCTCCTTATCTCTTTATATATCTCTCTCTATCACTCTATCTCACCATCTATATGTTGGCATTTGCATGAAGATTGCATTAATGATATGTTATGTTGTCATTGATGTCAAGTGAACCGGTAATATTGATATTGTTATTGATATTGTTGTTATTGTTGATATTATCTTATAACTAGTAAGAAGAGCTTGATAGGAAGAACTTTGTAAAGGTTATTGTAAACCGGTATGTGAGTTTGTGAGTTGAACTAGTAAACTTGAGTATAAGGTTAAACCCTTTCTATGTTATGTAACCGGTAAACCCTGAAGTTGTTTTTTCTAAACCCTAACTGATTAAGGTTGTTGAATTGGTTATGTTGGTTTATGATTTGAGCAGTAATGATGGTGACACGTAAGGTCATTGTATGAAGACAAGTTCAAATTTTTTTGGTGCGTTTATTTGTCTAGGGAAGGAACAAAGTGTATTGCATCTAATGCAAAGCACATGATCATTTACAGAGCTCGATGAAGTGGTAATCAAGGAGCGGTTAAGGTTTTCTTGATTGATGTGATGAGATTGCTATGAAATCCAACGGTCATGCTTGTACTGACTCGTTTGTAATCTCAATGATGAGAAGATTAGATCTTTGTAATGTTACCGACCTAGTTGATTTGTATTTAAGGTTGATGAAGTTGTTTTGTTTGAGTGTTGGCAGAAATCAGTTGAGTGTGTGGTTGCCTAACAGGAGAATGAGTATGTAGTTTGAGTAAAGGCAGATAGAAGCTTAAATGGATCTAACCAAGAAAATGTAGTGCTATTCAGACAGATCAAGAAACTCCTATTGTTTTCTAGCAATTACAGCAGAACTAAAATCCCCTAACTGGATAAGCTCTAACAAGCTTGGTTACTTATTAAATCCTCTAACAAGGTGGTCCATTAGATTGGATTCTCAAACCCTCTACTGAGGTTACTCCTTATAGGGTATTTGCTTCTAACAAGGCATTTATAGTCAATCCCTTAACCGAGTGATTCCTAACAGGATTAGTTCTTAACAAGAATTTTTGTAAAGCTTTAACATGCTAGGCTCCTAACAGGGTGAACTTCAGAAGAGTTCAAATATTTTCTTGTGAGTCCCATCTCATTGTGGTTTTTACTTATTTGGGTTTTCCACGTATAAATACTTGTGTCATGTGGAGAATGTTTTTGTGGTTATTATCTTATTATTGATTTGATTAACTACTTAACTATTCTGATAAGTATGAAAACCAGAAGTGTTGAGAAATGAAGCATTTGGATGTTTACAAGTTTGATGTTGTTTACTGTTAAGTTGATATAACAGTCAACCGGTAATCTTATGAGTATTGATCTTGACAGTGGTAGTTCATTGATAAGTTTACTTTGTGTGATTAAGTTTGAGTTTGGGAAGTTGTAACAGTTTTTCTATTTACTGATTCACCCCCCCCCCTCTCAGTAATCTACCGCATACTTATTCTTTCATCATACCATCACTATATCTATATGTATCTATCTCAACCCTATATCTTCCCCTCCCTCTACCTCTCTCTATGTGTTACTTCCTATTTCTATCTTTATATTTCGATATCTCCCTCTCTTCACCATATTTCCCTCCATCTCCATCTCCATCTCCTTACTACCCCTCCCCCCCCCGCTCTCTCTCTCTCTCTCTCTCTCTCTCTCTCTCTCTCTCTCTCTCTCTCTCTCTCTCTCTCTCTCTCTCTCTCTCTCTCTCTCTCTCTCTCTCTCTCTCTCTCTCTCTCTCCCCCTATTGCAAACATAACATTTTTCCTAATTCAAAGGTTTTATTTTATTATGTTTGGATCCTTGTAAGTGGACACAATGTTTGTTTGAAACCATCAGTTCTCCATTAGAACTTTTTTTACACCAAATTTTATTTTCTAAATTTCCTACTAATTAATCCCATGTACTACATAATAGTATGTAAAAGACCATAATTTTTCTATTTATCTTCCACACCTCTTCGGCGTACCTATTGCACACCAAGGTGCAATTTCTAGTTTAATCTTTTTTCAATACTCCTGTTTTCTGGGCCTACATGAAGCTAAACAGGTTTTGAAGTTTATTACCAACATATCATTAGTCTTTTCTTTAATGGATTTCTTGTATATTTAGATTTTATAATTCTTTTATTTTAGAACGTTACTTGAAAAGGACTTTGTGTTTTTATATGATGGATTTTTTTTGATTTTTTTTTAAATTTAATCTTTTTTATTTTTATATTTTCATTTTATTTATTAAATTTTTAATAAGAGAAAGGCTTCCCAACATATGGAGATGTCTTATATATAAATTATTATATTGTATTTATTATTACATATTATATGGAATTTAATGTACATTATTAAATAAAAATATTATATAATTTATATTTTTATACATAATACTTTTTTAATTAAATATATAAAAATATAATATATATTTATATAATATATTATTTAAATTAATTTATAATAAATCTATCAATTTAAATATTTTTTACAGAGACGAAATGAGAGGGATGGATGCAAGGAGAGACCTATTTGTGCTAATTCACAAATGTTATTTACTTTAAAATATACAAGATGATAAAACTCATTGGTTCACATACTAACCAAATGAATGATGCAAACCAATGAAATCAATTTTAATCATTCTTGAATTTAGAGTGTTTTAAGTTCATATAGTGATTTTTGTAGCTTCGTTAGTGAATAGACTAAAGGTTTGACTATAGTTATTTGAAACTGTAATGCCCTGCCAGGAAACCCCAAAGGGTTTAAGTTAAAAACACTCAAATAGAGTGTAATTTTTATTTTTTTTAAACAATTATTAAGAGCGTTAATGAAAAAGTTACAATATTAAGATAGATTGAAGTTATCTCAAAGTTATCTCTACCTAGATAACACAGCGGAAGGCTAAAACGATCCTAAGGAGTTTCCCAACGCGATTACACAACCTTACACCTAACTCAACTTGCGTCATTTGATTTATTAAACTGGATATCTTATTTACGAGATATTGCATAGATCTAAATTGCATATGTGTTCAATGTTTTGACAACTTATGACCTTAGGGAACGTTCAATTACTTTGGTTGATGAGGAGGCCATCAAGAGGTTAATAACTCAATGCACTTTAATTCATAGTTTCATTAGGAGGTCTCCAAATAGGTTCAAGCGTTTTAAATATAACAAAGTTCATTCTTTAGAGTTTTAAAATAACCATCCACACTTGACATCATCCTTTATTGCTATAAATGTGCTTAATGAGATACGTTCGTTCAAGGTTAAACTATGATTAGTAAAGCGAGGGTTCCATCATTTGATTTTAAAACATACACCCACATTTGATCTCCTTCTTAAATATTTAAAGCCTGGTTGATAAGAGAAATTCATTCCTTAAAGATTAACTACAGTTAATAGAATGAGATTCCCTTCATTAGATTTCGTGCATAGCCAACTGATGAGTTGAAGTTCTTTTATGAAGGGTATAATGTGAGTAGCCATAGGATTCATTTGATGTTTTAATAATGCAAAGAGATGGACTAACTTCATTTAGATGAGAGTGTATTAGGAATCCCATGAGTTCATCCTTTAAATTAAGATATATTTAGCAAGGTGATATTCATCATTTCAAGATTGGAGTAACAAGATTAAACGACGTTCTTCTTTTAGAATTAAAATACAAATTATCTTATTGCATATCTCCTTTTTTTTTTATTTGTTAGATGATAGTACTAGGAGAGACATCACTCTTTTCTTTTCTTTTTGTTAAATGAATTAATATGCGAGGAATGCTTTTGCTAAGATTTAATGTATAAACAACTGATCAATTATTTCCCATTCTAGTTCAATTATAGCTATCATGAGGGATTCCTTCTATGAGGATTAAAATATGGATATCTAAATTGAGTTTTTTTTTTTTTCCCAATCATAAATAAATCGGGTGAGGGTATATTGGTTATGATTACAACATAAATTACTAAGTAAATTCATTCAACATTCAACATGAATACCTAATTGCGTCCACACGATTATCAAATTATTCTTGTGAGGATTATTGTTAAGAGTAAAACGTGAAATGACTTAACAAATTCATCCTATGTAATAAAACATAATTCGACATGGCGTGATTCATTTATTAAGGTAAAAAGATAGGTATTTATATGATGTTCATTCTTTAGTTTCCAATCTAGGAATTGTGACATAAATTTTAACTTTGTTTCCTTATTACATTCATTCCCTTTATATACTTAATATCGAGTTAATCCAGTAAAGTAATTCTATTTAGATTTCTTCCACTATTACAATTTAAATTAACATTACCAATCTACTTTTTCCACAACTTTAATTTCAATATTTAAATACTTTGCCGTATTCATAATGCACAACGTTTTATGAACTTAAACAACTACATTTAACCAAATGAATAGTGTTATGCACTTAAATTTGAATTCATTAAATTTTCGCCATACACTTATGCAAGAATACAACCATTCATGATAATATAAAAAAAAACATAAAACAAAGCATGCTATAAACATCGCATAACACAGATATGATCTCGGAGTTCACCCCGGATGGGCTACATCTCCGGGTCTGCTCAACTGCAAGACCCCTTTGGTATTATGTTGTTAGAAATACATGATTTATGAGTCTTTTACATCTTGCCACATAGGTGAATAAAATCAATATACAACAGTCACTTCAGACGTTAATTACATAATGATCCCTTTTGGAATGGATCCTATTAAACACATCAAGTAAAGAAAAGACAAGGAATTTCTTAACCGGTGGTACCTTAAATGGTGACTAGACCCACGAAGTAATTACAAAATATACGAAGATAATTTCGATTCAAATTTCATACTCTCCTGTACTTTAGTTTTTCATTTGTAAGATTATCGGGAGATCCTAATCATGAAATTTGATAGACAATGATTATTTAAAAGAGGAACAACTTCTTGCTAAAATATATTCCATGACGTTAGCAATGGGGTTTTATCTCAAGGGTTTTCAAATACCGATAATATTTGGTCTCTTCTCCAAGTTTACTCCCCTATTAGGTTTGGTTCCAACATCATACATGATCAATACAAATTTGACATTATATGTCTAATGATATGTTAAAAAAAAACAACAAATCTATATATCTACACAACTTCCTGATTGATATATATATATATATATATATATATATATATATATATAACAATATTTAACGAAATAAAAATTAAATAAACTAATTTTCAGTAAAATGAACTTTTCAACCAAGGTTCCCCTTTTTTTTTTTTTATAATCCAAATTTTACTACGCATGTTTCTTGCATTCTATTATTTTTTTTTAATACGAAATCAATTTTTAAAAAAACTAAAATGAAATATTACAAAAAACTTAAAATATCAATATAACATCACGGGGACGCTACCCACGGTAGCCGCAGGGTTTCCCTGCGAGCCACCGTGGACGCAGGGAAATCCCTGCGGACACCGTGGTCACAGGGCTTACCCTGCGGCCCACGGTGGACGCAGGGACTCCCTGCGGCCCACTGTGGTCGCAGGGAACCCTCCATGTGAGCCACGCAGTAACGGGGGAGGAAAGGGGGGAGGAAACGGGGGAGGGGGCGGCGGCGCCAAACCCTAACCCCGTAGAATTTCTCCCTCTTTTTTTGTTTTCCTAATTTTTTTTTTTTAATATTTCTTTTGCGGTTTCATCTTAATAAATTTTTTTGAAATAAAATCACAGTTTAAAAACTTTAAATGCCATGAACAAATTCTGAGAAAAATAAAGCATACACAGTCACAGGCCTCCTTTTTTTTTCTATTTTTAACAGAGCCATTCATTCCCAGATTTATGTCAAAATCTCCATTATGGAAAGAAAATGTTTCCAATCAAGTTTTAAAATCACAAAATTCATTAAGAACACGGATCTGATTTAAGAACAACCAAGTTTGGGAGGAGACTGAAAACTAAACCTCAAACACATTCATGGATAATACCCTTTTTTTTTTGTATTCAACAATAACTTAAAAAAAAGGCCCGAATCCTACCTCATAATGAAATTTCCGGGCATGAATCTTGATGAAGAGCTTCAGCCACTCCAAGCAAGCAAGAAAAAACTCCATTCTTTTCTTCCCAAACCATGTTCTTCCACCCAAGAATGACCAAAAACCAAGAACAACCAAAATGCTTGCAAAACTAAGTTAAAAAGAAAAAGCCCTAATTTTGCCCTAATTTTTAATTTCGAAATTAGGCATTTATTTTTAAAATAAAATAGATGAAAAATGGAAACCTCTTATTCATTTTTCCCTTAAAATTAAAAAGCTTCCATTTCCTATTGCGTCCTTTTAAATTTTAATTTCTCACTACAAGTTTTAAACCTACTTCTTATTTCGAACCTATTGGCCGAGTAAGGCATTTGATTAATTTAATTTTCTAAAAGAAATCACTTTTATACTTTATCGACTTTACAAGTAAAGAGAAAATAATTTCACTTAAATAATAATAATTTACCCCTTTTCCTTCCAAAATGCGAAAATGAGTAATTTAATTCTTTCTCTCAAATGACTTTAAAAATTTTCCTTTCTAAAACGCATAACTAAATAAATTCGTTATTTTAAATTAGCTATTAAATTAACTCGCTATAACATAATATGACGACATTTTTTTTTTAAATAAATGACTAATCTAATGCAAGAGTCTTGTTTATTCAAATTTCTCAACTACAAATGCATACAAGTTACAAATGCGTAAATGAGCACACTAACCCCAGTTAAACACCTTAAACTTGTTACAATAACAATTTAAAGCAATCTCTTAAATTAATGATTAATCATATAGAAGAAGCTACCCATTTAAATTTCTAAATTTCTAATGTGCTCGCCTACTCATAAATTTAAATTTAATACTTAGGATCACAAAGCTCACTTACCTCGCGCATGGCATGCAAATCGAGGGAGTCCTCCAAATCACTCGACACGCATCCCAATGAAAAGCAAGCCCCCACGAATCCACACACGATGCTCACCTAACCATGGCTAAGGCAAGACAAGAGTTATATGATCACTAAATCCGAATTCAAAAGATGAACGAGCATACTCAACCTTACAAATTCCAAAGGAGATTACCCTTGCCCTAAGCGGTGTTGTACCTGCAATCTCCTGCACCCATGAACTCATACAAGCATGCACATACATATACATATTCAATGAAGGCGTTAGCTCAAGATTTATCTCAAGGGTTAGGAAACAATTACATTTACATGAAAATCGATGCAAAAGTACAATAATAAGTATGCTCAACTTATTGATATTATCTAAACTACACATTGCACATCGGTTAATCTACCATTCAAGAATGCCACATAGGAAGTCAATCAAGGTTAAACGGGTTTTAAAAGTCCGACTAGGGTATGGGCATTACATTCTCCCCCCCTAGGTTCCGACTTACTCCTGGAAGTCGCAAAGTTAAACGGAAGTCCTGCAACACTTATTAGTCCTTAAACTCACTTAACAATTATCAATTTGCACAAACAACTATTTAGTCCTTAAACTCACTTAACAATTATCAATTTGCACAAACAACTATTTAGTCGACAATTTAAAACATTATTCATCAACAAAAATGCATCTAACATCATTCACATACTAACCAAATGAATGATGCAAACCAATGAAATCAATTTTAATCATTCTTGAATTTAGAGTGTTTTAAGTTCATATAGTGATTTTTGTAGCTTCGTTAGTGAATAGACTAAAGGTTTGACTATAGTTATTTGAAACTCTTTACTTATGTAAGGTCAAGATTTTTCAAATATTTTGATTGACACCACCAAGTTCTCTCACTAATGTATTGCAATTGTTGGAGATTAGACTATTAGTAACCATTCAAATATGGTGTTTTGACTCAATGATTGCTTATTAGAGCAATAACCTTTCCACTCAAAAAAATCAAATTTAACCAAAAAATTTCTAAATAGAAGATAAAAATGTAACTCTTTACTCTTATATTCTTAACGTATTTTTTTTATACAAATTTAAGATTCATCAAATATGTTATTAACTTAATAAGCTTATTATATAATAAGTTCAACATTTATACTTTATATATTTTGACTTAAATACCTTTTTTATAAATACTCTCTGTCTCTCTCTATTACTTATTTTGATCACCTCTTTTGTCTATCACTCTTGCCCCCCCAACTCTCTCACATTATCTCACTCTTTCTACCTCTCTCTCTCTCTCTCTCTCTCTCTCTATATATATATATATATATATATATATATATATATATATATATATATATATATATTCCCTCTCACTCATATAAACACTCTCTATGCTTCTCCATCTCTCTATTTTCCCCCTCTATCTCTATACCTCTCTCTAGTCTACTTGTTTATGTTACCTTATTTCTTTCTCACTCTTTCCCCATCTATCTTTATCTCCCTATTCCCCCTCTCTATCTATCTCTCTCTCTCTCTCTCTCTCTCTCACACACACACACACACACACACACACACACACACACACATTGACTTTATCTCCCATGCTCTCTCTCTATTTTTCTCTTACTCCTCTCTCTATCTCTTTATTCATACCTCTCTACCTCTATCTCCATATCTCTTTCTCTCCCTCCCTCTCCCTCTCTATATTTTTATATCTCCATTTATCTATATCACTCCCTCTCTCCCTCTTTATCTATTGAGCTATCTCTACACATCTCTCTCTCTCTCTCTCTCTCTCTCACACACACACACACACACACACACACACACACACACACACTAATCCACTCCATCTCTCCCTCCACCTATCCTACTTTATATATCTTCCTCTCTCTATCTCCCTCTCACTCCTCTCTATCTCTTTCCATCTATATCTTTCTCTACATCTATCTCCCTATATCTCTCTCTCCTTATGTCTCCATCTCTTTCCCTACCCCTCTCTATCTCTCTATCTCTTTTCCATATCCCTCTCTATCTCTCTATGTCACTCTCTATCTATATCTCTTTCTCTTTATCTCCTTCTCCCTCTTTATATATTGAGTTATCTCTCCCTCTATGCATATTGAGTTATCTCTTTGTCTCTTCATCCATCCATCTCTCTCTCTCTCTCTCTCTCTCTCTCTCTCTCTCTCTCTCTCTCTCTCTCTCTCTCTCTCTCTCTCTCTCTCTCTCTCTCTCTCTCCCTCCCACTTTCTCTTTTAATATATCTCTATCTCTCCCTTTCTCTTCCCATATATATATAACTTTATCTCTCCATCTCTACTTTTTTGTATCTCTATATCTCCATCTCCCTCTCCTCTACCCCCCTCTCTATATCTCCTTATATATTTATCTCTAAATTACTTTATCTAACCATTTATATCTCTCTATCTCTCCCTTTCCCTCTTCCTCACTATATCCCTATCTCTCTCTATTTTTACCTCTTCCTCTACATCTCTCTATCTCTTTATCAACTTCTCTCCCTCTTCCTCTCCCTCTATCTTGATCTATATTTCTATCTTCTTCTTCCCCTTATATCTCTAGAAATCTCTCGCTCTATATATATTTGTATCTCTTTTATTCTCTAGCTCTATCTCTCTATCTCTTATCACTCCATATCTCTATCTTTATCTTTCTATTTCCCCCTCTCTCCTCTCTATATATTTATCTCTTCCATCTCTATGTTTCCTTCTCTCCTCTCTCTCTCTATCTCTCCCTCTCCTCTCCATATCTCATTACCCCATCTCCATCTTCCTCTCTATCTCTATCCCTTAACTCTATACCTTATCCATCTCCAGCTCTCTCACACTTCCCCCACTCTCTCTCCTTCTATCTCTCCCTCCCTATTCGTAATGAAGCTTGATTAGATCTTCATGATTTAGAGTTTTGATTTAGTTAGATGTTTGGATCCATGTCAGTGAATGCATGCTTGATTTGAAGCCATCTCTTCTCCATTCAGATTTGTGTTGCACATATAACAACATTTACTAAATGGCTTATCAATTGACTTCACATACTAAAAAAATGTATGCATAAACTAAAGCAAAATATTTTCTAATTGACATTTCACATCGATTCAGCGTACACATTGCACACCAAGGTGCAATTTCTAGTTATAATAAAAATATAGAATCAAGCCATTTAGAAATGAATCAGTTGACTCACATGCAAGTCATGGTATGTGGGAAAACATGGCTTGAAGTCATGGTTTTATTTTAACAAGCTCAAGATAATGAAAACTAATTTATTCTTCTGCATTGAATATGCTATTCGGTCGAATATGCCCAAAATAGAGCATAAAGACTGTAATAAGTAAGGGCTACAAACAAAGTCTCTTGGAACACGACGAATGGAAGGAAAACCACGCAGTAGTTGGGAGTAGATTCTAGGTTGCATACACAACAAACATTGTAGTAGAGGTAGAGACATCAATAATATTTAGGCATCAATTTGGATTTGACAAAGGCAATATATCTAAAGAAGGGAGAACCAAACTAGTAGAGGGGATATCAAATCTTTTCTCAGCTTAAATCTCACACATTAAGTTTTGATTTTTAGATTTAAAAGAGTTAAATACTTAAATTTGACTAATATTCTCTATGCTTAATATGTTACTTAGTGTGAGAGGTTTAAGACTCAAATGGATTGGAAAGCTTATCTCAAACTTTTCTCCTCCATATTGGTCATAGAAGAGTTCCCCTGAAGCATATTAGGATCCGTGGGTATTTTCTACTGAGGAATGATGCATGGCAGCTTTGTTAAGTTTTCAGAACTGAGTTCCATGCATGGAAAAGGGAAAGTTCAGCATATGGGCATGGAGGCATAGACTGTGGGAAGGAAAAGAAACATATAATATGGGCAATACTGGACATATTATCTTAGCGATCAATGAGTGCTCCTTTGAGGCTGTTGAAGTGGAAAGAGGTAAGTTTTTTATTTTGATACAAGTTGTTCATTTGTACAATAAATAAATAATTAGAATCTATTCAAGTCTATGTGTCTCATGCACTAGAGTTGTGATGATATGGAGATTTTAATGTCCTTTCACCTTGCATAATCCAGTACATTCTTCATGCATATCTTGGCTTGCATAAGCCTTGGTCTATTGAATAATTCTATCATACATCTGTTATGCTCGATTGGTATTATTGAATGTTTAATATAACTCTTCTTGCTTAGACATTCTACACCTAGCTTTCAGATTCATTCATGTTTTTGAACTTGCAAATAGGACTTCTTAGCTTTCCTGTAATTAGTGATGCCTTTAAACCTATATCCCAAGAGGCCAATCTGAGTTACCTTGATACACTCTACCATTGTGAAATACATGCAAGGATTGAATAGTTAAATCGACTTGTTTTCAAATGACTTTACTTGCATTGTTATGGTATATTATCGACCTTGTAGAGTAGTTCTTTTCATTAATATATACTACTACATTTTAGTCTTTCATAAGATTATAACTCATTTAGCATATAGCTTAATGGATGTTGCATTCACCAAAGAACTCTAATATTTGGTATTACATCTACTAGTGTTTGATAAGAAAGGTTATTATATGCCTACAAAGTATTGGAATACTTGTAGATAGTCTTTCTTTGTTAACTAATGGTTAAATCTTTATGTAAGGTATGGAATTCACATTTAATGTACATGAGGGAGATCTTTTTAATACGTGCCATTTAGTGATAATAAATTATTGCTTATTAAGGAAATCATAAGATGAGAACGTATTCCATAGAAGATTATTTTGTGAAGGTTATCTTACGAGAAAGATGTGAGTATTTATATAAACATTCTTATGGTATTTTCTTCTAAGTTTTTGGATACATTATTATGCCTTGTAATTTAAACCACCAAACTATCTTATTTATAATGTTCTATTCTTTAAACGGCTTAGGGAATCATCTTTTAGTGAAAAGAGAAGGATAATAAAGATAAGGTGACTAAATCTTTTGTAAGCATTAATAAGACATGAGATATCATTATCATCCTGATATAGACTCTAGAATGTGGTTACATTCATATTTTTAGAATAATTATGTTTGGAGTTGTATTCAAAATCTTGATAGTAGACATGTGGATAGACATAGGCCAAATGCTCATATGTGTGCTTATCTTATCTGAATACTCATGTAGCTTCTATTTTATTATGTATGCATGGATGCATTCTTGTGTTTTATCCATGTTTGAGATAAATTTATGTTATGTTTTCCTCTTGAAATGATTCTAGATAGTTAAACAATGATTGTTTCTTATGTCTTCATAAGTATGCTTTATACACTTTGTGTTCCCATGATATCGTTACGTAACAATAGAATGTGGATATATCATGTTGCACAAGGTCCATTACTCTTACTAGTATCACATTGCTAGTCTTCCTCAAACTGGGTTGGGTATCTTTCGTGTTATGAAAGATTCCGGGAAATTGTAACTACTTCATGGTAGAGTGGAAACATGCTCTGACAATGTTCTCTCACATGATGTCCTCAAGGAAGATAGATCTTGGGAGTTCCTATCATGGTGGCCTACATGTCAGTACATTGAGTATTTTATTGTATTCGACCTTGTGGTCTATTGTAAAGGTATATGCTTCCCTATGTTTAGTCTTCTTATTGTTTTCTCACTCTAACTTTAATTCGGAATATGTAATTTTGTATCTCTAATATTGTATATAAATATACACATGGCATATGCTTGTTGATGTGTAATTTGTGAATTATGTTAATTTGATATTATGGTGGTCCATACAAAAAAAATATTTTTGCTATCATAGATCATAATTACATAAAATTAGTGGTTAATTTCATAAAAACCCTAATTTATTTTGCTAATTTTGGCTTGTGGGTTGCATAATTTTTCACTTATATTTTCAGATCTGATTTTTAGCACTCATAATATAAATTATTAAATCTGTTTTGTTTGTCATTTCACATATGATTACATTGCTTTTTAGTTATATTTATCATATTTATGTGTTGGATAATGACTTCTTTCATTTTACATTGCTTCTTTTCATCCATAGTACTTTTGCATATTGCAATTTTAGAGTTTCTAAAATGTTTCCTATTTGCAAATCATATCTCAAAGCTTTTATCCATATTATATGTTGTGTTATGATGACATTTTTAATTACATGCATTACATGTGTAGACCACATAAAGGCACACTAAATATGACATCAAAAAAGCTAATACTTGTACCTCTCCTATGGTATCTAATGTGAATGAGGAAAAAGTCAATACTCCTATCAATGATTCCTCTAATGGAGAGAAAGCACTAAAGAGAAACATGACACCGTCCTGTTCTCATAGGCATACCCAAGCGCAAAGGGGGCAAGATCAAAATATTGCTTTATCATTCCCTTTAGATCCTCCTTATTCTCCTAGAGCTTATCTTAGTCATCAAAATATTTGTAATTAACATGATGTTATGGATTTTTTTCATGACCTATCTCCTCATATAACAGTAAGAAAATATGAAGCCTTAGATGATAAGGATCTTCCCACCCAACCTATCAAAGAGGATATGAAAAATGATGATAGAAAGGAAAAAACTCCTACAAAGGATATTCCTTCTTCATCTAATTCTCCCTTTGATCCTTCTAGGTGTCCTTACACTACAAATTTTATAGAAAATCATGATAATGGTCCTTCTTTTGCACAATAAAAAATCTCTTATAGGAGTGGTTATAACATAATCACAAAAAAAGGTTATCAAGGACAAGGACTTGGAAAATATGAAGAAGGAATCAAAGTCCCTATAAACCCTTCTTCCCAAGCTAGTACCAAAGGTCTAGGACATCCTCATCATTCACATATGGATGATCTCCTTAGGGTGCAAAAGCTTAAGCATTACTTTGTAGGACATAAAATATATCATCCATTTAAAGGTTCTTCTTCTTCAAATAATCCTTTTTGCTCCTATCATCAAACTCATGACCATCATGCCAATGATTGTCTTGATTTTCAAAAGAAAATACTTGAACTCATTGATAACAAAACTATTAAAATAAAAGAAGACAATCCTCCTCCTTCTAGTTCGACCCTTGTCCTACATCTCAAGAGACAATAGCTCCTCCCATTGATGACCAAGAAAAATGATCTACTAGAATATTTTGGAGATTGAAGTATGATAAGAATGTTGTTTTTCCTTTCATTTGACAAATCACAATTATTAGCATATGGAAGGTGATGAACATTGTCTTTTTCATCATGGTTATTTTCATTCTCTTAGAAATTGTAATTTTTAAAAAAAAATTGTTCAAGACCAATATGATAGAGCTCGCATAGCTCTTACAACCGATCTTGCACTTTTTTCTTGGTGAAGAGGTAGTGCCTTAATGCTCAGTTCACCCTTCATGTTTC
Organism: Cryptomeria japonica; assembly: GCF_030272615.1. Classification (NCBI taxonomy): domain Eukaryota; kingdom Viridiplantae; phylum Streptophyta; class Pinopsida; order Cupressales; family Cupressaceae; genus Cryptomeria; species Cryptomeria japonica. Next base: position 887,901,697 of record NC_081407.1, on the reverse strand, counting down.
TCCTCACCCTATGAAACTAGTAGTTAACTTCATTGGGGGCTCTTTGTCATGAGTGGTGATGTTATTTGAATAACAAACATCTTGGGGTAGCAACATTGTTTTTCCTTGTTTCCTCCCTTGGAGGCCAATGACACTGTACATCTAATTCTCTCTTTCTCTTTGAATATTACCTCTTCTTTCGAGTTGCATTTTGCATAACATGATGTCCTTTCTTGCATGGAGTTATCCTTCATGTCAGTACACGTGTGTTCCTTGTTAGAACCTATTCCTTTCTTAAAATGATACGTCTCTTATGAATAAATATCTCCTTAAAGGTTGTGTAAATCCTTCTCATTGTGCCTACGATTGGGGGGCATTGATCTCTCCTATACTTTATAAGGATCCACTTTTTCTTTGTTGAGTGGTGTTTGCTTATGGTATGATGTCATTCCTTGTGTGAAGTTATTGTTTGCTCAAGGATTCTGTCTTATGCAAGAGGTGTGTATCCTTGACTGCAACATCTTCTACACTTGGCAATGCATATCTATTATAGAAAACCCTTTACTTTGGGTCCAAACTGTATCATCCTTCATCAAGAATCCCTTTAACTTAGCAATAGATGAAAGGTAGGTATGCTTGTTTTCCTTTATCTCTTTTGGTTGACGATGATATTTTTATTCAAGAACTCCTCTTGGAGGCAGATATCTATTGATAAAATATCTCTTCCCCTCCAAGGATTCCTTTACACTTGTTGCAAGATATCTTTTTTTCAACTATCTTATCCTTTCTTGGAAGAGTATTACCTCTTTAGCTTGGATTTATGAACATTGTTTCCTAAAAGGATATCCCCTTTGTATTGAAGGTGTGTATCCTTATTTCTGGCTTCCTTAAAACATCAACATAGGGATATGTTGACATATTGGGGGGGGGGGGGGGGGGGGCATTGCATATTGCCCTCTTTGTAGTATATTTTTCAATGTCTTACATAGGGTATTCATTCTTGAAACTAGACAAGACAAATTCTTACACGAGATGCTTCATTCCCGAAACTAGACACACCATTTATATATGTCTTATATGGGGTTACACATTCTCGAAACTAGACAAAATAAAGTCTTACACAAGATGTTCCCGAAACTAGGCATATATTTGTCTTACATGGGGTGTTCATTCTCGAAACCAAACAAAACAACATCTTATACGAGATGCTTCATGCCCAAAACTAGACACACATTTGCATTTCCATTCCATGTCTTACATAGGGTGTTGTATGCTCAAAACCAGACAAAACAAAGTCTTATATGAGATGCTTAATTCCTGAAACCAAATAGTTTCATATGTAGGATGAGTGGAACTAGGAAAACATAGCTATACTATTCTGACTTCCCTCCCCAACATGGATCACTTAGCAAAACACAACTAGCCTATGGTATCCATGTCCTCTCTTTCTCTTCCTCTCAAGGATCACCTAGAAAAACACATCTAGCCCGTGTAATCCATGTTCCTCCTTTCTTCTCCCCATGAGTTTATAGTTTTTCTATTTGTAGTTCATGGTTTGATGCATTCTCTTGCTCTTTTTATATGATCTCTTATGTTCTTTTGATGGCATTTCAAGAAAGATATTAGCGGTTGAGACATTTTGATTATCGAGGTCTCTTGAACAACTAGTTGACTTGAGGTCTTGTTTTGGTTTTTACCTTTGGTGTTGTGTGTCTTTTATTTTTATTTGTCTTTATTTTCTTTTTTGTCTTTGTTTTGTGTGTCCTTGCATAAGATTGTGTGAGTTAAGATCCTATGATTTGGGGGCTTGGTTCCTCAAAATTAGTGATGTCTTATCTCCTTATGATCTCACTCCTAATTGCCCCTCTTTCCCTCATCTTTCTGCTTTACCACAAGTACTTGCATAGGCTCATACTCCTGTTAAAGTGGGTGCTAAATGTAGCATCATAAATTGTCACCAATCCATTTTACACCTCATGTTTGTGCTCCCACTTTAGCATGTGCTATCCTCATCCCCTCTCTAGGTCCTTTCAGGCCTGATGATCAAACTTTGATGTCATGCACACCTTTTGGTGGGTCCCACAATGAGATGTCACACCCCTAGCTACTTCTTTTGGTCCTCCTTTTAGAAGGACTAGGAAATGGATGCCTTGGTTTGGACCAAGGCACCCCAAAATGCCCTGGTCCCTCTCAAAGGGTCCCCAATTTAAAATGGGGTAGGTGTTGTATCTCCCCGACAACAATTGATCCCCATGACTACACATGACCATTGGAGGTCAGCCTAATTGGTAAATTACCTAGGGAACCCTATATAAAGACATCTTATCAATTCATTTTGAGATCCATAAGCTACCTAAATTATTCATGCATCTATGAAGCATTCATCATTAAGCATTTTCAGAGATTCAAGGGTACATATTCATCATTCAATCATTGTGGAGAAAAGTTACATCAATGTTCATGCAAGAACGTGTGTGTGATTAGGGCTTTTCATGTCCGTGTGCTTGTCATACCATTACATTCAACATTTGTGATTACATTCAAAGAGCATTGCATCATCATCAACAATTGCAGATATGAGGTATATCTCCTTAATATTCAATTCAATATTTGCATGATTTCATTCATGGTTAATTCCAAAATCAAGGTTTTACCTAAGGCACCCCTATTCCCAACATCTTTCCCTTTCTCTTTGTGTGCAAGAAAGAGGTGCAGAGTTGTACTCAAGAAATCCGACAGTCAATAGTGGCGAACATGTCAGCTTTTGATGGTGAAAATTCAGAGGACTAGGGTGGATCTATACTGGAAGGTCCTGAAAAGTTAGGTTAAACTTCAAAGGATAGGTTTTAAACATCTCACTTTGCTCAAATTCAGGTTGGTGGATCCGTGGGACATCTATAGATTACTCTTTTCATTAGATCACTTCAATAATCCCTCATTTTACCCTAATTTCATCATCATTATAATTCAACTTAGGAAGAGGATTAATCAACCACACCTCGAATTGAATCCAATCAGAATCTTAGTCTCCTTCCCCATCAAGGATTGAGCCTAGATCTATTGGGTTCGATCCTCTTTCAATGTATGTGGGTTAATTGGGCTACTTAGTGATTCTAGTATATGAAGCCCTAATTCCTAATTTCCTAATGTATGTTTGTAATCCTCTGAATATAGAGGATCATGGACATGTATAATTTCATTATCTTCATAAGGAGGCATTGATACTAATTGCATAATTTCTCATTGGGAAACATATCTATCTCTAGCATTTTCACATTGTAGATACTTTGCATTATTCTCAATGTAGTCAACAAAAAAAAAAAAAAAAATTCTTACTTGAATAGAAAGAGGCCATCTATATATATTATAGTCATCACTTGATGTAGTCTTCTAATACAAATAATTGTTTAATAATTATAAGGATTTGAGTGATCAATATTTATAAATAAGATTTTTTTAATCTAATATTAAATTTTAAGATGTACACAGTTAATTCATGTGCTCAAGATAAATGAAGTTCTAAATAACATTTAACAAATTTAACTTTCAAAAAATAATGTTTGGTGATATTGAGTCACTCTTTACTTGTCAAGCATCAAAATGAATTTTGCACAACACTCAATAATTTTATTGCATTTCATATGGTGTTACTTGCAAGTTCATATTGGTGAAGTGCACACTACACACAAGCTTCCACTCCATCATCCTCACCTTTTCTATGTCCACTTTGAAAAATATTTCATGAACACTTTATGTTATATTTATCATGTTGTTGGGTTAGCCAATTCAATATTTGAGACTTAAATTGTCTAGTAAAGTTATAAACAATCATTCAAACTATCAAATAAACTATTTGTATATATTGATTTGTTACAAAGTTGTAAATACAATAAAAAAATTAAACTTTTTAAATTTAAAACTACTTAACACATCCATCAAACTAATTCAAGTGTTGTAAATCATTTATGCCATGATGTCTAAAATCTTCAAAAGATGTTCCAAAATAATAAGCTATATAGATTTTGTTTATGGTGAATTTAACCCTAATAAGATCCAACAACTAACCTAGATCTACAAACTAATTCAACACAACATCAATGAAGAATCTATCAAACATGCAAATACTAATGAAATCAAAAAAAGTATTCCTTTTACATGTCCAATAGGCTTGTCTCCATTTGTTCTTCTATCTTTCATGATGTTGCTCTCAGTTTTGTGTCGCACTTGCGCAAAAGCTCAAGGAAGAATGAATGTGGTTGTGATGATGTATGCTTGTGACATCCATTGCTAGAATGATTTTGGCAAAGTATTGGTATGGTTGCTTGTACATGTGATTGAGGAATGAAAAGAGGAAGCCTCTTTTATAGAGACCATCCTAAGAACAAAGGGTTTGGATTAAGAGGTTAAAATATGAATGACCATGATCACATAGTTAAAGGAGAATTAATAAGATTGAAGGTTAGGTAAAGATGAAGGGATGAGTTTAAGAGGTGAAAGGTAAAATATAATGGTGAATATGCTTAAGAGGTTAAATTTGAAATGGAGGGATATGATTAAGTGGTAGATTGACTTTGGTGAAAACACAAAGTGAATGAACAGACAATCGACACTTATCACACGCCTGTGAATTTAGATTGTGATCCACGTGAAAAACTTGAAGAGCTAGGATTACAGAAGAAAAAGGCAATGAATGAATTAAATAAATAAAAGTATTTATTTAAATAATAGAGGAAAGGGCTAGATAAATTAAGTAAATAATTTTATTTTATTTTTTTAAAACCTTGTTGATGTATAGCCCCATTTTGGATAAGCCCTAAGAGGGTGAAATCTTGGTTGAGTTGTATGGCCTTTTGCATCATTTCGCAGTTATACTCATCTTGAATGAATATGGCCAATATAGAGGAGACTTTGGGTTGATACACAAGGATTTGGTCCTCATGTTGTGAATGTGGTGATTGTGGAGGACTTGAGAGAATCCCATAAGGGAGTTCATTTGTGTTGGATTCCATAAGATTCTTCTTTTGAGACCTCGTATATACCATACAATGATGACCCTAGAGTGTTGATGGTTGAGGGATGGGGTTGCATGTTTAGATTTAGAGTTGGTCAAAGGTTTTTGTAGGTTGAGGTATGTGAAAGGTATAATTGGTTTATATGGTGTGATGCAAGGTTAAGTTAGTCTAAGATTGATGTTTAAGATTGTTTGGAAGGTTAGAGAATGGGTTGAGGTTGGGAAGTCACCAATGTTGACTTAGTTGGAATTGAATGATAACTAAGGTTGGAGGTTGGAGTTGGATGAATAAGGTTAGTTTGAAAGATGTAGGTTGAAAGAATTGGAGGTTGGTGGACAATTGGACTGGGAATTTGGATTAAGTGCTTGGGATTTTGATTTTTGGGTGGATGGTTGATTTTGGGATTCGATTGTTGGATTTTGGCTAAGGTCAAAATAATCCTAGTAATGTCTAGATCCTTGACAAAGGGGGTTGTTTTAGGATTTAATCTTCTTATACTTGTGATAGGCAAGTTCCCAAGAAAAATAAGATAGGGGATGTCTGAATGTAAATAACTTAGGAGAGCCAAATTCCTAAGCTACTTAATCCAAATGATTAGGGTTCACTAAATATGGTACTTATGATAGGCAAGTTCTTAAGCACTACACTAGTTAGAGATTACAATGGATAAGGATCTAACCAAGCTTTTGCTAAATCTTGACCTTGGTAGATTTGAGATTTTGGACAATTGATTGATAAAAAGATTTGGCTTTGATTTTGATTGGTTTTTGGTGGAAGTGAGGGTTATGGTTTCCTAAGGATGATCTAAGGAAGATTTTGGGATTATGGTTTCCTAAGGGTGATCTAGGGATATGAAGGGATTATGAAAATTATGAGAGTAAAATGGAGGTTTTGACAATGAAGAGTTAATCTAAGATTATGGGTAATTATAGGTCTGATAGGTCTTCCTCGGGTCACTGATGGATGTAGTCAGTGTTAGAGGCTGCAAATTTTTGAGATTTGGACAAACAGTACAAGTCAGGTTTGATAGGGCACATATGCCAAAAATCTATAGTGTAGATGTTGTTTCTTATTCATATGGGCCAAAAAGAATAGACAAGATTATGCAAAAAGGTATTTTGGTAATATTTTACCAAATAATATTTTGGCAGTTTTGATAGAGCACATGCATAAAAAATCTAATCCAGGGGTGTTGAATCCTAGTTGCTTTCTCCAAAAAGAATAGATAAGGTTCTGCAAGCATATTCGCTGAAGTGAAAGCATAGATGATGAAGGATATATTGGATTGGTTTGGACTATTTTGGAGAAAAAATCTAATTGTTTTCTTGGCAAGAGATGCAAAAAAAAAGCACAATGGCTAACTCTTGGCTGTTAAAAGGTAAGACTTGATTGTCTTATGTGGGTTTCGCACATGAAGACACACTAAACACTTCATAATGCCTTTAAGATGAAGTGGGTGTGTTATTCTTGTGGAATAACAAGGCTAATACCTTCCCCCACTCTAGAAGAATGATGGGGTCCATCCCTTTAGTGTCATATTACCATGTGAAGGATAGCTAGATAATGTATGGTCATGAACCACCATTCACCTCTTACCTTGGAGGCTAATCCTTTCCTAAAGTAAACTCTATCTCAATCAAATAGGGACACAATGCGAGCATTTTCCCTAGCTAATGCTTTGATGCACCACAAGAATAGCGATCAAAGACTGTAGGTTTGCACAGGCTCTCTAGTGACTCCTTTGTATACACAAGGTACATGAGGCCCAAACTATGAACACTAGTCCATAACAAGTGTGGGTTGGAAATGCCAATTAAATTGCTTGGACCAGCCCTGTGCCCCTATCTTGGTATCACCCAAGCCTCAAAATTTCATGAATTACAACGTGACATAGATTGGCCAACATCTTTCATTCACACCCCTTTATATACCCCACCGGTTTGCATGGTTGAGGTCATCCCTTGGGACGATGAAATCTCCAAGCAAGATTCCTAAGAAAATTGAAAAAAGAGAGTGTTATTTCTCTTACGCCCAAGATTCATGAGGGTAAGGGAAGAGGATACGTACATGATCTATGTTCTAATCTAAACACAAAATAAAATTGAATGAGTGTTTTGATCACCCAAGTTTGCACAAGGGGAGAGAATACACCTCACTACCATTCAAACATGACAAACAATTGTTATTTACCCACTACTTTAATTTAAGTGCAACTACAACTAGTACAAATAGATAACTTTGACAAGCAATTTTGCAAAACCAAAGGTTAGTAATTGTCAAAATTGCCTTCGATAGACACAAATAAGGTGCACAAAGTGATAGTGGTTAGCCAAAAAGAAGAAAATTACAAATTAAACAACATAGGCACATACACCAATGTGCAGACATATATGCCAATAAGCACAAACATAGATTGATAGTTGCAGATGTCGATCAACAATAAATAGAAAAATAGTAAACTTAAATAACAAAACTAAGCTAAAATCCAGAAACTATATCTACTATATTTTTTTAGTTTTTTTCTCTCTCTCTTTTTTTGTTTGTTAATTTTCCAAAATAAAAATATACACAATGCAAAAACAAACGAATTTGATGGAAAAAAACGTTAGTTTCAGCAACATAGGCACTAAAAACCAAGTGTAGATGCCAATCAACAGGCACAAATGCTGATTTGTAGACTTGCACAACACAGTTAGCTGAAAGTGCCTAGAATAACTTCAAAATCCTTCAAATAAAGTGTTAGGCAGAATAATAACTTGTAAATAACATAAGATATTAGCATAAAACCAAGCACAATAGGCTAGTTTGATAAAAAAGTATCGATGTTAGTCAAAAAATCTGCAAGTTACAAATGTTAACTTATTACTAGTAGAGACGCCAATGTAGAACCACAAGCACTGAACAACACAGACGCAGACATTGATCTCCTACCTGGAATGTAAAAACTTCCCAATAAATCAAAATTTTAATTAGTTTCAAAGGGGAGTGGGTCCCACTGGGCATGCCAAAATGAAAGCAATGAAAATGTAAAGCTAACTAGTGTATTGAACATAAAATCAAACACAAAACTCAAAGCTTTATGCCTTCACACTTCCTTGATGAGCAAAATGGATGAACCCTAATCCATTTGATTTTCTCTTTTAATTTAGATAATATGTGGATTTCTCTCAACAACATAACAATATAGGGATTGGCATGATAATTTTGGCATAAGGATGGTATGATTGTAAGTGATGATTTGTGAAGGGAGGAGGCTCCAATTCATAGATTTTTGATGGAGGAATGGATGGTCAAGATGCAAAGTGGCATGAAGGGATGAGATTGCATGAGAGAAGGTGAGTTGAATTGAAGTCACAACCTTGTGACATGTGTCAGAAGGTAGTAGCATTAGGAAGAACACTTGTCATGCGGAAGAGGGCAAGGTGTGCTCACACATGTGTGAGCAAATCTTCAGAAGAACATGAGGATGATAAGTGTAAACAAAAGTGGAAAATTAGAATAGGTATAAGAGGTGGGTATGAAAAATGGAAGAAAATGGAAAGTATTTTGGGAAGAACACTCACACATGTGAGAGAAAAAAATAAAATATTTGGTCAAGGGATGAGTTGGAAGTGGGAAAATGACTTGTGCATGCAAGTCACTTATGAGGCATAGTCACATGTGGACTTAGGGGTTGGAGAGGAAATTAAAAAATTAGAAGAAACACTAATGAGGTTAGAAATAAAGACATTAGTTAATTAATTAACTAATCAAGAGTAGAAGAATTTGGGATTTTTGGCAAGGTGGGATTTGATTAATTAAAATTAATCAAACTTTAGAAGAATGGTTAATAAACATAATTAATTATACAATTAATTATGGAAGGAAAAAATCATTAATTAAATATAATTTAATTAATTATTACAATAAGAAGAATAAAGGTTAAAATGAACTTGAATTAATAATAAATTCAAGTAGTTGAATTTAGATGTGTACACTCACAAATAGAGAAAAGGAAAAAACCCCATGGGACAAAACTCCTCTCCACAAAAGAGATAACACAAATCATATATAAGTGATAGAATGAGTGATGTATGGAGGTATCAAGATCAATACCCCCTAATAACTACTTATATCACAAAAATCTGATCAATATTCCCCCATACGAGGGAAAGAGAGAGACTATGTAGCCCCCCATAATGAACAATCACTTGTAGGATGGTAAGTGTTAAGAACAAAAATATAATCCAACGCTTATAAACCACTTGTCTCCCCTTAGAAAGAAACAAAACCATGTGTAGATGCAAGTATGCTTCCCATTCGGGATATGCTATGAAAGATGGAAGCATAAAGAAGGATGATGGTGTCTTTGAAAACCACTCATCTGTCTACTTGTCTAAGTGACATGATGATGTCACAATCCAATCAGGTATATGCCCAATGAAAGAAGAAGGTGACCACCTAGAACTACGTGGAAACTGATGTAGAACAAACCCCAAAGGTGAATATGATGTGACAACATGAATGCAATTGAGAAACCATGAAGGAGATTCAAATTCAAATTGAGAAACCATGAAGGAGATTCAAATTCAAATTGCAAACGACCAAGTGAAGAATGCAAAGCGATGATTCTACAACCGACAGAGTGTGAAGTGAAGGAGAATCTGAAAGCCCTAAATTCACATGTTTCAAAAGGTATTTCTCAAGTTTTTAAGTTTCTATCATGGCTTCCGCATCTCATACCAGTTCTAGTGCATCTTTTGAGTCTGCAAGTTTTATTCAACGCAAGTCTAAGTATAATGCCCTATCACAAGTTCCGGCTGGTGTTATAGTAGAAGAAGGGATTTTTGATTACATAGATTGCAAGATTGAAGACCTAGGGTCTCTAGCTATCCACTCCCAGGCTGGTTTGTTCTATGGACAAGATAAAAAGATCAAAATGGAGTATAGTATCTTGGAGAGGAAGAAGCTCCACAATGCTATTTATTTCCTGGAGGATTTCACAGATGATCACATTAGGATCATCCTGAGCAGAGTTCATGGTGACAAGATGTACCTGGAAAGAATGCATGATATAACACCACAATTAACTCATGCCGTCACCGGTTTCTACAATACAGGGGAAGTGTCAACCCTAAAAATGGTAAGCAAAACTGAAATGTCCAAGCTCACTAGTTCAGTGAGCGACTCATGAGGTATGACCGTCAATTCTATCAAGGACGATCTGGTGAAGTATGCATGTATAGTGATTGGATACCAGACATTCTCAACCAGCAAAATTAACTCTATATCTGCTGCAACGGTAAATGTCGCTTACCGGATGATCAAGGAGGATGCATCATTTGACCTATGCACTGGTATGCAAAGGCAACTCCTATTGAATTTGAAATCTATCAAACAGGATAATGCATTAAGGTTCAAGTTTGGACAACTACTAGTTGGGCTATTCTTTTACTTCCAAGGCTACTTTCCAGGAGTAGGTGATGTCCAATGGTCTGCTGACCAACCGGTAACCAAGCAAATCAAGGAAAGCATTCAAGTAGTTGGAATTGGTTACCCTGAAGTTATGAACAAGTAATTTGATGAGTTCAGACGCAAAATGAGTCAGAGGGTGAGAATATCAGGGGATATTGTCAAGAAATATGAAGATGATATCTGTTTCACCATTAAAGTGGATCAATGCATAATGGAGGCTGTTGAGCCCAGATAGGCGGAAGTGGAGCCTATGGGCTATGAGGTAATGAATGATATGCTGGAAGGGTATGCCTCTAACCTTATTGCCTCACCGCTTGATCCAAAGGCAAGGAGAACTGACACCTACCTAGAAAGGCTAACACCGGTTGAGGAACCCTTAGCAAAGAAAGGAAAAGAGCCTTCAGTAAAGAAGGCAAAAGCAGTGCCTTTAGCATCGGCACCGACTACTGCAGCTAGTCCTAAAGTGACCAAGTGGTCACCGGCTAAAAAGAAACTAGAAGCAGCACCTGCTAAAGTCTTCGAGAGAAAGAGGAAGACAAGGAATGCCTCTCCAGACTTACAAGAAACTGTGTCTGAGGAAAAACCCAAGAAGACTCGTCAAGCAAAGAAAAATACAAAGAATGAATCGACATCATCAGCACCGGTAAATATTGACATCTCCTCCTACAAAACTTTGACACATTGTCAAAGAACTATCAAAAACATTAGGAGAAAAGTGTTGAATGATTTGATTTATTGCTTTGATGACTTTAATGATGATGAAAAGGAAGCGGTAGAAAAAGAAATTATTCAGTATTTATGTCTTAATGACCGGTCGCCTTCAGAAATTAGAGATGAGACATTGGATTCTTTGTATAAATCCTTAGACAATAAATGGCGCATTGCCATAGAGCAAGAACAGGAAATGAGAGAAAAAGTTTTTGCTGAACATTTTCCTAATGTATCAAATTCTGAAGGCACATCAAGCAAAGAAAAATACAAAGAATGAATCGACATCATCAACACCGGTAAATATTGACATCTCCTCCTACAAAACATTGACACATTGTCAAAGAACTATCAAAAACATTAGGAGAAAAGTGTTGAATGATTTGATTCATTGCTTTGATGACTTTAATGATGATGAAAAGGAAGCGGTAGAAAAAGAAATTATTCAGTATTTATGTCTTAATAACCGGTCGCCTTCAGAAATTAGAGATGAGACATTGGATTCTTTGTATAAATCCTTAGACAATAAATGGCGCATTGCCATAGAGCAAGAAAAGGAAATGAGAGAAAAAGTTTTTGCTGAACATTTTCCTGATGTATCAAATTCGGAACTGTTCGAAGTAATGAACAAATACAAAGGCCTCTTCTTCATGAGAAGAAGAAGACTCCTCTTACTAGAAGGGAAGGGTAAAGGAGTGCTCAAGAATACACACACCCTTGCTCTAGATACCCTAAAGATGCATCGAGTGGCTGAAGCTAACAAGAAGGCTGATCAAGAACTAACAATAACTAAATCAGATGAAGTGTTTGATGATGAAGGAAATCCGGTTACTGAACCGATTGACACTATTGATGTCAATGCTCTAGATGGAGAAGATATTGCTCAGGGTACACCATCGGAAGCAATAGGATAGGCTGAACAGGAAATAAAGCAAAAGGAAACAGAGGACAAAAAGGAGGAAGCAAAGAAGCAAGCAGAGGAAAAGAAGAAGAAGAATGGAGAGGAGAAGAAGAAAAAGGATGAAGAGGAGAAGAAGAAGAAGGACGAAGAGGAGAAGAAGAAAAAGGATGAAGAAGAAAAGAAGAAGAAGGATGAAGAGGAGAAGAAGAAGAAGGAAGAAGATGAGGAGAAACGAAAACAAGAAGAGAAGAGAAAAGAAGAAGAGAAGAAAAGAAAAGAAGAGGATGAAGAGAAGAAGAAACAAGAAGATGCAAGGAAGAAGAAAGAGGAAGAGGATGAGAAGAAGAGAAAGGAAGAGGAAGATAAGATAGAGGAGAAAAGGAAGGAAGCATAAAAGAAGAAAGCAGAGGAGGAAAAGGAAGAGGAAAAGAGAAAAGAAGCAGAGAAGAAGAAAGCAGAGGAGAACAAGGAAGCTGAAGAGACAAAGAGCACGCAGATGGAGACACCTAAGGCAACCGACAGTCAAGACAAACCGGCTGACCTTACTAGTCCTATTGATCTCTATTCTGTAAGTGAAATGGAGCTGATGCAGAGCATCAAAGTTGCCCAAGAATGGCTTGAAAACATACGAAGGAAGGAGCAGGATGTAATTCAAGCGGCTGTGGACACTCTTATTGGTTTGATACTCGGTACTAACCTTCCCAACACTGTATCATCACTGGCTAAACTTAAGCTCCTATGCACAGTAGTGGATGATCAGGTGCATAGCCTAGAAGAGGCAGCACAAGCAAATGTCAAGAAAGAGCATCAAAAAGCTCTTAATACAGCTCTAGTAAAGAAGTTGAATGAGCTCCGGTCTGAACTACGAAAAGAACAAAAGGATATAAGGGACGCTCTGGATGAGGGGAATTTGCTACTCAACAAGATCTGTCAACCCCATCTATTCTATGATGATGTGCTAGCTTAGAAGAAAAAGCTTCAAACAGACTTGCGGTCCTACATGAGCACATTCAAGCCGCCTTATGATTCCTTTACAACTTATGGGTAAACCGTTCACCGGTTTCACATCTAGTCAGCAAAAATGGAGCAAGAGATCAGCACCCGGTCTAGAGATTTGCAGGAGCTACAACTGGTTCTACTCCCATGATTGCAAATTCTTCAGAAGTGCTATCTAAACCTGGATGCCTTAACAGTGACACAGGAGATGAGCACAATTGATGCCATGGAAGAACAGGTCTCCCAGATGCAAATAGAGAAAGAAGTAGCCACCTCCCTACTTGAGTCCTGGTCTTTATCGATGAAACAATTCTTGCAGGACTTTAAATCTGTTTTTGACAAGTATTATTCCTTATTGTCACAAACTTTTATTATTTTAATATCAATGAAAACAGGGTTGTTCAGCTGTACTTTGTCATTGTTGGCAAAGGGGGAGAAGAATTCTATTTGGGAGAAGTATAGGGGAGAAGTATCTGGTAATCAAAATTTTGATATATGCTGTGGATATCTCAATGTTTATGCTCTATATGCAAAATTGTTATAAATTGTATTGTCAAAGGGATAGTGTATATGCTTAGGGGGAGCAATTTTGCTAATGGCATGATTTTGTTGTAAAACACTTAGATGTCAAAATTTTATTTTCCTAAGTGTTGCCATCAATGCCAAAGGGGGAGATTGTTGGCATTTTTGATGTTTATGTTGTGATTGTCATTGATGGACACACACTTGCATTGAGATCCCCTTTATATGTATGAGTTAGAGCACAACCGGTATTTGTTCCAACCGGTATGTTGTATTATAGTCTTTAGACTATTGGTGTTTTTGCAGAATGTGTTTCCCGGTCTGAAGTGGCATGTCGACCCCAAGCAGTTCGTGGATCTCAAGCAGTACGAGGGATTAAAGCGACATAACACATTTTTACCACTCTTCATTTTTGTCAAACTGACAACCGACATTTTTTATGAACTGGTAATACTCTATGATGAGTTACCAACTGGCATTTTGTGATGAGTTACCATCCACCGATTGTTTGACGGGACACTTCAACGGTGCTTTTTGTGTTGTGTTACCAAGTATGTCCAAGTTCATTGAACCTAGGAAATTGTAATGTAATCCTATTGGACCGACATGAAATTAGATTCCTTTATAAGGACATCATGTCTAGGGTTTTAGGTTGTTGATGTGGTTATAGCGAAAGTTTATGTTGTTGCTAGGGTTTAAGGTGGTTGAGGAGTTGGAGAGAATATGAATGTGTAGAAGACTGAAGTAATGCTGGAATGCATTAGGAACGAGCTATCAAGGATCTAACCAAGCAGTCTGTGCTATTAGCTAGATCAATCACTTGTTGATTACTCATATCTTCGACAAGTCTGTAGCCCTTAACCGGGTAGGCCCAAAATCCTTTTGTAAATCCTCTAATAAGGTGGTTCACATCTGTGGATCTGAAATCCTCTAGCAAGGTAGTCTTTAATCGGACTTATCTCCTAACAGAGATTGAGATTCCTAACAGGATCTGTTCTGGTAAAGAACATTGTAAGATCTTAACTAGTCTGACCTTAACCGGTCTGGTTCCTATTCTACAGATAGTTAGTTGTGAGTTCCATCTCACCGTGGTTTTTCCCATTTGGGTTTCCACATCAAAATCTCATGTGTTATGGTGTTTTTGCTTTTGTGGGTGAATGCATTATTTGCTATTTGGTTTGCATGTGTGCTAACTGGTTTGTTTGCTAAATTATTTTACCAATTTACTGTCAGTCTTGTAAAGTGTTTAAGTGCAAAGATTTTTGGCAAACTAATTCACCCCCCCTCTTAGTATTCATCAATTGGTATCAGAGCCTACCTTTCTATAAGTTTAACCACTTGGAAAGAGATATGGGGGAATACACATTGAGGGAACTTACTAATCGGCTCACTTAGTCTGAGCAAGCCTATGATGATCTTATGGTCAAATACAAGGCATCTCAAGCAAAAAGGAGAGAACATGTAGAAAAGTTGATGGAGCTATCTGAAAATAGTTCCTCTGATGAAGTAGACATGGAAGCCCTGATTCAACAAGTTGAAAAGTTGAATGAATCAAACTCCAATCTAAGAAAGCAGTTGGAAGGACTGACTATCCAAATGTTTCAAGAGCTTGAGAACCAGAGGAAAGCTGAAGATTTGGTGAAGGACAGAGATCATGAGAACTCCAAGCTGAAACAAGAGATCAGTGCCCTAACTGTTCAACTCCATGCAAGCAAAGTGGAAAAGGAAGACATGCAAGGAGAACTGAACATTGCCATCTCTGAGAGTGAAAACCTAATGGAAACAAATGCTGCTATTTCCAAAGAACTCTCTGAGTCAAAGGAAATATTTGCTAAGTTCAACAAGAGTACTGTCAAGCTAGAGCAAAAGCTTGAATCTGCCAAACCCGTCAAGAATACTAATGGACTTGGTTATTCTGGTCATAAGGAAGGTGAGACCTTTGGTACAAGTGCTGGAGCATCAAAGAAACAACCGTCATCAAAAGATAAAGGTAAGCAAAAGTTTAAACTTGTTTTCTTTAACTGTCTTAAAGAAGGACATACTGCCAATGTGTGTAGGAATAAGGCTTACAATAATTTTCCTTATTTCATAAATGATAAGCCAAGATCCAATAGATTCAATGGTAACTATTATGCATGCAACAAGTTTGGGCATAGAGCATCTGAATGCAGGTCTATTATGAATAACACTGGAAGATATCCTCAGAGGACCCAAGGCGTTGGTCCTGAAACTTTTGTGAACCGGAATCACAACTGGTTTAATGCTTTCAATCATCAGCCAAGAAGCGGTCGCTATCAAGCGGCAACTAGATGGAGAGAAAACTGTATGGTCTATCATGGTCATGGTCACACTGCTGCAACATGTAGAAGGAAGAATGGGAACATGAACAATGGACCTTGGAGAGCACCTGGATTGGTCTACTATCATTGCAACAAACTGGGTCACATTGCCAGATTCTGTAGATCAAGAAAGAACATATTTGATGATATACCGGTCACTCCTGAAGGAAACATTGATGTTGATAGTGTTCAAGCGGACATGAACAAAACTTGGAATAAGAAACCAGCAGTGTTACAAGAGGAACCGGTTTCTGCACCTAGTGTGGAAATCATGGAACTGGCAAACTAAGCTTCAGAAAAGCTTAGGGGGAGAAAATGGCGAAATGTTTCGAACCCCCAGTTTACACCGGTAAAAGACCTTAACTAGTATACGTTACTTGTCATTTTGGCAGAAGACTAGAAACGGTAAAAGGCAAATTAGTGTTTATGCCCTAATGGTGGAGCATTAATTGTGGTAGGTGAGGAATATGTTTAAAAGGATTTTTCAAATCATTTCTCACTCTCAGTTTTCAAAGCGAAGGAGGTTTTCAAAGAGCAAAGCGAAGAAAAGGTGATTTGTGCTGAGATTTTGAGAAATTGAGAAACCACGAAGGAGATTCAAATTCAAATTGCAAACGGCCAAGTGAAGAACGCAAAGCGGTGATTCTGCAACAGACGGAGTGTGAAGTGAAGGAGAATCTGAAAGCCCTAAATTCACATGTTTCAAAAGGTATTTCTTGAGTTTTTAAGTTTCTATCATGGCTTCCGCATCTCATATCAGTTCTAGTGCATCTTTCGAGTCTGCAAGTTTTATTCAACGCAAGTCTAAGTATAATGCCCTATCACAAGTTCTAGTTGGTGTTATAGTAGAAGAAGGGATTTCTGATTAAATAGATTGCAAGATTGAAGACCTAAGGTCTCTAGCTATCCACTCCCAGCTAGGTTTGTTCTGTGGACAAGATAAAAAGATCAAAATGGAGTATAGTATCTTGGAGAGGAAGAAGCTCCACAATGCTATTTATTTCCTGGAGGATTTCACAGATGATCACATTAGGATCATCTTGAGCAGAGTTCATGGTGACAAGATGTACCTGGAAAGAATGCATGATATAACACCACAAGCAATTCATGTCATCACCGGTTTCTGCAATACAGGGGAAGTGTCAGCCCTAAAAATGGTAAGCAAAACTAAAATGTCCAAGCTCACCGGTTCAGTGAGCGACTCACGAGGTATGACCGTCAATTCTATCAAGGATGATCTGGTGAAGTATGCATGTATGGTGATTGGATATCGGACATTCTCAACCAGTAGAATTAACTCTGTATCTGTTGCAACGGTAAATGCCACTTACTGGATGATCAAGGAGGATGCATCATTTGACCTATGCACCGGTATGCAAAGGCAACTCCTATTGAATTTGAAATCTATCAAACAGGATAATGCATTAAGGTTCAAGTTTGGACAACTACTAGTTGGGCTATTCTTTTACTTCCAAGGCTACTTTCTAGGAGTAGGTGATGTCCAATGGTCTGCTGACCAACCGGTAACCAAGCAAATCAAGGAAAGCATTCAAGTAGTTGGAACCGGTTACCCTAAAGTTATGAACAAGTAATTTGATGAGTTCAGACGCAAAATGAGTCAGAGGGTGAGAATATTAGGGGATATTGTTAAGAAATATGAACATGATATCTGTTTCACCATTAAAGTGGATCAATGCATAATGGAGTCTGTTGAGCCCAGATAGGAGGAAGTGGAGCCTATGGGCTATGAGGTAATGAATGATATGCTGGAAGGGTATGCCTCTACCCTTATTGCCTCACCACTTGATCCAAAGGCAGGGAGAACCGACACCTACCTAGAAAGGGTAACACCGGTTGAGGAACCCTCAACAAAGAAAGGAAAAGAACCTTCAGTAAAGAAGGCAAAAGCAGTGCCCTCAACATCAGCACCGGCTACTACAGCCAGTCCTAAAGTGACCAAGCGGTCACTAGCTAAAAAGAAACCAAAAGCAACACCTGCTAAAGTCTTCGAGAGAAAGAGGAAGACAAGGAATGCCTCTCCAGACTCAGAAGAAACTGTGTCTGAGGAAAAACCCAAGAAGATTCATCAAGCAAAGAAAAAGACAAAGAATGAACCGACATCATCAGCACCAGTAAATATTGACATCTCCTCCTACAAACCTTTGACACATTGTCAAAGAACTATCAAAAACATTAGGATAAAAGTGTTGAATGATTTGATTGATTGCTTTGATGACTTTAATGATGATGAAAAGGAAGCGGTAGAAAAAGAAATTATGCAGTATTTAGGTCTTAATGACCGGTCGCCTTCAGAAATTAGAGCTAAGACACCGGATTCTTTGTATAAATCCTTAGACAATAAATGACACATTGCCATAGAGTAGGAACAGGAAATGAGAGAAAAAGTTTTTGCTGAACATTTTCCTGATGTATCAAATTCGGAACTGTTCAAAGTAATGAACAAATACAAAGGCCTCTTCTTCATGAGAAGAAGAAGACTCTTGTTACTAGAAGGGAAGGGTAAAGAAGTGCTCAAGAATACACACACCCTTGCTCTAGATGCCCTGAAGCTACACCAAGTGGCTGAAGCCAATAGGAAGGTTGATCAAGAATCGACAATAACTAAACCGGATGAAGTGTTTGATGATGAAGCAAATCTGGTTACTGAACCGATCGACACTATTGATGTCGATGCTTTGGATGGAGAAGATATTGCTCAGGGTACACCATCGGAAGCAACAGGACAGGCTGAATAGGAAATAAAGCAAAAGGAAACAAAGGACAAAAAGAAGGAAGCAAAGAAGCAAGCGGAGGAGAAGAAGAAGAAGAAGAAGAATGAAGAGGAGAAGAAGAAAAAGGATGAAGAGGAGAAGAAGAAGAAGGATGAAGAGGAGAAGAAGAAAAAGGATGAAGAAGAAAAGAAGAAGAAGGATGAAGAGGAGAAGAAGAAGAAGGAAGAAGATGAGGAGAAATGGAAACAGGAAGAGAAGAGAAAAGAAGAAGAGAAGAAAAGAAAAGAAGAGGATGAAGAGAAGGAGAAACAAGAAGATGCAAGGAAGAAGAAAGAGGAAGAGGATAAGAAGAAGAGAAAGGAAGAGGAAAAGTGGAAGGAAGCAGAAAAGAAGAAGGAAGAGGAAGATAAGGCAGAGGAGAAAAGGAAGGAAGCAAAAAAGAAGAAAGAAGAGGAGGAAAAGGAAGAGGAAAAGAGAAAAGAAGCAGAGAAGAAGAAGGCAGAGGAGAACAAGGAAGCTGAAGCAGAAAAGAGCACGTAGATGGAGACACCTAAGGCAACCGACAGTCAAGCCAAACTGGCTGACCTTACTAGTCCTATTGACGTCTAGTCTGCAAGTGAAATGGAGCTGATGCAGAGCATCAAAGTTGCCCAAGAACGGCTTGAAAACATACGGAGGAAGAAGGAGCAGGATGTAATTCAAGCGGCTGTGGACACTCTTACCAGTTTGATACCCGGTACTAACCTTCCCAACACTGAATCATCACTGGCTAAACTTAAGCTCCTATGCACAGTAGTGGATGATCAAGTGCAGAGCCTAAAAGAGGCAGCATAAGCAGATGTCAAGAAAGAGCATCAAAACGCTCTTAATACAGCTCTGGTAAAGAAGTTGAATGAGCTCTGGTCTGAACTGCGAAAAGAACAAAAGGATATAAGGGACGCTCTGGATGAGGGGAATCTGCTACTCAACAAGATCTGCCAACCCCATCTGTTCTATGATGATGTGCTAGCTTAGAAGCAAAAGCTTCAAACAGACTTGCAGTCCTACATGAGCACATTCAAGCCGCGTTATGATTCCTTTACATCTTATGGGCAAACCGTTCACCGGTTTCACATCTAGTCAGCAAAAATGGAGCAAGAGATCAGCACCCGGTCTAGATATTTGCAGGAGCTACAACTGGTTCTACTCCCACGATTACAAATTCTTCAGAAGTGCTATCTAAACCTAGATACCTTAACAGTGACACAGGAGATGAGCACAATTGATGCCATGGAAGAACAGGTCTCCCAGATGCAGACAGAGAAAGAAGTAGCTACCTCCCTACTTGAGTCCTGGTCTTTATCGATGAAACAATTCTTGCAGGACTTTAGATCTTTTTTTGACAAGTATTATTCCTTATTGTCATAAACTTTTATTATTTTAATATCAATGAAAACAGGGTTGTTTAGTTGTACTTTGTCATTGTTGGCAAAGGGGGAGAAGAATTCTATTTGGGAGAAGTATAGGGGAGAAGTATCTGGTAATCAAAATTTTGATATATGCTCTGAATATCTCAATGTTTATGCTCTATATGCAAAATTGTTATACATTGTATTGTGAAAGGGATAGTGTATATGCTTAGGGGGAGCAATTTTGCTAATGGCATGATTTTGTTGTAAAACACTTAGATGTCAAAATTTTATTTTCTTAAGTGTTGCCATCAATGCCAAAGGGGGAGATTGTTGGCATTTTTGATGTTTATTTTGTGATTGTCATTGATGGACACACACTTGCATTGAGAACCCCTTTATATGTATGAGTTAGAGCACAACCGGTATTTGTTCCAACCGGTATGTTGCATTATAGTCTTTAGACTATTGATGTTTTGCAGAATGTGTTTCTTGGTCTGAAGTGGCATGTTGAACCCAAGCGGTTCGTGGATCCCAAGCGGTACGAGGGATTAAAGCGGCATAACACATTTTTACCAGTCTTCATTTTTGTCAAATCGACAACCGACATTTTGTATGAACCGGTAATACTCTGTGATGAGTTACCAACCGACATTTTGTGACGAGTTACTATCCCCCGATTGTTTGACGATGCCATCACTTCAACGGTGCTTTTTGTGTCGTGTTACCAAGTATGTCCAAGTTCATTGAACCTAGGAAATTGTAATATAATCCTATTGGACTGACATGAAATCAGATTCCTTTATAAGGACATCATGTCTAGGGTTTTAGGTTGTTGATGTGGTTATAGCAAAATTTTATGTTGTTGCTAGGGTTTAAGGTGGTTGAGGAGTTGGAGAGAATATGAATGTGTAGAAGACTGAAGTAATGCTGGAATGCATTAGGAATGAGCTATCAAGGATCTAACCAAGTAGTCTGTGCTATTAGCTAGATCAATCACTTGTTGATTACTCACATCTTCAACAAGTCTGTAGCCCTTAACTAGGTAGGCCCAAAAGCCTTTTGTAAATCCTCTAACAAGGTGGTTCACATCTGTGGATCTGAAATCCTCTAGCAAGGTAGTCTTTAATCTGACTTATCTCCTAACAGAGATTGAGATTCCTCACAGGATCTGTTCTGGTAAAGAACATTGTAAGATCTTAGCCAGTCTAACCTTAACCGGTCTGGTTCCTATTCTGCAGATAGTTAGTTGTGAGTTCCATCTCACCGTGGTTTTTCCCATTTGGGTTTCCACGTCAAAATATCATGTGTTATGGTGTTTGTGCTTTTGTGGGTGAATGCATTATTTGCTATTTGGTTTGCATGTGTGCTAACCGGTTTGTCTGCTAAACTGTTTTACTGGTTTACTGTCAGTTTTGTAAAGTGTTTAAGTGCAAAGATTTTTGGCATACTAATTCACCCCCCCCCCCCCTTAGTATTCATCAACATGTTGCCAACCTGTAGTAATAAACCTATGAATTCCAATGGTCCACTTCATCCCAAAATATCAACTATCTATCAAAGTCATGAGTTTACCTCATATTCCTATCTTTCTAGACATGATGCAAATTATCCATGATACACTTAGCACATCGGCCTACATTAAATAAATCAGTTGGCTAATTAATGGATTACACCAATCAATTCAATAATTAACTTAGATAAAAGAGATGAGTGTAGAGACAAGTACTAAAACAAACGTTAAAATTGGAAAAAGGGGAAATATTCTTGGCTCTATGTGTGACTAGAAATACTTTAAAATAATATACACATTGTATTATGAATCTAAAATTTAATATTAGATCTACAATAGTGCTCAACTTTAATTGACTAAAAAATAAGCTATAGACTCAATCAAAGAAAAACACTACATGGATGACCATGATTCTACAATGAAAACCCTAAATAATATGTTTCTACTGTACAAAGACCTATTCGCCTATATATAATTGGGTGGGATGGTGCTTTAAAGAACTAGTAGGATTTATTATCAAGTGGGGAAACAAAAAAATTGTCTTGATTATAGTAAAGTTCTTGTACTATTGAAAAATGTTTGAACTAGGATCATGACATGCCACACAAAATACAAATGTCTAAAATGCTGATTATAAATGAGATTACGAATGATAATGCTATGTTGTGATGATCCACATGGTATAAGGATTTTTTCCTTTCATACAATGCCCTAACTTTTAAATTTGAACACTTTATTTTGAGTCAAAGGATTACAACTAGTAAGGATGAGGGTAGGTCAAGTGATCAGAAACAAATTTGAAATATCGAAAAAATATTTTCTAGTTTTTTTCTACATGTTAGTAATTGGGCATTTTGAAGGCCTTCAGGGCATTTTCAGCCCTTGAAACTTTGGCCTATCCTTTAGATCATTGTTGCAAGTAGGTTATTTTAGGACTTCGCCTTCAACTCTTGGAGACCTTTCCAACGAGTTAAATGGATCACAATTTCGAGTCCTGAGTAGAAAGTTATGTCTAGTCAAAGTTAGGACAAAATTTGATATAGTTTTTTTGAAAATTTCGTAGTTTTGGATTTTATTATGTAATAAACAAATATGACTGTTGAGTTTCAACTCTCAAGGGGTTTTGGTGACCCTTTGAATCTCATGAACTGTTATATGCTGGATTTTCGAATTGAATGGATTACTTTTTGGCTTGCTTCAATTATGTGTTTATCTTGTTTGTGTAAACAAATCCACAATACCACAGGTTCTCACTCAGGTGTTGTCATCCGAATCCATAATTCAGATCAGTGGTATCAGAGAAAGTTCACTCCTGTATGTCATATTATACGTGATCAACATATCAAAGATTGGGGTTGGAAATAAGAAATTCTTCAGACTACCTTCCTTTGAGACGCACATGATCGGAGATGGCTAAGTTGCAGACCGACGATGACTTTAAAGTGTTGCTTGCAAATGCATTAACAAAACAACATGAAGAAATGATGGAGCAGTTCAAGCAAATGCTGGAAAGTTGTGGGTCACAAGAAAACCCACCATTCATAGGGTATACACCATTCAAGGTGCAAGTGAATTTTGATATCAATATACCCACATTTCAAGGAAAGATTGATTTGGATGTTGTTGATGATTGGGTTTCAAAACTGGAAAGGTATTTCTCTGTCAACCAGTTCTTAGATGAAGAGAAAATAACTTTTGCTCTTCTCAAAGCTGAAAATCATGTGAAAGATTCGTGGGAAGCAAAGTTAGCATTCAAGGCAGAAGAAACTGCGATTACTTTTATTTTTGATCAAAAACCCACATGGGGAGAATTCATGGAGCATGTAAAGGAAGAATATTTTCCTATAGATACATATGAACAGAAATATATGCAGTGGCAATTGCTTCGATAGAAAAAGGACCAAACTGCTCAGGAATATACTAATATGTTTCATGCTTTAGCAGCAAAGCTTGGCATCAAATATTGTGAGAAGCACCGAGTACTTAAATATCAAAGTGGGCTTCATAGGTATATCCAAACTGAAATGGAATTCTTGAACATAGAGACTTTACCTAGTGCATAGAAATTTGCTACAAAAATTGAGGAGAAATTCAGACAGAAAGGAAGGAGGGATAACTTCGCAAACAACAAATGGAAGGGTGAAGGTGGCAAAACAACATGGAAACAAACCTCCCAGGAATCTTCTCCCAATTCACCACTGAAAAAGGCATGGGGTATGAAGAAGGCACAAGAGAATGGTATGTGGTGTGAATTCCATAAAAGTCCCTCTCATAACACAAGATTGCAGAACCATATAAAGTTTAATGATGGAGATGCACGAGGACAAGGCAAAACCTAAAGTGGTAGAATCTTGCATAGAAGAAAGTTATGAATAGGTCATTGAGGTTGATCCATATGCAACAATAGCTACTACAAAGATATTGCCTCAGGAGGATGAGGAAAGATTGTTCCACTCACAGATGTGGGTCGAAAGAAAAGCCCCACACTTTATTATTGATAGTGGAAGTCAAAAGAACCTAATATCAGTGAAGACTGTGAAGAGATTCAATCTAAAAACAACAACACACCCACAACCCTATTCAATGGGATGGGTAAGTCAAGGGAGATATATTCAAGTGCTCCAGCAGTGTCACCTTTCATACTCTATAAAGCTTTTCAAAGATGAGGTAATTTGTGATGTAGCTCCTCTAGATGTTTGTGATGTTTTGCTGGCACAACCATATATGTACCAACGCCATGGTGTTTATGAGTCCAGACCTTGCAGCGTGACAATCAGATTGGGTGAGCAAAAATACCAAATACCAGAGGTAAGCCCTGCATACTCTACATCTTTGATTAGTGCTAAGCAATGTAGGAGGTTGGTTGCCAAAATGAGAACATTCATATTATTGATGATTCATTTTGAAGAAGAAAGGAAATCAATATATAATTCCCATGCCATCACAAACACCACAACACTGCAGAAAAGATCAATGGATCAGATTTTGATAAAATATGAGAATCTGTTTAAGTTACCAATTGGGGTACCTTCACACTGCCAAGTGAGACACACTATTGATTTGATATCGGGAACTCCATTGCCTAATGAACCAGTCTACCATAGATCGGTATTAGAAAATAATGAAATTAAGAGGCAAATAAAAGAATTGATTGAGAAGGGACATATTCATCTAAGTGCTTCACCCTATGGCAGTCCCATTGTTTTGGCAAAGAAAAAGGATGGAACTTGGAGACTTTGTATTGACTATAGGGCCTTGAACAAAATTTCAATAAAAAATAGGTATCCACTTCCCCGAATAGATGACCTTTTGGACCAGCTTAGAGGGGCCTGATTCTTCACAAAAATTGATTTGAAATCGAGATACCATCAAGTACCAATTGACTCAGCTGATGTATGGAAGACAACTATCAAATCTAAAGAGGGATTGTTTGAATGTCTAGTGATGCCTTTCGGTCTAACAAATACCCCAATGACATTCATAAGAATGATGAATGATGTACTCAGACTGTTCACTGATTCCTTTGTGGTGGTATATTTGGATGACATACTCATCTTTAGCAAAACTTGGGAAGAACATTTGCAACATGTGGAAATAATTCTCTCAACTTTACAAGATCATGGGCTTTATGCAAACAAAGAAAAGTGCTCATTTGGTATGTAGAGTATTAGATACTTAGGGTATGTTATTGACGGTGAGGGTGTCCATGTTGATCCTGAGAAGATACAAGTGATTAAGGACTAACCATCTCCTAGAAATCTCATAGAGTTACGAAGTTTCCTCGGGTTGGCAAACTTTTATCGTAGATTTGTGTTGGGGTTTTCCCATTTGTCTGGCCTTTAAATCAATCATTGCAGGGGGGAACACAAGAAAAGTTCAAATGGATAGGTTCTCAACAAGAAGCATTTGAGGAGTTAAAATGAAGGTTATGTTCTGCACAAGTTTTATCTCTTCGTGACCTGCAATAGTCATTTGAAATACAAACTGATGCATCAGAATATACTCTAGGAGTAGTCCTCATGCAACATGGTCACCCAGTTGCATATGATAGTGAGACTTTTTCTAATACAATGCATCGGTATGCCACTTATGACAAGGAACAATATGCTATCGTTCAAGCTTCTAAGCAGTGGAAAAATTATATTTTGGGTAAGGAGACTGTCATCCACACAGACCACAAACCTCTTCAATTTTTGCAAACACAAGGGAAGTTACAGAATGATTGACGTCAACGATGGTCAACCTATCTTTAACAATTTCATCTCAATATTTGGCACAAGAAGGGAAGCACTAACAAAGTAGCAGATTGTTCGAGCAGGCCTCCGATTGCAGCTATAAGTATGGTATTGGACTCATGTGGTCATCAAACAGAAGCCTCGGCTTGCTTGTATGAGACTGATGTTGAGTTTGCAGATGTCTATAATCAATTTGTGAAGGGAAATCAAGTGAATGACTTCTATTTGCAGGATGGAGTGCTTTGTCACCTTGGCCAAATCTGTGTGCCCAATGTAGAACGCAAAAAGATGATATGGGAAGTTCACTATAGTAAGGTTGCTGGTCATTTTGGCATAGTTAAGACTACTTATACACTTCAGAGGTATTTTTATTGGCCAAAGTTGAGAAATGATGTCATTTCATATATTCAAGCTTGTACTGCATGTGCTATTGCTAAGCCTGCCAATCATAAAATTGGGCTATATTCGCCACTTCTTATTCCTGAAAAAACCTTGGCTTTTAGTTTCTATGGACTTTATGTCTGGTCTTCCTGCCACCAAAAGAGGCCATGATTGTGTGTATGTTGTGATAGATAGGTTCTAAAAAATGGCAGTAATAGTGGCTTGTAAAAAGACAATTTCTGCAGAGGACACTGCAAAGCTTTTCTTTGAACACATTTGGGTTCATTTTGGTTTGCCGAATACCATTATTTCAAATAGGGACAACAAATTTCTTAGTAAGTTCTAGTCTACATTATGGGAGAAGATGGACACAAAATTAATAAAGTCTACTGCTTTCCATCCTCAAACAGATGGCCAAACAAAGGTAGTGAATCAGATGATCATTCACATCCTACACATGTATCACTCAAAACATCCCCACACATGGGATTAAAGTCTTCCATATGTTCAGCATAGCTACAATAGGGTAATTCATAGTTCGACTGGTCACAACCCATTTGAGGTTTGTCTTGGTTATCAACCACTTTCACCCATGGATGTTGCCATACCACTTATTCAACCTAATCTGGTTCCACGTGTTGGTAAGGAGGAAGATAAGGCAACACAGTTCATTGATAGAATTCATCATCTGCAACAACAAGTTCATGAAATCTTGGAGCATACCAATAAGAAATATAAGGAGAGACATGATGAGCATCGTACTCCTCATAATTTTCAAGTTGGGGACAAGGTGTGGTTGGATATCCAGAAGGAACGATTGCATGGTGCCAACAGGAAGCTTCGTCCTCTGCATTATGGGCCATACACAATCATCAAGCAAGTTGGTGATAATTCTTTTGAGCTCAATTTACCCCCATTTCTGGGTTTTCATCCAGTCTTCAATGTGGAACCCTTGAAGCCGTATTTTCCCCCACTATTAGATGTTGCAGAATAATTTCCACTATAGAATTGAATCTAGATGCAACTTCTCCATTCCAATGTGATGAGATTGTGGACACCGTGGTGAAAACACTCAAACAACAACAAATCTATCTGTACAAAGTAGTTCGAGTAGGGCAGATTGCTCAACAAGGAAAGTGGTTTACCCAGGAGCAGCTTCAGCTCCATTTTCCTCATCTCATTCAGACTGTTGATGCAATGGGGCCCATTGCTTTTCAAGGGGTAAGTAATGATCAGAAACAAATTTGAAATATCGAAAAAATATTTTTTAGTTTTTTTCTACATGTTAGTAATTGGGCATTTTGAAGGCCTTCGGGGCATTTTCAACCCTTGAAACTTTGGCCTATCCTTTAGAATGTTGTCATAGGCAAGTTCTTTTAAGACTTCTCCTTCAACTCTTCAAAACCTTTCCAACGAGTTAAATGACTCACAATTTCAAGTCCTGAGTAGAAAGTTATGTCTAGTCAAAGTTAGGACGAAATTTGATATAGTTTTTTTTGAAAATTTCGTAGTTTTGGATTTTATTATGTAATAAACAAATATGACTGTTGAGTTTCGATTCTCAAGGGGTTTTGGTGACCCTTGGAATCTCATGAACTGTTATATGTTGGATTTTCAAATTGAATGGATTACTTTTTGGCTTGCTTCAATTATGCGTTTATCTTGTTTGTGTAAACAAATCCACAATACCGCAGGTTCTCACTCAGGTGTTGTCATCCAAATCCATAATTCGGATCATCAAGCCAACTGTAAAATTTGACTTTGAAAAATGGAAATCAAGGGTGCCCTAGTGACCCTGTCATGGGATTGAGAACATAAAGATTAAGGTTTAGGCCATTGGAGAACAAAGACTCAAATTTATTTTGGGTTTAAACTGAATGCCAACTCTTTTACAAAAATATACAGATTGAATACTAGATTATTACATTACCCAAACAAATTCAAAATAAATCTAAAGCTACTACATTACCTTCATGATTGTAATGGTGTTTTCTTCTCTTTAATGTGAGTTTGTTGTTTCATCATTTATTTCTAGTTAAATCATTTTTTGAATATAAGACTTGTTTTGGCATAGATTTTTATCTCTTATTATTATTTATATTTTATCTTGATGTACAAAAATTTAAAAATTCATTTAGAAATCCTCTTCCTTCTCATAACACCATCCAAAATTATTATGTTGAGAGACATTCTACAATCACATATGAATGTTTAAACTTGTGTCAAATTATATATAACCCATTTAATTTGATGACTTGCACCACTTGGGGTTACAAAAAGAATGAAACAAAAATAATATGGTAGTGATCTCACATTACTAGGTTACACTTTTTGGTCAAGGCCAACCTTACATTGAAATCAATATTTGCACATCTTCACTTTCTAATACTTATAGTACCTAAAGCATTAAAAATTTGAAGATGAAGTAAACTACTAATTTGTGAGATTTTTTGTACTGTTTTTTTAGAAGTGATGTTTATAGTATTTTTTCTAGAAACAATAAAATTCTAATTTTTAAAATATAGATTTACCACACCAATATATAGTGTATGGATATTTTTTCATAATTTTTTGTTGCATATATTTTTTTTAGCCAATTTTTAAAGTTAGAGTATTTGTAATTTGGGCAGAGTTATATTACACCATGCATAGCTTTATTTTGTCTACATTTAAAATTAACTTCTTTTTCAGGAGGGTGGGGAAACAGGTTTCTGGAACGATTTTTTTTTTTTTGCCATTTTTGGGAACGAGAGGGGATGGCTATAGAAAAAAAAGGGTAAATTTAAAATATATAAGAAAATTTGAAATTTCAAATATATTTATATGATAACATTGATGAATCTAAAATCAATGTGCATAGATCACCAACTATATTCAAGAATTGTCCATAACCAAGAATATAATTGTTGATGTAAATAACACTTCAAACAGTGGAAGTTAGACAATAAGAAAGTGGTGTAGGGAACCCAAGGAATATCTTAGACTCTTGAAGATCAATAGTTTGTAGTAAGTGGTTAAAAGGATGTAATCATGATGTTGATCCTTTGGATCCACCTAATAATGTTTTTTGGTCCAATTTGTAAGGCTAAGAGTCCCAAAGGTACCTTAAGACAACCTTGGGTCTCATTAGACCAATAGGACCTTAGAATAGGATGTCATAATTGTTTTTTATATTATTTTAGCAAATAAATGACTTTAGAATAGATCCTAAACATGTTTGAATCTTAGAGGATGCAAATTGCCAAAAGTTGCAAAATTGTCAAAAATGTTGTCAACAACTTTTGCAATATTGTTCTGAGAAGTTGCATTTTGGTTCTAACAATCATAACCATTCAAACAGTGGTTAGAGTCATTGGAAAGGGTCTATGTAAGCATGTGAAACCTCCTAGGTGAAGGTGGGAAGTGATTGGATGTTATTTTGGTGGAGAACTGAATGAGAAGCACTGAATTTCCTGAGCAATTTTGTTTTTCTGAGATAGTACAATACAATACGAATTGCCAGATCAAAACTTGGGCATGGAATGATGGTAAATTGAATCATCTCTTGTTTTCCTATTTTTGGAGTTCAATTGGTGACCAGAGTATTGGTTTTGTCTTCATTTTGTTCAGACTGGTCTAGAAACCCTTAATTTTAGGGTTAGTGCAGAGATGGAGCCCTAACTTGACTATTCTGCAATGGAATCTCACGACCACTTGTAAAATGAAAGTTAGGGGAGTGTATAGTAATACCCTAAAGGATCAAGACTAGAGGAGTTTGTTTGTTGCCTCAACCACCAAGTTCTAGGCTAAATATCTCTATGTATTTAGCCTAAGCGATGAGACCATTGTGTGGACAGTCAGCCAAACAAGCAAGGTGACTGGTTGGATAGTGGATTCTGTTCATTTTGAGGTAGGAGAACCTAACCAAAGTCCTGCATTGGTTCTATGCACCCATTCCTTGATACTTGCTTTGTTAACCAAGCCTAATTAGGCTATTAGGTCTGTGAACATAGTAAGAGTTAGGGTATGCTGGAGTAGACTCAATTCCTGCAACTTTGGGATCTTTTGTAAGTCCAAAAAGGGTGTCCAAAACAGTGATTTTTTTGTCTAGTCCTTTGGAAGTTTTGCAAGTTGTTGCCCATAAACCAACTAAAGAGACCTATTAGGATCCTCTAGCCCTATAAGGGTTCTTAGCCTTGTTGAGGTCCCAGAATCCAAATTGTGGTTGACTGTCCTTGTATTAGCCATAACTAAACTATTCCAATCATTAGATTGAGGATTTGTAGACCAGAGGCCAAATTTCCATATTTTGGTCAAATTTGGGGAAAGTGTCCCTAAAACCCAAATTTGGTTGGAGTTCTTTAAGGTCTCTAGAACCTTGAGGAGAAGTGTGGGGTGTGAAACACACTTAAGAGATTAGTCCTTCCATCTAGGAAGCCATTGGACCACCTAAGAGTGAGAAATCAATCTTTAGGTGTATAAACCAAGAAGTAGGCCCATTAGTACATTTCTTGTTGTGTACTCTGCATCAGAAAGCTTATACAACGTTCAGATTTAAGTACCTTTAAAATTAATAACAATATTGGAAAACAAACTAACACCTTAAATGATAAGCATCCCTACACAATTTATACAATTTGCACTAACATATTTCTACAATCCGTATTACACAATCTCAATCTGCACTAGGATGCTATTAGGACAACAATCAATGATCAAGCTCTGTATAGTGTTATGACATCATTATAGACCTAAAATGAACCCAAGTTAGATCTGAATTATGGTTAAACATGCAACATTGCCTCCTATGTCAGGGTCGATGAAATGTAAGTTGTAACCCCTCCAGTGATTCCAAATGCTTCCTAAATTGTTGTATTGGCTATTGATAGTGACTGGAGGAGGCCACTCAATGCTCAAATCCTTAAATGGTGTTCTAAATGGTGTGAATTGTATGTGGAAGCTTGCAAACTGCTATTTGGAATCCTTTATTCTGCCGCGAGGTGTGGGGGCCACTAAACAATACAATATGTCCTTTTTTTTTCAAAGTTGGGTGAGTTTTTTTTAAACACTTCTTCAAATTTCACTAAATTAAATATATTCAAAATTATATTTTTGGAAAGCTTATAATAAGGATTACATACTTACAAAATGAAACTTTTAAATGAACTCATTTGACCTCCAAAATCTAATATAAAAATGATTTTTAAGACTTGTTTTAACATAGATTTTGTCCTATTATTATTTATATTTTATCTTTATATGCAAAGTTTAAAAATTCTTTGAAATTCTCTTCATATGCATAACACCATCTTAAAGTATATATGCAATTTAAAAAACAATATCACTGTACAAGGATGAAGCAAAAGTAAAGTGGTACAGAAGACAGAGAATCTGTGAACAAGGACAGAAGCCATTCGATTTGGAAATATATAAAGGATCGTTGCTTTTGGGATGGCACAGCCTTAGCATTCAATAAACAAAAATAAAAATTGGCTTTACATTATTCGCGTACAAATATTCTGATCCTCAGAAGATAAAAAGAAAAAGATAATGGAGGTAGATTCTAGATGTAGATAAAATCATCCACTACACTCTTCTTTTCAGATGTATAATCTTTAAAAGACTAATATCTCGCTCTAATCTTCCACCTTCCTCATATCTGTCAACTCAGGAATATATTCGAATCGATTTTTCTTTATCGCATCACTTTAATTTTCATAAGCTGAGGGTTTAAATGTTGTGTGTTCGTGGATTAAACGTCCAACTCTTCAATATTCCAGACTTCGTTTTTTTATCTTCCTTGGATGGGAAGAGGAAAAGCTTTTGAACGCTTCATTTCTCTTTGATATATGTAGTCAATTTCGGTAAACCATGTAAAATCTATGTATCTTCTGTATGTTATTCTGAATCTCAGTTATACATTCTTTTATCTGCCCTGTCTACTTAACAGTGATTGCAAGAAAACAGACTAAAAATGGCAACAGTAACGGTGCCTCCAACAATACCTCAGCCCACTCAAGATTGCCAACAATTACGCAATGCATTTTCACTTGGTAACAAATTTAACCCAGTATGTCTTATTGTTTTTCTGGTTTTTATCTTTTGTTCTTTTTCAAAAAATAAATTGATAAATACTTTCAATTTGAAGTTATAAATCAATGAGATTACAAATGAAGATCTCATTTTTCATATAAACATTCAACAATAACAATTCAATTTTAAATTTTGATGACAAAAACAACACCATCACAACATAACATCACACCATGCCAATACAAACTCTTTTATTTTAATTTTATTGTTTTGCTTGCTTATAGGTCGTGGGGGTACAGATGAAAGGAAGGTAATTGAGATACTTGCCCACAGAAAGGGGGAGAATCGCAAAGACATCTGCCACACATATGTAATGCTATACAAGGAAGATCTTAAACAGAGAATGAGATTGGAGCTCACCAAAGATCTTGAGGTCAATGAAAGCATTAGTAGTTCGGCTTAAATCACATATACAGTTTCGATTTCTATATATAAAAGTGTTAAACATACAGAGTTAACTGACATTTTCTAGACTCGATATGTTGTTTAGTATGTGTGATTTAAGACTAATCGTTATGAACTGTTTAATTGTTAAATTCTTTGATGTTTAAGTAGAAGAATATATTGATGAAACTGTGTAGCTGTTAAATTCTTTGATGTTTAAGTAGAGCAATTTATTGATGAAATAAGTCTTTAATTGCAGAGAAGTATAGTGTGGTGGATGACTGATCCAGTAGAACTGGATGCACAGCTTGCGCGAGAAGCACTTCGGAGCTGGAGCACAGATTACAGAGTTATCATAGAAACTGCATGCTGCCAGTCCACAGAAGAACTCCTTAATGTCAGAAAAGAATATCAAGCTTTGTACAATCAATCACTAGAAGAAGATATCGCTTGGGAGACAAATGGAGGAACCCAAAAGGTCTTTTGCATTAAACTAAACTTATATGCTTTATTCAAACTCTCTAAGACGAATCTAACTATAATTGTTTCAAGTATGTAATTTCTGCTTCTTGTTGAATCCTTCACAGACAAATCTCTTTACCATACAGAGGAAATCTACAGTTTTCCATTCTTCTTAGTTCCTTGTGTATCTGTTATGCACTCTAGTTTACCAAGTGGATTACAACAGCCAAAAAAAACATATCTTTAAAAAATCTACTTTCCCATAAATCATATGTTTAAAAAATCTACTTTTCCTTTAAGAGAATCTATGTAATTTTAGACCAAAAAAATGTCTTTAAAATAAGATTGATTATGGCTATCATGTGGAAGATATCAGGCATATCTTTATAATTAAAAGTAAATTAAATAAATAAATGTAATTGCTGTATGAATATTGAATTTTTTTATTTTAATCTTTGACCAAAAAGACTTAGAATACTGGTACTTTCATCTGGTAGATATTTCCTTGACAGACTGTCAAGATTTTACTACATAAATCTGTATCTTGTTCCATTATTCTATTTTATCTCTTGTTTTTTCATTATGTTCAAATTTATATATGTTTGTTGACTCATGTTTTCTCAATAAAAAAACACTGGTAATAATGGAGAATAATTTGCCATGGACTTTCTTCTGCTACAGTCTCCTTTGGCCTGAAATCATGGTCTATCTTATGCCCTATCTCTGGCATGCTTTATCAAGAGATGCCCACTCAGAACACAAATTGCCAGATAGTTTTTCTTACAACAAAATATCATTACAGAATATTGTGATCTAAGATACCAGGAAAACTTCTTTTCAAGTCCAATTAGCCAAAAGAGCAATAACCATATTCGATGCTAAACATAGAACAAATTCCTTTTAAGGAATGTTGAGAACAATATGCACATGAGAATGACGTAGTGCTGATGGTCTAAATACGTCATAAATTAGTGATCTAACATGAGTCTATCAAGTCTAACAATACCTCTTGGGAAGTTCAAGATCTTTGGAGTTGGTTCATCCAGTTTAGTAATTTAGATTGTGGGTTCAATTTTAAATAAAGGTCTATGGTATATCATTTCAGAGATTATAAAAACTTATCCTATAAAAAAAAATATATAAACTCAGATCCCATAACTAAAATAAAGTCTAAATGTAAAATAAAAAATTAGGATTTTTTTTTTTTAAAGCATTCATCAAGAATTAATAAATAATATCTTGATTTTCTACAGCTTCTTGTGGCATTGGCAACGGCATACAGATACACTGGCCCAGTGGTTAACATGACCGTTGCAAAACTCGAAGCAGAGCAACTTTATGGGGGTGGAGAAGGCAAAACAGATGGAATTGACGAGGACCTGTTCGTCAGAATTTTGGGGACCAGAAGTTTTGGTCACCTTAATGCTGTATTCGACCATTACAAAGAATTATACGGCCACGACATTAATAAGGTATTTGTAATCAATTAACAATGTTAAGCAAACCATTAAACACCCATTATGCAAGAATTTTAATGGATATACTGTCCAGGGATTGAAAGAGAAGCATGCAGGAGAGATGGGGGCTGTCATAAGAACCACAATAAAATGCATCAATCGTCCTGCAAGATATTTTGCTAAGGTAATTCGTGTTTTTTTCTCAACCTCTAAAAATTTAGGTACTTTTTTAAAGTTTATGAAAGCATTAATGAGATTGGGTATTACAGGTTTTGAATCTATGTTTGAAAGGCCTTCAGGAAGGAAGGAGAAGCGAAGAGAAGAGTCTAACAAGGATTGTTGTGACACGAGCTGAGATTGATATGCAGCGAATCAAGGCTGAATTTATTGGCAAGTATGGAAGGCCTTTGGAAAATGCAATTAAGGATGCCACAGTTGGAAATCACAGGAGTTTTCTGCTTCATCTCATTGGCTCCGAGGATGACATTTAAGTTAGGGAATACCATTTTATGCAAGCTTATTATACATATTGATCTAGTTTAATGGTAGAAATCATTAGGTCATTTCCGTTACCATCCAAACTGACCAAGAACCCAACTTAAAATTAGGTTACATTTTACTTGACATTAGTCACATTTCAAGTGTGCCATATTTTCTTGGTGGCTGCCTTGTGGAAAAAAAACTGCTGTTTTGATCATCTCATAAACAGATCATTTTGTTTGCTGATTAGATTATTGTAATGGTCAAATTTGCATTTTTATGTTATTTTCTATTTAGTTCTCTTTATGTAAGAGACAGGAGAGGAGAGTTGACACATATATCTCCACATATCTAGTTTCCATTTTATATATATTTCAATAACATTCACCTAATTTTAATATTTATTAGATTTATCTATGCATCTAAATCCCCATATTCATTGTCCACCTTTAAACGATCATTTTCCCACCAATGAACAATTTTGTATTTATGAGATTGACCTCATGCTGAATGTGACCCTTGTTTGTTTTAAACTCAAATTCAATTTGTAGTCTATTGGCCCCCTTTATTATTTTTCCCAAGAAAGAATGGCTAAGCATATGACATGTGAAACATGAAGCTATAAAATACTAGCACATCCAAGTCCTCTATTATCTTAGAGAATTAAAGGAGCAATCAATATCATATCATTTGTACTTGATGTACTAAAAGGAGGAGAAAATCTACCTACATCCTTTTTGGGCTCATTCATGTCATATTTAATCTTTTAGATATATATTTTTAGGGATTGAACTAAGAGAACATACCTCCTTATGACATAACAATGACCTTTTAAAGCTGTTTTAAAATACTTCTAGTCATCAATTGTAGAAAAGGAAAGAGAAAACAAAGGTCAACCAAGTGATTAGTAAGAAATTTGAACACATCAAACAACAATAAATTTGAATGTAGATAACGAGTCCACAATTATAGACTTAAGCTAAACTGATGGACTTGATCTCAAATAAAGCATACATTTAATATATGATCCAAAGAACTTTATTAACAAAAATATCAAATTTCCCATGTTACACATTGTGTGATTCTAGTGTCCTTGACAATGGCATACATTATTTGGTTAATGAGATAGGTACATATATTTTCTATTTAGTTTCCACATATATTTGTGCTTAATTTCAAAATGTGTTAGACCACACACCACGATGTATTAGATTTGTTCTTATCGTACTTATGTGTATTCATTATATTGGATTAACTTATATCACCCTTAAGAAAAGTGCTTTTCCTTTATATTTTAGTGAACCCACTTAATCCTAGATGACCTAATCTTCTTTCTAGGGTGTCTCATCATATTAAGGTTTTAGATATACAATTGTTGAAAATTATATTCTATTTTTAGTTATGAATTTTTTCATCCTATCTCTTCATTGATCTATATTTTAGGTTTTCATACATATTTGCTATCTCATCTTTTACCCACCCTTATATTAGCTTTAAGGTTTGCATTTTTTACTTGTTTTCAATTCTAGTTTAGCTCAAATTATTTTTCTTAATTTTAATATGAAATTACTTTCCCTTTTTTTATATTATTATTAATGTTAAGAGCTACTGATAATCTCTAATATTCTACTAAGAAAGAGTGTTTAGTTAAACTGTAATATGACATCTTGTTAAAACATAATATTATTAGGGCTCATTACCCTTATAAAATTTATATATTATTCTAATATATGATTATAAAACTTTAAATATTATATAAGTTTTCTTAAAAGTTTTCTATTTAAAATAATTATAGTTCAATAACTATTATATTTATTATTTACAAATGGTAGTTTTGAATAGATGTGACTAATACCCATTTAGGTATTTGCCTAATCCTTTTCTTAAGGCTTGGTTACCTCTCATTGAGAGGAGTGTGAGTTGAAGTTTTATACTAAGCAATATATGTTGTTATGAATAAGGTTTTGTACCTAACTAGTTCCTTAGTGGGATCCTATTAACATGTTAAGGCAACTTAGGTAATAGAAATCTTTCTAGAAGTCTAAGTTGTCATAAGGTCTTGGGTAAGTGCACCAAGATGGTGAACAGAAAAGTGGCCACATGCCAAAAAAAATAAAAAAATTTCATAACCCGTACGGGTTCTAAAATTTCAAAAACATGCTAGGCTTGGTAACACCAAGCCTAGAGAAAAGACAATTTAAAAAACCAAAAGTTCCTCAAAACCCGTACGGGTTTTGAGGAACATTTTTTTTAAATAAAAAAATTTAAAGTTTCTCAAAACCCGTACAGGTTTTGAGAAACATATTTCTTTTGTTTAGGCCATGGGTTTTGGCCATTTTCAACACCAAAACCCGTGGAACAACAGCAAGGAGAAGCCAAAAAAAGCATCGAACCCGCACGGGTTTGCAACAATTTTTTATTTTCCCATCATCAAAAGCAATTTTCAACAATGGCACCCCGTCGAACAGGTAAGATTTGATTTGTTTGATTATTTTTCTTTGCATCTTAATTAAATTAGGGGTTTTTAATTGATTTAAGTTTTGTTTTTATTAATTTGATGTCAGATTCTTCAAGCAATCCCCAAAAATGAAATAGACAACAAAGACCTCCTCTTACACAAGCAACACAAGAAAACCCTGTTAACATTGCACAAGAGAAACAAGAAAACCCTCAAAATCCTGAAAATATTGCTCCTCAACAACCACCACCACCCCGAAACCCTCCACATCCTCCATTAGATCATGTAGATACCACACGAGGATCTCATCAATCGCCTTACACAAAATAGTGCCCAAATTTCTATATTGGTGAATAGGTTGAGGACCTCTAAGCTTGAGCACCACTCAACCCTTGCCAGAACACTAGAAACAATGGCTAATAGTGCAAATAAGGTATCTAGGGAGGTTACGAAATGGGGTTCATGGAGGGATAGATGTCGAACATTTTATGCGGAAGGGTTGTCATATGATCAAGTGAAGAAAAAGGGCATAGTTAAATCTGACATATGTGCTCTTTTCACCGATCCTATTACCAGTAACAACCTAGAACTAAATACGACTCGGTTTCCTATACATTGGTGTGTTCATGCTAGGTTGAAAGATGCTTTTTGGGATAGGTGGTATATGGTCTTTGACTAACCACCTTGTAATAATTGGGAGGTGCCTCTATATTTTTTGAGAAAGTTGTATTGTGAGTTTATCCTCGACGAGAAGCCGAATTACTTTGACATCTGACAATTTCAGGGTAGAGGGAGAGGCTCTGCGCAGGATAGACCTGGGGCCCATAGGGTGGTAGATCCACAACATAGGAGGTGTACAACTCCTAAACCCATGGTTCATGTCACTATCCCTATATCCTTGAAGGTGTCTATGGAATTACAAACTCTTTAGGCAGCTGCATCATTAACTGATGTCATTGTTCAGCATGGGACACAACTGGTCAAAGTAGAGGATGTACCAGCACCTACAACATCTCCTTCATCAGCGACACCTCCTTCATCAGCAGCACCTCATGCATCATTTGGCACGAGCCAACCCATTCAGCATATGTGCCCCACCTGCCAGGGTGTATGTTCTGGTGTAGACACTGACGCGGACGAGGATGGTGGGACATCTCATTCATGTACATGTTGCGGGAGTAGATGCCATGCTTCCACTGCAGAGGATGTGGCCCTCACCGATGAACTGCTCAATATGTTGTACCCTCTCTATCAGACACAGGTGCATTTAATTATGTTTATGACATGCTATCAATTAAGTGACTAAATCTTATAAAAAGAAATCAATTTTTATTTTTAGAACAATTTAAAGTGACATATAAATAAAATGTATTGCAGGGTGCAATAGGTGGTGGGAGTACACCACATACTGTTCAGTCGACTCCACGATCACGAGTAGTTTCACCACCAGAGGTAAAGATTTGTAAATTTGTTAAAAATATAATAATTCATTGGATTCAAAATATATTTTGTTAATTATATGTATCATTACTTGATATTTTGTAGGGCTTATCAGTGGTTGAGATGTCCCAACTTGATGATATCACGCTTTCAGCCATTGACTTTGGCCAAGATAGCTATGCGGTACTATTTAGATTTATATATTTTTTACTTAAGTGATATATTAAATACATGCTCTTTTCCCTTATGTTAATTTTTTTCCATTAGTTTACCCCATCTGCCTCGAGGACATCTCGTGTAAGAAAGCCATCCTCTAGCACTCCAAGGCAAAAAAAGATATCCTCTCGAAACCCAAACGACAGAAGGTAATTCACTACAATTTAAATTCAATTGTTGAAATGTATTATGATTAAACATGTATATGTAGATATTGATAAATGCACTTAATTTATTTGTTCTATATACAGAAACATATGGGGTTTACGGAATTAATGAATGCACCTGATGTCGATGAGGTTCAGCAGAGGGAAGAGGTGATATCTTAATATTCACTTTGGATTGCATTCTTGCTTGTTCAAAATAACTAAATCCTTTTATGTCTATATCATATGTTATCATTTTTCATACAGGAAATGGTAATAGCTACATCAGATTCGACAAGGCCTCCTAAGGTTACAGGAGAACTATACGAGGCTTCGGTGTGCATTTTTTCTACATATGTTAAAAATATTTGTTTTATCTAGTTTGTCAACAACTTTGGGTTATTAACTTGTATGATTGTCTTTAAACTATTACAGGCCCCTTGCAAACTTCCTACTGTTATTCTACCATTCCATTTCAGTAGAAGTTCTACACGTATATTTTGGGATCCAACATGACCAAGGCAAAAGGTATGTTTGTCTTAGATCAACTCCTTTTCACTAAGTGCACAACGGAGTTGAAACCGTCTAGTTAACTTCTTTTGGATCACTTACCATGGATATAGGAAATGGTCGTAACTGATTCATCTGTGACTTTGCTTTCTACGACCACAACACATCCATCTGAGGCTCCGGTAGGCTTTAGTTTTTTAGTGTATTCATTTTTAGTTATTATGTGTTATTTGACATATATGTCATTAACATGTATTAATGTTGTTTTACCAGTTATAGCCTCCTGTAGGACATCCCATAGATCCTCAACCTCACCGAATTGCAAAAGACAGAGATGAGGTAATCAACATTTCAACTTCAAACAATTTAGAGTTCAGTATTTAGTTATTTTGATGTTATATTGAGAAAATATATCTGATTAGACATTTGAATTGTCCTTGTGCAGCCACGTACTGCTTCGAAGAGGCTCGATTTTGATGATCCGCCACAGTCATAGATACGGATAGAGACATATAGTTATAGTTGTGGTCATTGAAGGGCCAATTTTTTATATATTCGACATTTGTATATGTATATATCGACTTCGACAGACATGGCACATGCCACATTTTTGTAACTATTATTGATTTGGCATCTATGCCATTTTTTGATATATGTACATGATTATTGTTCATTTTGATATATATGAAACTTGATATTCAATCTAATTTGTTCATTGATATATATGAAACATGATATTCCTGAAACTTAGTTATTTGCTATTGAAATGTGATCAAATTTGTTAGTTGTGTATATGTCTTGAAATGTGATCCAATTTGTTCATTTCTTGTAACTCATATGGCGTATACTTTTAAACAATCTATTGCTCATATTGTGTATACCCAAGTACTGATACCGGTAATGTTGATATTCTATATTTTGATTGAGTGAATTTGCTTTGAGTCCTTCATGCATGAAGAGATTGGAGTGAAGTTATTATTTCATAAACTCGTGCTTATGGAGTGAAGTTCATCATTTCAAGAACCAATTAAGACATTTCATCACCTATAAAAGAAGAGTTGAAGCACTTATGGACAATCTGTTTGAACCTATGGGGTTGTCTTATTGCTGCCTAAAAAATCCTATCTCGGTTTTGGGCAACTCGATTCCGTTTTCTTGTGGTGAGATTTTTTCTGTCGCATCAAAAACCGTCAAAAGATGTCAATGAGAGGTGGCAAAATAGTGCATCTTTCGTTCTGCTTGTCGTGGGAATGAACCATCAGCGCGAGTGCCTCTAGGTGGCTGGGTGGCCGGGTTTATGCTAGGTGTGCCCTTGTCTCGCTCCCCAAGGCGTCTGATCATTACGAGCCACCTCATAGCGACGTTTTCGCTTGAGCGCTCAAAGCGGAAAAAATGGTCAAACTTTGACGTAGCGTAACTTGGAGACCGTGGCACTTATGGACGATCGGTTTGAACCTATGGAGTCGTGTTATTGCTGCCTAGAAAATCCTATCTCAGATTTGGGCAAGTTGATTCCATTTTCTTATGGTGAGATTTTTTCTGTAGCATCAAAAACCGTCAAAAACTGTCAGTGAGAGGTGGCAAAATAGTTCATCTTTCGTTCTACTTGTCGTGGGAATGAACCGTCAGTGCGAGCACATCTGGGTGGTCAGGTTTACACTAGGTGTGCCCTTGTCTCACTCCCCAAGGCGTCTGATCGTTACGAGCCACCTCATAGCGACGTTTTCCCTTG
The DNA here is from genome assembly GCF_030272615.1 of Cryptomeria japonica. Taxonomy (NCBI): domain Eukaryota; kingdom Viridiplantae; phylum Streptophyta; class Pinopsida; order Cupressales; family Cupressaceae; genus Cryptomeria; species Cryptomeria japonica. The sequence goes on along the minus strand of NC_081407.1, from coordinate 887,860,180 downwards.
AGCGCCTAAAGCAGAAAAAATGGTCAAACTTTGACGTAGCATAACTCGGAGACCATGGCACTTATGGACAATCTGTTTGAACCTATGGGGTCATGTTATCGCTGCCTACAAAATCCTATCTCAGATTCGGGCAACTTGATTCCATTTTCTTGTGGTGATATTTTTTCTGTCACATCAAAAACCGTAAAAAACTATCAGTGAGAGGTGGCAAAATAGTGCATCTTTCGTTCTGCTTGTCGTGGGAACAAACTGTTAGCGTGAGAGTGTCTAGGTGGCTGGATTTACGCTAGGCGTGCCCTTTTCTCACTCCCCAAGGCGTCCGATCGTTACGAGCCACCTCGTAGCGACGTTTTCCCTTGAGTGCTCAAAGCGGAAAAAATGGTCAAACTTTGACGTAGCCTAACTTGGAGACTGTGGCACTTATGGACAATCTGTTTGAACCTATGGGGTCATGTTATCACTACCTACAAAATCCTATCTCGGATTTGGGCAACTCGATTCCTTTTTCTTATGGTGAGATTTTTTCTGTTGCATCAAAAACTGTCAAAAACTGTCAGTGAGAGGTGGCAAAATGGTGCATCTTTCGTTCTGTTTGTCGTGAGAATGAACCATTAGCGCGAGCGCGTCCAGGTGGTTGGGTTTACGCTAGGTGTGCCCTTGTCTTGCTCCCCAAGGCGTCCGATCGTTACAAGCCACCTCATAGCGACGTTTTCCCTTGAGCGCTCAAAGCGGAAAAAATGGTCAAACTTTGACGTAGCATAACTCAAAGACCGTGGCACTTATGGATGATCTGTTTGAACCTATGGGGTCATGTAATCGCTGCCTACAAAATCCTATCTCGGATTCGGGCAACTCGATTCCGTTTTCTTATGGTGAGATTTTTTTTGTTGCATCAAAAACCGTAAAAAACTGTCAGTGAGAGGTGGCAAAATAGTGCATCTTTCGTTCTGCTTGTCGTGGGAATGAACCATTAGTGCGAGTGCATCCGGGTGGCTGGGTTTACACTAGGTGTTCCCTTGTCTCGCTCCCCAAGACGTCCGATCGTTACGAGCCACCTCGTAGCGACATTTTCCCTTGAGTGATCAAAGCGGAAAAAATGGTCAAACTTTGACATAGCGTAACTCGGAGACCGTGGCACTTATGGACAATCCATTTGAACCTATGGGGTCATGTTGTCGCTGCCTACCAAAATCCTATCTCGAATTCGGACTATTCCTACTAGCCCTTCAAATCGGGTAATTCAATAATAACTCAAAACTTTCCTAAAACACTTGGAAAAAAAATTGCATATTCATATTCAAAATTTGCAAATCAGCCCCATGGACACTTTCAAATATAAAATTTGGCATCTTATATAAACTATCAAGCTCATTACTGTTTATATTTACAAAATTTTGCATCTAAATATGCAAATTACAACTCGTTGTTGTTTTTTTATACAAAACTTAGCATCTAGATATGCACATTACAACTCATTGTTGTTTTTTAATACAAAATTTAGCATCTAGATATGCACATTACAACTCATTGATGTTTTGATATACAAAATTTGGCATCTACATATGCACATAATAGCTCATATGCATATTACAGCTCATATGCATGTAGAGCACATCCAAAAAAGTGAAGTTACAACGTTTCGCAAAAGATATATACAAAATTGTCAAAATTATTCTACCATATTGTAGAATTATTCTTCTAGATGGCCCAAAATCAATCAAGTGAACCTTCTGGATCAGCTCTAACCCTTAGTGTCTCAAGTATTGCCTCATGGTCTAATTCACGAACTTCCCACAAATCCTTGTTAAGAGGTCTACCACGATATTTAATCAAATGAATATTTGTTGCAACAAGAAGGTTTGAGTAATGAAGAATATGTCTATGTGTCTCAAAGTCCTCAAACAACCAGGCATTAGAATTTTTGATAGGGTACCTGCATTTTATAGAAGAATAATGCAAAAATCAATACAACGATTGCTAAATAAATGAGTTTAAGAGGTCTCAATACAACTCGACACAACAACGTGGTACCTTCTAAGCCATGTCCCTGTCACAACAACGGATCCTATTGGGTACTCAATACCCTCTCCATCAACCACTGTAGAAGTTAATTTCTTTTTAGCCTCAATACAACGACACAAAAAGTAATATGTTCCTTCTTCTTTGTTCTCATCTGCAATAATTGCATATACATGACCTGCATTTAATAGAAGGATATAAGTTAATACCAAAATCAGCATAAGTTAATAAAAATAAATAAAGCTTAAAATTGTAGCACATTGGAACCCTTTACCTGGTTCAACTATGTCTAATACATGGTCAAAATCCACTGATGCTTCAATCAGGTTCATTTGTAGTGCTCTAGGAAGTTGATATGTATCTAGGGTTTGCAAAGGTCTACAAGACCATTGGTCAACCCACTCTTTTGATTCACATTCATCCCACAAAAAATGCATACACGAAGAGCAAAAGCATGCAATATGTCTAGTATAAATAACTAGTGATGTTGCATTTGAACTTCTAAATGAATGCATGTCACTTGATCCAGTTAGTGTATAACAATCTAGATAGTTTTCAATGTTAGATTCACTTATTAACCAGAAATATCTAGAAACCATAGACTTATCTGCATTACCTGGTCCCATCTTAGAGCTACACCATTGCATAATTGTTTTTGCATCTATTAACATTGCACCACCTTCGTACTTCAATTCCTCTCTGGTAAGAACTCTTTTCACACATGCTCCCGCATCATCATGCTCTCCTTTTCCATGCCCTGGCTCAATGAAATTCCAAAAATGTTGCACACCACTTGTCACATGCATCCTAGTCAACCAGTAGAACATCCTTGCATTCTTGAATTGTGCGGTGCAATTGTCCGACCATATTAAGTGTTGGTTGTATCTTATATCTATTTCCCTTAAACTATCATAGAAGACTATAAATCATCCTTGCACAAACTCTGAGGAATGTGTACAATCATCGCTGATATAGAAGTGATATTCTCTTATAACCTTTCTGTCCTCCTCGGTGCTATCATGTGCATGCATGAATGCTATGTGTACAAAAATTGTAACTTGTGTAGAGTGGTAATACATAGATTGTACTTCATTTTGTGGCTTTAGTGTATAATTCTTAGCAAAATCAACGACAGAGACAATAGTGCCGAGGGGGAAAGTGTCCTTACACAACTTGAATTGCTCATCTAACCATCTAGCTCTATGTGTATGACCTATGTACTCATATACTAGTTTCTCTTGAAACATCTTCATAAAATCAGCTACGCATATATCCCTTTTCACTAACTCACACCTCTTTAATTCTTTTCCATCTTTAACACCATATGTTACTGACTTATATTTTCCAATAGAAACTAGTTCCTTACCAATTTTATGTGTGCTATCCAGATGTAGGCATCTATGCAACTGTTGCAAACCACCACATGTAGGACAAAAACCTCTCAAACACATCATCTTATAATAAATGCACCCATCATCTCATCTACATAGTACACTTGAAATAAATTCTCTTGGTGACTTAGGAGGTGCTTGTAGACCACATTCCTGCAAAACATCGTTACTGTGCAAAGTACAACAGATATCGCGATAAATATCATAATGCATGGAAAATTCAACATGGACCCTACAACATGTAGTACGTGCATGATTAATCTTAACATAAAATGGTTTTGTCATCTCAAAAAATCTTTGACTAATTTTAATTTGAGGAAAGCTTTGAAGAAACCTTTCATAAAATTGTGTTTGAGTTTTATCTAAATAGTGTTTTGGATGTGGCTCACGATTACTAATTCCAATTTGCCTTCTAACAACATCTCTTTGGTTGGGTGAAACCCTTGTGTTGTCATGCCAAAATCTCTCAACTAACGTTCTTAGTGCATCAACAACAACCTTGTCCTTGCGTGGGAGTCTACCAGAGAATGCCCAAAGAGAATTATTGTTAGGATCCTCAATTTTCTCTTGTCTCTCTAGGGCATAGTGTAATGTGGTTCTACTTATCCTTAATGACTTGCTTGTTTTGCTTATTAAACGAGATTTTTTCATTTCCTTTCCCATTATGGTTGATGTGAGGACACGACGAGTAACATTAGCATCTTTAGTGCGTGATTTTGAACCAATGGCTTGGTATGCATCAAAAAGATTTCTCACAATGGTTCTTTCACTATTATTTTCGGATGTTCTTAACCTCAAAATTTTCATTGTCTCTCTAAATTTCAGATTTTTAATCATTTCAACAACTAATTGGCATCTTCCACTTTGATTTAAGTTTTCAAAATAGTTATTCCAAATTCTTCTAACCGTTCTTCTACAAGTTCTTTCGGAAATTTAATCATGCATTGGCTTCACAATATTTTCATCAATATCTATTAGGAACTTTGGTTTTCTACGAATTATTCTAAGAGGTATTAAGATTGGTGCATGCTCTTCGTTTTCATTAGGTGCATTATGTGCATTGATCACATCAAATTCAAATGGTAAATCTTCTTCAATTTCATTAACATGTGCATTCACCGAATCATTTTCAAATGGTCTATGTTCATTGCATTCATTAGGTGCATTCATCATATGTATTTGAACTGGTGTATGTTGATCATTTTGATTTGGTGCATTAATCATATCAACTTCAATTGTTGAATGTTCATCACTTTCATTAGGTGCATTAGATGATGTACCTTCACGTAATCTCTTCATACACTCCCTTTGTCTTTCCTTTGCTACCTCTCTTTATTCATTTGTTCCTCTCTTATTCTTTCCCATTGTCCTACACATAACATCATGATGACAATCCACAATCAAATAGAAAAAAAACAACAAATGATCATCATTTTGTTATAATCTAAAGTAACAATAATAAAATAACTTCAAAAAAAACCAAAATACAAGACAAATAAATCATAATCAAAGCAAAAAAACAACAAATGATCATGATTTTGTTATTATCTAAAGTAACAATTATAAAATAACTTAAAAATCAATCATTCCAAAGCAAAAGTGACAAAAGAATATGAAAACCTAACTGTTACTGTCCCAAAAAATCATGTGCAAAAGCAATGGGGCCTTCAAACAACTTGCAATGCTATTTTTGAGGCTGTTGGGACTAAAATATATAAAGATTTTCCCATAACCCATACGGGTTATGGAAACCTTATATGTCAACGTTCACAATTTCTCATAACCCGTACAGGTTATGTAGAACTAGAAGTTTTGGCCTTAGTTCTACCCGTATGGGCTATGTAGAACTAGGAAAAGGAGAGGGGGAGAGGGAGAGAGGGAGGGAGAGGGAGAGAGGGAGAGGGAGAGGGAGAGGGAGAGAGATGGAGGGAGAGGGAAGGAAAAGGAGAGGGGGAGAGGGAGAGAGGGAGAGAAGGAGAGGGAGAGGGAGAGAGGGAGATTGGGGAAAGGAGAGGGGGAGAGCGAGATTGGGAAAAGGAGAGGGGGAGGGAGAGAGGGAGAGAGGGGGAGGGAGAGAGGGAGAGAAGGAGAGGGGGAGGGAGAGAGGGAGAGAAGGAGAGGGGGAGGGAGAGAGGGAGAGAAGGAGAGGGGGAGGGAGAGAGGGAGATTGGGGAAAGGAGAGGGGGAGAGTGAGATTGGGAAAAGGAGAGGGGGAGGGAGAGGGAGAGAGAGGGAGATTGGGAAAAGGAGAGATTGGGGAAAGGAGAGGGGGAGAGGGAGAGAGAGAGAGAGAGGGACAAGGAGAGGGGGAGAGGGAGAGGGAGAGAGAAAGAGATTGGGGAAAGGAGAGGGGGAGAGGGAGAGAAAGTGAGATTGGGAAAAGGAGAGGGGGAGATGAAGAGAGGGAGGGAGAGGGAGGGAAAAGGAGAGGGGGATAGGGAGATTGGGGAAAGGAGAGGGGGAGAGGGAGAGAGGGGGAGATTGGGAAAAGGAGAGGGGGAGAGGGAGAGAGAGGGAGATTGGGAAAAGGAGAGGGGGAGAGGGGGAGAGGGAGAGAGGGAGAGAAGGAGGGGGAGAGGGAGAGAGGGAGAGAAGGAGGGGGGGAGGGAGAGAGGGAGAGGGAGAGAGAGAGATTGGGAAAAGGAGAGGGGGAGGGATATTGGGGAAAGGAGAGGGGGAGAGGGAGAGGGAGAGAGAGGGAGATTGGGGAAAGGAGAGGGGGAGAGGGAGAGGGAGAGAGAGGGAGATTGGGGAAAGGAGAGGGGGAGAGGGAGAGAAAGCGAGATTGGGAAAAGGAGAGGGGGAGATAAAGAGAGGGAGGGAGAGGGATGGAAAAGGAGAGGGGGATAGGGAGATTGGGGAAAGGAGAGGGGGAGAGGTAGAGAGGGGGAGATTGGGAAAAGGAGAGGGGGAGAGGGAGAGAGAGGGAAATTGGGAAAAGGAGAGGGGGAGAGGGAGAGAGGGAGAGAAAGAGAGGGGGAGGGAGAGAGGGAGAGGGAGAGAGGGAGAGGGGGAGGGAGAGAGGGAGATTGAGGAAAGGAAAAGGGGAGAGCGAGATTGGGAAAGGAGAGGGGGGGAGAGAGGGAGAGAGCGAGATTAGGAAAAGGAGAGGGGGAGGGAGAGGGAGAGAGAGGGAGATTGGGAAAAGGAGAGGAGGAGAGAGAGAGAGAGAGAGAGAGAGAGAGAGAGAGAGAGAGAGAGAGAGAGAGAGAGAGAGAGAGAGAGAGAGAGAGAGAGAGAGAGAGAGAGAGAGAGAGAGAGAGAGAGAGAGAGAGAGAGAGAGAGAGATTGGGGAAAGGAGAGGGGGAGAGGGAGAGAAAGAGAGATTGGAAGGAGAGGGGGAGATGAAGAGAGGGAGGGAGAGGGAGGGAAAAGGAGAGGGGGATAGGGGAGAGAGGAAGGGAGAGGGAGAGGAAGAGAGAGGGAGATTGGGAAAATGAGAGGGAGAGAGGGAGAGAAGGAGAGGGGGAGGGAGAGAGGGAGAGAGGGAGATTGGGGAAAGGAGAGGGGGAGAGGGAGAGAGAGGAAGATTGGGAAAAGGAGAGGGGGAGAGGGAGAGAGAGGGAAGTTGGGAAAAGGAGAGGGGGGAGAGGGAGAGAGGGAGAGAAGGAGAGGGGGAGGGAGAGAGGGAGAGGGAGAGAGAGATTGGGAAAAGGAGAGGGGAGGGAGAGGGAGAGAGAGGGAGATTGGGAAAAGGAGAGATTGGGGAAAGGAGAGGGGGAGAGGGAGAGAAGGAGAGGAGGAGGGAGAGAGGGAGATTGGGGAAAGGAGAGGGGGAGAGGGAGAGAGGGAGAGGGAGAGAGTGAGATTGGGAAAAGGAGAGGGGGAGAGGGAGAGGGAGAGAGAGGGAGATTGGGGAAAGGAGAGGGGGAGAGGGAGAGAAAGCGAGATTGGGAAAAGGAGAGGGGGAGATGAAGAGAGGGAGGGAGAGGGAGGGAGAGAAGGAGAAGGGGAGGGAGAGAGGAAGGGAGAGGGAGAGGGAGAGAGAGGAGGGAGATTGGGAAAAGGAGAGGGAGAGAGGGAGATTGGGAAAAGGAGAGGGGGAGAGGGAGAGAGAGCGAGATTGGGAAAAGGAGAGGGGGAGAGGGAGAGAGGGAGAGAAGGAGAGGGGGAGGGATGAGAGGGAGAGGGAGAGAGCAAGATAGGGAAAAGGAGAGGGGGAGGGAGAGGGAGAGAGAGGGACATTGGGAAAAAAGAGAGATTTGGGAAAGGAGAGGAGGAGAGGGAGAGAAGGAGAGAAGGAGAGAGAGAGAGAGAGAGAGAGAGAGGAGAGAGAGAGGAGAGATGAGAGAGAGAGAGAGAGGACGAGAGAGAGAGAGAGAGAGAGATTGGGAAAAGGAGAGGGAGAGAAGGAGAGGGGTAGGGAGAGAGGGAGATTGGGGAAAGGAGAGGGGGAGAGGTGAGAGAGAGGGAGATTGGGAAAAGGAGATGGGGAGAGGGAGAGAGGGAGGGAGGGAGGGGAAATAGAGGGAGATTGGGAAAAGGAGAGGGGGAGAGAGAGAGAGAGAGGGAGAGAGAGGGAGATTGGGAAAAGGAGAGGGAGAGAGAGAGAGAGAGATGAGAGGAGTGAGAGAGAGAGAGAGAGAGGGGGGGGAGGGAAGAGAGGAGATTGGGGAAAGGAGAGGGGAGAGGGAGAGAGAGGGAGATTGGGAAAAGGAGAGGGGGCGAGGGAGAGAGGAAGGGAGAGGGAGGGCGGAGATGGGGAGAATAGGATAAAGAGAGGGAGAAGGGGAGAGAGAGAGAGAGAGAGAGAGAGAGAGAGAGAGAGAGAGAGAGAGAGAGAGGGGGGGGGGAGAGAAAGAGAGAGAAGGAGGAGAGGGTGAGAATAGGATAGGATAATGTGTGTGTGTGTGTGAGAGAGAGTGAGAGTGAGTGTGTGTGTGTGTGTGTGTGTGTGTGTGTGTGTGTGTGTGTGTGTGTGTGTGTGTGAGAGAGAGAGAGAGAGAGAGAGAGGAGAGAGAGAGAGAGAGAGAGAGATGAAGTAGAGAGAGAACAAGAAGGAGAAAAGGGTGAGAGAATAAAAAATAGAGAAGTGTGAGGGGGAGAGAGATGAGATAGAACTCAAGGAAGATAATTAGGGCTCAGAATAGACAAAGACAATGATGGGGAAGTAAGATGAGAGAGAGAGAGAGAGAGAGAGAGGAAAAGAAGAGGTACATGCATGTATACAAACATATATACATATATCTATATAAATATATGTATATATAACTATAGATATGCATATATACATACATAAACACATATTATCTAGGTATGTCTAAAACATGTGTAGTAAATGTTAAGTTTACAAGCATACATTATTATGTCTTCATACCCCATACCGGTTTTGTGAAACCAAAAAAAATGTTTTTAGTTCTTCATAACCCGTACGGGTTTTGTGAAACAAAAAAAAAATTTCTAGTTCTTCATAACCCGTATGGGTTATGAAGAACTGCGAATAGTACTTTTGGTTCTTCAAAACCCGTGGGGGTTTTGGCTTGGTAAGAGGGTTGGAAAATGACCCTAAGGCTTGCAAGCCCATTTTCCCCCCTTTTTTGTTCCTTTACACATTTTTTCATCCTCCACCATGATTTCTTGACTTCATCGTCATCAGGTTTACAAATGATGAAGTGGGTATCTCTAAAATTACCACCATAATCTCACACATCTTCTTAGTTTTCTGACCATATAATTTTTTTAAATTTTGGACAACATTAGCATAGTAAACTTTAATTTTCTTTATCAGTGCCTTGACAATCCTCACAGACATATGTCTACCATTTTTTTAATAACTTTTGATATACGTGACCAAATTCAAAATAAATTATATATTATTGTTCTACACTAGATTCTATACACTTTAAAAAAAAACATTGCATTTTTTTATTATTTTGATGCAAGTTATGCCCAACGCACGAACAGGTACCAAATTTTTAGGATGTGATCACTTCCAAAAATCATAAAAAATAAAATACTCAACAAAAAATTACAAAAAAATACACAACTTCTAGATCTCACTCTTACCTATCATCCTACCAGAGGGTTTTACAAAATACTAAATCTAACTATATATTTTGTGCAGCGCACAAAAACAGCTATGTTATATTGTTCTGAAAAAATCAGGAACAATTTTTCGTGCATGAAAGGTTTGACCTTCTTAATATTATCCAATTTTTTTAAAAATTAGTAGTTTAGAAACTAGATTCAGAGTACTACAATTCTTATTCTTTTTTCAAATCCTAGTTTTGAGTGCATGACCTTCAAATAGCTCTTTGAAGTTCAGGTTTACCTGTTTTCAAAAAAAAAAAAAAAAGTGGCCACTTATACCCCCCTTTTTGTTCACCATCTTGGTGCACTTACCCTCTTATCTCATCTTTTGGCATTTAATTCTTGTGTCCTAAGTTGCTATGTAAAGTTATCTCGTGTTATAAGACAGACACATGCCATCATCTTGCCTAATCTTATCTCTCACCTTGTCTTCATAAGAAATATATTATACACTTTATATCATAGATTTTGAGAACATATTTTTATATGATGAATATGAAATATTTTTAATATATCGGTAAGGAGACATTCTAATTACATTAATCTAGAAAAAATGACACCGTCGATGGCTATTACATTTAACTTAAAAAATAAGGCTTATAATCAATGTATGGACAATAAGAAGAGACCCATTTGTATGTGAAAATATCTTAGCATTCAAACTTAAAAGGTTCATAAAAATTTTTGAATGGAAAAGGTTAAGACTTCAACTTGCTCCCATTTTTATGTTAAAGGGTTAAAGTTGCTCAAAACTTGTAACCACATTAAATACAAAATAAAATAATATTTTATTAGTTGTCTATTTAACTATGACAATAAATAGGAACAGGGGTAACATCTTTACCTCTATTTAGCTAAAAATTGCCTTATGGAATTTGTTATAGATCCTTAATTGATCTCAATAAATGATTTATGTTAAATCCTATTTCAAATATTTTTAATGGTTTCCTACCCATTGCATCTCATAGGATCCCAATTGCTATTACCAAGGTTTTTGGAGAGTTTATATGAACAATAATTCATTTTCAAGGATATAAATTACACATATATCAAGAGATTTGAAATTGTCGTTTTCATCTATAGCTATCTTGACATTATTTTCTATAATATTATGCAAAAGAATAGTAGATCAAACTACTAGAATTCATGCTCATGCGTGAATCCATTTTAAGAAAATAAGATATATAAGATTAGATCTTACTTGTAATTTCAACTTTAATTCATTGCTACAATATTAGTCTTACAATTGCCCTTCCAATGCCTCCCTAAATTAATAAATGGGTCTTACAATTGTCGGTCCATAGCTACTAGAGAAGCCTATGCTCATACTTTCATAATAGACTCATATCTCTTTGATAAAATTACTTAGGTAGAAAATAAACTTAATAGGCTTTGATACCATTTTCAATAATTAGAAGCATTTTCATTACATAAAGAGTCAATGCACAAACTAATAAGGATTTAAGCATTTCCTAAAATACATTTTTGATTATCTTGGTTGTATGTGTGTACTATCTTGGTTGTATGTGTGTACATACATACATATATATATGTATGTATGTATACATATATATTTACACACACGTATATGTATATGTATATGTATATGTATATGTATGTATGTATGTATGTACATACATATGCATGCATATACAAACATATACATATGCATTATCTATGTATGTTTGTATGTGTGTATGCACATATAAAATTGTATTAACCACGTATTAACAATGAAAATCTAAAAATAGGCATATCTACATGTAAAATCACATATGCATAACATTAAATATTTATATATATGAAACTCTGGATATAATCTTTGTTGTTTTTCACATTATAAATTCTCATAATTGATTTCATTTTGGAAAATGAATGCATTCAATTTGGTTGTTGAGTTTAAATTTGAATTAATAGAACTTGTATTTGATCATTTGAATTTGAAATTTTTATATGAACTTTGAAATAATATATTTATTTTGATGTCAATGGGAGAGCCTTACAACATTTATTGTTTATGGAGCTACTTATAGTAAATGGACTTGAGTAATGTGGATGTGAGAGAAAGTATGAGAGAATGTGCCTTTGACAACCCATCTAGTTGGGAGGGGATTGAATTTATGATAGCTTAGGCACTAATGAGTGAGCACTAAGGGCAAGTCCACAAGTTGTTGCTTAGCTTATTTTAGCTAGCAGTTACTACTCAACTTATTTAAGAATTATTTGTGAAGTTGGTGGCCTCATCAATATTTAATTTTTCTACTTAATTTTAAGTAGTTATCTTAAATTTGTATTAATAGCATTGATAACAATATGTACTGTTAAAATTTAGAAACAATTTTTTTAAGGAAAATATTAAAAAAAGAGGCAAACAAATTTGTGGAACCACGTGATATTTTTGGCAATATAAAATTGCTTATTTTTAGCCCCTCCTTTTTTTCACAACTTATTTGCAATTCCTAAACATTAGGTACTTTATTAAAATAGAGAAAGATTCCAAATCATCATTTTCTCATGATATAAAATTGAATGGGAGCAATTCAATTGTTCAATTGTAAGTAGAAAAATGCACTTAAGCAACCACAAGAAAACACACGGTAAAATTTGTAAATATAAATTGACTTTTGCACCGTCTTTGTGATTATTGTAAACATTAAAATTTGTAAACAATATGAAATGTGTATTTTACTTTAAAACACTCCTTTTTGGACCAACTTGTCCTATATTACAAGTGCATTAATATAAATTTTGTCCACCTTCAATAGTAAATTATATAAGCATATGCAACCATTTATTAGTGTATTTGGAATATTTTTCTAAACTTTTAATTTTCACGTGTTGATTATTGTAAAAGATTTAATTTGGAGGTCAGGGGTACCACACCATTCAGGTTAAGGTGTCCTATCCTTCAAAATTTTTATGGAAAAGTCAAAACTTTGTTTCTATTTTCAAGCAATGCAAATCACAACATTATATGCCGTAAAATCACAGGGTATGCAAACCTATATAAATATAACTAGGGAAATGCAAAATTCTTTTCAGTTTTAAGCTTGGTATTTGATTGAAGGGTTTTATTATTATTTATAGGAAAAAGAGGTAGGAATTATGATGTGAAGAATGAATGAATGAAGATTTTTAGTAATGTTCACAAGGTTGAACAACTTGTGAGACCCACGAGTAGCCAACAACACCAATAAGCACAAAAGACCAAAAGCAAATCGATCATCAAAACGATTACTATTTAATCCCCTTTCCTTTTAGATCTTGAACCTTCTACTATAAATCTTGATCAAGTACTCAACAATTTTTGTTATCCTTTCTTCTTCAAACAAGTTACTCAAACAATCCACTTTTAAAATCTCAATGAAGTTAGCCTCCATGATGCAGTGCCATTTTGTCTCCACCTCTTTAGACACCATCCAACTTCTCGTTACACATTTATTGGTGCAAACTAATCAACATATTCTATTTGCGCACTCTTCTTTAGACACTCTTCAAGTTTCACATCTAAACTAGTAAAAACTAATTCCTAACTAAACCACCAACATTTTTGATTTCCACTTAATTTTCACTCTATATAATTCTTTTTTGCATGGTCATGAAAATCACCTAGTGTCCACATAATTCTCTTCCTCTTAATTGTTTTGTCCACATGCTTTCTCTCACTTTTGTAAGGAGAAAAGCAAAAATACTTGACAATCCTGAAGTATGGAAAGGGAAAGGCAGGGGCAGAGGTGCAAAGAGGTGCAGATGGAGACTAAAATGACAGGAGATAATCCTCCGTGGGACACCGCCTGATTGGTATACAACCAGAGGGTTTGCCATTTTTTCCGAAGGTATTTTCATCTGGCTGTGTTATAAACAGGATTTCTTCGAGTTCGCATTCAAGCCACCCTATAATAAAAATAGTTGGGAGATGATAAAGTATTGAGGATCTCCACCCAGATATCCTTTGGTTGCAGACGCCTTAACAGGAGTAATGGGAGTGTAATGCTTGCGTACGAAGGCTAGATGCCATTTCCGAAATGGCAGTTGATTGATGAACACCAGTGGCATATTATTTATGACTTGGAGTTTTCATAATTTGCAGAGTAGACATAAATGACTTGTAAGTTGCACTTCGGCCGTTCCATGACTTCTTGGTCCTTTTAATGTCCGCAAGGAAACCGTGGCTGTGCAACTCAGTTGAAACATTACTGTAGGGCATTGATTTTATAGGGAAGCTGCTGAGTAAAGAGTCTTTCAATGCGAATGGTTTAAATCATATACATTAAGCTTATATTTCTAAGCTTAAAAGTGTTACACTCAGAATTGACTGACATTTTTTAGACATAATATGTTGTTTGGTGTGTGATTTAAGACTAGTTCTCTCAATGTATATGCCTTTCATTTTTTAAAACAACATCATCTGATGTGAGCTGTAGAGTTATTTTTCTCAAAAAGCATGATGCTTAAGTGGATTCTTAGTATTAGTATGATACATGAAACTGCTAGATATCTTTGGTGACACCACAGACACAATATGAATAAATTTCATGCTTGATCTTCATTATCATTAATGTTGTGGATGCTTCCATCTTCCTTCCAATTTTATTTATGCTATATGTTTTTGTTTCTCTGTTCTATTTTTTTTTTAGCAATAAACTTCTTCAACTCTTTGAATTTGATTAAGACCACAATGTTTTAATTTATTCTGTGAAGTCTTCTGTCCTTTTAAGTTTTACTAAGGAAAATATCTAGTTTTTCCATCAACCTTACATACTTTTCATTCTTGATCAAATCAATACAGAATGAGTAAGTTTGAGCTCCCCTGTTTTTCCTTCCATGTTTTTCAATACTGGCTTTTGTCTTTTTGTAACTGTTTCCTCTTCCAACACAGTCCTCTTCTCCTCCTTGAATATAGTTGGAACTTTTTTTAAGGATGACTGCCGGTTAAAGGAGGATGCCGTTGCATCAATTATGTTCACATCATTTTTGTGAGATGAATATGAGGAAATAATAGTGGAATTCTGTACATGCAGTCCTCTTTTGAACTATATCTGTTGTGACAGTTCTCATTGTTGTGATATACTTGCTCAATTTGTATTCGTAATTTAAGTTGAGAAATTTTTGAAAGGAATCTAAATCGTTTATGTACTTGAAGATAACCATCAAATTTCAGTTACTCAAGGCCTATGCATTAGGTTGTGTTTGATTTACTTATTCTAATGAAATGTAACTATTTATGTTGTGCCGTAGTCAGATTCGTATTGTGTCATTAGATCTCAATTTCTTCATGTAGACGATTAAACCTTCAAGGTTACCAAATTTGATATGCATATTATTCTAGTTGAGTTATCCTTATCCTAGGACCAAATGTATGGAATTATTCAAATGAATTTTGATATGAAACAAATTAGGAGAAAAATTTAGAGTATTTTACATGATCCCAGTGCTGGTTGTCATAGAATTTTATCCACTCCTTATTGACAAATCTTGCGTGTAAATTTATATTCAAGGCACAATGTGACAAGAAAATGAAATACATGGCAAAGTTGGTGAAAGTAGAAAAAGAAAAAATCAGTCTCCTCCATCATCAAGAATCCATTCCTGATCATACATATATAAGGATTTGATTCGCGCCTTGTCTGGAACTGGTTTGATGCACTCAAATTTTATGAAGTCTTCTAAACTATAATTTATTTAGAATGTTACAAAGTAAACTCAACTGATAAGATTTTTATCTATAAAAACATAACCAACTAAAAAATGTCAAAAGTTGTCAAATGCAACAACAGGTTTAAGAACATGGTACGACTTCAGTATGTTTTTAAGTATTTATTTTCAGTTTCATTGTTTCAAAGAAATATTTCACCCACTCAGAAAACAGTTCTACGTCATCTGAAAAGTGACCTTTCTAGAAGAGTAACTTCTCTTGCTTCTCACTGTTAGTTTAAAAACGAGCAGAGAAAACACATGATAGCAGAAAAGAAAATCAGACAACAAGAATGTGAGACGAATTTATAGTGGTTCGGCAAATTGCCTACGTCCACTCTCAAAACAGGGATCTATCACATTAACCGATATCAATTCTACAGTACATACATGACTGCACACAGTCATTTATATAGACATCTCAGATATGAAATGAAGAGTCTTCCGGGGAAGACAAACAATCATGTGACTATTGGGCTTCATATACCCAACAATCTCCCCCGTGAAGTCCAACTGGCACAGCCTGTAACCTTCCCTGCATCTCCATTCCAAAGCTCATCCTGCAACCAGCTCTTGAGAAGATTGTAATATCGCCAAACTCTATTCATGAATAGTGCGAATTAATCTTCTCCAAGTCAGATCAGAGTTAAAAACATATTCTCTAACTACTTCATCGGGTAATCCATAATCAGGAACACTACTATCAACAGATGCATAATACACTCCTCCATCAAAGTCTCTTGCTCTTGTGCTCCCCCATAATAAAATATCTAGAAGATCACCATTATTAGATTTTAATACCCAAATATAAAACTCTCGTACAAGTGTGAATCGCCTACAAACATCACTCCCAATTCTCACGGTTGCCTCACTGAATGCATTTGTTGTATTTTGTGCAGAAACTTGTGCAGTACCTGCAATCAATGCATTCCATTCCGCCTCTATTTCTGCAATCTGGAGCAATAAATCATCACTTCTGCAATCTGTCTATTCTTCTTCAGGGTCATCCTCATTCGCTAGATTCAAGACTACATCCTCCTCACCCCGGGAGGCATCCTCCTCATCTTGGAAGGGAAACAAACCAGTCTCTTCTTCAAACAGCGAATACAACAAACCCTCTTCTTCTTCAGCCGAAGTCTCCTCCTTTTTCTAGCCATCCCACCAATGACGTTTGGTTTCATCCTCCACTTGGACATCACTCTCTACCGAGTCTAGAGTGCCAAGAAATTTTTCGATGACTGATTCAGCTTCATCATCTAATTCGGCCTCATCATCTGAAACTTCAGCGTGTTTATTGATAACATAAAAGCACCCACCTCCGAGATCAAACACAAAGTAAGGGCAACCATATCCAGGATCAACTAGCCAATCGGATCCCATCTCTGCTCAACATTTCACCATAGCTCTGATACCAATTGTTAGTTTAAAAACGAGCAGAGAAAACACATAATAATGAACACAAAACAGCAGAAAGAATAATAGACACAACAAAGAACTCAAGACACAAGATTAACGTGGTTCACCACTAAATGGCTACTTCCACCAAAAACACAGAGAGAATTCTTATTAACCAATATCCAATTACACGGTACATCATGTATGGGCTGCCCATAATAATCCTTTCTCTTTTGCAAAGCAACAATGTTAGCCACAATCTATATCAATGTCAAGCTAGTTTAAATTTTAGAATATTCATTAATAAGGTCTCATGAAGGAAGGTTTACAAATTCTGTTTATCACAAGATCATGTAGAACACCCCTGTACACTGTTGTTCATTGAATGCATACATTGCCCTCAGAGACACTTCAAAGGCTAAACAAATCCCGCTCTTACATCAATGGCAGATAATTTACAATAATCTACAACACAGTCTTGCGAAATAAACTTGTTATTATCTATGACAAGAATCAAAGTTTATTGGATGCACACATCTTTTTTTTGATAATGTAACTAAACTGGACATTTTCTCATGGACTATGATTTTCCTTCTGTAGAGTATACCAAAGCAATGAACACATATCCAACCAGCTAGGTTTGATTTTTTACAACAAAGCAGGTAAGGTTATTCGGATTATGTATCTTTTGGTTTCCCCATCTGAAACAATATGTCAATTTGGTATGCCAGATACCTTGAAATTTTGCTTGCCTATTCTTTTCTTATTAATTATCATATGCATCAATGTCACACTCTGTCTCAATCTCAATCTCAGTCCAACTTTCAGAAAATTCTGTAAATAAGGTCTCATGAAGGAAGGTTTACAAATACTGTTTATAACACACAAGACCTGTGGTACAAAAGCTAAACAAGTTTCACTCTCATATCAATGGTAGTGGATTCACATGAATCGCCAACACACTCTTACAAAATAAACCTGTCATTAAGTATGACAAGAACCAAAGTTTGTTGGATGCACATAGTTTTTGATCATGTAACTAAACTGCACGTTGGCATGGGTATCCTCTACAAGCATTCACATTGTAATCACTGTGCAATGAATAACTGTCCAGCCAGATGTATTCACCGTCTTTTCTACTCTCCATGAGAATGCCAATGCATCTTCGCTGAAAACGGTAGACAGATCCATGGAAAAATCATGAGATATGTGTTCCAAACTAATCTTGTTTTGATGAGTTTCCTGATACATGTTTGGAAATTGTGAAGTATAGAGAAGTAGTGAACTGTTTGACAAAATGCACAAATATATGTGATCTCATTAACTGCAGCGATTACTAGATATGCACAAAATAAACCTATCATGATGTATGACAAGAACTAAAGTTTGTTGGATGCACAGAGTTTTGATCTTGTAACTAAATTGCACATTGGTATGGGCATCCTTAACAAGCATGTACATTGTAATCACAATGCAATGAATAACCGTCCAGCAAGATGTAATTCACTTTCTTTTCTATTCTCCATGTGAGTGTCAATGCATCATCGCTGAAAATGGTAGACAGATCCATGGAAAAATCATGAGATATGCGTTCCAAACTATTATTGTTTTGATGAGTTTCCTGATACACGTCTGGAAAGTGTGAAGTATAGAGAAGTAGTGTTTGACAAAATGCACAAATATATGTGGTCTCATTGACTGTAACGATTACTAGATATGCACAAAATAAACCCATCATCATGTATGACAAGAATTAAAGTTTGTTGGATGCATAGAGTTTCCGATCATGTAACTAAACTGCACAGTGACATGGGTGTCCTCTTCAGGCATTCACATTGTAATCACTATATGCAATGAATAACTGTCCAGCCAGATGTATTCACCTTCTTTTCTATTCTCCATGTGAGTGCCAAATGCATCATCGCTGAAAACGGAAAACAGATCCATGGAAAAATCGTGAGATATGCATTCCAAACTAATGTTATTTTGATGAGTTTCCTGATACACGTTTGGAAAGTGTGAAGTATAGAGAGGTAGTGAACTGTTTGACAAAATGCACAAATGTATATAGTTTCATTGACTGCAACGATTACTAGATATGCACAAAATAAACCTATCATCATGTATCAGAAGAACTAAAGTTTGTTGGATGCAGAGAGTTTTCGATCATATAACTAAACTGCATAGTGGCATGGGTGTCCTCTACAGGCCTTCACATTGTAATCACCATATTCAATGAATAATTGTCCAGACAGATATATTCACCTTCTTTTCTATTCTCCATGTGAGTGCCAATGCATCATCGCTGAAAATGGTAGACAGATCCGTGGAAAAATCATGAGATATGCGTTTCAGACTAATGTAGTTTTGATGAGTGTTCTAATACACATCTGGAAAGTGTGAAGAATAGAAAAGTAGTTAACTATTTGACAAAATGCACAAATATATGTGGTCTCATTGACTGCAACGATTACTAGATGTGCACAAAATGATGTTCTTGACGAGGCTTTTAGTCTTTCCGAAACAATGCCTCAGCATGACATGGTTTCCTAGATTGCAATCATTTCTGGATGTGCACAAAATGGGCTTGTTGATAAAGCCCTGGAGATGTTGAAGAAAACGCAATTACCGGGGGTGTGCCTAAATTCGACATTTTTTTGCTTATACATTTGTGCCAAAATCAAGGCTGCCTAAAAGAATAATCAACCAATCAGCCCAATTCCATATGTAAATGATTCAACCCAGGTACATTGAGAAGCAGCGTTCATCATTGCATTTTAAGTTCCAATCTCGCTTCAAATTTTAAAAACTAGTTAAGATCCCCATTAACTTTGACCAAGCATACCCCAAGAGGTATCCAAATGACCAGGTGCCAATCCCTATGTTGTTACTTTCAAAATTGTTCCATGTAATATATCCAACACAGGTATTATCGATCACTTGACTCAATGCATTTAATCCGGATGAATTTGCAACACCATATCACGAAGTTCAAGCCACCCAGGCTTTACGATATGCTTGTCAGTACACACATGGAAGAATAATGGCTAAAAAGTCTGCACAAAAAGCTAGAGACTATGCATGACCCCTTGCACCAGTAGTAAAATTGGAGATATAGATTTTAAAGAATCCTCCTATTTCAGTAGCCTTCACAACAATTGATAATGACAAGCATAAAATAGATATTTGTCTGTATTTTTTTTTATTTACGAGCAATCACACCTCTCTGTGCAATGGGTGTGCCAAAGGTGTGTGGAAAGTTAATTAAGAAAAATTTGGGTTTATTTTTGCATATAATTGTGCAATATGTGAGGTCAATTGATAGGTCATTTATTAATGATGTTGTGTGTGCAACAAAGGTTCCAATGCATAAGTGATAGTTTCAAATCAACTATGGATCCAATTATAGGGATCCAAACATTCTAAAAGAAAACCTCTAAATCAAGAAGATAATCAAGTCAAGGAAGTGAGACAGAGAGGAAAAGAGAGAGAAAATAAATATATGGAGAATGAGAGAAAGGGAGAGAATAAGAGATAGAAAGATAAAGGTAAAGCTAGAAAGTCTCTCTCTCTCTCTCTCACACACACACACGGATATATATATATATATATATATATAGAGAGAGAGAGAGAGAGAGAGAGAGAGAGAGAGAGAGAGAGAGAGAGAGAGAGAGAGAGAGAGAGTTATTATTCTTCACATTTTCCAATAGTTTTAAATTCAAAGTTATTTTCCATTGTTTTCCTAAACCCTTGATCCTTTTGTGATCTATTTCACTCATGGATAGAATAGAATGTTAGAGTAGGTTTCTTGTTATTATTTTTTGTTTATGCACATTTAAGCCAAAAAAGACCCCAAAAAAGAGATTGTTTTAGTAGATGAGAAGACAGTTGAAGAATTTTGCATAGTTTCCAATTTGAAGTGTTAAAACCAACGACTACCTTGAATACAATTCACTTTTGTTCCTACTGATTTGCCCTACATGGCTAAGACCTAACCTTTAACCTTGGAGTGATTTTTTCTCACTTTTCAAGAGAGGATATCCGTCTTCGGATCTCTCATTGTTGCATGTGCTAACACCAATAGGAGTATGGCCTATGATCCATAGACTAGTAAAAATGGAGTGGCTCCTATCAAGGTGCGAATATCGGTTTTGTATGCCCATAAGGAAGGATTCCGCTGAAGGTCCTAGTCAAGGCCAGCATCATTGACAATTTTCTTTAGGATTTCGAGGATCATTTTGTTGGTTGCCTCAACTTGACTATTGCTTTGGGGATACTAAGGGGTGGTGAAATGGTGTTGGATGTGGAACTTGTCACAAAGCTCGCAAATATCTTAGTTCATGAATGGGCGACCATTGTCTGCAATGGATAATGGGACCTTGTATTGGCATATGATATAATTGAGTAAAAACTTGGCGATTTGCTTGTCGATAGCATTAATAAGGGGAATGGCTTCTACCTACTTCATAAAATAATCAGTGGCAATGAGGATAAACTTGTGTCCATTGGAAGAAGTTGGGTTGATTTTCCCACGAGGGGTTCACTTAGTGAGCCTAGGTTATATCACGTGTGTTCATGGCATACTAAAGAATCCCCATATTTTCAAAAAATATTGCCCTAAACTCCTTTTTGTCACCCCCTCCCAATACACAGTCAGAATTAAAACCCCCCTATTTTCATAGATAGGCAATATATTGTACCATCTTTTTGGGGATATTAAACCCCCCAATATGAATGCATGTGATATAATATTGCTTGACCATTGAAGCCCCCGTGGATTTTCCCAAGGAGGTTAAGTCCCCATTGAGAGAATGGCCATGGAGATGTTATTGGTTGCAATTCTCGAGTTGGTGCATGTATTAGGTCCCCATGTATCTGGCATTGGCAAAATCTTTGAACAAACTTATTGGCATCATTTTCTGTTGTTGGCCGATAGTATCTAGTCCTCATGAGCTTCTTTGTTAAGACTTGACTACTAGAATGGGCACCATAGATACCATCATATACTTCCTGCAAAGTTGTTTGCACTTCCATTGATTCAATACATCTAAGGAGAGTTCCATCAATACTTTTATAGTATAAGGTATCAACGATGATAACATATTTCCAGCAACTTGTCAGACAAGGGTTTTTCATTGATTTTTGGACATGTTAGGAGAAATTCGTCGTGGAGATAGCTATAAACATCTTTGTACAAAGGGGAATTGGGACTAGGGAATATCGAATGTGAGGATCATTAGTTGTTCCACCAAGAACTCAAAGTGTGTTACATTGTTAGGCACATCAAACAAACATCCTATTGTGGTCATTCTATCGATTGCTTTGTTTGAATCCTTAGAATCTGCTCAAACACAATGTGGTCAAAGTATTTCTTGAAGTCATCTACCATACACTTATAAGCAAGAGTTTATCATCTTTTGTGAGGTAATCATCATTGACCTGTTTGATTAAAGGTTGGAAGTCACCATAGACATGAATATCCTTTATTTTCAATTGGACAACTATTTTGAGACCAATGATAAGGGCTTCATACTCCACTATATTGTTGGTATAAGAAAAGTTTAATTTGTAGAACTTTGGAATAGCATACCCCTAGGGTGTGATAAATATGATACCTTCTCCTGCTCTATACTGAGTGTAAGATCCATCAAAATGCAGCTTCCATTGTGTCGATGTGGTCATTGTGAATATTATCTCATCCAAGAATTATGATAAGATAGGGTGATCTTCTAGACTCGAGGAATCTACAAGTTAGTCTTATATCACTTGTCCTTTTACTACTTTTTTATCAACATGTTCTATGTCGAACTTGCTAAGAATCATTACCCATTTGGCTAACCTCCTCATGAGATCTACTTTGTGCAGGAGATATTTGAGGGGTTCAATCTAATCTGATCTTAGTCTTATGATTAAGTGTGTAGTGTCTAAGATTTTGAGAAGTGAAGATGACAACTAAGCATGCACACTCTATCAATTTGTAGCTTAACTCATATCTTACAAGTGTTTAGTTGATGTAATAAATCACCCTTTATTTTCCCTCCTCATCATGTTGAGCTAAGAGGGCTCCCAAGGATGAGGTAGTAGTGGAGATATAATAATAAAGGTGATGCTCTGCAAAATGGACAAGGTTAGCAAATGACCAACAACACAAAAAACCTGAAAATCGTTAGTGTTAATCAATCAAAAACTAATCTAAACAGGCATATCAAAAGAGACACTAAAATCATGCTAATATATCTAACAAACGAAACAAAGATAATGAGGCATCTCCAAATGCCTCTTAGCATGCTCTTAGTTCCTTCTCCCTTGTTCCTCTCCTCTCCAAGTTCCAAAATAGTGTAGCTCTCAGCAGCTTTTTGCACTATGGATGCTTATGGAGGATTGAGATTGAAATATTGCTCTAAATGTAAATAAAGAAGCTAATATTAAGCTATTGATACTAAAATGATTTATTTTAACCAAAATGACAATATAGGAGTTTGCTATGCTAAATGCTCTCTAAAATGCCTATAGGTTAAATGCATACAAGTTTTCAGGATCTGGATTATGAAGAAATGGACTCTATTTATAGGAAAAATGGAGCAATGGATGGTTGAGATTGAGTAATCTCAACAAGGGTCAGGATTGAATGATTTTAAATCCATGTGAGGGCTTTCAACCCAATCCCAAGATGACAAGTGTCAATGTGAGATAGGTTGAGAGGAGAGGGAATAAGCATTAAATGCTTGACATGACTTTGGGAGTTAAAGTCAAGGTTAATTGAATGAATAAACTCTTTATTCAAAGAATAAAGCTTTTATCCAATGGACAAACTCTTGTGCAAATGTGAAAAGGATGAATATGGTCAAAACAATAAATGCTTGGGGGGACAAGTTTGAAATAACCATAAATGGTTATGTAAGAGCCATAAATGGTCATGTAAGAGCCATTAGTGGTTTTGGAAGACTTTGGGGGTTAATTTGTTGAATACACAAAGTATTAAATGTTTTTCAAAGACTTTTGAAGTCTTTGAGAAGTGACTCCATTTTGCTTAGGAATGTGACAATAATTAGGGGATGGATTAGGCTAATTAGGAAGGGGTTAGAAGAATCTAGAAGGGGATTAGATTTTGCAAGTGGATTTGGTGGGTGAGGGAAAATAGGATTTTATTAAAATAAAAAATTCATTTATTTCAATAAATGTGTGCAAGTTGCATTTGTAGGAAAATGCAAGTTGGGGGGGGGGGGGGGGATAATGATTTAAATAAATGTTTTTATTTAATTTATTTAAAAGAGGAATAGGGGGTTTTAATTAAATAAATAGATTTTATTTATTTAATTGGTTGTGAATTTGATTAAAATAAATTGAATAATTTATTTAATTAATAGAAGAATGTTTGGGAATAAATTAATTAAATATTAATTTAATTAACTGATGGCTAGTGGATTTTTAATCAAATAAATAGTGAATATTTATTTAATTAAGCTGGACAGATTTGTGTGACTACAAAAGGCTTTCCTTGAACAGGGGCCATTAACACTAGTAAAGGAAGTAGGTGGTCCTTGAGTAACTTAAATGCTTACAGGCATTGCTCCATCCATTTGAATGGGTTTGAATGGGACTCCCTTATGGAGCAAATGTTGGAATGGATGACACTTATCAACGAACTAGGCAATAAATCTTTGGATACACTACAACTTCCCTTGTAGGCTCTATAGTTGACTTATATTAGTAGGTGGGGTCATTTCCATGATAGCCTTGACCTTAGCAGACCACTTCAATTCCTCAATGAGATACAATAAACCCTAGAAGTCTCCCCAAAATGACGATGAAGACACATGTCTTAGGATTTAGCCTAACCTTGTACTGCTCCAATCTATCAAGGATTTTTCTAAGATATTTAGATGATCACTCAGGGTAACTGATTTTGCTAGTAGGTCATCAACATAATCTTCCATTATAGTATGCAACATGTCATAGAGTATGGTTATCATTTCTCTCTGATAGGTGGCTCCTACATTCTTCAAGCCACATGGAATTGCGTTCCAATAGTATGTACCCCATGGGCATGTGAATGAAGTTTTATGTTGATCTTTGGATGCTATTCTGATTTGATTGTATTTAGAGAACCCATCCACAAGTGATAGCATTTCATATCATGATGTAAGATCAACAATCATGTATGTGTTTGGCAAGGGAAAATTATCTTTAGGGCATGCTTTATTAAGATCTCAAAAGTCAGTGCAGATTCTTATACCCACATTTCATTTAGTAACTAGAACAAGGTTTGATATCCACTCCACATAGTCAATTGGCCTAATAAAACCCACATCTAACAACTTTTTGAGCTCCACTTTGAATGATAACACATTCTATGGGTGCATCTTCCTCGGCTTCTATATGGAGTAAGAGGCACACAAAGTTGATTTGCCTTGTTGTGAAGAATTTGGTGAGGTTGTCCTTCTTTGTTAATGTGAGTGATTCTACAAAGTGAACTATTTTTGGACTATCATTGCTGCCCACATTAACTTCTTGTGATTGTTCTACTAACAAAGAGGATATTTATTTGCTCGTTGAGAGAGAGTCCAACCTTCCATCCACTGGCATCTCAAAGAGGTTTTCACCATCGGATATGCCTTTTGTTTTTACTTTTTCTGCGGTCAGAAGGTGTCTTTCGATTTTCACCTAAAGACTAAATATTTTCACTTTTACGACTAGGTGGAGGACTAGAGTCTCCAAATCAAGTTGCATCATCAAATTCAATGGTGAAACTAGCTTTATGATCATCAAATGGTATACCATCTCAAATTCCTAAATACTCAGTGATGGTTTCATCATCTTTCAAATATGTCTAAACTTGGTGGATCTCGTTGGCCCCAATTGATAAGTTTAGGGTATACTAGGCATATCTTATCATCATGCTATTTGTAAGCTAGGATGGTATGACAATTATGGTATAGATAGTATTTATGGGATGTCAAAAGGGCGTCTCTAGGATTTAGGATCAATTTTTTTTATCTTCATATGTTACATCATCATCAAGGTCTTGATATTTGTATAAGTTCAATCAACAGAATAGGTGCTAGAACTTCTAGGTGCGTCTCATTCATACTCATTAGAATTAGTCTCAATTTAACTATCATCATCAGGCTCATCCTCATTACAATCATTAACATTCTCCTCAGGAGGCAACAAATTACTTATGAAACCCAAAATCAGTGGTTGATACCCTAATCCTCTATTCCTTTGTTGTGCCTTATGCAGATTTGGTTTTACAACACCTTGTTTTAGTGCGCCATGACCACTAAATCTATCATAATCACTTTTATGCATGATTGTGAATCCTTTTCCATATTGTTCTACAAGTAGTTGAATTGATGGTCTATATTTGTCGCCTCTATATAGCCAGTTAGAGACATCTTCTTCTAAGGATTCCTCATTAAGTTCACCCCACCTTGTGAAGATAATGGGTGGCTATTACTGAATAGTGAGTTTTCTTCACTGCTATCCTTGTTGAGGTTTTCCATAGGACCTTGGTGATACTAGTAACTTTCCAATGAAAAAGGCTTCTGCAAAAATATATTCTTTACATCCCTTGTCTTCTACACAGATCATGATCTTGGGTGAGGAAATGGATGGTGTGGCAAACTCTGATGAAGATAGGGGATCTATGTAACTAAGGTAGATGATGAAGAATCTACTTGGTTGATGGATTTGATTTGCAGTAGTACCTCTTAGGTTGTTGCAGTACTAAAAGGGGTCTTGATCAGGTATAGTGATCTCTATTCTATTATGGGGAAATTTGAGGCACTAGTGATAAGTGGAGGGAACTTCTTTCATGGCATGATTCAATGGTTGATTGAGAAGCATATTGTACTTGAGATTAAGGTCCAAAACTTGGAATACCATTTCTTGCACTGCTAGACCAACTCTTATGTGGAGAGTGACGAGACCTTTGGAAAGTACTCCATGTCATCATATGCTTCTATATATTTATCCTCTTAGATGCATCAACACATCCCTCAAAAAATCCTAAAGCTTTATCCAACTTCAATGCACAAATGTTAAGATTAGCTCCACCATCTATCAAAACTCATCTGATCTTGTGCTTATGGATGTAGACTTCCATATGGAGTGGATCATTGTGGAAATGTTTGTGTAGGCAAATCTTGTTTAGTGAGCACAACATATTGAGTGGTAGAGAGTTGTCCAACCATGGCCTGAAACTTGTCAAGGTTTATGCCATTGGGTACTAAATACTCTTATAAGGCCTTATCTAGGACTTCTATGTGGTTTGGTGATATGTGCAAGAGGTCAAAGATGGATATTTGTGCGATAATTTTCTTTAGCTGATCCAAGACATTATACTATGTGGTGGGTTGAGTTTTTGATGTGACTATTTGTAAGGTCACCTTGGATCAACGAGTGGCAACAACACAATCAAGATCTTTTCCTTTTATGGTTATTTTGGAGACTCTATTGTTGGCTTCCTAGATCCGGTTGATCATATATTCATGGGACACGCTGGTGTAGTTGACTTTATTGCTATGGTTTCCCAAATTGGAGGCTTTTTCCTTATCATGATTTTGGAAAGGGTTTTTTTAAATGATATGATCATTGTTTGAATATAGGGTTAGTGCAGGATCATGGGGGGCCAAAAAGTGCCAATGTAGAAAACATAGCCTTTTCCACTCGCCTAAAAACGCGAAAATCCATGTTGAGTTTTTGCTTGGCCTAGGTGTCAGTACACCTTGGCATGGTAAACACCTAAGCAAATCAGATATCGGATATCCAATATTTATAGGTAATTTTAAATTAAAAAATAAATTATATAATATATAATGTAATATAATAATATATAATATATAATATAATATTAGATTATATAATATAATATAATAATATATTATATAATATACTATAATATTATATTATATAATACATAATATATAATATATAATATATAATATAATTATATATTATATAATATGTAATATATAATATATTATTATATTACATTATATATCATATAATATGATAATTTTGATCGCTCATGTGACTGTGCCCTACTATTCCATGGTTGGGCTCTGTCCGAACAGAGAAGACCAAAAGTGTGAAACGATCACGTTCGGAGCAACTACGAACAATAGACATGGAAAATTAGTGAAAGCAATAGGTCTAACCCTAGTATAAGTGATCAAAGTCAATCTCATGCAGGATCGGAGTCTAAAACCTTGAAAGACACTAACAATTCATTGGATTGAGTAATTAGCCGTCTATAGAATTATCTTCAACAGTAGCTAGATCCAGAGGGAAGTTGTGAGCGTTACGCTCGTGCATCACTTCCATACCAAGGTTAGCACGATTAATGATATCGGCCCAAGTGTTAATTACACGACCTTGACTGTCAACAACAAATTGGTTGAAATTGAATCCATTTAAGTTGAAAGCCATAGTGTTGATGCCCAAAGCAGTAAACCAGATACCTACTACTAGCTAAGCAGCTAAAAAGAAATGTAGAGAACGAGAGTTGTTGAAACTAGCATATTGGAAGATCAATCGACCGAAATAACCATGAGCAGCTACAATATTGTAGGTTTCTTCTTCCTGACCAAATTTGTAACCTGCATTAGCAGACTCATTTTCGGTAGTTTCCCTGATCAAACTCGAAGTTACCAAGGAACCATGCATAGCACTAAATAGAGAGCTGTCGAATACGCCAGCTACACCTAACATGTGAAATGGATGCATAAGAATATTGTGTTCAGCCTGGAATACAATCATGAAATTGAAAGTACCAGAGATTCCTAGAGGCATAGCATTAGAGAAACTTCCTTGACCAATAGGGTAAATCAAGAAAACAACAGTAGCTGCTGCTACTGGAGCTGAATATACAACAACAATCCAAGGACGCATACCTAGACGGAAGCTAAGCTCCCACTCACAACCCATATAGCAAGCTACACCAAGTAGGAAGTGTAGAACGATTAGCTCATAGGGACCACTATTGTATAGCCATTCATCAACAAAAGTTGCTTCCCATATGGGATAGAAATGCAGACCAATGGTTGCAGAGGTAGGAATAATAGCACCGGAAATAATATTGTTTCCATAAAGAAGAGAACCGGAAACAGGTTCACGAATACCATCAATATCTACTGGAGGAGCTACAATGAAAGCGATAATGAATACAGAGGTTGCAATCAATAGGGTAGGAATCATCAAGACACCGAACCATCCAATGTAAAGACGGTTTCAATGCTAGTGATCCAATCGCAAAAACAATTCTCCCCACCCCGACCGAGTATCACCTAGGGTCCGGAGAACTGGGTCAGGAATAGGAATGGCCCACTTTCCAACATTCTATCCCTCGATACGATATGTAATATAATATTATATTATTATATAATACGTATTATATAATATAATAATATATAATATTATATTATTATATAATACGTATTATATAATATAATAATATATAATATTATATTATATAATATTATATTATATAATATTATATTATATAATATAATAATATATAATATTATATTATATAATATTATATTATATAATATAATGTTATTTTAAAATAATTTAACTAAAATTGGATATCGGATTTTATCGGATATCTGATTTTTCGAGACAATATAAGTGGATTGTGACAGCCCGTGAGTTATTTTTCACCCACGACCTGTGCGATTTTTTAAAATTCGATA
Source organism: Cryptomeria japonica (assembly GCF_030272615.1). Taxonomy (NCBI): domain Eukaryota; kingdom Viridiplantae; phylum Streptophyta; class Pinopsida; order Cupressales; family Cupressaceae; genus Cryptomeria; species Cryptomeria japonica. The sequence goes on along the minus strand of NC_081407.1, from coordinate 887,830,953 downwards.
TTCGGTTGGACCCGATATCCGATTTTGTGACCCAAATTTGCAAAAAAATCCATTAAAAGGTAGGATTTTTATTGTTTTTCATCATTTTCATTCATTTTTTTGTATTTTTTTAAATGTTTATTTGTTTTTTCATTCAAAATATGTTTTTTTTCATGAAAACTAGGCTTTTTTAAATCAAATATAAAATTGTTCAAATTTGTTAACTAAATTCAATTGTTTACATTCAATTAGGTTAAAAATGGGGGATAACAGTGAAAACATTGATCAACCACAACCGCAACAACCAAACCCTCTTGCACAAAACCCTCCTTTGCCAAACCCCCCCTCAATTAAGAATTTAATTGCACAAAATTTGAACCAATTGAGGGAGATTGCAGATGTCTATCGTAGGATCCCTCGCCTGAACCCAATGTTTGATCCCCTCACGTCGATCATAAAGAGTATAGAAACTGTCACTGAGGAGCACAATGCTGCTCTTTTGTGGCGAGATTCCATGAGGGAACAATATGTGGATGGCTTTTACTGTAAGGAGATCAAGGATCTCGAGATATCCAAAGGCGCTACGCCGCATTGTTTGTGAATCCCCGCATTGGTCAACCCGTAGACCAAAAAAAAAAAAAACTTTCTATTATTGTGAAAAAAATTTGGGATCGTTGGTGGATGGTTTTCGATAAACCACCCAATAACAATCTTGATGTTCCCTTCTACTGCAACAAAAAATTGTATGTTGAGTTTGTTTTAGGAAAACATGTGAACTACTTTGACATCCAACCTTTCCAGGGTGTGGGTTTAGGTATGCCCCAAAATAGACCTAGGGCAATCAGAGTAGTCCAAGGCCCATATGTCCCCCCTCCTCCTGTTGATCCCCAACCTCCAGTGCAACATCCAAATATCATCTGTGAGGCGGCATCACGGACCATATCGACTATTAACTCTTTGAGTAGTCTTTTGGTTTCTCAGGATGGGGCAGTAGCTTAGCCTACTTTTGATGGTAGCAGTGCATCTGGTGGTGGTGACACATCCTCCTTGGCTCCACACATTTGTGTGCCTCATAGTTGTGTCATGTGTGGGCAGGTATGCTTCGGTCCAGTTGGATAACCTGTTGATCCTCCTATGCACATTGCAGATTATGAGGTGCATGATGCACCAGATGTTATGACACAGACTGGAGGATACCCTGGAGAGTCCTCACATGCTAGATGCGAGGAGGCACCTTCATCATACATTCATTATGTAGTGGTAAGATTTGTATTTTCACAGTTCATTCTATATTTTAAATGAATATGTATAACCTAAATAATATTAAGTACTAATTTTTATTTATATGGTCTATTTAACAGTTGATGACAGAGGAGGAGTTGACACAAATCCAGGAGGGCACCTTGACGACCATTTCATTTGGCCTTGATAGCTTTACAGTACATATATTATTGCACTCAGACGTTTGTATTTTATTGTACATACATGCTCATCATTTATATTGGTATTAATTAGATTATGTAGTAACTTGCATGTATATCTTATTTTACTCTTGTAGGGCACAAGTAGCGCAAGTGCGGGGCCGTGTGATTCAGGATCTGGTAGTGCAATTGGAGACAAGAGAAAGGTAATTGAATGCAAATATGATTGAATGAATAGTTTAAATAACTTATAATGATTATACATGTCTAGACATAGATTGATAGTTTCATATACTTGTTGTGTATATGTACAAAAAATTCTTGGCTTCACATCCTTGTTGACTACACCCACTATACCTGAAGATGAAGAAGAGATGCTTCGAGTACATGTGTGTTTATTTTGTTTTGTGTTCAGTAGATATAATTTGTTATTATCAGTGACAATTATATGCTAACTTGTATCAATGTCATGTTTGTGAACATATGTAGGTTGTGTATGAAAATATTGAAAACATACCTCCTCTACCGAGGACATACATCAAGAGTCCTCCAAAGCCAAAGAGAAAATGTGGAGATGAGGTAAACAAGAATAGTTCAATTATAGTTCATTTTTATGTTAACTTTTTGAATGTGAGTTATATAATATAACTAATCTTAATCATGGTTTGTTTTTTCTTGTGCAGGTTCCTTCAGAGCCGAGCAGTGCGACGAAGAGGATCGATTTTGATGATTCATCAGTAGCTTAGGATGTTATAGATAGTTTTGGGATGCTTACATGTCTAGTTGGCATGTATATTTTGTATATGGACATACATTCATGTATATAGACATACATTTTGTTTGAGTTGGCGTTTATGCCATATTTGTGTATGGACATACACTTGTAATCATTTGACATTTTCATATATACAAAAGTTGATATTTGATCATATAATTTTTTCCTCATGTGTGTATGGTGTTATCATGGAAAACTTTAATCTTCAACCCAATAATTAACAATGGTTAATAATGGTCATTTAATGACCAATACAATTCATTTCATTTCATCGTAAGTGTTGTTTGTATAATGAACAATACAATTCATTTAATGAACAATACAATTCATTTAATGAACAATACAATTCATTATAAACCTTATGTATTCTCCTAATTTGTCACCCCCACTCGGTTGAACGCTCAGAGTCATACCCTACCGACGTCGTCCCTTGAGCACCTTAACTACTAAAAATTGTCAAACTTTGATGGGCCCTAACTCGAAATACGTGGCACCTGCGAATGATCCATTTGAACCTACGGGGCCATGAGAGGGGTCCCTACAAAAGCCTATCTCGATTTTTCAAATTTCCCTACAGTTTTATTAGGTCAACATTTTTTTAGTTGGCAAAAAAATAGTCAATCTCCTTCAATCGAATGTTGTCGCGTGACCAATTTCTCATTCTGCTCGTCATGATAATGAACCATCGGTTCTGACATGTCCTTTTAGGCATTATTAGCCTATGCATTCTCCTATTCCCCCCCACTCGGTCGAACACTCTGGGTCATACCCTACCGGTGTCATCCCTTGAGCACCCTAAGTGCTAAAAATTGTCAAACTTTGACAGGCCCTAACTCAAAATCTGTGGCACCTGCGAACGATCCGTTTGAACCTATGGGGCCATGAGAGGGGTCCTAAAAAATCCTATCTCATTTTTTCAATTTTACCTACAGTTTTATTAGGGCAGCATTTTTTCAGTTGCTGAAAAATCTGTCAGTCTCATTCAATCGAATGTTGTCGCCTGGCCAATTTCTCGTTCTGCTCGTCGTGATAATGAACTGTCAGATCTGACATGTCCAGTTAGGAATTATTACCCTATGCATGCTCCTATTTTTCCCCCGCACTCGGTCGAACGCTCGGGGTCATACCCTACCGGCGTCGTCCCTTGAGCACCTTAAGTGCTAAAAATTGTCAAACTTTGACGGGCCCTAACTCGGAATCCATGGCACCTGCGAATGATCTGTTTGAACCTACGGGGCCACGAGAGGGGTCCCTACAAAATCCTATCTCGGTTTTTCAAATTTCCCTACGTTTTTATTAGGGCAACATTTTTCATTGGCAAAAAAATCGTCAGTCTCATTCAATCGAATGTTGTCACGTGGCCAATTTCTCGTTCTGCTCGTCATGATAACGAACTGTCAGTTCTGACATGTCTAGTTAGGCATTATTAACCTATTCATTCTCTTACTTCCCCCCCCCCCCAACTTGGTCGAACGCTCGAGGTCATACACTACTAGCATCGTCCCTTGAGCACCCTAAGTGCTAAAAATTGTCAAACTTTGACAGGCACCTGCGAATGATCTATTTGAACATACGGGGACACGAGAGGGGTCCCTACAAAATCCTATCTTGTTTTTTTAATTTTCCCTATGGTTTTATTAGGGCAGCATTTTTTCAGTTGCCGAAAAATCTGTTAGTCTCATTCAATTGAATGTTGTCGCATGGCCAATTTCTAGTTCTGCTCATCATGATAACAAATGGTTGGTTTTGACATGTCCAATTAGGCATTATTACCCTATGCATGCTCCTATTTTTTCCCCCCCACTTGGTCAAACGCTTGGGTCATACCCTACCAGCGTCGTCCCTTGAGCACCCTAAGTGCTAAAAATTGTCAAACTTTGATGGGCCATAACTCAGAATCCATGGCACCTGCAAATGATCCATTTGAACCTACGGGGCCATGAGAGGGGCCCCTACAAAATCCTATCTCAGTTTTTCAAGTTTCCCTACGGTTTTATTAGGGCAACATTTTTTCAATTGCCAAAAAAATCGTCAGTCTCATTCAATGAAAAAATATAGATAAACAAGCATTACACTGTAGACACATAATGATCATCAATATTTCCATGTATTTTACACACATAGTTACCATTACACTTGCATGTGACATCCATGAACGAATATGCAAACACGCTTTTTCATCATTATCAATACAACTACACCAATGTACTCATGTACAGATACATTGTATATCATCAATATAACTAAACCAATTTACTCATGGACATTGTATATCATCATAATAAAGTTACATAAATTCACATCCATATACAAATACAACATCCCACTTCATCTGCATCAAACATCCTCATGTCCTAAGAGAAAAGCTTACGTACAGCAATGCCTGCATATAAATGAAGACCAAAATAAGCAACCTTTTTATGCGGAATGAATGTGCTACAAGAAACAAATTATAACACTTAATACAAATTATTTTGTCAAATTATAAATAGATAATTTGAAACATTTTTAAGACGTACAAGATTGTATAATTACGAAAGTTACCAGTTTCTCTGCAAAGTCTACAAGCATAACTTTGAAGAAAGACACATGTTGATTAAAGCCCTTCTCACTGCATTTCTCTGCATGGTTGAAGACAATGGTAGATATTGTCATTTCTAAATGGAAATACATTCACTTGACTTAGTTTTTATGCACAAAATTTAATCTCATTAATTCACAAAGGAATATGTACCATCACCAAGAGTAAACTAGTCAACGGCGAATGATCTAGCATGAACTTGTATTTTTAAGAATTGTTAGTCTACACATAAAATGCATGCATGAACATAAAGGCTTTATGATAATCACTTCGACTGAAATGCATGATAATAAATGAAAATGTGGGATTATATACCATAAAAATACGTCCCTTCGAATTATATCAAGAGAACCCACTATGTTGATGCAAAAATCATAATGTGATAGTGTTGTATATCATCAAAAAGACCTGCAAGAGCATAAAGTTTTTGCGATAATTATATCATCGAAAATTGTCAAATAGTGTTTTCTAATAACAAAAATTGTAAAGCTCATCAAATGCATGATAATAAGCCATCTTGCAAAAATACATCCCTTCGAATTATATTGAGTGTACCCGCTATGTGCATGCAAAAACCATGTTGCCAAAAAAAGTGTTCATCAATAGACTTGCATTTTGAACACATGCTTAATATACATGTAACAAACTTGAACATTAAGGTTTAATGATCATTGTTTGAAATGAAATGCATGATAAAAAAAAATAAGGCACCATTAAAGACCTACTACTCAAGTATGCCTGAAGGGTCATCTCTTTTCTTAAGAGTATCCAGTATTGCTTCATAATCATTAGTAGTCACTCTCCATAGGTATTTGGTCTTCGGTTTTGCTTGAAACTTCAACAACTTGAGATTTGTAGCTATAATAAGGTGTGAATACATGAGAATGGTTTTGTGTCTCTCATAGTCTTCAAATGCAGATATGCCATTCTTTCTAATCATGTATGTTCGCAACCAAGTTTCCACAACAACAACTGAACCTGTAGGATATGTGAACCCATCATCATCTGTCACTGGTTGTGTTAGCTTTTGTTTTCCCTGTACACACCGTGCCAACCAATATTCTGATCTCTCTTCATTCCCTTCCGGTGCAACAACTGCAAAAACATTTCCTGGTTGTACAAGATATGATAGATGGTCATACTCAAGTGAACTTTCCATGTCATCATTTGACAAGGATATTGTTTGAGATAAAGGAGTTAGATAATGGGGAACCCATGTATCAACCCACTCACTTGACTCGCACTAATCCCAATCACACTGAACACAACTCTAACAAAAACAAGCCAACGCTCATGTCCAAATGGTCCATGTACTTCCATCTGAGATGAGAAATTAATGCATCTTTGAAGAATCTTTAATTGTTTGACAATCCAATTTGTATCCCACTGTGCCCTCCTCAACCAACCAAAAGAATCTAGTCACTGCTGAATCAAAAGTACCTCCATGTGACAATGTTGAACTACAACAATCAACAATAGAATGTGCATCAAAGAAATTTGTGCCTGAAATCCTCAATTGATCCTTAACTAGAGCTCTCTTCAAACATGCACTTGCTCCATCATGCTCCCCCTTCCCATGCCCTACCTCAAAAAAACACCAAATATGCAGTATACGCCTCTCTACATGCATTCTACTCAACCAATAAAACATACGGGCATTCTTGAAATAACCCATACAATTATATGACCATATGATATGTCGATCAATTGCAATATCTTTCTCATGCAAGAACTCAATAAAATTCTCGAAAAAATGTTGCACATACTCAGAGGAGTGTGATCTATCATCACTCATATACAAATGATGCTCCCTGATTATCTTCCTGTCCTTTTTTGTACTATCAGGAGCATGTCTATATGTAATGTGAACAAAAATAGCAATCTGGATTGAACTGTAGTACTGAGATTGTACCTCATTCTGTGGTTGCAATGTATAGTTCTCTACAAAATCAACCACCGATACAATAGTGCAAATCGGGAAAGAGTTCTTACACATCCTGAATTGTTGATCCAACCACTGAGACCTATGGGTGTGCCTTGCATACTTTTAGAAAAGATTTTCCTTAAAATCCAAAATAAAATTAGCAACACTCACTTCTCTTGAGAGTAATTCGCATCTAGAACCTTCACCTCCACTCTTCAAAGTATATTTCATTGTCTCATATCTTTTTTTCTCAACATAATTCTTTCCAAACTCATGTTTGCTGCCCTCATGAAAACATGAAACAAACTTTGACAACTCACCACATTGTGATAACTTCTCATTCAAACAATCATTTCTATAGAAATAGCAGCCATCATCTCTAGGGCATAAAAATAGATCTTGCAAGTCTCTTGATGATCTTGGAAATAGCATTGCACCACACTCCTGCAACATCTCATTAGTATGCATTGTAGAACGAATATGTCATAAAAGTTTATGGTACATTGAAAACTCCACATGGTACTTGCAACAACAAGTATTACGAATCTTAAGAGGTATACAATAAAATGGCTTCAAAAATTCAAAGGCCCTTTGTGATATTTGCAAAGTTGGATGTACTTCACAAAAACATTTGTACAACATTGTTTGGCTTGATTCCAAGAAATGTTTGGGATGCAGTGTGCGGTTTCGATTGCCGATTCTTAATTTCAAAAAGTCCTTTACATTGGGTGATACTCTATAATTAGAGTGCCAAAATTGTTTAATCTCCTCTTTCACGTTATCAGTCAACTTTCTATCAACACGTGGAAGCCTGCCACCAAAAGCACATGTATCATGTTGAAGTGGATCGTCAAGTCTTTGTCTTCGTGCAAGTGGTCTATCCAAATTTTTACGGTTTATGTTCAAATCAACACAAGTTTGTCTCATTTGATGATCCTTCCTCAATTGATGGCTTACTAAGGAGGTTGTAATCACTCTTTGAGCAACTCTCTTATCTCTTTCCTTGGTATTCTATCCAATAGAACTGAGAGCATCAAATAGGTTTTTGGCAATAATAGAATTTATCTCCATCTTCTTGTTCATACGAATCTTCAATTTGTTTAGCAATGGTCTCATCTTTATCATCTTTAGCAATTGAACAAAAAGTTGTCATTGCTCGGTCAATGTCTTATTGCTAAAATTTTGGTCGAAAAGTTGTGTAGCCCACAATCGAACGGTTCTTATTGACCTCTTGCCTTCAAGATTCGCAATAATGTTCTCATCAATTTCAAGTAACCATTTTGGGGTTCTTGAAGGTCTTGGATTTGGAATTTCTCTTTCATCCATGAGAGGGTATTCATTCCTAAAGTAATTAGGTGTTACATATTGTTCACTTGGTTGAGCAATTCCACCTTCAATGTCAAAGTTTTCCACATTTCACCTCCAATGTCAAAATTTTCCACATGTTCACCTCCTATGTCAAAAGTTTCTACATTTTCACCTCCAATGTCAAAAAATTTCATATTTACATCAAAATTATGGAAACCTTCATTGTCAACTCCCAAATTTTCACTTTCCATTCTCACGTCATGTTGAGCATTTTCATTATCACTTTCAACATTTTCAACTTATTCAAAATTTTCACTTTCAAAATCTACATGTTTATTTTCAATAACTTGTTCAACATTTTCAAATTCAATTTCCTCTTCACTTGAAATACCATTAGCAATATTTAACATACCTTGTCTTCTCCTCCTATGACCTTCTCTATCTCTTTCTCTATACACTTCAATTTGGTCATTTGAAAGTTTTCTTTTGCATTTACAATTCTGACAACTACTATGCCCCTTTACCTCCACAAAGATGCTCCTAAATGATTGGCAATGTAAGATTTGACTTTAAGAATCTCTCAAAAGCACAAATTTGTCTCAACCTGTCTAAAAACCCGCGATAGTCGACAGAAAACAGAATGTGAAGAATGTGGGCCGTTGGAATCCACAAAATGGCCCACAAGGCTCTTTTTTATTTGCAAAAATTGGATATCGAATTATATCGGATATCCGATTTTAATGTATAAATTTGTGGTCCCAAAAATTATTCCCGTTGCCGCCTTTTGTTTTATTGTTGCCACATTAATGGCAGTGGCAGAAATCGGGTATCTGATGAAATCTGATATTCGATTTCAGTACTCATATTTTAGAGAGAGAGAGAGAGAGGGGGGGGGAGAGAGAGAGAGAGAGAGAGAGAGAGAGAGAGAGAGAGAGAGAGAGAGAGAGAGAGAGAGAGAGAGAGAGGGGGGGGGGGGAAGGGGCAGGGGGAGAGAGAGAGAAAGATTAGGGGAGAGAGGGGGAAGGGGGGAGAGAGAGAGAGAGGGAGAGAGAGGGGGGGACATCATAGGACCCATAACGAACCAATATGGTATTATAAGGGGTCATATGGTGTCTCATGACCCCTTAGGACACCATATGACCCCTAACAACACCATATGGTATCATAAGGGGTCATATGACCCATAACGACACCGTATAGAGTCATAAAGGGTCATATTGTGTCCTAAGGGGTCATATGGTGTCTTAAAGGGGTCATATGATACAATATGACCCCTTAGTGCACAATATGACCCATAATGACATAATTTGGTGTCTTAATGAGTTATATGTTGTCCTAAGGGGTCGTAGGACATAATATGACCCTTTAGGATACCATATGACCCCTAACAACACCATATGGTGTCATAAGGGGTCATATGACCCATAACAACACCGTATAGTGTCGTAAAGGGTCATATTGTGTCCTAAGGGGTCATATGGTGTCTTAAAGGGGTCATATGACACAATATGACCCATAATGACATAATTTGGTGTCTTAAGGAGTTATATGGTGTGCTAAGGGGTCGTAGGACACAATATGACCCCTTAGGACACCTTAGGACCCATAACGACCCAATATGGTGTCATAAGGGGTCATATGGTGTCCTTAGGGGTCATATGGTGTCCCATGACCCCTTAGGACACCATATGACCCCTAACGACACCATATGATGTCATAAGGGGTCATATGACCCATAACAACACTGTATAGAGTTGTAAAGGGTCATATTATGTCTTAAGGGGTCATATGGTGTCTTAAAGGGGTCATATGACAAAATATGACCCCTTAGGACACAATATGACCCATAAAGGCACAATTTGGTGTCTTAAGGGGTTATATGGTGTCCTAAGGGGTTGTAGGACACAATATGACCCCTTAGGACACTATAGGACCCATAACGACCCAATGTGGTGTCATAAGGGGTCATATGTTGTTCTTAGGGGTCATATGGTGTCTCATGACCCCTTAGGACACCATACTAACGACACCATATGGTGTCATAAGGGGTCATATGACCCTTAACGACACCGTATAGAGTCGTAAAGGGTCATATTGTGTCCTAAGGGGTCATATGGTTTCTTAAAGGGGTTATATGACACAATATGACCCATAACGACATAATTTGGTGTCTTAATGGGCTATATGGTGTCCTAAGGGTTTGTAGGACACAATATGACCCCTTAGGATACCATATGACCCCTAGCAACACGATATGGTGTCATAAGGGTCATATGACCCATAACGACACCGTATAGAGTCGTAAAGGGTCATATTGTGTCCTAAGGGATCATATGGTGTCTTAAAGGGGTCATATGACACAATATGACCCATAACAATACAATTTGGTGTCTTAAGGGGTTATATGGTGTGCTAAGGGGTCGTAGGACATAATATGACCCCTTAGGACACCATAGGACCCATAACGAATAAATATGGTGCCATAAGGGGTCATGTGTTGTCTTTAGGGGTCATATGGTGTCCCATGACCCCTTAGGACACCATATGACCCCTAACGACACCATATGGTGTCATAAGGGGTCATATGACCCATAACGATATTGTATAGAGTTGTAAAGGGTCATATTGTGTCTTAAGGGGTCATATGACACAATATGACCCCTTAAGACATAATATGACCCATAACAACACAATTTGGTGTCTTAAGGGGTTATATAGTGTCCGAAGGGGTCGTAGGACACAATATGACCCCTTAGAACACCATAGGACCCATAACGACCCAATATGGTGTCATAAGGGGTCATATGTTGTCCTTAGGGGTCATATTGGGACGTTATATGACCCCTAACGACACCATATGGTGTCATATGGGATCATATGACCCTTAATGACACTGTATAGAGTCATAAAGGGTCATATGGTTTCATATGGGATCATATAACCCATAATGACACCGTATAGAGTCGTAAAGGGTCATATTGTGTCCTAAGGGGTCATCTACTGCCTTAAAGGGGTCATATGACACAATATGACCCCTTAGGACACAATATGACCCATAGCAACACAATTTGGTGTCTTAAGGGGTTATATGGTGTCCTAAAGGGTTGTAGGACATAATATGACCCCTGAGGACACCATAGGACCCATAACGACCCAATATGATGTCATAATAAGGGGTCATATGTTGTCCTTAGGGGTCATATGGTGTCCCCTGACCCCTTAGGACACCATATGACCCCTAACAACACCATTTGGTGTTATAAGGGGTCATATGACCCATAACGACACCGTATAGAGTCGTAAAGGGTCATATGGTGTCTTAAAGGGGTCATATGACACAATATGACCCCTTAGGACACGATATGACCCATAACGACACAATTGGGTGTCTTAAGGGGTTATATGGTGTCCTAAGGGGTCGTAGGACACAATATGACCCCTTAGGACACCATAGGACCCATAATGACCCAATATGGTGTCATAAGGGGTCCTTAAAGGTCATATGGTGTCCCATGACCCCTTAGGACACCATATGACCCCTAAGGACACCATATGGTTTCTTAAGGGGTCATATAACCCATAACGACATCGTATAAAGTCATAAAGGGTCATATTGTGTCTTAAGGGGTCATATGGTGTCTTAAAGGGGTCATTGACAAAATATGACCCCTTAGCACATAATATGACTCATAATGACACGATTTGGTGTCTTAAGGGGTTATATGGTGTCCTAAGGGGTCGTAGGACACAATATGACTCCTTAGGACACCATAGGACCCATAATGACTCAATATGGTGTTGTAAGGGGTCATATGTTGTCCTTATGGGTCATATAGTGTCCCATGATCCCTTAGGACACCATATGACCCCTAACGACATCACATGGTGTGATAAGGGGTCATATAACCTATAACAACACCATATAAAGTCGTAAAGGGTCATATTATGTCCTAACAGGTCATATTATGTCCTAACAGGTCATATAGTGTCTTAAAGAGGTCATATGACACAATATGACCCCTTAAAACATAATATGACCCATAATGATATAATTTGGTGTCTTAATGGGTTATATGGTATCCAAAGGGGTCATAGGACACAATATGACCCCTTAGGACACCATAGGACCCCTAACGACACCATATAAAGTTATAAAGGGTCATATTATGTCCTAAGAGGTAATATGGTGTCTTAAAGGGGTCATATGACACAATATGACCCCTTAGGACACCGTAGGACTCATAACGATCCAATATGGTGTCATAAGGGGTCATATATTGTCCTTAGGGGTCATATGGTATCCCATGACCCCTTAGGACACCATATGACGTCTAACGACACCATATGGTCTCATAAGGGGTCATAGTGTGTCATAAGGTGGCAAGATCAACCATTATTATAATATAAAAAGCAGTTCTAGTATTGATTACAAAAATATAACACCTAAGGGGTCATATGGTGTCCTAATGGGCCATAGGACACAATATGACCCCTTAGGACACAATACGACCCTTTCCCCTCTGCCCTAATCTTTCTCTCTATCTCTCCCTCCCTCTCCCCTAATCTCTCTATATCCCCCCTCTCTCTCTCTCTCTCTCTCTCTCTCTCTCTCTCCCTTTATAAATTAACATATTGTATATTAATATATTAATAAACAATAGATTAATTATGTACAAATTTAGTTATTGAATTTACTTATTAAAATCGGATATTCGATATCCGATTTTTGTTGTACAAATTTCAAATTTCAAATTTTGGCTTGAGAATGCTTTGGGATTTGGCTTGCAAGTGACAAGCCTAGAAAGTCAATTAAAAAAATGCGTTTTTCAATATTCCTTGATTTTCCAGACTTTACACTGGTGGCTGATGACTTTTTTTATAGCCAAAATTGATAAAATGAAAAAGGTTTTATAAGGAAGTTCTCAGCTTTCCAACATTATAAGGCTTGTCTTATTTCGACTTTATTAAATAATTATTATTTATTTTCTAATTGAATTCTGATAAAGGTCCTGATTGATAGATTGATTGAAAAACACGCATAACTTTCAAACGATAACATTTTTTGAATCCGAAATATGCGTCACATTCTATGCTTCATCTATTATAGGGAAAAAAAAAAATTTAAAAAATTCATAAGGTTTTTACCAAGTTAAGGTGGTCAGACATAGGAGTTTTTGAAATTCTGAAAAGTTGCAGTAAAAAATTCATAAATAATTATTTACTTTATAAAAAATATGTGTCACATCCAAACATGAGTCTTATACTTATATTATAAATATTATAAAAAAATATTATGATTTGATTGTGATTAGGGTGGTTAGACATACACCTACTTCTTGTCTTTTTCCTGAAATTTTAGTACCACTGCATTGAAATTTGAAATTTTCATCAAATTGGATTTTTTTTTTTCAGAAAACAACTAGTAGCTTAGAAACTACATTCAATTTTCTATAGATTCTCTTCTTACATATTTTAAAAATAATGTTCACAACTTATTCAAATTTTCATGTCAAGTTGCATAACTCTGATTTTCTGAAATTTCATTGCCACTTAAGGGCCTGTTTTGGCACACCATGATCTTGCACATACCCTATATCAAGGGACTCTCAACTATTATTTCACCTTGATCAATTAGGTCTTGAATGACTTTTTTGATTTTATGGCATGTCGAGGTCTTATTTCCTTTTGTTCTATGATAATCATAGAAATCATTGTCGCCCCATAAGGCCGATTTGAAAGGGCCTAGTTCATAATGTTTTATTTCTAGTAAGGTGATGACATGAGATTGTATCAACTTATTTAAGTTTAACTCAATTAGCTCCCCCAAAGGGATGTATGTTCATCTCAAATTATTATTCCTAGGAGGATGTTGTTAATTACCTTGAGCTACATTAGCCAAGTAATCATTATTATGCGGTTGATTGTTGTGCGGAGGTCACTCATTTGCGTTATTTGGCCCTTGAAGGCTTATTTTGGGTTTAGCTCTATTAATTACCTTGGCATCAACCACTTTGTCATTGGTTACATTTTTATTTCGAGACCAAAACTTCGTTTTGTCGTTTAATGGACTAGGATTGTTATTGTTATTTTCTTTGTAGATCTTAATCTCTCCCTTAGTAATAAAGTCCTTTTCATACTTAAGTCCCTTGTCTATCACTTGCTCAAATGTATCTATGCATTGCATTTTTAGTGCAAATATCACCTCTCAATTCAAATTTTCAATAATTATTTGCACTTGTTCTTTTTCATCGATATGTTATGAACTCTTACTACCAAGGGTTCTCCATCTTGTAAGAATGAGGCAAATATTTCCCCATTCTGTTGTTTGGTTGTGCAAAATTCCATTATGTTCATTTGGTGCACTATGTTATGTGAAAAAGTGAGCGATGAAGTTCTCAACCAATTCACCCCAAGATCGAATTACATGCGGCAAGTGGGAGAACCATTCCATCATTTATCTTCTGATACTTCTAGGGAAGAGATGCATGAGATAAGTGTCATTGTATGCGACCTCAATACAAGTGGTGAAATTTTTTAGAATATGGTATTAGGAATCTCCCTTTCCCTTGTATTTCTCAAATTTCAATGTTTCAAAGTTTGGAGGGAAGGGAGGCATGTGTATTGACCTGTCGAAAGGGTGAGGACATAGGTCTTCCATAGTATATGCTTTCTTAGGACCGCCTACTTGGATGTTGGACATTTGTTGTTTCAAGCTTTGCACTTGTTTCGATAAGACTTTCGTAGGTGTCAATGGGATGTGCACATTGAAGCTTCAATTTGGGTCCGGAAAGGGGTTCGTGATTTGGAAGATGTAATTCATTAGTGGGTCAGTATACAAACTTGCATTCCTTAACTCTTCAAAAATCTTTCCAAAATTTCACGTAGCTTACCTTAAGAAAGTGATTGGATATGCTACAAGACTCCCAATATAATATCACTCATTGAATATGGAGGAATGCATTTTATTAGAACCAAAGGATATACTGGATAAATGCACCAATTAACTTTGCATCAATCTATTAAGTAGGTTTTAGTCAAATGGAATGATCTATAACCTAAAGATCTAACATGGGAGCCAAATAGCACTCTCTCCAAGCTTATTGATTTTAAGCTTTGAGGACAAACATTTTTGAAGTGGAAGGTAACATTGCAAACCCCCATTTTGTTATACAAATGAGTTATTAACTAATGTGTATATTTGTGTGCATTGCCTTTATTTCTCTCGTGTCAACTTAGCTTCATTGAAGAAGATATTGACTGTAATATAAGTATTGAGTATTTGTTCAAAATATAGTTGATGGACTTTTGGTGATCCTTTTATCTTAAACATGATTGGACTCACCCATGAGACTTAATTGAAATGTGATGTCCCAACATCTTGAGTGTATTTTATTTAGTGGGATGAGAGTGACTCATGTTGCTTCCTTTTGAAATGTGGCTAGTTTTCTTCTTATATGTAGATGAGAATCATCTTTCATTCCTTGATGAAGATTTGAGACATGTATTTCATTTTTGAGGGGAGACACAAAAGATATTTAAGATGCAAAAAATATTTAAGATCAAGATAGTAAACTTGGAGAATCAATCTTTTGTATTGTAGAAGATTCTTAGGTTATCAAAAGGTGTCACTAGTGGGACATGGATACCACTCCTTTTCCAAAGAATTTCTTAAATTCTTCATTTATTTTATTCCAACCAAGTTAATATTTAAGAGGTATGTTAGAGTGAAAATATCGTCTTATAGGCTCCTGAGTCATGAATATCATGGCATACCATTGGATTATGTATATCTTATATATGAAACATTTATATAAAAATACATAATTACATATGTAAATTACCTTTTATATTTTTTGAAGTTTGTTTCTCAATAGATTAACATATATTTGAATGGTTTATATAAATAGGATCTATCTTTCACCTATCTCAAATTCCTCTACTTTCATTATTGTATTTTAAACGTTATTATGTAGGTTACATTTGACATATGCGTTTGTTGAATGCGCTGCTATATTGACCCCTACATTGAAAAAGCAATACGAGGCTTGGGTGGTAGTGAGTTGGTCTCTATATAGGTTTACCAGTTTGCATGGTGGGGTTGGCTTGTCAAAATGTGTAGGCTTGTCATGATTTACTCTCCTCATCCACACCTTGTCTTCATGTTAAGTTTTCAATGGTTATAAATTCTAAATCATGAGAAACATATAACCTAATCAAGATATAATTGTGACTAATAAGTAATCTTGTGTAGGCTTGGTGAGATTCCCTCTCTTGATCATTATTTGTCTTACATCCCATCTTCTCTTATTTTTAAATCAAAACAAGATTAGTAATCATGAACTCTAGAGAAATCAATTATATTTCACATATTTGAAAATAAACTCATTTTGTTGGGTCTATTTTTTTATATATTTTAAATGGAAAACATGTTTCATTTTTTATAATAAATTTATATGATAATAAAATAATTATGAAGTACATCATAATTACTTTTTGTTCATAAAAAAATATAAAAAATGAATTATAATTATTTTTATTATATAGGTTGTTAACATTAATATATAATTTATTTCATACAATTATTACTTAATTTCTATTCTCAATTATATTAAATATATAAATTGAAGAATCAATGCTTATGGATTAGATTGTGTAAAGTTTTTTATGTAAGTTTGTCTAACTTATCCAACTCCTCTTAATCTTCTTTCTTTCTCTTCCTCATCTCTTTGATATTTAGAATTAATTTTATTAAAGTAATAAAAAATGTATTATATGTTTAATTTGTAGTTATAAAATTATTGTATATATTTTTGGATTGTATGTATGTGTGTGTATATATATATGTATATTGATAAAGATGAAATTTAGAAATGTCTATTAACTAATGTAACAATGGATTCTTAATGTTGTTTTTCATCTTTGTGGTTGTACCTTTCTACCACTCTACTTTCCTTTGTGAATATTGTACTATATTTATTTAAATATAACTAAAACAAAAAAATCTCATTAAAAATATAATTTATAAATGTAATATAAGAAAGTGGAACCAATTACAAAACATAGCTTTTATATACAAAGCCTCAAAGTAATCACTCTCTAACAAAGAAATTAGAAATTTTTATTTCTAACATATCATTCAATAAATAAGTTTGATGCATATATTATGTAAATGAGTTAAAAATGTAAGAAAAAAAAGTTTTGTAAATTCATAAAATAAAAGTACCATATATAGAATCTGAAAATCCTAATAGATTTTTTGAAAAAAAAAAATACAACACAATAAATTTGTTTATTATTATTACATAAAAGTTTAACTATTCAAAATATAATAATAAAACTTTATATTCTTATACAGATACAATTATTAATAACTCCATCAAAAAGAATTTTCTCTTGTACATTCTTTTTTCATTTAATATATACATTTTTTCAATTAAAAAATAATAATAATCATATAAAGCAAAATAGTAAAAAATATAATCTCGAAATAACTCCCTCATTCAACTATAAAACAAAAAGTATTCAAATGCTTTTCTTAAAAAATAACATGACATAATTCATTTTTTTACAAATACATTTCCAACATTATAAATTTGAAGTGGACATATATTGTATGTACAATAAAACAGACTGTATTTAAACTATAACAGCAAGGATTTCTGACCTTAAAACAAAAAAGTTACAGGTCTCAGCTTATGCATAAGACAAACAACTAGGTTTTCAATGAGTTGGAAGCTATGCATTTGATCCAAACAAGCATACATATGCCAAATTTATTCTTCACGTGTGCCGAACAAAATTAATTTGTTTTCTTCAAACGCATCCACAAACATTTTTGTCAATTTTAAATATTCACCGTCACGATTTGCAGTGCGTACAGACCTGAAAGTCTTTAAAACGTTAGCAGAATCCTGTCTTTGTACGGAGCCACGAAACGTCTCGATTTCCACTGCTTACAGACCTGAAAGTCTTTGAAACGTTAGCAGAATCTTGTCTTTGGAGGCAGTCACGAAACGTCAATTTGCTCTCGCTCCGTAAATAACAGTTTCCTGATCATCCTGTACATGACCAAATGTAGATTGTTCCCGCCATGATTCAGTACAAGCTTTCAATTTTCGATTGTACTTTCTCATTCTTTGATCAAATCGGGGAAAATTTACATCCACTCTTCAAATACCTCTTTGCTGATCTGTTATACTTTGACAATGACTCATTTGCAGCTGTTAACTGCATTTATTCAGTATAAAAGAAATTACCATCTAAATTACCAAACTCGAACAAAAATGCAAATAAATTCAGATGATTCAGTACAAGCTTTGCATTTACCATTGTACTTTCTTACTCTTTGATCAAATCAGGGCAAATTTACATCCACTCTTCAAATGCCTCTTTGCTGATCTGTTATACTTTGACAATGACTCTTTTGCAGTTCTTAACTGCATTTATTCAATATAAAAGAAAATACCGTCTAAATTATAAAACATGAACAAAAATGCAAATAAATTCAGATAATTCAGTACAAGCTTTGCATTTACCATTGTACTTTCTCATTCTTTGATCAAACTAGGGCAAATTTATATCCACTCTTCAAAAATCACCAATCCACTCTTCAAATACCTCTTTGCTGATCTGTTAGAGTTTTGACAATGACTCATT